>NC_066580.1:190659345-191353985 GCF_024323335.1 Lathyrus oleraceus | reverse complement strand
TGACTATATAAGGCATTCCCTCCATCCTTGACTCCAACAAGAAGGAAACTTTAGATTCCAATATCACATTCTCTAAGAAAAATGCCATGGTCATAACCATAACAATAACTAAGAGATCAAGAGAGTACTTATTGATCGGGGAAGCTTTGCAGACATCCTCTATTGGGATGCTTTTAAAAGGCTTTTCTTGGACCTGGACAATATCAAAGCCTTTCAAGAGCTACTAGTAGAATTCACAAGTGAGCAAGTGCATGTAAAAGGTTACATCCTCCCGAAGACTATGTTTGGAACTGAGGAAAGCACAAGAACGATCAAGGTAAGATATCTTATTATAAATACACCTTCTTTATATAACATGATAATGGGGAGGCCTGCTTTTAACCTGATAAGAGACACCATTTCCATAATGTACCTATGTATGACGTACCCTTAGTCGGCTAGGAGAATTGAGGTTATTCAGAGGGACCAGGAGACTGCTAGGAGGCGCTACATATATAGTTTAAAGTTAAATAAGGCGAATAAGGTTGTGGTCAACTCCAAACAGCCAGAGGCACGTAATGTGAATGTTGTAGACATGAAGCTGGAAGCAAAAACACATAAGATAGTTCTCGTCAATGAAGATTTAGTAATCCTATTCTAGAGGAACATGAAAGTGGTAGACAAAGAGGCCATTCAAAGGCCATTAATTTCTTTAGGCGTTACGACATGTTTTTTTAGTTTGAATTTATCATTTGGATTAGTTAAGATGAGGTACTATCTCTGCCAAGTGTATTTTTTATTTCTTAAACACTCTTAATTTTTATTGGGGCACTTTTTTCCTCTATGTTTGGTAATAAGGCGCGTGGGTTTTTAATGAGGTGTCTCACGTTATTATATGAATTTAGGAATACAATTGCTTTGTTTTTGTAGGAATTAAATAATGGAGTTAAGAATATTATCAAAATGCCCATAGAACAATTAATATTATGGGATCCTCATAGAGGAATCTTCGCCACCTATATGAAAATTACTTATAATGGATCCTCATGGAGGAATCCTTAACTCCAATGAGGTAATTACATATGTTGTATCCTTGTGGAAGAACCTTTGTCGCCCATAAGGCAATTAATTATGTTGGATCATCATGGAGAAATGCTTACCTCATATAAGGAAATTACCTAAGTTGGATCCTCGGGAAGGAATCCTTTCTGCCCATGAGGAAATTACTTATATTGGATCCTCATGAAGGAATTATTGTCGAGTTATACAATGGAGAGAAACGTGTTCAAAAAATTCTAAAAAAACCAGTTTAGTCTAAAAAATAATTAAAAGGCATCTAAGGCCACCGTTTCATTAATCAAATCCACAATGGAAAAAGTAAAAAAGATAGCCCTTCCGGGCGCCATTAATCATTACAAGAATAACCCATAGGATCATAGTTACAAAAATAAGCCACAAATGGTAGAAACAACGAAGCCTTACGCTCAATGGTCTTCCTCCATAATCCACATTTCCACATAAATGCTCACCTGGCGAGCAGATTCCCCCTCAGGAGATTTCTCATTCCCTACTTTGTTTACTTAAGGCTCTATTTGAGCATCCCTTAACAGAAGATACGACATACCCAATATAAGGAAACACTTCATCTTCTTCCACCAACTAAGCATCATGAACCACTTTTTAAAATATCCATTTGATTCAGGTCTAGCCCAGGGTAGATGAGGGCTACTTACTCCTTAGCCCCCTTAAATTACTAATCAGAAGCATCCACTAATTCATCCTTAAGTATGAACAACTCTATTTGACATGTGACTCCACACACCAGAGGGGGATTTAATTGTCGGGGTTTGAAAACCGAAAGTTTAAAACTGTAAGACCCCAATTTTGACCATAAGATCCTGTTGATTCCTTAGGATTGGCATTAATTTTAGAAAACAAATAATGTAATCATCTCTGTTGTTTTAATATGTTGGGTTGAAGAAATTCAACATCTGGACCAACATGTCATGTACGATGTCACGACATCAGGTCTGTGACATCGCACATGTGTAGAAAACTGAATTAATTAATTCAGTATATATTCTGGGATCAACAAGGATATCTGGTGAATATCCTAACTCCCATGTGGAGGTCTTGAAGACTCAATCAGAAGATATATAGGCTCAAAATATGGAAATATATATGGAGAGATTCTAGGATTGAAGACCTTGTTTGTAGCAGAATTTTTCTGCTGAAGTTGTAACAGCAAAGAACAAGTCTGCTGCAATTTCTGAAGGCCCAAATCCAGTTGGGTGATTAGGTTATAAATAGCTGATTGTAACCTAGTATTTGTAAGCCTCCTAGAATGAAAATTTAGGGGTGTGTGTGAGGTAAACCTCCCAATCTGTGGGAAGGTTACCATATGTTTCTCAGTGGTAAAAGCTGAGAGTTTTTGTAACTCAAAGCCTGTAGGCAAGAGTGATTTTGTTCTTGAATGAAGCTGTGAAGCAAGTTCAAGGTGTGTTAACATTACATTGTACTTGTAGTGATAGGAATGGAAACTGGAGGTTTCTATCTAGGAGTTCCTAGGTATAGATTGCATTGGGTAGGGATTAAGTGAAGAGTTGTAAACGGGTGAGTTTAACTCTGAATTAATACTGCTAATAGTGGATCTTCTTCCTGGCTTGGTAGCCCCCAGATGTAGGTCATGTTGGACTGAACTGGGTTAACAATTTCCTGTGTTTGTTTTCCTTCTGCATGTGTTTATTACTGCCATAACTCAGCAGGTATTCCAGTCAGCTTATCAAGATGATAACTGACCTGGCATATAGCCTTCTGTTTGAATGTCAATCAGAAAGCTGTAACATTCATCATGGACAGTGCATACTGAATGATAAGTAAGTTAACTTTAGTTCAGTATTTATTTAAGTATGTTCTCTTCAAGGATAACAGACCTGGCTGAAGGATCATAGTGAAATTGTCAAACTGGTTGTTCTGACAGTTGATACTGAAGGCTGATACTGAAGTAGAGACTAGTTGGTCTTTTACAGTATTGCAAACTTAGCACAGCACGTGTCCAGGAACATAACAGACTCAGCATATGTTTTGGATGTCGAACTGAATGTTGTGACATTCATTCCCAACAGCAGGTGCTAAAGTGTAGGATGATTGGTTTTTCTGGTTCAGTATTTTTCTCAGGCTATTCTTCAGGGATTCAATAGCTTAGAGAAAAACCAGGAAACCAACTACCAACTTACAATTAATGAACCTAACAAATAGCCTAGTTGTTAGCAATCTAATAAGTGGAAATTAGATTGACGTGTTCAACCTTTAATTCAGGAAATACAAGTAAAAGATATACACACTGGAACAATGTAACAGATGATGTCCTCAAACAACAGTAAGACATCATGCTGATAACTGTGGAAGAAAACAACAGAAGTGAGTGCTAGGTTTGATTTCTGTTGAGTCATTCTTCCTGATGCACAGAACCAGGTGTTCATACATTCTAGGGTGACATAGAATGAGATGTCGTGACATCTGTGAACTTGTGCATATTAGTACAGTGGTTAATAACTATCTTGCTGTATTAGTTACAATGTTAGATCAGATGTCATGACGTGGAGTAGAACATCTGAATTCTGACTACACCAGAATTTCAATTGGTATCAGAGCAGGCATCCTGTTCTGCTTCTGGATGAGATCCATGGGTGATACTTTCTGGTATCTTGCAAGAAGTTATGTTGGAACCAGTGGAAGGTTCTGTAATTTCCCTGAATGGTCCCTTGAAGTAGGTGGATGGACTGTTCATGACAGGAATAATGTGTACCTGTATCTGGAGGTTGGCAATTGGCCTGTGTGTGGGACAGCTGTGCCAGTATTGAATCACATTCAAACTTGGTATGGTCTTTGAGGCTGATCTGGTGAAAAGTGTGCTCTTAGGTTGAGTTGTATTATGATTTCCGCTGCATAATACCTGGCAAAACTCAAACTCTGATGTAGTTTCCCCTCATGTGGATGAAAGGCTGCTGTGTTCAAGATTTCATCAGAACCTCTGAAGATGTCAAAGCTACTTGAGTCCCCTCAAGTCCACTCATCATGATGTACTCACGTCAGGATGGTAAGAATCACCTGATCACTGATTCTTTTACACTCTTGGGTAGTGTATATGAAGACCTTGAAGTCTTTCAAGGAGGGTGTGTTCCAAGGAGGTGGAACCAATGTTCTATGTGATGTTAGAACATGTTGTTCAACAAGTATGCAGCTGCTGGGTGAAGAACAGATGTTTTTAGGTGTCAAACAAAGGGATACTCTTGTTTGGAACCTACTCCTGACCGGGAAGAGGAGACACCTGTGTGGGCTAAGTTGACAAGGGTAGGGTCAACTGTGTGTATGCTCAAGAAGGTCACATGTAGAGGTCTGGACTCTAGAAGTGGAGCTGGGTGAGATGTGACATTGAGCAATTTCCTGCTGCTTGTCCTACTCCTGTAGATTGATCAGGGATGGATGGCTGTTCTCTGGAGTACTATGGAGTGTTGGAAGACAAGTCCTCTGGATGTTAGCAGTCAACAATGGGGTAACCTGACTGCTGCTTCAACTCCGAGGATTGGGACCATGAATCTTGTTATTCAAGCACCACGATCAGAAGTGGCAGTTCTTTCAAGGAGTGAGAATATGAAGATTCATAGGTTGGTTGATGAAGTATGCTCTGGCAATGCATATCTGCTATTGACTGGTGTTCCTCTAGTACTTATGGTTAGCTAAAGTCTGATTGGTGTGGTAGGAGTATGCGTAGGTATAACTCATAGAGTTAGTTACCACTGGTAGGGATGGAGTATGTCTGTACAATGCATGGATATTGGTGTGAAGTTTCCATGATTGTTAATTTGAGGGGGAGTTTTGGTTAACCTCCTCACATTTGGTCAGCCTAGGATCTGGTTGGCTGTTGACCTGTGTCACATGGGTTTTGGTAGTTGTGTGACACAATTTGCAAGGAAGAATTCATCTCTCTCATTCCTAAGGGTGAATTTAATCTGAGAAGACTTTCAAAATTGTCTAGGTGCTTGCAAGCAGAAGATGTTGACACAAGAAGAGTACTTTCAAAGTATTCTTATGGTGGAAGTATCTGAAAGGAAAATTGGGAAAGGATTTAAGATCAATGTCTACTTGTGTCAAGTACAAGTGTTTAATTGATTATCCTTGGAGCTCAAGATAACGGATGTTCTTAAAGATGTTGGAACATCACTTCTTCAAGACCCTGTGCAGAATCACAGGAAGGATAGTACATTGGCTTATGATCTATCTCTTTGGTGGCAGCAAAAGCATATGATCTCTAAAAAGGTTTCCTAGCAAGAAACATGATTAAGCCTTGGTATGTACAAGAAGAAGAAGACATCATAGTCTTGATGGTGGTTGCTTGGATCAATTTATTTCTGATCTAGGTAAGGAAGTGCATTAGCTTATGCACACTGTGGAGTCAAGAACTAGTGGCAGCAGTCTTGACATCATGGAAACAGCCTTGCCTTAGGATATGGAATCCTTGGTAGAGCTGAAGGGTTAGTTTCTAACTGGTCCTTCTGAAGACTCATACATCAGAGTGTCTGATGTCTTTGGAGAAGAAGCAGGGATTCATCAAGGTGTGAGCTTGGATGACTTAACTGCAAACCTGCAGGATGGAGGTTGTTTACTCAAACTTGGTTCCACAATCAAGTCTATGAGAACATTGAACTCAGTTCTGTGAAGGGAGGAAGTTCTTTCAAGTGGCAGAAGAAGGAGCTGAATTCAACAGCTAGATGTCAAAACACAATGTTGTGACATTTGGTTCAACGTCAGATTCTTAGTTGGTGAGGTGGCACATCAACTTGAGATAGAAAGGTCTACAGGGTTGCAGATTGGATACTTCAAAAAGCTTGAAGTTCTAGTCTCACTTGGAAGGTCAGAATATCGTTGGGAGAAGTCTGATAAACTTGGGGAGGTCAAAAAGCAGCATTTGACCTTTTCATATGAGGATTCATGAAGGAGGTAATCAACCAGTGGCAATTGGTCTACCTCAGAAGTGAGTTCGAAGAATCAAGATAATCAACATATGGCAGCAGATTATGCTTGAGGAAAGTCTGAGACAAATTACTCTTGAGTAGAAAAGTAGTAAGTTGAAGACTAAAGGAGGTGCTTTCTATTCATCCCTTGGAGCTTGTGGTAGGAGTTCTGAGCTATCTATGGAAGATTATCTCTTGTAATGGGATGAAAATGTATATTTCCCAATGAATGGCTGGGTTCTTCTTGATCAACCCGATGACTCAGTGATATCTGAAGACTATCAGATGGTGTGCCTTGTCTTGCTGTGAAGGATGTCCCAGCTGATGTTAGAACATCCAGTGAAGTGGTCTTCTGTTCTGGTTAGAAGAGAGATTGACACAGAGTGTGAATGTGTTCAGCTAAGAGGGTTGAACAGAGGGTGTGCTCTTGAAGACATGAAGATGCGTCTTGTGTTTTCCATTCATCAAGTGGTATGGATTCTCTATGAATCAGGAAGTATGTGAAGGTCCAACTTTGGGATGTTGGATATGCCCATGTGAGATCTCCAATCTTCAAGAGGAGAGTGGGGTGTCCATGACAGGGGGAGTTCTGGACTTGAAGCTGCAAGTAATCATCAAGCTTGTGGTCTATGTGTACTCAGATAACCAGGTATGGCACCTTGTCAGCTATCAGGATGCTGTGTCAAGGCTGAGTGAGCTGAAAAATGTCTGACCGAATGTCATGACATTGCCCTGGACAATGCTGCTAATTCCTTCTAAAACTTAAAGTCAGTAGGAATTATGAAGGTGATGTGTCAAATTCTGGTAAATCAGAATAAGCCAGATGGCTACAGCTGTGTGGTACAGGGGGAGTAACCATCTGCTGAAGTGTGGGAATTTGACTGTATCAGTGCCAGATGTCAAGTCTCTACTGGAGGTATGACAGGAACCTTGGAAAATGTTGAATACTAGCAGAATGCAGGAACAAGCCGCGTGAAATGTTAAGACATCGCGTGCAACGTGTCTGACTGCATATATGGAATAGTCTCCATGCACTGGAACGGCTGTTTTGGAAAAGAAACAGTCAAGAGCTATAAAAGGTATTCAAAGATAATCTGAGATTTTGTTGGTGATTCTCTGACTGTTTCTCAGCAAAAATAAATGCATCTTGACCAAGCATTTATTTCTACCGAAAATCCTTAGCACGGGCTGGACTATTTAAAGGATGCAATAGCCCTCTACCTCTCACAAGAAAAACACTCCATTCTCAGAATCATGGGGTATGTTAAGGTTTGGGCAAGCTGCGCCTGGATCTGGTTTTGTGAAGGGTGCCTTTACAAATGTTTAGCTAAAAAGGGGGAAAGAAATATAGTCCTGGGGTTGAGAATGTACCAGAAGCAAGCCAACTGTGGATGTGGCAGCAAACAGAAGTTGGCATCAGGCACAAAATCCACCAACTGGGTTTACCACTTGTGTCTTGTGATCTGAGTTAAGAAGACAGTTGTGCCTTGTGATCTGAGTTACATTGTCTATGTACTCAGCATTACATATTCTTCAGGAAGCTCTCCGGTTGAGGGGAAGGGTTCTGGTACAACTGAGTCTTGTCCCTCTTCTTCCCCATGTACACCAACCTTGGTGTTTGTGGTGGTGGAGCCAATGACGGAGATGAAGAGCATTCCCAAATTGGGATGTTTTGTCCAGTGTATTGTTTATTTGTTTTAGCTAAAATTTGCCAAAGGGGGAGATTGTTGATTCCTTAGGATTGGCATTAATTTTAGAAAACAAATAATGTAATCATCTCTGTTGTTTTAATATGTTGGGTTGAAGAAATTCAACATCTGGACCAACATCTCATGTACGATGTCACGACATCAGGTCTGTGACATCGCACATGTGTAGAAAACTGAATTAATTAATTCAGTATATATTCTGGGATCAGCAAGGATATCTGGTGAATATCCTAACTCCCATGTGGAGGTCTTGAAGACTCAATCAGAAGATATATAGGCTCAAAATATGGAGATATATATGGAGAGATTCTAGGATTGAAGACCTTGTTTGTAGCAGAATTTTTCTGCTGAAGTTGTAACAGCAAAGAACAAGTCTGCTGCAATTTCTGAAGGCCCAAATCCAGTTGGGTGATTAGGTTATAAATAGCTGATTGTAACCTAGTATTTGTAAGCCTCCTAGAATGAAAATTTAGGGGTGTGTGTGAGGTAAACCTCCCAATCTGTGGGAAGGTTACCATATGTTTCTCAATGGTAAAAGCTGAGAGTTTTTGTAACTCAAAGCCTGTAGGCAAGAGTGATTTTGTTCTTGAATGAAGCTGTGAAGCAAGTTCAAGGTGTGTTAACATTACATTGTACTTGTAGTGATAGGAATGGAAACTGGAGGTTTCTATCTAGGAGTTCCTAGGTATAGATTGCATTGGGTAGGGATTAAGTGAAGAGTTGTAAACGGGTGAGTTTAACTCTGAATTAATACTGCTAATAGTGGATCTTCTTCCTGGCTTGGTAGCCCCCAGATGTAGGTCATGTTGGACTGAACTGGGTTAACAATTTCCTGTGTTTGTTTTCCTTCTGCATGTGTTTATTACTGCCATAACTCAGCAGGTATTCCAGTCAGCTTATCAAGATGATAACTGACCTGGCATATAGCCTTCTGTTTGAATGTCAATCAGAAAGCTGTAACATTCATCAGGGACAGTGCATACTGAATGATAAGTAAGTTAACTTTAGTTCAGTATTTATTTAAGTATGTTCTCTTCAAGGATAACAGACCTGGCTGAAGGATCATAGTGAAACTGTCAAACTGGTTGTTCTGACAGTTGATACTGAAGGCTGATACTGAAGTAGAGACTAGTTGGTCTTTTATAGTATTGCAAACTTAGCAAACCACGTGTCCAGGAACATAACAGACTCAGCATATGTTCTGGATGTCGAACTGAATGTTGTGACATTCATTCCCAACAGCAGGTGCTAAAGTGTAGGATGATTGGTTTTTCTGGTTCAGTATTTTTCTCAGGCTATTCTTCAGGGATTCAATAGCTTAGAGAAAAACCAGGAAACCAACTACCAACTTACAATTAATGAACCTAACAAATAGCCTAGTTGTTAGCAATCTAATAAGTGGAAATTAGATTGACGTGTTCAACCTTTAATTCAGGAAATACAAGTAAAAGATATACACACTGGAACAATGTAACAGATGATGTCCTCAAACAACAGTAAGACATCATGCTGATAACTGTGGAAGAAAACAACAGAAGTGAGTGCTAGGTTTGATTTCTGTTGAGTCATTCTTCCTGATGCACAGAACCAGGTGTTCATACATTCTAGGGTGACATAGAATGAGATGTCGTGACATCTGTGAACTTGTGCATATTAGTACAGTGGTTAATAACTATCTTGCTGTATTAGTTACAATGTTAGATCAGATGTCATGACGTGAAGTAGAACATCTGAATTCTGACTACACCAGAATTTCAGATCCCTCATGCCATCTCATCATATGCATTGGCATTGAGATCACACATTGACATCCTCCATACCCCTCATTCATTGGGTTTGCATTGGGAGAGATCACCAAGCATATTTAATTGTATCATACTTCATTTTTCTTTATTTACTAACCAAAATACCAAAAATATGTCATTGTATTAGTCTAACTCTTTCGTAGGTAGTGGGTATGCTCACCTATGCTCTATCAAGCTCATATCTAGGGTTTAAGACCCTCAATGCAAGGAGCTCAATCAAGAAATGATTTACTATGGCTATAAGTATCATATATGGATCCCCATGATCTTCACATGTTATTTTGATCAAGAAATCATCAAGAGTTTGAAGTTGGTTTGTCTTGGAAATCCTAATTCATCTTGGTATCTTGTGTGACTTCTTCAACAAGTTTCTTCATCAATTGATAAAATATTTCAAGGGATACTTCACATTATATCATCTTACACATATATGATCCTTCATGAGTCCCAAAAGTCAAGAGAATGTCAAGCTAGCAAGTTGGTTCATGGTGGTTGACTAGAGGAAGTCAACTGATCAAAACTGGGGTTCCCTAGACCCTATCTCCTACATGTTTTATCATATGAAAATGATTCCAAGAGAAACATTACTCTAAATGACATTCCAAACAACTTTCATGTTGAGGTAAAGAGCTATTTTTGCTTGGAAAGTCATTTTTTATGGTGAAAGATTATAGGTCATTTTGTCTAAACCCTAATTTGGAGGTCAACTTCCCAAGACCATAACTTACTCAATGTTTATGATATTAAAGCAATTAAAATTTCATTATCAAATTCAATATGTATACTTTAACTTTTATGTTTGGAGGAAGTTCAAATTAAACTTGAAAATGCATGTGCCAAGTGAAAACATTATAGGTCATTTTGGGCCAATACCATTGAACAAGTGATTTTCCTCAACTTCTAAAATGCATAACTCCTTCATGATAAATACAAATGAGGTCAAATTTGTGACCAAATTTAATAAGTTTGAAAGATCTACAACATTTATGAACGAACTGTTCCCATTTGAAGTCCATATAAAAAGTTATTCAAGGTGAAAGAAGTGAACATATGGCTTGGTACTTAGTATTTTTTTTTATATGTTTGATTTTCCAAACTTCCACCTCAAAATTCATCATGATCCAAGCTTCAAATGAAAACTTGTTCAACATGAAAGTTGTTCCTCTTGATCTAACCTTTCCAAAAAGTCCAAAATCATTTCATTTGGACAAAGGATGAATGACTTGCGCATGGCTTAAAGTTGAAGGACCATTTTTGAAAATTTCAAGTTCCACTTCTCATACACGAATGCATGGCTGACAACATGATTTCAGCATGGCTTACACTCATTTTGGGACCTAAGTGCATTACTTGATGGGCCTACCACACGTCATACAAGCATGCAAGAGGGATTTTCAAACTTTTGCCAAAAATGGAAGTGTGCAATTATAAACCTCATGCGCCAGCTTTGATTCAGCAACCCTAAACCCTCACCATTAAAGGATAAGCTTGAAGATTTTCTTTGAAAATTGAGTTTGAATCTCCCACTGTTTTTGAGATTGAAACTCCAAGAGTACATCCCTCTCATTGATTCATTTCTACTCCATCAAGCATCTGAAGCAAGGCCAAGTATAATTGAGAGCAAGATCGTGCCAATCTGAAGCTCCAATGAAGGTCATTTTCCAGATTTTTCCACTCTTTAATTCTCTCTTATTTCTCCACTATTCTTGTTGATTTTTGGTTGTCTGAAGTCCTACCAATGTAGGCAACAAGATTGAGTTTCTTAGAGGTCAAATTGAAGCAACTCAGATCATGATCCTCAAAATTCAACTCCCCGTGTCTTCCTATATACTTGGAGTTAGACAAAATTGAGGACAGATTCGAGCTCCTGAGCATTTTTTCTTTAAATCCATTGTAATTACCATGTCTGTTGCGTTGTTGACTCAAGACCACATGGAACGCGTGCTAGGGACCATCTGATATGCCACCTCAATTAATGAGGAAGATCAGATGGTCCACATATTTTTGATTTTCTGAATTTCCATTTTAATTGCTTTATTTTCATTAATTCATATTAATTTTAATATTGATCCAAAAAATATGGGACTTTCACCAAAAATTCTCAAATATTTTCCTCTTTCATTTTCTGAATTAAAATTATTTTTTGGATCAATATTAATATTTTTCATGATCTAATTGTTTTTGTGCATATTTTTAATTGTTAAAAAATGATTTTAATTGTTTTTGAGCTATGATAAATCTCTTGGCCATTTATTTGGTGTTTTGAAGAGATTTTAGGTTTTTGATCAAACATAATTTAATTTAATGCATTTTTAATTGTTTAATTGTGAATAAATTGTGTTGAGCCATTTTTATTGACTTGTGAAGTTTGACTATTGTGTTTGGGCCTTGGTCAAGGTTGATTTGACTTTTGTTGGATTAAAATCATTGGATTTAGGGGATTGATGAAATGTACATTTCATCTCCCAAAATGAATGAATGATTTTAATTTGATAAAATTCCTCCCATGACCAATTTGTGTTTATCTCATTTCCCCTCCCTCTTCATCTTCAATCCCATTCTATCTCATTCATTCCATTGACCAATGATATCTCTATATCTTAAGGATAATTGGTTCATAAACCAATACAAGTATAGATGAGATTAGGTCCATCCTTTTGCCATTTTCTTTTTAAGTGTGGTATATTTTAGGAGTATGGTTCATTATACCATATCTCTAATATGCATTAACACTAAAATTTCTATTGTCTGGCCTCAGATAGTTATAACTTCTACATGAGTCCAATTACGATTGCTTAACATAACGCTAAATTTTGACCCAAAAGCATAGCATTCTAGTAAGTGAGATTGTAAGTCTCCCCCCTTTCATGGTATTGTGTGGGAACTTGGCCTTTTTTTCTTCCTTTGGAAGATGTCTTGGTTCAAGAATCCATTCTTGTTAATAGAGGGTTGAGTGTTCTCCAAAGAATGACTTAAACAATTGAAAAGAAAAAAATAATACTAACATCTAATCAACTAACATTTGACTAACTTTTAATTTCAAGTCCTTTACCTTATGCACTTTAAATTCAAGTCATTTATCATTTGCCATTATACATATCATTTAACTTGTTTATGTTTATGCCATTTTTCACTTTGCTCACTTGAGCCATATATTGTGTTTGTATACTTGTTTGTGTATTTTGTTTGTGTTTGTGGTCTTAGGACCTTAATGTGCATAATAACAACAAAAAACGCTTTAAAATGTTTGTGTGGACTGTTGGATTTGATCTGAGACTTGGACTTAGAATTAGGCAACACTCCCTATGCAAAAGGACTTGGCCAATGCCAACTTTTCTGAATCCAAGTCATTGTGAATTGAACTTTCATCTGATGCAAGTATTGGGATCCACTTTAGTTCATCTGCTACATGGTCTTGGTGCAAATGTTACTTTGAACCTCTATCTAATGCCTTATTCTGAACCATTCAAGGAGTATGTCATCTGATACATGGGAGATTAAGAAGAAGACTATGAAGTTGCTAGCTTGGATGTGGCTATATTTATTTGATGCCTTGCTCTTCATCTTTCTATTTGTGTAATGATATTGCTTGATTTAAAGTCCAAAGGAAAAATGGGTTTCAATATAACATTCTTATCTATTCGATTGCATCTCATTGGTAAGATCTTTTCAACTCTTAACTTTTAAATTTTTGCTTAGGATTAGTCTCTTCATCTCCTCCCACTTCTTAAATTTCAAATCTCTCCCCTCTTTCAAAATCTTCTTTTCTTGTGATTTCTAAACTTAGACCTTATTGCAAATTAGAAACTTTGGCCTTATGCCATTGCATTTTCACACTCTTTTCTTAATCAAACTTGTAAATGAACCTAACCATACTTGACTTAAAATTTCAAAAGACAATAAGAACTAACACTCATTAAAACTCTTGTAGGCCCTTTGTGCCTCTTTTAAACATATTTTTTTGTTAAAATCAACTCACTCACTTTGAAATTGATACCACGAACTACGAGGTTTTGATCCCTCATTTTATGTTGGTACGTAGGCACAAGTCTGAAGGTCTTGTCAAACATACAAATATAATTAATGAATTCTTTTCTCATCCCCACACTCTATTTATTGCAAACATCATTTTATACCAAAAACACATTCACACATAAAAAGGGCTCCCTAGGAGTACCTAGGACACTTTGGGTGCTAACACAGGCAACCACGAACCAAATCGAGATTTTACACCAGGATAATCTCAAACCAAGTTGTGCTTTTACACCAAGACGAGCTCAAGAATCGATTATAACATTTCCCACTAGTTATCTTCAAGAACCCACAAAGAGATATTTTCCTTAGGTAGCTACGCTCATGAAACAAACAACAAGTTAATACTAAATCCCTTAAATAAAGCTTTTAATAGTTTTAGCTTCAAACCCGAACAAACACTTCCTAACAAGAGATATTCACTCAAGAGAAAATATCCCTTTTTAGGATAAGTTTCCACACTTAAACACGCGGACTTTCTCAAAGCACTATTGCTAAATTAATGTGAGATAAAGTAGAAAATATTTGAGAGAGAGAGAGAGAGAAAGAGAGAGACAGAGAGAGACAAAGAGAGAGAGACAGAGAGAGAGACAGAGAGAGATAGGAGAGTGAGATAGATTACTTTTTTCAATGTGAAAAATTGAAGGGAGAGGACTCTATGTATAGGCCAAAGGTTAGTATAAGAAAGGAGACAATCCATAAGCTACTTTAATGGTCCAATCAACTAGCTCCCTATCCCAATCGATTGGATGACATAATAATCGATAATAAAAGTGAAGGAGAATAGCGATCCAAAATGCAGCGGAAATTAAATTTTTTTCTCCTTTAGTTATCCTTACGAATGGGCATGATCAGTGATAGAATCGTTACCTCTTGTGGCGATTGAAACCTTTGATGCAGATCCAAGGAGTGATCACGGACGTTGAATGGTAACAACGCCTCTACTCAGTCCACACGAACAGATTCCTTCAATCTCAGTGCTAGCTGCTACGAATGAAGACTTTGAGTGTGTGTGTGTGTGTGTGTGTGTGTGTGTGTGTGTGTGTGTGTGAGAGAGAGAGAGAGAGAGAGAGAGAGAGAAACAAAATTCAACTGTACAAATGCTTCTGCATAAGGGTTCTATTTATAGAACTACTTGTATGGTCTGTAAGCTAAAAAGGCAACTTAAGTGTATGTGGCCCATATCTTATGATATACCAAAATCACTTAACCACGTGGTACCTTACCATATTTCGTATTCTACTTAAGTGCACCGTACCTTACGATGTTATACAATTCACTTAAGTGCATCGTACCTTACGGTGTTCCTTATTTACTCTATCTCTCATCAATCTGTCCTTTTGTGTGTGACCTTATAGGTTCTCGCGACATTGGTAATTATATTAAATCACGTATTTAACATAATAAACAGTGAGCAGTATCTAGCAACACATCACTGCTATCCAAGACACGAAAATGTCATGTGATATGACAAATCCTTTTGTCATAATACTTATGTGTATAATTACCCTTTTGCCCCTATGTCTAAATTGAACACAAGGCATAGACCGTGTCATCCTTGTCCAGTTCAATATTGGGCATGTAGACATTTATCCTGTTACGCAGGATGGGCAAATTTCATCTAGGTCACTCATGTCCCTTAGCATGCTTTGTGGAGTACCCATCAACTGTCTTTATGATCAACCAGTTACAGACAATGTTTGATCAACAATAAGGAACTCGACTCTACATCTAGGGTCCATAGTGGTTTCAGGTCAAAGGGTGGTATACACCACTATCACCATGAGAATAACTTATGACACTTTGCATAACATTCTATATAGTATTCTTATAGCGGGTCAATCCAGTATAAATATTACTCTTAATATTGATACCAATGTTTAAGACTTGATAACTCCTTATCCATGATCCATGAGATGTGATCATAAGTTTATACATAATAGTCTTAATGCTTTAATGTTATCCCACTTTACAACAAAGCTCGACTACGGATACTTTAAGAATAGTGTCCTTATGTTTAATGGGATCTTATTATTAAGTCACACTTGATACATTAAACGGACTAAATATTCTAGGGACTTTATTAAACAAACATAATAAAGAAAAAGCCTTTTATTATTAATAAATAATTCGATACAATAACCAAAAGTATTGGCCTCTAGGGCTTACAACAACAAAAAGCCCATTCTTAAAACATTTGATAGAGATTCATTACCTTTTATTAAGACACAGTCATAATCAAATATGGACTCGATTTTCCCTTATCCAATTGATTGGGTGTATGCTCCAATTGAATGGATAGTTCAAAATGCATGTCCAAATTGTTTTGATTGTTCCTAATTCAACTTGCTAGGTTCCAAAACATTTTTAGGTTATTTTATTTTATAAATTGAGGCTTTTAAAAAGTTTTTAGTGATTGTATGATTTGTCCATATTACTTTGCGAAATTTCCCTTGTGTTTTTACAAAATAGTGATCACCCAAACTTGATCTGGAGAGCTTTTAAAAAATAAAATAAGCACTTGCTTGAGTACTCTTGGAGATAAGGATTGAGATATATTCAAGTTAGATGCAACCATCAGAAAATATCACTTAGATCATAGAAACCTAATTCATTTATCTTTAGAGAAATGGTATTGAACAAATTCCTTGTGCATCCTTGACTAGTTGAGATAGTTGTAGTGTTTTCTTGGCTTCATGATTTGTTGGAATTAATTCATCTCCATGAGTTATCATCAAGGATATATGTTCTCAAGTTGTCGTCATTAAAACCATTAAAGGTTTAGGCGTGGCTTGTTTGGCTTTGATCACTTCCTGATTAACCAGGAAGAACATGTATTCACATTATCCCCCTTTTTTATGATGACAACATATCTCTCAAGGAGGTGGTAAAATAAAAGATAGGTCAATAAAATTGGTGTTTAAAATCCCCCTCAAATAATAGATAGTTGTATAGTTCCCCCCTTTGTCATAATAAAAAGACAGGTAAAGATGCAAGGTAGAAATTCAAATATGCAAACACATAATTACATAAGCATTTAGAAAGGGAAAAACAAACACTTTATTGAATCAAATTATACTAGATTTCAAAGTAAAAAAAGCGAGAAATTGCAAGAACTGAAACAATGCAAAAACAAGTAAACACACATAAAAACTAAAACACATTGGCAAGAATATTCTTTGCCATAAGCATCATCATTCCTTGAGATGCTCTTCCTTACCTCCATAATATCTTTGGCCATTATATATATATATATATATATATATATATATATATATATATATATATATATATATATATATATATATATATATATATATATATATATATATATATATATATATATATATATATATATATATATATATATATATATAGAGAGAGAGAGAGAGAGAGAGAGAGAGAGAGAGACCATTCTACTGACATATCTCCATGATAATGGTTATTACTATGTTATTTCATTAATATAAGCCTTCTTCTTCCTTATCTATTGAGTTGCGTCTTAATTCTTTATGTTGGATGTGAATCTTTATTTTTCCGAGTGAGGAGTAATTGGTCTTGTTGTCTGATGACTCCATTGCTTCCACCATACTATTCACTTCAAAGGTGTAACACCCGAGGATGAAAAGGGTAGAAAATGGATGTAACACTTGACGCCGAAGAGGGCTCATAGTAGTTGACGAATTCACATAAAAATGAGAGGGGTCCTGAGGCTATGTAGGTATGGAACTTCATGGTTGAAGGAATGCTTATAAGGACTAATTGGTACTACATATACCAACAAGATGTATCTTCTTTTGGATAGCCTACCAAATAATAACTCCATAGTTAAACATGCTTGACTTGGATTAGTATTTGGATGGGTGACCTTTTGGGAAGTTTCTCGGAAAGCGTGTGAGTAAGGACAAAGCATGCTGAAAATACATGTGGTAGTTTGTGGGGTCACTCGGTAATCCTTAAATTAGTCTGGGGAATTACAAATGGTATCAGAGCCAAAACTTTCCCAGTACGATGTGGTCTGGGGAAAAACCAAACGGGAGCTGGTGGACATGTAACACCCGAGGCTGAAGAGGATGGAAAATAGATGTAACACTTTAGGCCAAAGAGGGAAGAGAGTGGTCACTGAATTCATATCGAAATAAGAGGGATCTTGAGGTTGTGCAGGTATGGGACTGCATGGTTGAAGAAAGGCTTATAAGGATTGATTGGTATTACCTATACCAACAAGATGCATCTTCATTTTGGTAGCCTAACAAATAAGAACTACATAGTTAAGCGTGCTTGACTTGGAGTAGTATTTGGATGGGTGACCTTCTGGAAAGTTTCTCGGAAAGCATGTGAGTGAGGATAAAGCATGTTGAAAAGACTCGTGTTGGTTTATGGGGTCAGTCGGTAATCCTTAAAATCTTATGGGGTGTTACAAAATGCATCCAAGAGTTTAGTAATTAGTTTTCAATTTGGAAGTCTAACTGTATGAGTTTATTTGCAATGGATCATGTGAAGGAGTATGCCTTCAACCCAATTAGTTTGAAAATTTTCAGTTAGAATCCAAAGAGCGACGAAATCATTCTTGATGACAAAGTTGAGGTTGACGTTCCTTAGGAAGAGAATCCTTGTGAGGAGGTAGTGAACAACGCAGACATTTGAGTTCATGAAGCTTGCCATGATGGGGAGTTTTCTGTCTTCCATTGGATCCATAAAGAGAGAGCATATGTCAATGGAGCGCTTGAACTATTTAATATATATTTATGGTTTGTTGGTGTAGGTTACCCCTTAGAAGGTGAAATCAGACATCCTTCCAAACTTATCCTTATGGATGTCTATTTTACTCCTTTTAAGGATTATCTCAGAGAAGTTACAAAAAATTTCAGATTTGAATAGAATTCTTTGACATGGTTTAGAAAAATTCAATTAGGCATCTTAGTGAAGAATTCTCTTAGTGATCCTTGACATATATGGGCATATGATTTTTAGCTCCTCATGAAGCTTTCCTCAATGAAATATGGTTGAACCACTTTTCAATTGGTCTTCATCGTTCTTTCTTGAGTTATTTCTAGAATTCCTTTCACTAAAACTCTTCTTTATGATGTATCTTCATATTAAATGCATTTTGATGAGGCCATGATGATAATTATGGAGAAGGGAGAGACTCACACAAGAATGCACAAAGAAAAAGAAGAAAATATGAGATGCAAAATAATAAGAAGGGGTTACCTATTTACAACAGAGCTTATGATGATTTTTGGGATGTAAAACTTGCAAAAAATTAACTTAGATTCTGAGAACTACTCTCTATTTATTTTATAATGACACTCTAGCATAACTTAGATTCACATAACATGTATGATTGGTTGAGAAATGAATAATTTTAGCACCAAAATGATGAAAATACAGTAAAAGGCAACTACACCTTCTAAGTTGGGTAACCTTCACCCGGTTATTCAGCTTAACCGTGGTTGAACCCCAAGTGTCGTCCCAAAGTGGACAAATAAACACACAAAAGTGTGTAAATTCAACATTAAAAGAACATAAAAGAAATGATGTCTAAAACAAAATTCTCAATTGGTCTTGTGCATGTAATGATAATAATAATTCCAAAGGCCTTAATTTGATTGTCCAACTGAAAAGGAAAAGAAAAATCAGAAAATGAGACTTAAGTACAAAGCATAGTTGGAACGGTGTCTGAAAGAGAGACTTAGATTTGTATTCTCGCTACAGTTAGTGTTCTTTTAAATGCTTTCGGCGTCAAATGATTATGGATATAACTAAATCTTAGCCAATCTGAACGAAAACTCATGTATGAGTACCGGTAGCTTCATTTTCGTAAGCTTTTCCCTTATTGAATTGCTTGATCCAAAAGTTTGCATAAGCAAGCTTTGTTGCTTGAGGACAAGCAACAATCTAAGTTAGGGAGAGTTTGATAAGTGGTTTTCGCAACATTTTTACTATTCTGTTTACTTTATTATTTTCCCATTTTAGTTCGATTTACTTTATTTTATCGCATTTTATGCTTTGCTATCATGTTTTTGGTAATTTCAAGCTTTAAGAAGTATCTCAGACAAAAGAGGAATTAAAATGAAGTAAAATGCGGGAAAAAGGTAAAAGTTGGAAATTCTCTAAACATTTTCCAGAGGGCTGCTACGGGCGGTCGTAGCAGCAAAACCATGGCTCCCTTTTTTTAGCAAGTGCCCATATATTTTCTAGGGGCCTGCTACGGGCACTTGTAGCAGCTGCTACGAGCCGTAGTATGCAGGCAAGAGACATCCTAATTTATTTCCTTTTCCTGCATTTCCAGGTTGTTTTGGGATCTTTGCAACTTTTTATTTTGTCAAAATCATGATTGTAATGAGCATTGAATGATTGAGTTTATTCCACCTTTAGAATATTTCCATAAAACTCATAGGTTGTCTTGAGTTTAGGGACCAACTTTTCATTCTAGTTTTTACGTATTTTATTTCACTGTATTGCCCTGTACTCAAGTCTCCATTGAAGCACTTGATATATCTCAATTCAAGTGTATTTCTTGTTATTCGGGTTGTATTCAGTCTTATTTTCAATTGTTAATTTTTTATTTTAGTGTTAATCATGTTTTCGATTGCGATAATTTCTCTGGTTGTATTATTCTTCACCATGAGTGAGCACTCCACTAGAGACTAAGGGTCATGAGACCTGACTCATGATCATTCATATGATTATTCCTTAATCGATTACTAGAATTTTAACTGTGAGATTATTATTGAAACCTGAGTTTTCATTCCAATGCTTGTACGAAAGTAAAGAGTTCTTTGGTACCGATCGTAATATAAAAGGATATGTATCAGTACAAGAGTGTATGTTTTTAAACAGTTAAGTATGACATAATGAAAGTGCTCAAACACAATTGAGAAATGTTCCATCTTTATAGCTACACAAAAGAAAAGAATCTCTGATGAATAACTCGGTCGTGCGAAAGTAGAAGAATTATTCGTCATACATAGGACAACATGTTGGTGAAAGCAAGTGTTGTCCATATGTATCTATTTTCTATAATCGTGTCAAAGTTTTCGTAATATAAGTGAAGTTATCATATGAGTGTGTCAGAGTAGGGATCATGAACTCTAAGTCTTGTTTGTTTTAGAGTATTTTAAGTGATTTTTATTTAAGTTGTTTCATAAAAGTGCTTTTTATTTAAATTGTTTTACAAACTCTAATTTCCAGTCGCTCTAGATATGCATCGATAGAACGAAATTCGATAATCGACCTTTGGTCTTTGTGGTTTGATAACTTTTTACTACTTTGCACAGTCGTACACTTACAGCGTGTCAAGACTCAAAGTAATAAGTGTTTTTAGTGAGCCAAATTACTGTCAAATGTTTAATCAGTTATCCAATCTTGTTGCCGCATAAGTTCAAGCAACAAAGTAATTAATCATTGGTAGACAGGAATACACAAGAAAAGGTAATTAGAACATGTGTCGTTCTACTTCATTTTATATCTTGTTAAGGAGTGTTTGATAATTTCTCTCCAAACTTACAATGGAAGATATATCCAATTGTATTTTGTTTTAACTGTATTATGCTTTTGCTTAGGTTTTGTGTACTAACAATCACTTGTGCAGAAAGTTAAAGTCTAGATCATCAAATTGGTATGAGCGCTCTACTCTCTTCACCTTCTATTAGTGTACCTTTAATTATTTGTTGTTATTTGTTAGTTTGATGTATTTTGTGTATGTACTATATGTTTTCTATATGTACGTAATATGTAGCATTCATCAACATCATGACCTTCATCGACATTACGTTTTTTTGAATTAAAATATCATGCATCAAATATTTCATTAATTTCTTACATCAAATTATTGTTATTCATGCATAACATTCTTCATTCATTCATGCATCATTAAAATTGTTTTTCATTTGAAATTAACCCTTTTAGCATATTCATTAAGATACTTTGGCATTTAAAAAACCCAGTTACCATTTTTATAATTTCATAAAAACCTATTTTTCATGAACTTAAATTCTTAAGATTTTTGCTTCTTTATTCGAATCATAGGTATACTTTATTTGAATAATAGCTTTCAATTTTGAGATTTAGTGTACGTCCCTTCGGTTTTCATTCAATCATTTTACTTCATTATTAAACTTTTTTTTACAAAAAGTCTCTCACTTTCTTTCATTCATATCATTTTATTGTGTTACATGTGCATATCATATCATTTGTATTTTGATTATTAATTATTTCTTTTCGTCTGCATCAAAATTATGTTCTTCATCTTTTTTTTACAATTTTGACTCCATGTTTTTGAATTTAAAATATTGTTAAGTGCATCTATTGATTATGTGCATGTTGAAAATTTTTGTTGTTATGTTCATGCATTATTTATTTCTCTCCAATATATTTTTGTATGTGTATTAACCATAGTGTTTTGTTGTTGAATGTTTCATGTCATTATTGTGCTTATTTGTTGCATTTGACATGTGTTATCTTTTATGTATATGTGATATATCATTCTCTTTGTTGTATCTTCTTAATTATCTATGTTTAAATTTATTTTATCTGGATTATTTGTTTTTTTTTCTGGTTATTTTGCGTTTAGGCTCATTAGCATCTATCTCTTTTTGAATTTGTCAAAGAGGGAAAAGTTGTAATGTGAGTCTAGATTTGATTTATGCGTTTCATGCAAATTTGATATGGTGCAATATTTCCTGGAGAGCATGAAGGAAAGCATTAATAACGTTTTACTTAATGCTCATGTCGACTCATTTACGATGCAAGTTTGTCAAACATAAAAAAGAGGGAGACTAAAGTTGCTCGTCCCTCTAGGGCTTTAGTTTTATTGATTGTCTCATTTATTATCGTTTATCATTTACGTAATTGAGTCTCATATAAATTTGATCTTTGCAATTATCTTAGAATTGAATGCAATGATTTTTAAATGGTATTTTAAATTAAATAGTAGTTTTGCATGCATAAATCAAATTGTTTATTTTTTAGTGTGAGCAATATGCTTTAAGTCACTTAGTTAAGTTTTTAAATCAAGAATCATATTTGTGATTTGTTATGGTCATGAAATTAGTAGAATAAATTGAAAAAATTGAGATTCGAGGTGTGTGTTTTGAATCACACATCCTATAAATCGAATTAAATGACACAGAGGCTTTCATGAAGTTTGTGAAATTGTCATAATTCGACTCATAATTTACACTTGACTCAAATCACAGAACCCTATGACTCGAATCATAAATTTCATTACTTGAGTCATGAAGTGTTGCAATTATATGTTTTGCCTTATGACTTTTTTTTTACTTGAATCATACTTTTCATTACTTTAATTGTGACTTCAATGATAACTCGAATCATGGGTCAAATCATAACTTGAATCACACAAATGAGTTTCTCATATTTTTTAGATCTTGATTCAAATTACTTTGCCACTTGAATCAAATCACACATGTGGTTATGACTCGAATCATACATCATTTTTTCACTCATTTTGTGCATAACCTCAAGCACCTCTATAAATATTTTCCTCTATCTCTCTCACCATTAAGATTAAATTATTATTGTGATGATAATCATAACTTTGAAAACTTTTCTAAAAACTTGGAAACCCACTTTCAAAGAACAAATTTTCACATATATCTTTTGTATTTGGACTCATCCTTAACCTCTTAGAAAATTAACATCAGTTTCTTCTCAATTCATAGAGAATGTGAGATTTATCGTAGAGGAGGTTCATTCTGTGTTGATGTTTATGAAGTTCTTGAATTGCAGATCAAGATTCATATTGTATGGTGTTGTTGGAGTTTGGCAATCCAGCAAGAAAAAAAAGAATTATATTTTCTAAGTTACTTCGATAGAGTAGTGTGGAAGCCTACAAACGATGTTAGAGCTTCTGTATTCTTTAGACATACCAATGTTCAAAGGACCAATATGGCCGAGTAAAGGTTGCTACAAAATATAGGTTTAAAAGAATTATTGATTCTGGAACAATTAAGTCGAGATTAGGTGGATCTTGCAAGATTGGCGAAGCAGACACCGTATACAACAAGAGAAGATCAAGATAGAATACTAGTTATTTTTTGGAGTATTTTGTATCAAATGGATGTATAAAATGTATTAACAATTGTCATATTATTTCATATTGGAAGATAATAATGCTTCAATGGGAAAACACTAAAGAGTGGATTAAGCTACTGCGAGTAAGATTAAGTTGAACCACTATAAATATGGTGTACTCTTCTCCTTCCCTCTCTTTATATAATTTTCTATATAGTTTTTAATCTTAGGTTTGTATCGCTTTCATAGAATAACATGTCGTTAGGATTATCTACTTATAGAGATTTCGGGATTAAAGTTTAGGTCTATGATAGATCCAGTCATTTGAATATTATCTCTTGCGATTATTGTTGTATGAATTTTGTTGTTATATTGACCAGTCAATTAATAAAATCAAATTTGAGTTATGTATGAAAATTGAATTATGATAATTCTTGAATTGCTTGTTTAAGAAACTTCATCTTTCTCAGTTGTTGTGATTACTAATAATCTGAGTTAACTTTAATATCCATTTTATTGTATGTTTTATAAAATGCTTCTATCTTTCACTCCCATATGCAGTTTTCCCCCATGACATCAACAATTGGCCGCAAAGCTTGTAATTTTTGTATCTGTAATCTGTTTGTAAAACTCTGATTTTGTAAAAGGAGATGTTTTAGAAAATGGTTTTAATGGAATGATATATTCAACCGCCTCCCCTTTATATAACATTTTATTCCCATATCTTCCATCAACACACATTTACATGGCATATTTGCAATTATTAACATAAAAGAATTTATTATCATCTAAATACATAGCTAAAAAGTTTGTAGTTTTGAAATCAATTTAAAATTTTCTCTATTACTATATGGTCCAAACGAAATCATTTTTATCTATTACTTCTCCATTCATATGGTGAATAGGGATATAAGGACCATTAATTTTTGTTTCCCACCATTCAAAATCAATACTTTGAATAAAGATGTGTGTTTAGGAAAGATATACTATTAGAAAAAGTGTTGGAAGTCATCTTCGTCCTGAGATGATTAGTCTCTGAATATGAGTTAGGCTTCAATGCCATTAGTTAGATATGTGCCTCTACACACAAGAAAGAGGTGAATTGTGGAGGTTTGAAAAGCGATAGTTTAAAACAAAGTTATTTTCAATTTTTGAGTTCAAAGTGTTATAAAGAAAATGTTTGAATATAACAGTGGAAAACACAGGTAAAGAAAATATTTGGAAAGTAAAGAGATAAAGGAAAAGCGATTTATAGAGGTTTAGTCTAAACAAAGTGACATACTCATCTTCCCAATACTTGATCTTGAGAGGATCCAATACTGCTTATGAGCTTTTAGTAGGTTAACCTCGTGAAACCCCTTATACAAGGAAAAATGAAGTTTTGAGTTTACTTCCAACCAAACAAAGAATAATCCACTGAAGTCGTTAGTCTTCCTTCTAAAAATTAACGAAGCTTCGAGCGGTTAGTCTCTAAGCTTAAACTTGAGATTTTATAGAAGGTAATCTTAAACCAAAATGGAGTTTAAGTTGGCTATCCTTTGAACTAAAGTGAGGTTTTACATGGGGTGACCACGAGCCGAACCTGGGTTTTACAAAGGCTAACCACAAACCAAATTAAGATTTTACACCAGGTTGATCTCGAACTAGGTTGAGATTTTACATCAGGCTGAGCTCAAAAACTAATCAGAATATTTTCCACTAGTTATCTATAAGAACCCAGTAAGAAATATTTTCCTTAGGAGGATCAATTCACGAACCAAACGACAACTTAATACTAAATCCCCGAAAAAATGCTTTTAACGGGGTTTTGTTTGAAACCAAACAAACACTTCCTAAGAATAGATATTCACTCAAGAGAAAATATATATTGGTAAATTTACAATTTTACCTTTTTCATAAGAAGTTTCCTCACTTAAACACAAGAACTTTCTCAAAGTAATATGGCTAAATTATTGTAAGAGAAAGTAGAAAAATATTTTAAAGAGAGGGGAGTGAGGAGAGTGAGATAGCTCACGTTTTTTAATGTGAACAAGTGAAGGGAAAAACCTCTATTTATAGGCAAAAGGTTGGTATAAGAAAGGAAAGAATCCATGGGCTACTTTAATGGTTCAATCGACTATCTCCTTAACTCAATCGATTGAATGACCTAAATAATCAATTATAAAATCCCATTTTTGAAATATTTGATAAGGAGTTGTTACTCTTCATTAAGGCACTTTACAATCGATTATGGACTCAATTTCACCTTATTCAAACGATTGGGATTATGCTCCAATCGATTGGACAATTCAAAATGCATGTCCAAATTATTCTGATAGTTCCTAATTCATCTGGATAGGCTCCAAAATATTTTTAGGTTATTTCCTTTAAGATATAGAGGATTTTAAAAAGGTTGCAGCGAGTGTGTGATTTATCCATATTACTTTACAAAAACACCCTTGCCTTTTTACAAAACACTAATCACTCAGACCCGATCATGTTAGCTTTAACACTTCCTCTTCCAGATTCTAAAGCTTCAAGACTTTGTCAAATACACCAATCATATAACCATTCGATTAAGTCTTCTTGGAGATGAGGCTTGAGACATCTTTAAGTTGTATGCCATTGTTAGAGAATGTCACTTAGATAACCAAACCCTAATTTATCTATCTTTAAAGAAAGGGTCTTGAACAAACTTTCTTATGCATATTTGACCGATTGAGATGGTTGTAGTACTTTATTGGATTCATGCTTTGTTGTCATCAATGCATATATATATATATATATATATATATATATATATATATATATATATATATATATATATATATATATATATATATATATATATATATATATATATATATATATATATATATATATATATATATATATATATATATATATATATATATATATGAGTTATCATCAAGGATATATCCTCTTGATTTGTCATCATAAAAACCACGAAAGTTTTAGGCATGACTCGTTTGACTTTGATCACTTCCTAATTAAACTGCAAGAACATGGTTCTACAAACTAGTGCACCAACTTCTTATTAGAGCGAAATGTATTGTGACTAAACATCCCTTTGACCCAATTTGTTTGATGATGTTGGGTTAGAAACCATAACTCCATAATATCCTCCTTAATGAGAACTTCAATATTTCCTTGTATGTGAAAGAGTATGTGAGTGGGTAGATGATGTGTCACATGAACTTTAGCCTTCATAAGCTTTGGTTTAAGAGGAGGCTTTAATTCTATCATTGGATATGTTATGGGCCGATCACATTGACCCTGACCGACCACCAAGAAGGGGTCTCACTCTTTTAGAAACTTCTCAACACATGAAGGTTATCATCCTAATGATCACAAGAAATCTCAACTGCAAGTGTATCAAACGACTCTATGCAAATCACGACTAACAAATAACTAGTTTTATCTCTCTCTCTCTCTCTCTCTCTCTCTCTCTCTCTCTCTCTCTCTCTGTATGTGTGTGTGTGTGTGTCTATATATATATATATATATATATATATATATATATATATATATATATATATATATATATATATATATATATATATATATATATATATATATATATATATATATATATATATATATATATATATATATATATATATATATATATATATATATATATATATATATATATATATATATATATATATATATATATATATATATATATATATATATCGACAAATTGAAGTAACAAGTTTCAAATTCAATTTCACTTAACTCTTCTTCCTCACATATTGACTTAAGCGTTAGAGGGAGGATTTATCTGAGCAAGCCTTAACTGATATTCTCGTACAGTCCGACCTTCCTAATAAACAAAGATTCTATGTTGACATGTTGCATCACTTTGCGGTTAGACATATCTTTCTCTCCTTGATTCTTTTAAGAAGCTTCTTTCAGAGGAGACTTTCTTGAAGAAGGATTTCAATATGCGAAACTCATTGTTGGAGCCATGATATTGATAATAATGACACTACTATAAATAACACTTTTTATGACAAAGCTTACACCTCTAACAATAAGAAACCGCAGGTATAGGTCCTGGGAGCACCGTTTTATTTAAAAATAAATAAAAAACCCATTCCCTCGGTTTTTAAGAAAAACGAGGGAATATAACTATAAGGGAGCTTGCTTCGAATCCTAGTTACTTCATCTTATGTTTTTTTTTTCAATGGTTTAATTAATATTTACCTCAGTTATATGATCCAACTGAGAGACAATATATTTTGCATCAACAATTTTAAATTACTATTTTCAAAAGCCCATTTTAGTTTTTTATTTTATATATTCAAATCCCTCGGTTTTCATCAAAATCCGATGTGATATATTTTAAATGAGTTCCCAGAATATGGTGTTATTGTGTTTTTTTATATTTTTTATTTTTCATTAAGACTTTGACATCGAATTTTATATAAAACCCACATGTCACATATTTTGAATGAAATACTTCAAATTGCTATCAAAAATAAAACGTCATTTCATCACTCTCATTTTGCAAAAAAAAATACCTAGGTGTTTGTCATCGTCACTCTCATCAAAACTCTTACAATACATATTCTTTAAAACTCAAATATCATCTCTATTGCAACCGAAACTCATTTGAGGTACATTTTTTCATTTTGTTTTTCACTGAAACGTTAGTTAGAATATTTATACGTGTTGTTTGATTCACTGAAATAGTTTCACTTGATCATTATTTTACTTTTTCACTCAAAAGTTAGTTAGTATGTTTCTACGTGTTGTTTGATTCACTGAAATAGTTTCTCTTGATGATTTTGAGGTGTATTTAGATAGTCATGGCTGAATCAAAAATCTTCTCCCATACAATATCTGCTGCAACCTCTATTAATGCAAAATATAAAAGAAAAACTAGAGGTGCCACGATGTATACCAAGGTGAAAAAATTCCACGAAAATGGTGTTCGCTACCCGGTTATAGTTGATATATAAACCGACAGAGTTTATGGTGAACATGTTGAGGACTTTATAGGTTAAATTGTGTTACAAGGTAGAAGTAAAGTGATTATTTTGATAGGTAGTTGGTACGAAGTTGACGAGAACTTGAAAGACGTCATATGGGATGATATTAAGGTATTTTATGATTTGTTTACAAGTATATATGATAATTTATTTTTTGTTTAATACTAATAACATATCTATTGTGTAAACATAAGATGTGTTTATTGTTAGTCCAGAGGATAGTATTGTGAAAAAGAAATTGCTTACATATTATGGTGAGCGTTGGATGGGCTTTAAGACATAGATCATCCATGATTATATTACTCATCCAAGAGATTAAGATGACCCTGAATATAAGCCTTCATACTTGATGTATTCATTTCTTGATCAGGATGTTTAGGAGAAATTTGTAAAGTCTCGCACCACTCTTGAATTCTTGGTAAAGACCCAAAAAGGAAAGGAAAATCGAGCTAGAAATATCTATCCACATAGATTGTCTCATGGAGGATATAAACAACTTGAAAAAGAGATGATTGAAGAAAAAAGAAAGCAAAGGAAACTAGAGTTGGAAGATTTTATAAGCCTTGATCATACTCCATCTCCACCATCACATCACGAGAAATAGAAGAGGGCACGTCAAAGAAAAGACGACGAATTCACATCAAATGTTACACGTGAAATGGCTCAAAAGATTATAAGTAGATTTTTTTTTCAACACGACTGTTAAGCACAACCATCAATGCTAACAACCTGATCAAACATTATCAAGGATCATCCATCAACACCATCAAAACATTATTATCACATATCATTAGACTTTATTTGTATACTCAAAGTATCACTACTACAAAAAGTATCTTTCATAATGTCATTTCACCACGGCCAAAGTATTCACCGTGGTAGAATATATTCACTTAGGCGTTTTCCTTTTTATTTTCATTTTTAAGCCATTTCGCCTGGTCATGAGTTTGAATCGTAGCACCTACAGTTTTCTTTTTTATTTATTTCTACGCCACTTTTTACCGCGTTTGGAACTTCCAACCATGGTCAAAAGTGGCGCATGGTCAAGAGTTCGAAACATAACACCTAAAGTTTTGTTTTTCCTTTATTTTTAAGCCACATTTTACCACGATTGTAACTTCCAACTGTGGTGAAAAGTGGCGCATTGTCATGAGTTTGAATCCTACCACCTACAATTTTGTTTTCATTTATTTTTAAGCCACTTTTATCACGATTGAAACTTCCAACCGTGGTGAAAAGTCACTAAGGATCATGGGGAAATATAAGCGTGTTTATTGAGTTTCTTCACCGTCCTTAAACAAATCTCTATCGTCCATTTATGGAGTATTAACGCTCAAGACAGTACCATTAGTGATCCGTGTGAAACCTAAAACTTAGATGAACTTCCAACTTAGACGAACTTCATCTTCTACCTCCAAACATTATCTTCCATTTACGATACTCTATTTCTCCACTAAATCAAGCTTGAAAACATCAATTTTTTTCATAAATAAAACTCGAAAATATCATTTCTTTCATCAACAAATTTCAGAACTTCATCGCCTCTTCTCCAACTTGAATGAGACAAGGAAAAATGGATTTAAGTTATCTATGTTAGTTGTTGTTATTCTTGTTATTTTTCTTGTTGTTCTTTTTGTTGTTGTTGTTGTTGTTGTTACTGTTGTTCTTGTTGTTGTTGTTGTTGTTGTTGTTCTTGTTCTTGTTATTCTTGTTGTTCTTGTTTTTGTTCTTGTTCTTGTTGTTATACTGCTGTATTTATTTATTTATTTTATTAAATGACATATAACAACAATTGTTTAAAATAATCGTTGTGGTACGTTGAGACATACAACAACGGTTGTTTAAATTAACCATTGCGATAGGTTGCGTGTAACACCCTTCTACCCAAACGACATATTTAAATAGATTATCAGAGTACAACATGTAGAAGAGTTTACATTTCTTAATAACATAACACTTATCACATTACAACATAAAACATACTATCCATTTTGTTAAGATTTCGCAGCGGACAACAGCACAAATATTATCGTTCATCTTAGTCATCATAAACAACTTAAATAGTAATCAATTATCTATCGAATCCCATAACCCCGGTGTCACACGACCAGAGCATTTGACTCGACTCTGTAGAATAACTCTACACTTATTCGTCCAACCTCAACAATAGCTACTCCTCTTTATCTGCACATTGCTCATCATAGATGAACATAAACACATGCAGAAGGGGTGAGAATCACATTATTAAATAATAATATAACGACAGAATTATAAGTAATCACGACAGAATTATAAATATAATTGTATCGCGCATACGCCAACACAGTTCATCATAATCATCAAAATCAATATACTCATGAACATCAACATAACAACATATCAAATGCAATGCACACACCCATGTATGACTCAACACGACTCGGTATACCCATTTTGTGACCAACACAGGATCACCACTCCCAGATTCATCACCATAGAATCCGAGTTCCCCGCAAGGAACTAAGCCTCTCAACAAGCCCGGAGTCAACAACATCATTGGAACTCAGTCCGTTCATCACTAGGCATCGGCCTTTCATGAATGCATGCACATCAAACATGCATCATAATCAACATAGCAACAACAGCATCATATAGTCACGTCATCATCATCATTAATACATTTTTATCACAGGAGCATATCACATCATGCCACATAATCAAACACAGTATTAGCACACCCTACTAATATCTATACTACTCAAGACAACGGGAATCGATCCCTCGTATGTCATGCATCAGCTAAGTCACCTTGCTCAGCCGAAACAACTAACAACTGCACAACAACAGCCCAGGAAAACCACAAGTCTGCCCATACGCGTATGGCCTATACCCATACGCGTATTGCCCAAATCCATACGCGTAATGCCCATCTCATACGCGTATGTTACGCGTATCACATACCCATACGCGTACCAACAGAGACCAATTTCACGTTCAAAACCTCATCTCTTCCACTCATACGCGTATGACATACCCCATACGCGTACCACATCCAGGGATACGCGTATCACACGCGTATGGCGCGTACCAGCGCCAAAACTCCCTTTCCTAAGCCCTCCCATACGCGTATTGCCTAGTGCCATACGCGTATGACCAGAATCCAGTTTTCCAGATCTGCTATGGGTTTTCTCTGCTACGAACCTGTCCAATTCAACCGTTCACAGTCCCAATTTCACACAAAATCACTCATATCACCTAACACGAATCATACCCTATTTTATCTCACAATTTCTAACACTATTGCATCTAATTCCTACGAATTCCCTTCGGTTAAAATCCCAATTTCGTTCATACAATATTCCATCATTTTCAGCATATTATTGTTTAATAAGGTTCAGACCCCTTACCTCTTTGGATTGAAGGAAGCTCTGAGCAATCTTTGGCCTTTTCCTCTTCCTTCTCTTTCTCTTCAGCGATTCTCCCTTTTCTGACTCTGAGGCAAAATACGTGAAAATGAAAACCTTCAGTTATCTCCTTTGGCCTCTTTTACTCAATTCCACTTTTACCCTTCCACTCTTCATATTCCAATTATATTATTTATTTAATTATTATTAAAATAAATAATATCTATAATAATAATAATAATAATCCAATAATTCAACTTTATTTAATTAAATTAATAAAATACTATTAACTCAATTAAATAATTCTCTTATTTTAATCGGGGTGTTACAACTCTCCCCCACTTTAGAAGTTTTCGTCCTCGAAAACATACCTCAAGCAAATAGAGCCGGATACGACTCCTTCATCTGATCTTCACGCTCCCAAGTCAAGCTCTCACCAGCTGGACCTCCCCAAACAACTCGCACTAGAGCAATCTTCTTACCTCTCAGGGTCTTCTCTTCTCGGTCATCTATCCGAATTGGCAACACCTCAACGGTCAAATTATCCCTCACCTGGATATCATCCAACTGAACAACATGCGAAGGATCCGCAATATACTTTCTTAACTGAGATACATGAAACACATCATGCAGGTTAGAAAGCGACGGCGGTAAAGCTATCCGATACGCCACTTCCCCAACCCTCTTCAAAATCTGATACGGACCCACAAACCTCGGAGTAAGCTTCTTAGACTTTAAAGCTCTACCCACACCTGTCGTCGGAGTAACTCTCAAGAACACATGATCTCCCTCTTGGAACTCAAGTGCTTTTCTCCTCTTGTCATGATAACTCTTCTGACGACTCTGAGAAATCTTCATTTTCTCCTGAATCATCTTAACCCTTTCAGTCGTCTGCTGTACAATCTCAGGTCCGAGTACAACACTCTCACCTGATTCATACCAACACAATGGAGTTCTACACCTCCTACCATACAATGCTTCATATGGAGCCATACCGATACTAGCATGAAAACTATTATTATAAGTAAACTCCACCAACGGCAAATAACCATCCCAAGAGCCACTCTGCTCCAACACACAAGCTCTCAACAAATCCTCCAAGGATTGGATAGTTCTTTCAGTCTGACCATCAGTCTGAGGATGATAAGCTGAACTCAACCTCAACTTAGTCCCCAACGCTTTCTGCAAACTTTCCCAAAATCTAGAAGTAAATCTGGGATCTCTATCAGACACAATACTGGATGGAATACCATGCAGCCTCACAATCTCCTCAATATACAACTCTGCCAACTTCTCTAAAGAGTGATTAATCTTCATCGGCAAGAAATGCGCCGACTTAGTCAATCGATCCACAATCACCCAAATAGAATCATTACCTTTCACCGTCCTCGGCAATCCCGTCACAAAATCCATGGAAATGCTATCCCACTTCCATTCAGGAATCTTCAAAGGTTGCATCATACCTGCCGGTTTCTGATGTTCGATCTTTGACTTCTGACAGGTCAAACAGGCATACACAAACTTAGCAACATCTCTTTTCATACCAGCCCACCAAAACAACTTCTTCAAATCTTGATACATTTTAGTTGCACCTGGATGGATACTCAATCCACTCCTATGGCCCTCTTCAAGAATACTCTTTTTCAATTCAGACACCTCAGGAACACAAACTCTACCTTTAAATCGCAGGATGCCATTCTCATCAATCTCAAAATTACCACCATTACCCTGGTTAACCATAGTAATATGATCAACTAGAGCGACATCAACTTGCTGACCATTCCGAATATCTTCCAGAATTCCACTAGTCAACTTCAGCATACCCAACTTTACACTATCAGCGGAAACTTCACAACCCAAACTCATATCACGGAACTGTTCAATTAACTCAAGTTCCCGAACCATCATCATAGACATATGTAGAGACTTTCTACTCAGTGCATCTGCAACTACATTAGCCTTACCGGGATGATAACTCAATTCAAAGTCAAAATCCTTCAGTAATTCTAACCACCTTCTCTGCCTCATATTTAACTCTTTCTGATCAAACAGATACTTCAGACTCTTGTGATCACTGAACACTTCGAATCTGGAACCATACAGATAATGCCTCCACATTTTCAGCACAAATACAACAGCTGCAAGTTCTAGATCATGCGTAGGATAATTCCTCTCATGAACCCTCAACTGTCTAGAAGCATAAGCTACAACTTTACCATTCTGCATCAAAACACCACCAAGACCCATCAAAGAAGCATCACAATAAACAACGAAGGACTCACCAGGATTAGGCAAGATCAACACTGGAGCACTGGTCAACCGCTTCTTCAACTCAACAAAACTCGCTTCACAAGCTGCATCCCACACATACACTTGACCCTTCTTAGTCAACTGCGTCAACGGCAATGCCAACTTAGAGAAGCCCTCAATAAATCTGCGATAATAACCAGCCAACCCCAGAAAACTGCGTATCTCAGTAGCAGACTTCGGAGTCTCCCACTGTAATACGGCATCAACTTTAGCAGGATCAACGGAAATTCCACCACTCGAAATCACATGGCCAAGGAAACTCACTTCCTTCAACCAGAACTCACATTTAGATAACTTTGCATATAACTTCTTTTCTCTTAACACCTGCAAGACAAGTCTCAGATGTCCTGCATGCTCTTCTTCAGTCTTAGAATATATCAATATATCATCTATGAACACCACAACAAAAGTATCAAGGTACGGATGAAATATGCGATTCATATATTCCATAAACACACCTGGAGCATTAGATACACCGAACGACATCACAGTGTATTCATAATGACCATACCTCGTACGGAAAGCAGTCTTCGCAATATCATCTGACTTCACTCTGATCTGATGATAACCCGACCGCAAATCAATCTTACTGAAAACATGAGCTCCAACCAACTGGTCCATCAAATCATCAATCCTCGGCAATGGATACCGATTCTTGATAGTCACCTTATTCAACTGCCGATAATCGACACACAACCTCATCGTACCTTCTTTCTTCTTCACTAACAATACTGGTGCACCCCAAGGAGACACACTTGGACGCACGAACTTCTTCTCAAGCAATTCCTCAAGTTGCTTCTTCAATTCAACTAATTCAGTTGCCGACATTCTATATGGAGACATCGACACCGGACTAGTACCTGGTACTAAGTCAATGGTAAATTCGACTTCACGTTCTGGAGGTAAATCACTTACATCCTCTGGAAACACATCCTGAAATTCACAGACAACAGGCAAATCTACACTCACCACTTTCTTATCCGCTTGCAGAGACGCAAATAAAGCGAATATCTGAGCTTCATCCTTCACCAAATCCCCTATCTGCCTAGCAGATAGAAATCTTGCCTCATCATTCTCACCAACTTCAGAAAACCGCACCGTCTTCCTATAGCAGTCGATGAACACGCCATAGAATCCTAGCCAATTCATTCCCAGGATAATATCAACTTGGTGCAAGGGTAAGCACACCAAATCCACCACGAACTCTCTCTCAAAGATCGTCAATTGACAATCTCGACAGACAACAGAAGTCTTCACAGAACCATTAGCAGGAGTATCTATCACCATACTTCCGCCTAGGGACGACATACTCACACCAATCCTGGTCGCACACTCATACGAAATGAACGAATGAGTAGCACCAGTGTCAACAATAGCAAGCAATTCAACATTATTAATCAAGCAAGTACCTTTAATCAGATTATCTTCTTTAGGAGCTTCAGCCCCACTCAGAGCAAACACCCTACCAGTAGTATGAGCTGCAGTAGCCGCCTTCTTCGGTTTCGAGCACTGCGAACTGATATGGCCTTTCTCGCCACAATTAAAACAAGTCGGACCAGCATCCTTACATTCAGTAACTCTATGACCAGCCTGACCGCATCGGAAACATCTCAGCATCTTCTTGGTACAGCTATCAGCACGGTGGCCTGGCTCGCCACACTTGAAACATTTACCAGTTATGGAAGATCCTCCCCCACTTGGCTTCTTCTCATCTACCACCTTCTGCTTACCTTTACCATTCGGAGATGCATAAGGACTGCCACGATCCCTATTCTTCTTCTCACTAAGACTCTTGTAATGAGCAGTCCTAGCCTTGCTATCTTCATCAAATATCCTGCACTTATTAACCAGTGTAGGAAACCTGCGAATCTCCTGATAACCAATGCCTTGTTTGATCTCGGGACGCAACCCGTTCTCGAACTTGACACACTTGGATTCCTCAGCATCAGCACCATTATAATGAGGACAATACTGCACCAGCTCCTCAAACTTCGAGGCGTAATCAGCAACAGACATGTTACCCTGCTTCAGTTCTAGAAATTCCATCTCCTTCTTACATCGCACATCAGCAGGAAAATACTTTTCCAGAAAGACCGTCTTGAACCTTTCCCAAGTCATCTCAGCACCTGGTGTTTCAATTCTCTGGCGAGTGTTATCCCACCAGTGTTCAGCCTCTTCAGATAACATGTGCGTACCAAACTGCACCTTCTGTGCTTCAGTACACGTCATCACCCGGAAAATCTTCTCAATTTCCCTCAGCCAATTCTGAGCACCATCTGGATCATAGCGCCCTTTGAATGTAGGAGGGTTATTCTTCAGAAACCTTCCCAAATTCTTAAACTCGTCGACCGGCGGATTCTGCTGCGCCTGCATAGCCTGCGCTATAGCAGCCAGAGCCTCAGCAATCGCAAGGTCATTTTCTCCAGCCATACTCTCTGCACAACACAACCACAGCCGTTAAGCATCGACAGTGTCATCTACACTAATCGACCAACAGGGAAAACATCACATTATGACTCGACTGGACTAACAATGCTCTGATACCACTAATGTAACACCCTTCTACCCAAACGACATATTTAAATAGATTATCAGAGTACAACATGTAGAAGAGTTTACATTTCTTAATAACATAACACTTATCACATTACAACATAAAACATACTATCCATTTTGTTAAGATTTCGCAGCGGACAACAGCACAAATATTATCGTTCATCTTAGTCATCATAAACAACTTAAATAGTAATCAATTATCTATCGAATCCCATAACCCCGGTGTCACACGACCAGAGCATTTGACTCGACTCTGTAGAATAACTCTACACTTATTCGTCCAACCTCAACAATAGCTACTCCTCTTTATCTGCACATTGCTCATCATAGATGAACATAAACACATGCAGAAGGGGTGAGAATCACATTATTAAATAATAATATAACGACAGAATTATAAGTAATCACGACAGAATTATAAATATAATTGTATCGCGCATACGCCAACACAGTTCATCATAATCATCAAAATCAATATACTCATGAACATCAACATAACAACATATCAAATGCAATGCACACACCCATGTATGACTCAACACGACTCGGTATACCCATTTTGTGACCAACACAGGATCACCACTCCCAGATTCATCACCATAGAATCCGAGTTCCCCGCAAGGAACTAAGCCTCTCAACAAGCCCGGAGTCAACAACATCATTGGAACTCAGTCCGTTCATCACTAGGCATCGGCCTTTCATGAATGCATGCACATCAAACATGCATCATAATCAACATAGCAACAACAGCATCATATAGTCACGTCATCATCATCATTAATACATTTTTATCACAGGAGCATATCACATCATGCCACATAATCAAACACAGTATTAGCACACCCTACTAATATCTATACTACTCAAGACAACGGGAATCGATCTCTCGTATGTCATGCATCAGCTAAGTCACCTTGCTCAGCCGAAACAACTAACAACTGCACAACAACAGCCCAGGAAAACCACAAGTCTGCCCATACGCGTATGGCCTATACCCATACGCGTATTGCCCAAATCCATACGCGTAATGCCCATCTCATACGCGTATGTTACGCGTATCACATACCCATACGCGTACCAACAGAGACCAATTTCACGTTCAAAACCTCATCTCTTCCACTCATACGCGTATGACATACCCCATACGCGTACCACATCCAGGGATACGCGTATCACACGCGTATGGCGCGTACCAGCGCCAAAACTCCCTTTCCTAAGCCCTCCCATACGCGTATTGCCTAGTGCCATACGCGTATGACCAGAATCCAGTTTTCCAGATCTGCTATGGGTTTTCTCTGCTACGAACCTGTCCAATTCAACCGTTCACAGTCCCAATTTCACACAAAATCACTCATATCACCTAACACGAATCATACCCTATTTTATCTCACAATTTCTAACACTATTGCATCTAATTCCTACGAATTCCCTTCGGTTAAAATCCCAATTTCGTTCATACAATATTCCATCATTTTCAGCATATTATTGTTTAATAAGGTTCAGACCCCTTACCTCTTTGGATTGAAGGAAGCTCTGAGCAATCTTTGGCCTTTTCCTCTTCCTTCTCTTTCTCTTCAGCGATTCTCCCTTTTCTGACTCTGAGGCAAAATACGTGAAAATGAAAACCTTCAGTTATCTCCTTTGGCCTCTTTTACTCAATTCCACTTTTACCCTTCCACTCTTCATATTCCAATTATATTATTTATTTAATTATTATTAAAATAAATAATATCTATAATAATAATAATAATAATCCAATAATTCAACTTTATTTAATTAAATTAATAAAATACTATTAACTCAATTAAATAATTCTCTTATTTTAATCGGGGTGTTACATTGCGCGCTACTTGACTTATAATCACGGTCGCACGACCGTGATGGAAAGAATCATACATACAATCACATCTTACCTCACAACGGTTGTCCGGACGTGGTTGTATCTCTTTCTCAACCGTTATGAGAGGTGTTTTCTGTAATAGTCCGATCACAAGCTTTGGATAACTTTATTAAGTTTGCAATAAATTACCCCTTCAAAGTTTCAAGACATGTTAAATTTTCACTGTTGGTACCAATTTTTTTTTATCTTAGTGTGTTAGTCACTTTAAGTGGTCTGGATGTATTTTCTTCATATCCTCTTAATTTAGCACAACAAAAAGTTTCAAGATGATCAAATTTATTATTAAATTTGCATTTAAAGACTAAGCAAATCAATTTCTTTTTATCATGGCAAAAACTATTGAACGATCTATTTGTTTAATTTATAACCTAAGCTATTTTTATTAAAGAAAGCCCTTTAATTTAAAAGATGTTTTTATTTAAAGAAAGCCCTTTGATTTATTGAGGCTTGAGAATTGCAATAACTCTAGTTAGACTTTTTATTATAAATTCTTTTCTCACAATAACAATAAACCCTTATCCTACTATGTGGGTCGCCATAATGTTCAAATCTAACATAATTTTACAAAAACTTTCAAATTTTGGAATACCTTACAAATGGGTCTATCATAACAAATAATAGATCAAAGAGAAATCTAACTTTTGTTTATGCATAAAATCTGTAATATTTTTTAAGTGGGTCAGATTCATGTTTTACATATATAGCGTTATTCTCAATTATAGTGGTTAGTAAAGGTAGAAGAAATCAATCAATGTTGGAAAGAGAGCAAACTTAGGAAACAAGGCAAGAAACTATAGATTTGAAATAATACGATGTTAATCTAAGAGTGTCTTCGCATAGCCACAGCAGTCCACTAGTTGAATTTGGGTAACGACCACGGCATACGTTTGCCATGACATTCGGGAGGTAAAATATCACTACCACGACAACGACAAGGGAAAAAACACTCCGGAGACGTTTGTTTCACGGTATAAAAAATTAATTCTAGAAATAGTTTTCTCAGGCCTAACAGTTCAAGGAATAAGTTTTATAAAAGATGTTTGGCTAGTATCTTAAAATCTCAGGAATTTTTTATTTTAAAATTCTTTTTAATTAATAATATAGTATAATTATAGATAATAAGTAATTATAAAAATGAAATAGTGTGTAGTAGTGGGGATAACCAACTATTTCTACATAAATTTTGATAGTAACCGCCGAAAATATAAGATTCTCACTCTTATGAGAGGAGATTAGAAATCCAGTAAACATGAGATTTTTTTTTCCGGGGCATAGTTTTTTCCTGGGAACAATTTTGTATTCCCTTCTAACAAACATAGGTATTTTTATTTCCAATCTCAAATTCTCAGAAATATATTTTGTATCCATGAAACAAACACACCCTAAGAGTCTGAAATACATACTTAAACAATTCTAGATAAAACATTATTCACAAAAAAAAAAAAAAATTGTTTCCATAAAAAGAAATTTATTCTAAATTATTATTTTCATATTTATATATGCTAACATTTTAGTCACTTATATTTATTATAGAATATACTCAATTTATTAAAGAATAATATAACAGACATATTAAACAGGTAATATTTTTTAACGTATTATTAAAATTAACATCTAGAAAATTTGAACGACTATGACAAAAATCCAAGTCCTACATAAAATAAAGTTTTTAGTCACATAGTTATCTGAAAATTTTCACCAAAGGAAGAGGTATTTCATAAAATATTTGTTCTTGTAATACATATATTTTTGATCAGTTTAAATCGTATAAATATTTTAAGTCATTTTTTTATCATCTTTCACATATATGTATTCAAAGTTGATAATATGTTTATTTTTTTAATGATTTGTAGTTTGAAGAATATAAAAAGTCATCATTTAAATATTCTTCTGAAGTTTGAAAGGTGAACACTGTAGGTGATACGTCATTAAAAAAATGAATGCATTGTCAATATTCAATATAAAAATATGAAAAATAATTATAATTGTTTGAATTTAAAATATAAAGACCAGTTATGTGAATAATTAAAATAAGATGATCAGAATTATAATTAAACTTATAAATTAAATAAGTTGTTAAACTCTAAATATATATGATTTTTAATTTCTCTAAGAAATGTCTCTCAATAATTAATTGTCTTTCAAATATTTTTTATCAATTGTTGAAAGTGTAATTCTGTGTAAAAGCATCATTTTGACATAGACAGTAGTTGCTGAAATGCTTTGTATCGAATTTGTAATAGTTGTCGAAATGTCAAAAGAAGATTCTCTTCGACAGAAACTTTAGACTTATCTTTATTTGTTATTGTTTAGCTGAGTTAGTTAGGTTAATTGGAGATTGATTCGTGTGCAAGAAATCCCAGCCTATAAATAGGGAGATACCCTATCATTGTAAACAACGCAGTTGTGTGAAGAAAAATTGAATAAAATTTCAGTTGGAAAGCAGAGAGAAACTCTGCGGAAATTATTTTTCTTCTTATCTTTTCTCTAAAACCCAAATTTCTCTTTTCTTACCCAATTTATCTTTTCCTTTCTTCCTTCAATAATCATCACGCAACAAAATAATCTTGCAACCAAGGTTTATTGATTCACTTAAGTGAAAAGTGAATAACAACATAAATAATCAATCAGAAAGACTGAATCTTGTTCATCAAGATTGATTCAAAGTTCTCCAAATTTTGATGAAATTCTTGAGCAGGAATTTGGTGAAATTTCAACATCTAGTATCTAGAGCACTAGCTGTATGATTCTTGGATAGTATAGAGCGATGAATCATCTTAACAGACATTTTTTGACGAGTCTCCCAATTTTGAAGAATCAGAATTACGAGAATTGGTGCATGCAGATAAATATTATTTTCTATTATCAAGATCTTTGGGATGTTGTGAAGGAGGGAGTGACGCCGCTTGCAGAAAACGCAATGAATGAATAATAGGTTGCATACAAAGAATTTAAAAAGAAAGATTATAAGTCCTTTTTATGCTTGATCAATGTGTTGATCCAAATAACTTCGAAAAGTTGAGTGATGTTGAATCAGCGAAAGAAGCATGAAAAATCCTGGAGAAATCATTTGGAGGTGCTGAGAAGGTGAAAGAGGTGAGGTTACAAACTCACGAAAGAATGTATGAATTGCTTCAGATGGAAGAAACTGAAAACGTTTCTGATTTTTTCACTAGGGTTACAAAATTGGTGAATCAAATCAAGGTGTGTGGAGAAGTTTTCACATCAAGATCGGTTGTTGCAAAGATTTTGAGGTCATTGGCTCCAAAGTTCGACCACGTGGTAGTAGTCATAGAAGAGTCAAAAGATTTATCAACACTTACAAAGGAAGATCTTCAAGGGAATATTAAATCTCATGAATAAAGAATGGATGAAAGAGTTGCAAGCAAGTCAAATAGTGTCGTGGCTTTGCAGGCGCAATCAACAAGAGCAAAGAAAGGCAAATGAAAATGGTTCGACAATAAAGGTAGAGGAGGCTACAACAATTTGTCTGGTAGGGAAACCAACAAGAAGGAAATTCGTCGAATCATAGAAGACCCTTATACTAAATCAATCATAGAGGTGGTAGTGTAAGTACATGAAGAGGTGGTGGTCGAAAACCTGACAAAAGTCACATTCAGTGTTTCAATTGTCAGAAGTATGGTCACTACTCTAGTGACTGTCTTGAAAAACATAAGAATCAAGAAAATGATGCAAAGGTGGCAAAGCATGAAGAAGAAGAGATATTGGTGATGGTCATAACAAGATATGAAGAAAGATTTAAGGATCAATGATACTTGGACTCAGGTTGCTCATCACACATGACTGGTAGGAAATATTGATTTGACTACATAAAATCTTTGATGAAGAACATGGTGAAATTTATAAATGACATACTCTAGCAGCTGAAGGCATTGGTGATGTTCTGATTATGAGGAAATATGGCAAGAGGTTGGTAATTTCTAATGTATTGTATATATAAGGCACGAAAAGTAATTTTCTCAGCATAGGGCAGTTGGTCAAAAATAACTACAAATTGTCGATTGAAGACAAGATGATGAGAGTTTTCGACTCAGGTGAAGATTAATCTTGAAGGATCTCATGTCTTAGAATAAAACCTTAAAGATTGAATTTAATGTGATAAAGCACAAGTGCCTTGCGACTGCAGCTAGCAAGGATGAACGGATATTTCACTATAGACTTGGTCATCTCAATTTCAAAGACATCAGAGATCTGAAAAGAAGAAATTTGGTTTCAGGGTTACAAGAAATGGACATTCCAAATGAAGTATGTGAAGAATGTGTGCAGGAAAAGCAACACAAGAACAACTTCAACAAGGATGCATGAAGCAAGTCGAAGGCAATTCTTGAAATCATATACTCTGATGTATGTGGTCCTATCCAAGTGGATTCGATTGTAGGTAACTGATACTTTGTCACATTCATAGATGATTTCAATCGAAAACGATGGACTTTCCTGATCAAGAAGAAAAGTGAAACAATCGAGGTATTTATCAAGTTTAAATCTATGGTTAAAATACAAAATGGTCGAAAGCTCAAGATTTTAAGGACTGGTGGTGATGGAGAATATGTTTCGAAAGGCTTCTACATATTATGTGAGAAAGAAGGCGTCATACCTCAAAAAAATAGGATCATTCGCGAAGCGCATCACTCGCTCGCAGAAAATGTTGTTTGAATAGATTTACCACCGAACTTTATTTATTCCAATGAAGGAATAGGAAAATATTGATAATACCTTTGAAAACATATGGTTATCGCAACTATATTTGGGTTCGGAAGTCGATTACGCAAGGGGAAGGTATTAGCACCCCTCACATCCGTTGTACTAAATATGAACCTTTTAGTTAAAACTTGTGATTGAATGTTAGTTTTATGTCATTTGTTTTCTTCGAGATATTAAAAGAGAAAAAGATATGAGTCACAAAAAAGTATTTTATTAATGTGCCTGACGAGATTGCGAATCTCGCTCCTACGTATCTCAAGGTGCAATGCAGAACTCAAGACTACATAGTTATGGATAGAAAAATTCTTATTCTTTTGTCAATTTTAACGAAATCTATTTTGTCTCAATCAATGGATAAACATTGATTGCTACCTAAAACAGGTTAGGAGCGGGCGTTTGAATCACATTGAATGGATTTCTACATATCAACATTCACGGGAAAACTTCACTTATCTTAACTCACACGACTGCGGACGAAGCTTTGTTTTGCATCGTCTCAAGACGAAATATCTTTCGTTTTTGAAAAGGTTTGAAGTTTGATTGCACGTCGGCGAGAAAAGAGTTTGATATGTTGGATTGTTTTATAAGTGAATGAAAAACATTTGATGAGAACTGGACATAAGCCTCAGGACCAACCATTTGGGGTTCTACTAGAATGCTAGATTCTAACGATCCTTTTTCATTTAAGGTATTTAAGAAAAAAAATTGATGGACAGCGAACGCTCGATAAGAACACGATGTATGCCTTGGAATCAATTGTTCAAGGTTTCCACTAGAATGCTAGACTCCAACGGTCCTTTTTGGCTAAGTTTATTAAGTGTTGTAGGAGCGAAAGGAAGAAGAAGCAGCTAACCTAAGATGCATGCATTGAGACCAATCATTCGAGGTTTCCATCAGAATGCTAAACTCCAATGGTCCTCTTCCTTCGTGTTTGTTTAAGGAAAATAATTTAATATTACATTTGATTTAGGAAAAGTCACTCAATATTAATCAAGGTTTAATTCATATATATGAGAAATAATTTGAGAATTGAGAGATTTTGAAAACTATCTTGATGTTGATCAAGTGTTTCTACTCGTTTGGAAGGTTGATTTTATTTTGACCAACTAATTAAATTAATTCATTTAACTAACTAACTAAAGGAAAAAATAAAATAAATAGAATAAATAAAAATGAAATCAAAAAGATGGGGGTACATTCACAATACAAAGATAAAATGAATGAAGAAAATATAAATGGGCTTAGAGCCTAAAATAAAAATAAATCAAATTAAAACAAACAGTGAATGTGCAGCAATAATTGGGTAGTGTATTAGTAAGTAACAAAATTTAAAGCCCACAACCCAAATCCAAACTTCTAAAACCCCTAAAATAAACAAATAGAAAATAATAATAAATGGATGTGGGAGAGAGAGAGAGAGAGAGAGAGAGAGAGAGAGAGAGTTATGTTGGATTGAAAAAGTAGAGATCAATGTTTTTATTTTGATGGTATTTCCTTGGTGGTGAGGAAAGGAAATGGTTTGCTGTAGTTTGTATTATGTTGGATGAAGTTAATGTGTGTATGAAGAAGATTGAGGTCAAATATGGTGGATGATAGTTTTGGTGAAGAGTTTTCAGTTTTGGGGTTATGTTGGGATGTAGGTGAAGTAACGTGTGTTATTGTCATGAAGGGATGAAAGAGGTTGTTAGATATTAAACTTGGCTAGCTAGAAACTCCTAGAAGCTTATGGTAATTTAGTGAATTGTATTCTTCATGGCTAAGGTTTGAAATAATCAAAGACTTAGCAAAATTGATAATTATCAAGTGGCTTTAGGTTGTACATGTGTGCACATCACCATCACTCTAGCTTATCATGAATACACCATTAGTTGTGTAGAACAATCTTGAATGGCGGTGGTACAATGTAAAACCGCCTTTGATGTAGTATAAATAGGGATATTGCACTTCACTTTAATCAATCATTTTTTTTGTAGAAGTGTGAAACAAATCTTGGGAGAAAAACATAGAGAGTCTCCAACGAGCTCTTGGTGTGTGAGAAAGAAATTATAGTGTTGCTTTGTGTGTCATAGTGTATGAGTGTATTCTTGTCCCTTCATCAATATAAAATAGAGTTTGTTCTATTTTCTTTCCATAACATATATTCCAACTAGGCAATTGATTTTAATTGCCAACATCTGGAATAAGAGCTTGTTGTATCAACATGGCAGTAAGTACAAGTGGATGATCAAGTCAACAGGTGCAAACAACTATTTCCAAGTTCGATGGAAAATCAAATTTTGCGATGAGGAAACGCTTGATGGAGCTTTGTTTAAAAAACCAGGGGGTATGGAGAAATTTTGAAGAAAGGTATTGCTGAACCAACAAAAGGAGATAAAGGAAAAGCCAATGAACAATAAGTTACGAAAGATCATTTGCTTAACAAGAAGGCATTGTTCTTGATATGTCAATCTGTGGATCTGCATGTTTTTTAGAAGATTTTCCATGCCAAGTCAGCAAAAGAGGCTTGGGAAATTTTACTCAAAACATATGAAGGTGTTGATCCAGTCAAACAGACAAGGTTGTAAGGCTTAAAACGTCAGTTCGAGCTGATGGAGCAAGGAAGAGATGAGAGTATTCGTGATTATTTTTCACGGGTAGACTAACTCGTTAATGAAATGAAATCCAATGTTTATGACGTAAAAGAAAGAGAAGTTGTGGAGAAAATTATGCGCACCCTCTCAACACGATTTGATTACGTGGTAGCAGCTATTGAGGAAGCAAAAGATCTCTCCACGATGACTCTAAATGATTTGCAAGCATCTTTGGAGTCTCGCGAGATGAGGATGAATGAGAGAACACCTAACACGTTTGAGAAAGATTTGAGAGCTCAAACTAATGTGAGAAAAAAAGGATCTTTGCAGAGAAAGGCGAACCACTTCCAAAGGGCTCAAAATTTCAGAGGCAGATGGTAGAATCCTCAACCTGACTTGGGCCACGGAACACGAGGTAATGGTTCTTTTCAAAATAAATCTAATATTCAAGGTCACAAATGCCACAAGTACGAACACGTTCAATCGGAATGCAAATCTCACATTCAATGCCATAACTGTAAAAAGTATGGTCACTAATAGTCGAGAGTGTCGTGTTAGACCAGTGAATATTAGAGATAGCCATGCTCGGGTTGCAGAAACTGAAGATGAAATGAAGATGGTGCTTACAATGTGCCACACTGTAACTGCAAAAAAAAAAGAGAACTAATGGTTGTTAGATACAGGTTGCAGTAATCATTTAAGCGGGATTAAATATTTATTTTCTGATCTAGATGAAAAGTTTCATGCCACGGTCAAGCTTGGTGATAAGTCAAAGCTTGAGGTGTTGGGAAAAGGGAAGGTCGCCATCAGATTGAAGGATGGATCGTTGAACTATATCACTGATGTATTCTATGCACCTGGTATATGTCAGAATCTCTTAAGTGTTGGACAACTTGCTGAGAAAGGATGTGATCTAAAGTTCAACAAAGGAGGTTGCACCATTGAAGACGCTGAGATGAGCTTAATAGCAAAGACAAGCATGACAAGGAATCGCCTGTTTCCGATGAACAGAAAGTATGATGCTGCTTTATGTTGCAAAGCTACAACTGATAATGAAATGGCTTTGGGACATGCACTTAGGAAATTTCAACTTTGAAAGCATTAAGTTCCTTTCCCATAAAAAATGGGTTATTGGCTTGCCTGTTATCAAAGCTCCTGATCAACTATGTGAAGCTTGTGTAGTCGGAAAGAAGCATCAAGATCCTTTTTCTAAAGGACGTGCCTGCAGAGCCTCAAAACCACTTGAACTGGTGCACTCTGATTTATGCTATATGGAAGTTCCATCTAATGAAGGTAACAAATACTTTATTACTTTCATTGATGACTTTACTAGAAAGGATGGGGTTTATATCTTGAAAAATAAATCTGATGCTTGTGATACTGTTACAAGATTTATGGCCTATGTTGAAAGAAGAAGTGGTTATACTTTGAAAACTTTAAGAACTGATAGGGGAACAAAGTATATTGTTTGTGATTATTTCTTGAGAAAGTAGGGTGTAAAACATCAAATGACCGCCATATACACTCCTCAACAAAATGGAGTGGCAGAAAGGAAAAACAGAACTATCATGAATATGGTGAGAAGCATGTTGCATTGTAAGAAGTTACCAAAGAGTTTTTGGGCCGAAGAAGTGGCTTGTGCTGTATACCTATTAAATAGGTGTCCCGTCAAAAGTGTGCATGGAAAAACTCCTGAAGAAGCTTGGAGTGGGAAACTGCCAAATCTCAGTCACTTGAAAGTATTTGCTTGTGTTGCTTATGCATATATACCTGATCAACTAAGGAAGAAGCTTGGTGACAAAGCAGAAAAATGTATCTTTATAGGATACATTAAAGAAACAAAAGCTTACAAGTTGTATAATCCAGATACGCAAAAGATGATCATCAGTAGAGACATTAACTTTGATGAAGAAGGAACGTGGGACTGGTCCGAAAAGAAAAAAGAGTTATTGCCTCTACCAGTTATTATAAATGAATAAGTTCACGATGACGCTGATGAACCACCAGTTGAAGCAACAACGGATTCTCCAACTCACAAATATCCTTAGAGGGAGCGTCATCCACCAACTCACTTGCAAGAATATGAAATTGGGAGAGATGATGATGCTAATGATAGGGAGGAAAAAGTTACTTACTATGCTTTGTTTACAGATTGTGATCTTGTTATGTATGAGGAAGCTGCCAATGAAGATTGTTGGAGAAAAGCAATGGATGAAGAAATTCAGGCCATTGAGAAGAACGATACATAGGAGTTAACAACACTTCCATAAGGCAAGAAGCCAATCGGAGTCAAGTGGGTGTACAAAACAAAGTACAACCTAAATGGAGAGGTAAATCGATAAAAAGCATGACTAGTTGCAAAAGGGTACAAACAAAAACCCGGCGTTGATTATTTTGAAGTTTTTGCTCCACTTGCAAGGATGGACACAGTACGTATGATTCTTTCCATTGCTGCTCAGAGTAGATGGAAGATTTTTCAAATGTATGTAAAATATGTTTTCTTGAATGGTGTGCTTGAAGAAGAAGTTTAGATAGAGCAACCACCAGGTTATCAGCAACAAGGAGAAGAAGATAAAATCTTCAAGCTAAAGAAAGCTCTATATGGATTGAAGCAGGCGCCTAGAGCTTGGTACACACGAATTAACACATACTTAATCAAGAATGGTTTTCACAAAAGTCCTTATGAACATGCTTTATATGTCAAAACAAACCAGGATGGAGACATCATCATTGTTTGCTTGTACGCGGATGATTTGATATTCACCGACAATAATCTCAAATTGTTAGCAGAATTTAAAGAGAGCATGTCCATACAATTTGAGATGACAAATATGAGCCTAATGTCTTATTTTCTAGGCATTGAGGTGAACCAGACAGATGAAGGAATATTTATTTCACAAAAGAAATATGCAAAATATGTGCTAAAGAAGCTCAAGATGGAATCATGCAAGCCGATGCTGACTTCAGTGGAAGAAAGATTGAAGTTGGAAAGAGAAAGTGGCGGTGATCTTGTCAACTCAACTAACTTCAGAAGATTAGTTGGAAGCCTCAGGTATTTGACTGCAACAAGACCTGACATAGTCTACGGAGTTGGGATCATAAGAAGATTCATGGATTCACCAAGACAATCCCATCGGCAAGCTGCAAAGCGACTCTTGAGATATGTCAAAGGTACAATTGGTGAAGGGATTTTTTTATTCTAGTTCTAGCAAGCTAGAGTTGGTTGGATACACAGACAATGATTGGGCTGGTGAAGCCGAAACTTGTAAAAGTACTTCAAGTTATGTTTTTCATCTTAGAGCTGGTGTTTTTTCTTGGTGTTCCAAGAAACAACAAGTAGTTACACTGTCAACAGCAAAAGCAGAGTACATTGCAGCAACAAATTGTGCTACTTAAGCAGTTTGGTTGCGGAGAATATTGAGCGAATTACAACATCAACAAAATGGTCCAACAAAAATATTTTGTGACAAAAAATCAACAATTACTCTAACAAAGAATCTAGTGATTCATGGACACAGCAAGCATATCGACATCAAACACCGCTACATTCGTGACTTGATCAGAGATAAAGAAATTGTGGTAGATTTTGCATCTCATAAGATCAACTAGCAGATATTTTTACAAAACCACTCAAAGTGAACCTGTGCATAAAGCTGAAGAAAATGCTCGGAATGATGAAGTCAAGTTTAAGGGAGGATGTTAGATATTAAACTTGGCTAGCTAAATTCCTAGAAGCTTATGATAATTTATTGAATTGTATTCTTCATGGTTAAGGTTTGAAATAGTCAAAGACTTAGCAAAATTGATAATTATCAAATGGGTTTAGATTGTACATGTGTGCACATAACCATCACTCTAGCTTATCATGAATACACTATTAGTTGTGTAGAATAATCTTGAATAGTGGTGGTGCAATGTAAAACCTCCTTTGATCTAGTATGATTAGGGATATTGCACTTCACTTTAATCAATCAATTTTTTTTTGTAGAAGTGTGAAACAAAGCTTGGGAGAAAAAAATAGAGAGTCTCCAACGAGCTCTTGGTGTGTGAGAAAGAAATTGTAGTGTTGCTTTGTCTGTCATATTGTATGAGTGTATTCTTGTTCCTTCATCAATATAAAATACAGTTTGTTTTATTTGCTTTCCATAACATATATTCCAACTAGGCAAATGATTTTAATTGCCAACAGCGGTTTACTTGCAAGTTGGTGCATGAAAATATATGTGGTTTGGAATGAGGAAGATTGAGGGAGTAGTCGTGCTTTGTTGTTGATGTGTCGAGGGGTGACTGCGTTTTTACTATGTGTTGGTGGTAAGAGTTATTTGTGCAGGAAAAGAAAATGAAGGGAGTCTGATTTTTCAGGTTTGCAGACTGTAGGTTGAGTTATGGATAGAGCGTATACACGTTTAAACAAAGAGAAAACCTTTCTCTCTTTTTTTTTTCTTTCATTTCTTTTGAAATTGAATGAGAGAGAGAGAGAGATTTGTTTATGTAGGTCATTGTGCGGCGTTTGATTCTCTCTCAAGGCCAAATGCGGTTATTATTAATAGTAATGACTTAAGGTTTTATTTTAATGCAATGACATAATAACCCCCAAGATATTTTAGATGTTACAAAAGATTTATAAAAAATCAAATGAAATAAAGTTCACAACTTTTTGATAAAAAAAATATAACCATGTCTCCATTTATTTTTTCTTGATATGTTGATAAAAAACGAAAATAAAAGGAATTAAAATGAATAAAAAATCGAGCGCGAAAATGCTCGAAGAATAAAATTGAATGCACTAAAATGATCAGAGTGAAATAAATTTCTCGGAAACATACATGTTTTGATCAAATTTTAAAATAAAAAATGACCGGTTAAAAGGCTCAGACTGGTCAAAATACGGCCGAAAAAGTAGTCAACAAAATAAAAGGAGCACGCCAGGTTAAGCTACGCAAACTGTAGATTAATAAAATTGACGTCTGTAAGCTCTATTTCGAAATTTCCCGCCCTCTAATTTCACGTACATTTGAAAATCAATTCGGCAGGTCTGTATGTAGATTTAAAATTTATTATGGTTGGGATTTTAGGGATTATGCAAAATGAAATGCATGTTATGCTACGCAGATGATACAAGTGTCATGATGCATGTATCTATTCATTGAATGAGGAACAAAATTAGGGTATGACAGTTGTCCGTATTTAAGTATCTTCAACCAAAGAATATGAAGAATAACACTTTTCATATGATCAGGGTGGGAGATAGTTAAATACTAAAAGATCTGAATTTTATCCCTTGATAAAATAAATGAAATGATATGAGATGTTATGAATGCATAAAATACTCTTTTTTTGTTGCTTTGGATATGCTTGGATATGAGATGAACCCTGACATGACGTTCTATAATGGATGAAGAATGAAAGGAAGACCTGTGGGGAATGATGGAGACATATGGTTACGGTGATCCATAGGAAATGAAAAGGACAATGGGTGAAGACTCACTGGGGATAACTATTTGCAGGAGAAAAGACACTAAGGAATATTCAAATTGAGTTATCAACTGGTTCGAGATGACACGCAGACACCGTAGAATATATCTGACAGTTCTGGTGATTTCTCACAATAAATTCATCCAATCAAAGTATTTGGAGATTCCTAACTGAGAATTTGTCCAAGATAAAAATAATCAGGAGTCTTCTTATAAGAATATCATCCACATAAATCTTTGAAGATTCTTCTAAATGAACATATCCAACAAAATAATCGGGAGTCTTCTTATAAGAAGATCATCCACACAAATATTTAGAGGTTCTTCTAAATGAATCCATCCAAACAACATGATCAGGAGTCTTCTTACGAGAAGATCATCCACACAAAAATATTGGAGTTTTCTTACAAGAAAATCATGAAATTCTCTGGGGAATTCCTTTCAATGAAAGAGTCAAACCAATAAATTTATAAGAAACATCACGACAAACAGAGCACAATCTCCGAATGTGTCAGACAAAGCTGGACTTTATGCCAGCGAAAACCAAATTATGGTTCAAGGGAGCCAGATACTAACTAGACTTGGAGGAATGCCTGCGAAAACTAAACAAGGGTTTAAGGGTTCTAGATAACAACTGGACTTGAGAGAATGAACTGTCATACGAGAACTAGACTTGAAGGATAAATTATCAAACGGGAACTGGTGTTTTGTCTTTTTATTTTTGTTTGTCAGACGAGAACTGACGTTCAGATAGTCTACCAGAGGAGAACTGATTTTTTTGATTTACTGTCATATGGGAACTGACTTTAAAATGGAATACCAAACGGGACTTGGTTTTGAAAAGAAAACTGACGACCAGACGATAACCGGAGTTAGAAAAAGGCTACCAGACGGGAACTGGTTTTAACATCGGCTACCAGACTAGAACTAGTTGTAAAAATGGACTGTGAGACGCGAGTGAAAAATAAAGAAAAAGAGAAGTAATCGATCAAAAAGATTGAATCTTATTCTTTAAGATTGATTCAAAATTATTCAAATTTTAATAAACTTCTTGAGCGGGAATTTGGCAAAATTCCAACTTCAATAAAGTTAGCATTCGCTTCTGAAATAAGTCAACATTATATTGTATAAAGAAAGTAAATAAATATATAATTTTATGTAAACAAGTTATTGATCACTATAATTATATTATCTTTTGTTTTTAGTCATTCTATATAATATCGCAACATGTATAGTCTTTAAGATTTGAGAGACCATTATTTAAAAATGTTTTCTAAAATGCGATTAAACACACACAAAAAAAAACTATTAAAGACGTTAAGTGGGTGAGTTGTATTATATGGACTTGTTAAACCCATACATAACGAGGAAGCACCCAAACGAATGAAAAACAATAAATGGGTCAAAGTCAAACTAGAGGGTATGAGGCTGATTTTCTTTCCTTGTTCCCCAAGCCTATACCAACTCTATATATATATATATATCTATATTCTCCCCAACTTTCTTCTCACTTTTAAGCTTTTTCATTATCATTCATAGTATTTTCTAACAAGACATGGCATCAGCAGGATTTGGGCTAGCTGAAACATATGTGATGCAGAAGATATACAAGGAAAAATTGAAGAAAAGAGCACAAGAAGAGAAACTACAAGAGGACAAGAAGTTAGATACAATCAAAACAGGTTCTACGGATAAAACATCAACCGGTTGTTTCTCGTTGTTTCCCAACAAACAACATAAGAAAATTTCTCATATATCAGATTCTAACGACTCATAACCTGAATCTGCCAATTCCTTACTTAAGTCGGGGTATTTTAATTTTCTATTACAAAGATTACTTGATTCTTTCATTTCTTGTTTTTGAAATAGTAAATGCTAGTAGTTTAGTTTGTTCAACTGTTGTTTTCTGTTGCTTACCAGTTTTGTAAGTTATGTTTCTGTTTTCTACCTTGTATATACGAGGTTGTTTTTATAGTATCTTTGTAATTACGAAGATTTTCTAAATCATATCAATACTATATTGAGGTATAATTGAAAATTTGATTTTTGTTTCTACCACCACCAATAATATGCATTCAAAACTGGTTCCATGGATAAAACATCAAATGAATGTTTCTCGTTGTTTCCCAAAAAAACAGCAAAGGAAACTCATAAGTTGAAACTGCCAATTTCTTATGGTGTTACCACGATTACTTCATTCTTTTAATCTTTGTTCTCTAATAGATCAAACAAATATACTTCCTTCCCAAAAAACAAATAATACTTAGAGTGTTCAAAAAGATGTTGATAGAGAATTTGAATATCAATTTTTTTAAGCAAGGTTTGAATTAAAAGAGTCATAGGGGTATTGTTGCACGATTACAAAGAAACTCCGCAGACAACTCTGGGAAAGAAAGATTCCAAACCAACAACGACTTATGTTAAACAAGATGTATGATCCTTACAAAATTCACAAAAGTTACTATTAGAATGAAGAATATCTCCTATAACTGATATTTTCATATTTTTATATTAATGGACCAAATTTAATTCAACACATTACAAATTATACAGTTAAATAATATGTCATTTCTATGATTTCAAATGCTTGAAATAACCGCCAACCACACAATTCTTTCCTTTCCTTTTCTCAATTTCTTGTGCTTTAACATTTTTAACTAGGGGTGTGCATGAATCATAAACCAAACCAAATTGAACCATATATATGGTTCGGTTTGATTTTTAAAACTATTTTCATAAAACCAAATTATTTTTAAAAAATCGGTTTATAAGTGGATCGGTTCGATTTTAAACCGGTTTTTCAAAAAAAAAATAGTTTAAAAAAAGTTTTAAATCAATTTCTTTAAAAAAAATTATTTTCTTAAAAAAATCAATTTCAAAACCAATTTTATAAAAAAAAATAGTTTTTAAAACTATATTTTTAAAAAATCAATTTTATATCAAAAATAATTTTATTTTCTTTTAACTAATTTTTTTATTTTTACTAGTTATAAAATTATTTTATGTAAAAAAATATTTATTTTAAAAAATTCTTTTAAATTTAATTTTTATAATCACCACAAATAATATCTCGATTAAAAACAATCTCAAAGTCTGATGTGTTACATAAAAACAGTCATAAAATAAAATAATTATTAATCATATCTCCATATATCATAATTGTTCATAAAATAAATAATTCATCAAAAAAATTGTTCAAACTTCTAAAATCTCTCATAATTGTTCATAAACAAAGTTTATGAGATTTTAAAATATTTTTTCTTTTAAAATTTAAAAAACATAAAAAAAAACAATTTTTTAAGAAAAAAAAATAACAAATATTCAGAAAAAAGAAAAAAAAATATATCAAAAAAATATTGAAAATAATAAAATTATATTCTGAAAAAAAAAATTAAAAATCTATTTTTTTCAAAAAAACATTTTTTTATTGAAAAAAATACAAAATATTTTTGATAAAAAATATCTTTTTTATTTAGAAAAAAATAATATTTTTATTTGAAAAAAAATATTAAATATAATTTTTTCGAAAAAATAATCCAAATATAATATTTTTTGTGAAAAAAAAAACTGATTTTTATTTTTAAAATATTTTTTTTATAAAATTTTAAAAATTTTAAAATATAAAATAGATTTATAATGTGATAAAACATGAAAACATACAAATATAAATATTTAACGCATAATAAAATTTGGATACCCAATAACAAAAACAAATTTTTATAATGGGTAACGGTTTATATTTGGATAATAAAATGGATACCCAAATTTTTATTTTAGCATTTGGTTTGATTTTTTTAAAGTGGAACAATTTGGATATCAATTTAGTTATGGATAACCGATTTTTTTGCACGCCCCTATTTTTAACCCAGCGTAAGAAATTATTCCACGCTATCCCTCTACCCTCTCAGAAGTACCAAACCATAATTCCACACTATCCCTTTACCCTCTCAGAAGTACCAAACCATAATTCCACCTTCAGCCAAACAACTTTTGCTACTTTATTTAAAACAAAAATGTTCCAAACTTTCCTCTAACTGAAAGCAAAAGACACAAGCTAAGTCGTGAGGAGAAGAAATTACTCATCTCTTTCGCAATCGATCCTTACTTGGAAACCTATTGAGGAAATTTCTCCATCCAAAAACTTTGACACTTAACGAAATTTATTGGGTCAAATATTCACTTAAAGGTCAAAGACTCGCCCAAACAAGTGAGAGAGACACCATTTATTCACCAAAGACCTTAAGGTGATATGTGTATGGGTTCTCTCACTTATAAAGTGTTTAACCTTCATCTTTCTAACCAACGTGGGACTTAGAACTCACACTTGTTTCTCCATACAACTCAAACTTGTTTCTCAACAATCTCCCCCTTAAGTGTGAATTCATCCACTATACTCTCCCTCAAGCAGAAGCTCTTCCATCCACATGCTTGTACCGCCGTTGAGAGACACCCTTATCTTTTTATAGTCAGTTCAACGGAACACGACGTCTGACCACCATGGCAAGAAAACGTTCGACACAAGAGTCGGTCCCTTACTCGAACAATCGACTTTGATACCACTGTTGGATCATCATGACGGGTAAGCATATAAATTGGATCAAACACTCACCTAAAGGTCAAAGACTCATCCAAATAAGTGAGAGACACCGCATATTCACCCAAAATCTTAAGGTGATAGGTGTATGGGTTCTCTCACTTATAAAGTGCTCAACCTTCACTTTTCTAAGCAATGAGGGACTTAGAACTCACAATTGTTTCTCCATAAAATTCACACTTGTTTCTCAACATGTTTTCCTCTTTAGAAACTGACTCCATTGTGAGTATCTCATAACCAGATTTAACTGAGTAGCCGTCGACCGGGGTCGGGATTCCCACTATGTTGTCCGCCACACCATAGTTTGGAAGTTTGTTCGCCAAGAAAGCCAGTAGGTTCTGCAACATGATTTGAATGATGTTATCCAAATCACCTTCTATCCCAGCATCTCCCTAATGTCATTCATATTTAAGTCATCTTCTCATACAAGCCACCATTTCATTCTTCTTGATGTTCCTTTGATACATATCCAGGAATATGTGGCACACCCTAGAAGAACAACTCCAAGCCATAGTCCAAAAAATATTTGCATTTCTGTCTTGGATGTTGATTCTATAAGCCGCCTGTGATAAGGGTCCCCATCCCAGGGGAACGTCTCCCCTGATCATATAGATCGGGAGGAAGTTCCTACTGCTACACATGACGATGTTCCGCCACTTGCAGACCCTTTTCCAAGAGGGTCCTCTGACATCTCCTTACTGATATACTATAAAGATCATGTTGTTGGGCAGGGCTGGGCCAGAAAGGTGTTTTTGTTAACAATTGTTATTTATATGTTTTAAACACTTCTTCTGTGACTGATATTTTTTATTTTTTATTTATATTTTAATAAGAGAACGATAATTTGAAGTCTGTTAACCACAACAAAAAGATTCTGAAGCTTTATCAGCCTAAGGATTATTGGTTCCAGAGTGTCCTCTAATAATCTGGTCATGCAGGCCTGTGTTGCTCTGGGTATAAGACCATGCTCCAAATACAAGACCGTTAGCCATGACATATAAGGTTTTTGCTGAGAGATGACATAAGGAAATGTCATCTTTCCACTTCCCCATTGGCGAGATAAAGATCAACCTGAATGATGTTGCTTTCCTTCTACACCTTCATATCAAGGAGAGGTTACTTGATCATTCCAGGATCAAACGTGATGAAGCCTACGAGATGATGGTCATTTACTTGAGAGCTGGCCCAATGGATGCCATGATGCAGTGTGAGAGAACCAGAGGTGCACATGCACAATTTTCTTACTTGGAGAAGCTTTATGGAGAAAACTTGGAGCTTCCTGATAATGTCGACGGCGGAGAGCTCCAAGTTACCTGTAACGCCCTGAATTCAATTAATTGATTTAATTGAATTTTCATTTCTTTTTTTTAATTAATTGGGTGATTTAATATGCTTTTATTTATTTGGTGATAGCATGTGTTATGTGATTACCTGGCATTTGTTGGGGTTTATTGGAATTTAGTAAAGTTTTATTTCATTAAAATAACAGAATAATAATAAAATAAGAGAAACACTGAGACGAGGGTTAGAAATTTGAACTTTGGGAAAGTTTGAGTAATAAGGAGTTAGTGCACAAGAGTTGAGGGGTGAAAGTGAAATAATTAACTTAAATATAATTTTAGGTTAAAATAAATAGAATATGTGATGGGAGACAAACTTGCCAGGACGTAGAATTGGGAAAAATAGGAAAGTGTAAGAGAAGTAGAACTAAGGCTTAAGGGAGAACAAGAACACCATAACTAAACTTGTTTTGTTGCTTGAAATTCTGGTAAGGGACTAAGGGGGAAAACTACTTGAATATAGGTGTTATTTCATGAAGGATAGAGATGGATCATCACCCTCCTCTATGGATTTCTCCATTGTTGTTCTTTATGAGTTTTGATGATGATTATGTGGAATTCATGCTAATTGTCATGTTTAATGTGTAATTTCGTATTTTATATATTGCTGGAATTTGTAATGGATATGAACCTGAATATTATGAATGTCATTTTTTATATTTGAAGTTATGAATATAACATTGAATTTGTGATTAATTGATGAAATTGGATGATAATTGATGCATATGTGATTGTTTGATTGTTGTATAATATGTATTTATTGTTTTCTGTGTGAATTGGGGTATTAGGGGTCGCAATCGAAGATTTGAATGAGCTCCTATAGTAAAAACGTGGATGCTACCTTTTACAACAGCGTGATAGGCTACTTGTCATGTGTCTGAGACAGCTGACGGTCGTCAGTAAGGTGACAGGGAGACTATCATTGTCTGCAGGCAGGATTTTCCATGTTGGTCGTCACATATGTGACGGGTTTGTGTGGAAGAGGATGACGGGATATGGGACGATCGTCACCCAGGTGATGACCTGGTCGTCATGATCGTCAGCGGCCGCTTTTGACTGATCGATTTAGTTTTTGATGTTATTTTCATGTGCTGTAGATTTTTTGCTACTGTTTGAGGTGTTTTGTAAAGATTAAATTATTGTGATGGAATATTATGATGAGTTAAATAATATTCGAGTTATTTGTACAATTATGAGTAGCGAGTTATAATTATATGTATGAAATGTGATGTGTTGTATCAATATGATTATACATGTGAGTTGTGAATTTATGATTATAATTTTGTACTCTGAAGGTAATTATAATAGTTTGTGTTGAAGTTGGTAGTTCAAAAGTGGGGACTAATGTGAAATGATATATTGCATGTTGATTATGGTAGAAGTGGAGCCATAAGTGTTGTTGTTGTTGTTGCTGTTGTTGTTGCATTACTTTGTATGTCATGCATCATTTTGTTTCAGTGTATTGAAAGTGGTGAGTCACGGGTTCAGAAGTGGGTACCAGTGATCGTCCGGGGTTGATAAGTGGGGACCCGAGGTTCAAAAGTGGGAACCTGGTTCAAAGGACCAACCTCTGATGTAAAAATTGGTACCACATGCATAAAGTCAATTCATGAGTCACATTGCATACATAAAGCCTATGTGAATTAAATTGTTGTTTTGTTGTGTAAGTTGAATGTGTGTTTGTTGAACGTGTAATTTAAGCTACCCTTGCATTCTTTTACACCGTTAATATATTTGAGCGTATTCTCACCCCTTTGTTGTTTGTTTTTTGTTGTTTTGTACATTTGGTATAAATATCCATTAGGAGTAAGTGCTAGTATGAGTTGGAAGAGGACTATGATTCTCTCTTTGTTTTCTTTACTGCTTTATCTTCAATTAGTTAGAACTATTTCTCTAATATGTAACCTCGGGGTATAAGGCGTTTAATTTCCTTGAGTTAATATTTGAATTTGTCAATTTTGTTGAGTAGTTCTTTGGAAGAGATAATTGAAGTTTATGTTAATTATTTTAAATTCTGTTGCGAGTTTTAAAATTAATTGAAAAGTATGCATGTTATGTTTGAGTAGCATCTTAAAATGTTGATTTTATTATTTAATTATGAGTCAGTGTGTTTAGGGTGTTGCTTTACCTACCATATGGAGTTTGCTTTGAGGTGTTTCCTACTATTCTTGGTTGGCACGTCCATTTTTATGGACAAAAGTGCAACCAAGTCAATGTGGCATACCTTAAGTATTTTATGGACTTGTCATCCATTCACGAGTGGAACTCGGGGGGCTCCTATTTGGTATAGTTGTACTCCAAGCTAAACAAAGGTTCTCTTTGGACGACAAAGCAAATGACAGGTTCCTGCAATCTGCTGACAGTAATTTCTATAGCCATTAATAATATTAAAACCACATTTTTTACTCTTGTTACTAATATTTTTTTTCTAATTCATTTTTAGGGATGAATCTTATACCACTTTCACCGCATCCACGAGTTTGATCATATGCTAGAGTATACTGCGGATTGGCCACGTGCTTGCCTATATTGTCCGCACAAAGTGAATTATGTTACAATTGTTCTATGTGTATATTGATAGGACTCAACATGCTGACATCGACTGAACAACATACAACACTCACCAGGACACTGTTCCCTTCGATCCCATTTCATTTTACTCTAGATGGTTGGCACTTGGGAGAATTTGATGTGCAAGTAATTGCTGGAGCGAAGCATATGTGCAGATCACCCGAGACCCCCCATTTGTATCTGTTCCTAACAACATAGTCCACAAACATCTTGATGACATACTAGTGGACTACGAGAGTCATATGGTACCAGAAAACTATCGGAGTATGTCAGTCACAAGTTAGTGGTCTTATGTGGAAGGTTACATGATTTGGTTCTATAGTATCTCACACCTAGTCATGACACTGAACGCTCTTGGACGTCCACCTAGGTATGCTCATGAGAAGATCTTGGAGAATGAGCAAGCTAGGGATGACCGTGTCATTGACCTGTTGACGATCCGTCAGAATACTATGTGGATTACGTATGAGAGCACAATGGGCTATTTAAGAGAGGTGACGATGATGTTGCTTCTCTAGCACGTTCCATTCTTACCAGAGGTACAAAATGCCTTAGATTACCGGCGACAGAGAAGGAGCCAAGAGTTAGGATTATGCATACGCAATAGATTATGCTTTTATTTGTATTTTTGGATGTTTTTGTATTTTTTTACGATACTTTGAGAACAATGTTCCTAATATGAATGAATGTTTTTTAATTAACGCATTATTTTGTTCGACAATATTCGTGTTTATTAATATTTGAATCAAATAATGTCAATGTTAGTCTAATTAAAATGACTTTGGATTCATAAAAAATACAAACTTAGGACAATGTTTCTGCCAAAGAACATGCAGAGAAGATTTCGAAGATGCATCTGCGAATTCACCTCAAAAATCTTCACAGATGCATCTTCAGACAAAATTTTAGCAAAAATAAATTTTTCATGTGTTCGAAGATAAATCTCAGAAAAAACCTGAAGATTTTTTTTAGTTTTCGGAATTACGACCCACACCAACACCATTAAAATAAGAAAAGAAATTGCCTAATATTATCTATCTTATACGGGTATTGGCCTAGTTCTGAATTATAGTGGTTAGTAAACGTAGAAGAAATTAATCAATGTTGGAAAAGCAAACCTAGAAAACAAGGCAATAAACTATATAGATGGAAAAAATACAATGTAAATCTAAAAGCGTCATAGCAAAACCACAGCAGTCGACTAGTTAAAATTGTGTAACGACCATGGCATACGTTTGTAATGACGTATTCCTACCGCTAGCAATTCATGTGGAAGATCAAATATCACTACAACAATAACCACAAGAGGAAAAGCACATGTGCTACGTACTTAGATAATTTTAGATAAAACATTACTCATAAAGATATATATTTGTTTCCATAATAAGTGCGTGAGTTGTATTATGAGGACTTGTTAAACCCATACATAACGAGGAAGCACCCAAACTTTTGGAAACAATAGAAAAACAATAAAAGAGTCAAAGTCAAACTAGACGGCATGAGGCGAGTTTCTTTCCTTGTTCCCCAAGCCTATTCCTAGTCTATATATATATTCAAATTCTCCCTAACTTTCTTCTCACTTTCAAGACACTTTTCATCATCATTCATACTATTTTCTAACAAAGCATGGCATCAGTAGGATTTGGACTAGCGGAAACATATGTGATGAAGAAGATATACAAGGAAAAATTGATGAAAATAGCACAAGAAGAGAAAATACAAGAGGACAAGAAGATCGATACAATCAAAATAGGTTCTATGGATAAAACATCAACGGGTTGTTTCTCGTTGTTTCCCAAGAACCAGCAAAGGAAAATTACCCGCATATCAGATTCCAACTACTCATAATTTGAAACTGCCAATTTCTTATGGTGTTACCATGATTACTTCATTCTTTTAATCTTTCTTCTCCAATATATCAAACAAATATTACTTGCTACAACAAAAATAATATTTCCATTGTTCAAAAAGATGTTGACAGAGAATTTGAACATCAATATAATATAGTTATGAGAATATCATGTGTCTGATTGTATTATTTAAATTTGTTTATAATAATGTTTTGTACTGTTTATATTGATTAACAAAAAGTAATTAGAAAATTCTTAGATTCACACTGCATCATTGCATCCATCAACGAATATGAATGTGGGCACGGTCACTTTGCATTATTATTGATGATATTCTAGAGGCGGTAGGGACGGAGCTATTTAGAATAAAGTGTAGGCTTATGCCCCTACTAAGTTATAAATTATCATGTTCTCTCTCCTATAATGTTGTATTAAATTTAACCATTAAATTTATATTTTGTTTATCTCTCCTCTAATTAATTGTATTAATCAGCTTTTTTTTTCGAGCCATTTGATTTGAGGCAAATCTTTTATGTGACTTGGTTTGCTGCATTAAATATACAATTTTTTTAATTAATTATGATTTTTTAAATTAATTACTACACAATTATCTAATATTTTAAGATCGTACTCCATAACATATATAATCATTTATACCAAATTATCTAACACAATGTCATACTATACTATTACTATACTATTATAAAGTACCATATATTATATATTATCGGATACTATTATATAAATATTTAGTTTAAAAATTGTTTCATATATCTAATACTATTATATCTATTTTTAGTTTCTAAAATATTTTATAGTAGTTCTTTCAAACTAAGGCCGACTCTCTACAAGAGCACTACGGCCTAGATTTCAAATTTTAGGATTTAATTTTTTTTTATTAATATTAATTAACATTAGAAATGCTATAATAAAAACTTAATAAATAAATAAAAATACTATAATAAAAACTCAATAAATAATAAATATGAATTTGATCAAATATCAAAGTAATTATAATTAATATTTAATTATATGTTTGATGTGTCATTTTAAATTATTATAGTTATAATTAGTTTTTTTTTTAATTTAGGCCTGACTTTTAAATTAAAACAAGACCTCCAAATTAATTTATATATATATATATATATATATATATATATATATATATATATATATATATATATATATATATATATATATATATATATATATATATATATATATATATATATATATATATATATATATATATATATATATATATATATATATATATATATGGGTATATTTGGGTATATTTGCCCCCATTAATTAATAATTATGGCTCCGTCTCTGAGAGACGGTATATGATAAATTATCTTGTTGCTGAATTTAGAATAATTTTTTTTTGAATACTCTTATACTATTATTGAATCCACCACACATTCACTTTTATATAGGATTAAAGGAAATTGACATAGGAGACAATAAGTTGGTAATCAAGATGAGGACTCTTTGGTTCTCTCAACCTTAATGATACAACTCTACCATAAATCTAAATAAAGACAATTATTATAATGTGATGGTTACAATTCTCTCATAATACATACTAAACATAGGGATGGTTACAACACATTAATTTTAACACTCCACCTTAATGTGTTGCTCTTTAACTCGTATTGCTTCTCTAAGTTGCTGAAATTTTCCTCTAGGTAGTGCTTTAGTAAAAATGTCTGCAAGCTGCTCTTGTGAACTGCAGAAAGCTAATTGCACATCTCCTTCTTCAATCACACTTCGAATGAAGTGATGCTTTATGTTAATGTGTCTGGTCCGGCTATGAAAAACAGGATTCTTTGCCATGGCAATAGCTGATTTGTTGTCACAATGAAGTTGTAGACTTCCCTCTTGTTTCTCTCCAATATCTTCTAATATTCTTCTCAACCAAAGTGATTGTTGTGTAGCCAAACCAGCTGCTAAATACTCAACTTCAGTTGAAGATTGTGCCACAATATCTTGCTTCTTTGAGCACCAAGAGATCACACCTGAACCAAGGTTGAATACATAACCTGAAGTGCTCTTCATATCATCAACACTTTCGGCCCAATCACTATCACAATAGCCTTTAGCTTCAAGTTTAGAATTCTTCTCAAATTTGATTCCATGCTCCATGGTTCCCATGACATACCTTAGAACTTTTTTTGCTGCCCCGAGATGTAAATGACTTGGTTTACTCATGAATCTTGAGAGTAAACTAGCATCAAACATTAAATCGGGTCTTGAAGTTGTAAAATAAAACAAACTTCTAACCAAACTTCTATACATGCTTGCATCTACTAATCTTCCACCATCTTATGACATTTTGCATAACATTCTATATGGTATTCTCATAGCGGGTCAATCCAGTATAAATATTACTCCTAATATTCATACATATGTTGAAGACTTGATAACTCCTTATCCATGATCCATGAGATGTGATCATCAGTCTATATACATAATAGTCTTAATGCTTTAATGTTATCCCACTTCACAACAAAGCTCGACTACAGATACTTTAAGAATAGTGTCTTTATGTTTAATGGGATCTCATGATTAAGTCATACTTGATACATTAAACGGACTATCTATTCTAGGGACTTTATTAAACAAACATAATAAAGAAAAAGTCTTTTATTATTAATAAATAATTCGATACAAGTACCAAAAGTATTGTCCTCTAGGGCAAACAAAAATCATATAAAACATGCAATCAAACACTAATTACAACAGGTTACAATAAATCGATATCAAACAAAAGAGAGTTATGAAAAGCTTCTTTCATGTCCCCGTTTGAGAAATCTTGCAGCTAGTTGCCAAAATTGTCTCGCTCTTCTTGGAGAGCCCTCATCTCTTTGGATTGGCCCGTCTTCTTTTCCTCAAGCTCTGACCTGACGCCCTGAGCTAGAAAATATGAAGTCTCCAACTCAAGTTCCATTTGGGAAGCACCCTACTTCTTTCCTTCGAGCAATTTTTCAAGCTCAATTATGCGGCCGACAAAGGTTGCGGGATGTCCGTACTGTTTCACTTCCTCTAAAAGAGAAGAATCTTCATCCATATGATCACGCATCCTAGAGTAGTCCCTTTCAAAGTTAGCCATTTTTTCCTCAACCAATAGGTATCAAGCCTTTGAATCCTCAACCTATTAAGAAGAATCGTCGAAGACCAAAGTTACTCGCGGTCAGCAGCAAGCTAGTTCAGGAGTGAAGCCGCTTGGAACACCTGGTAAGCTGATTCTCCCAATAGGTTGGATTTGGTGACTGCCCAGAGTTAATGAACCTAGGTGTAGTCTTCGATAGACATGCATTCCTCTCTCTCTCTCTCTCTCTCTCTCTCTCTCTCTCTTTCTCCCTCTCTCTCTCACACACACATACACACGCCTAAAATATTTTGATGTACTAAAGCAACACACACACACTTTCTTTCTCTCTCTCTCTCTCTCTCTCTCTCTCTCTCTCTCACACACACACACACACACACACACACACACACACAACCTATCTCTCTCTCTCACACACACACCTAAAATATTTTATGTTGAAAATTATTTTCTAAGTCAACTCACACACACACACACATAGACACACACACACACACGCATAGACGCGCATGCGCTCACACTCACACGCACACGCACAAACGCCCACACATGCATACACACACACACACACGCGCACACACACACACACACACAAATGCACGCACATGCATACACACACACACACATACAACTTAAGATATATTTTAAAATATTATATCTTGAAAACTATTTTCTAAGTCATGCCAAGTGATTAAGAAGTTGTCTAATCTCCTTCCAAATAATTTTTGAACTGACTAATGGATTGGTAACTTGTGTCAATCGATTTGCAAAACTTTTTTGAGTCATCCAATTGATTGGAGTATTAAGTTAGTTGATTGGAGATTGGATAAAGGATTAACCAAATGAATAGGACAATACCTTAATGACTTGTAATGACCATATATCCAATATTTCCTTTTTGGACATAGTAATTGATTAAAAATGGCTTAGCTAATCGATTGGAGTATTATGTGAATCAATTGACTCTTCAATTATACCCATGTATTATTTCCTTTTATGATTTTTACAACATCCATATAAGTGAAGCTTACATCCTCTTCATTTCGTGCAACTTTCCAACAATTTTATATTTTTTTTTGGAATTTATCTCTCTTATTTCTCTCTCCCTCTCTATATATAAAATAATTATCTTACTTAAATCGCCTTAGTGCTTGTAAGTGAAACTTTACTTGTGATAAAAAGTTTTGTAAGTGGTCGTGATGTTTGTTTAATTATTAGGAGTGTGATACTCTTAAGAATATTGAGTTTGATTTGTGAGATAAACTAGTCACAAAATCTATGTCTTGATTAATTGAGCTTTTTCGGAAAAGTATTTTTTTTTTGTTATTGAGATCAACCTGAAGGTTCGTTAGCTTAGCCTGTGGTAAAAGCTATCTTTGGTTGGGGATAAACTTATAAAAATATCAAGATCAGTTTGTATAAAGGTTTTTGGGCATAACCTTCAAAAGTTCAAAGTTTATAGTCAAACTCTCAAGAAGACCTATTGGGGACAAGACCAGGATGACTTTCAGCGAAACCTATATAAACCTCTGGTGCAATTTCTCTATCCATATCCTTTTAATTTCTGCTATTTATCATTGTTAATATTTATATATATATAATTTTCATAGAATAAACCTTGTCATGTTTATAATAAAATAGAATATACAATAGCATATTCCTTATGTAGTTGTATCTTTCCCATACTTCAGAAACAATTTTGGTCGCGCCTTGGGAAAACACCGCGATTGTTGTCTTCACTTCCATGAATTTGTTGCAAGGAAATAATTTGTTCAATAAATTTTCCTCCAACAAGTTCCAATTTGTCATAGGCTATGTGGGTTAGTCCAAATACCACTCATTTACCTTGCCAATTAGAGAGCCTGGAAACAGTAATACAAATACCGCTTTCTCCTCATTTTCTAGAGCCCATGGTGTACGAGTCTTCATGATCTAAATATGCAAAAGGGTTAGCATACAAAATTGAAATAATTCCATCTTCATTTCATTTTGTTGGACATTCCTTTGCATTATATCTAGGTGAGATGGACATCTAAGAATATTGTGGCATGATGTGTCACAGTTGTTGTTTCCATTATTGTTGTTGTTATTATCGAATTCAACCATGGTCTTTGTTTTGAGACATGAGACTCTTCTATATCTATCCTCTTGGCTATATGTTTCTTTTTTATATTCTTACTAAGGTTGATATGCATGGTTCTTTTGATTTCGAGATCGAATATCATTTGTTATGCCGGAACCTTACGTCGCATAAACTAGTAACAATACAACTAATTCTATATGTTATAAGGTTAGTGACTATACACTAAATATACATATATTATCATATATACACATATATAAACAATAATTAAAATAATAAAAACCATCTGAAGTTTTTAAAAACAATCATCATTCTCTAACAACAACGCCATTTTGTTGTTGAGCACAAAAATAAATTTTATAATTATCATATCCGTAAAGACTAATAATTTCAAAGACAATTCAACAATTTTTAAGATTCTAAGTAGATAAGAATTTATGTTTGTTTTGATGCGTGAAAGTAAATGACGTAAAATAAATGACAGAAAGTAAAATGAAGATTTTAGTGTAAATAATAAGAAAGCTTGCTAGGGGTAGATTTTGTCATTACGTATTTATCATGCATAATCATAGGTCAGTAATATGTTAATCTACTCAGCTATTAATATTACTAACTGTTGTTCTCATTTTTATCTCTTTTTGGTCTCAACGCCGAGAGATCAGTGCATTACCTAATAATCAATATCTCAGTCTATTAACCAACATAAAGCATTACATTGCAATAATTCTAAATCACTAAGACTTCACACCGATCCCATGATAGTACGTACAAATATCAAACCTAACCTTATGTCTAGGCATTTGCATCCAATAAATGATTATCTTGGATTAGTAATGACAATTACTTTTCAAATTTCAAGTCATACCATGAAAACAAGTTTTAGGTAGAAAATATAAAATAAGCATTAAGATTAAAGAGTCATCAATATTATAGCTTGAGTAGAATTATATAAAACTCTGTGACATATTTTATACATTAATATAATGACTATATCTAACTCTCAACAAAGAGATTTTTAACCACACTTACTGATTATAATTGTATCAGTAATCTCGTGAAACTGATCTTTGAAGTTTCTCTTCCTTGTAAATTGAGCAACGCTTCCTCCTTCAACCTCTTTCTCTCTCTTACTCTCTTGTTGTACACCAAGGTGAACTTACTCTAATTTTGTACTACCTTACTCCACAAAAACTCGCTTTGAGCTGAACTGGAAGTCTCTATTTATAGTCTAGGATTTAGGGCCCTTGCTAGGCACACCTCCCCTACACCTAGTGAGCATGCTTTCTTCTTGATTAAGTAATGCTAGTTGTCTGACAGGTGGCCCTAGCCGCTTTTCCTCACTAAGCACACTGTCTTTGCGTTTAACGCACAAACCTTCTTTCACCATGAAGTACTTGAACCTAGAAGTTCCATTTGGCCTCTTGAGCTCGTCTAATGCACCTATCGTCTGGCCTCACGAGTCTTGATTTTTAGGTTTTTTCTTAGACTTGGTCTTTGCATGTTGAATTGTGGTTTTATAGTCCTTTTTACTTATTTTTAGTTAATACATACTAGGAAAGTCCAAACAAGTGTTCTTATCACTTAGCATAGATAATTTTGAGAGTTTTATATTGATTGCTTGTAAAATAAGTTAATAAACACCGAAATGTTTTACTTAAATTTGGAACTTATCATGGTGGTGTTAGGTTTCTGACATTTGCAAGCTTAAGAAGTTTGGGGGACTAGTTATTTGCAATATTTGATTGGTTACCCTATCCCTGCTGGAGACGTGAGGGTGGAGGCTAGTTTCGAAGGATTCGAGTATCGGATGGGATATTCTATTTGCTAGATACGAAGTTATTCTTACCTCTTATGTCTTCACTCTATGTCTCCTTAGTGGAGAGAGGTGTCTCTTCTAAGTGTTAAAGGGGAGGACCCCTTAAGAGCTATGTTCCCTCGAATTTTTTCTATAATTTTTTTTATGTGTGTATGAGGTGGGGGTGGGGGTGGGGGTTGGTTGGTAGATAAAAGGGTCAAGCTTGGGTTTGTTATTTTAAGTGGAAATAACTCATCTTTTTTACCATGAGCATGTGAGTCTCTGACTTGTCACCGCCTAATAATTGGTGGTGGCGTCACTCTAAACATGACTCTTACTGGGGAAGTCTTATGATTTGTCATGTTGTGTCTAATTGATCTGGAGTATTAAAATGATATAGTTTTTTCTCAGGTAAATTGGTGACATCCAACAACGTGGAAGATATGAATATCTTTTTGACTTAAAATGGGTATCTTTGAAGGATCGTGAGGAACCCCATGCTTTCTCAGTTTGGATTGAGAGTCCTATTATTTATCTAAGCCAATAACAACATGAGTATCTTCGGCCTCCTTTTTGAGTGTTCTTGTATCTTTGATGGAGACTGATGACGTTCTTTCTCTCGTCATTGAATGGGGAGCTCTAGCTTGTTTCCTTTTTCTGATGCCCTTGTTTTTTTTTTGCATACTAGGTTTTTTCCTCTTTATGTATCGGTGATTTCAGTTTTGTTTGTGTTATATTGGTGATTTCATTTATGTTTCTATTTTGCTGATTATTTGTTACATCTTGTGCTTTCTACTTGCCTCTTCTATTGTACTTTTGGTCTTCAATGCCTCTTTATATCTATATTCTATTTACTTTTAAAGAAAGTAAGTGTTCTAATAACACGTGTCGACAGACTATTCGGTGATGATGGTGCTTGATCAGGCTTCTCGTCATCGGTCCCAGTTGAAGAGACCCACAAAGTACATGTAAAAACTCTAGTTCTCAAACTAATGCTGGTTGTGAGATTTTTTAGAGTTAGAATAACACGTGTCTTAAGAGATGATGATATTAGGCTTATATGGCCTTGAAATGTGGTCTTGGGCTTGAATCAGTCAAAAGTCTAATCCAAAATACTAATTAGTATTATAACCGAACTTCATAATTATTCAAAACGGTATGTGTTATAAGGTCATAGTAAAGAAATATTTTTACGCAAAATATAGTATATATTATTCCAAAAACTTATATTGCATATAACAAAGATAAAAGTATACCAATAATTACCTTTTAAAGCCAACAAATAATATATTAATAGAATGTATATGATTTTATTCAGTTTGATTTAGTTTTGAAAATACAAGTAAAATCTAATTTGATCCAAATGATTTCACAAAAGGATATATTTAAACACATTAATTTTGTGCGACTAATAATTTTATATAACAATTTAAATTTATATGTGATGAGTCATGATGACACATGAAAGTGCAATTAATCGATTTATTGTTGTTAAATGTAATTAAGGTGTAATTTATATCTCATGAGTCATGACATATCCTCTCCTTAAAAATGGGCACTTTTTACGAGTAAGTTACATAATCTACGTGTACCGCTGTCTAACCCTAGAGATTGACTCAAATTGTGCCATTTTTAATGTTTGTATCTGTCATCTTAACCCTCAATATAAATCTCTCTCTCTAGAGTTGTCGTCTTCTAGATCGTCTTCTCTCCATGCTTATCATCTCAATTCAGTTCTTCATTCCAACCTAGGCACATGGTTCCGACCATTCAAACCATCCTTTTCTTCTTAGAGGTACACTTACTTAATTACCCTTTTATTTTTATTTCTAACCCTAGTTTCATTGTTCATCTTTTGTTCTTTTCTGTTCTGAATTGTTATAGTTTCAATGTCATGGAATAATAATTTCTCAGATCATATTGAGTTTCGGCTCTATCCTTTTCCTTTTGAACACTGTATTAGTAATTAATTATTGATCATGTTTCTCTCAATTATATTATGCCGATTATTATTATTGTTATTGTTATTAAAAATGCTTAGTTACAAAGAGATTGCATCGATTTGTGAATTCCAGTTCTATTTTCTTCGTTGGGAAGTGACTTATTAATTTTCCCTTTTTTAAGAAAATACAAAAGAAGAAGGAAGAATTAAAATGATTTTATTATTTTCCTTTTTTATTATAAGTTACCATTCAAATTAAATTTATTCTGATTCATTCATGTTTACATAAATTATGATTTGTATTAAAGTATTACTTCATGTAGCTAGAAATTACAAGAGTTAAATGTGCACATTGAAGTACATTTTAGGATGAAATCATTGCATGGAAACCAACTGGTATTAACCAATGCATGAAATAAGAATGAACACTTGGTTTAATCCCCCTGCCAACATGTGTGGTCAAACTGTTTATCATGATAACTCTAAAGTCTCCTGTTCATCTTAAATGATTTGATATATATATATATATATATATATATATATATATATATATATATATATATATATATATATATATATATATAAAAGTTCATTATGTTTTGTAGTTTAGATAGTTAAATAGTATTATTTTATGAATAAGTAATAGTAGCATGAATAGTATAATTTATTTTTTCAAACCTATAATTTGTGTATGCACTAGAATATATTTTCATGGTTAAAATGTTTAAGTTTTTAAAATCATAATGTGTCTTGAATTCTAAGGAGTACTGTTACCTATTTTATTCCCATCTTTTAAAATTTGAAAAATAGGGTTTGTTGTTATGTTTAATTAAGATTATAAGTTTTTTTTTTATTTGGTGATATAAATATATATTTGTGAAAAATGTAATGAATGTAGTTATTAAAATATATTGTCCGATATGAATTTTAGATGAATTTTTATGATTTTTTTTAAGGTTTTATTTTTCATATTATTTTTGCCCTTTTAAAAAAATTTCGTTTAAGTTGTCACTATTTTATAATCTTTTATTTCTAAAATCAGTTTTTGTTATTTCAATGTATATAATTATTTTAATTATTTTTTAACTTAATTAAAAAGAATGTTTAGAGAGTGCGGATTTAATTAGTATATACTATAGGATATTTTACTATATTTTATTTATGAATAATTTATATTTAACAAAGTAATAAAAATTGAAATAAGTTTTATGTCAATTCATAGGATTAGTAGAAAGAGAATCCATTGGAATTTTTAAGAATATCTATTTTTTTATACTAATTTTAGAAATGTGTATATTTGAAAAATGATTTAACACTCTAATTTCTTTTATTTTTCAGTGTTATAAAAGGTGTCATACTTAAATTAGACATTGTTTTACAAAAATTAATTTAATTAATTTTAAAATAAAATATGTTATGGATTCTTAAAAATGTACTTTATTAATTATGTAATTTATTTTTATTCTTGCCAATCTTTTTTATCTTCTTTTTGTTTTAATCTTTGCAAAAGTAATTTATAATTGAATTTTCCTTTTGATATGTGGATATTTGATTACTCTCACCTATATTTCTGTTATAAAAATCAAAATTGAATATTCTACCCTTTACATACATCAATTTCAATAAAAAATAATTTTGCGTTACTAAAATTAAATATTCTATATTTTAAATAGAAAACAAAATAAATTTAAAAAACTAAAACTAAAATAAATGTATATTTTCATGAATTAGTTATATATTTGAACTTTAATTTTAATTATTTTCATAAAATTAAGTTAATTATAGTTAACACCGGAAATGAGATTCATTTATTAAAAATTAATTAATAGTCTATTGATATTTTAAATGAAAAATAAAATACTCCTTCTGTCCTTAAATATTAGCCTCGTTGTAATGTACTATCTTTTAATAATAAATTATTAATTATTAGTATTATTTTTGTCCTTTAGGGGGAATCAAATTTATGATCTCTAACTCCTTTAATATTTTGCTCAACTAATTTAATTCAGCTATTCCTCCTGTCCAACTGCTAGTATGATTAAAATGTTTAATATAGTTAATCTTAACTTTTCTTATTTCAATATATATTTTAATATCAATTAAGAATTTATTTTAAATAATCATAATAAATATATTTTGTAATTTAAAAATGAGGGTAGAGAGATGGATTATTTTCCAATAGATAGATATTACTAATATATTATTTTTCAAAAACAATAATACATATACATTTGCTTACCCATTTATGTGTACAGTTAATTAGTCTAAAAAATATGGTTAAATTTAGTGTTAATTTAGTTCATAGATAAAGTTATTATTAATTAAATTACATAAAATTTACCACACCTTTATACACATAATTAACTATAGTATAATTATTCTTTGAATTATATCTTTAAATAAATATTTATTAAATTGATTCATTCTACCTCGTATATATGTCTATCATTTTTGTGATTTTGAAATATGATTTTTCTGATGTTGGAATTTGTAATGTGCACAGGAGCCTGAAGAAGCCTGAAGAAATGAATGAGATTCATATACACTCATAACTCATCTTAGCTGTCTCTGTATCATCTTTTCGATTCTCTCTTCATTGCCACACCTTCACGAAAACCTAGCCACTACTTCACTCTCTTTCTCTGCTATATCTTTAACCAAAACACAACTCTTTATTATTGCTTCATCTTCTCTCTTTATATATCATCCATTGATTACTTTTCATTACACTAACCAACCCATTTTTCATTCATTGATATTAACAATGACTTTTAGATCTTTCAGCTCTATATTATACCCTTACCCTTCTGATGACTATGACTACATTGGTAATGAAAGTTGCATTGACTTTCAAACTGATAACAATAAGTCTCTACCTTCTTCCAGTGAACAGAAAATGAAAAGCTGCATTAGAAATAGGGAAAAGAAAAGAGAGTTCCCTCCTCCTATACCTTGCCTTGCTCAAACTCAAAACCTGGCTTCTCACATGCCGTATGTGTTGAAAAGATACTACACTGATGAAGGAAGGTTGATTATCAAGGAAGAGAAAGTGAAACATCATGAGTATTTTCATGCACACAGAGAGAATGGTAGACTTACTTTGCAGCTTGTTCCACTTGGTTATGACGACGATGATGACGATTTCATGGAGGAAGAAGAGGAAGTAGAAGAAGTAAAAGAAGTTGAAGAAGAAGAGGAGGAGATTAACAACGCTATCATGGATCAAAGTGTTATTATAAATGATGATTTTGAAGCAGAAAATATGGATAACACTCAAAAGAATGTTGAAAATGAGAATGAGGTTGCTGTTGAAAATGAGAATGAGATAATAGGGGGTGCAAATACTAAACCAAATTATTTAAACTGTAACAACAGTGTCATATCATCTTCTTCTGGTATATTTGGGGTACTTCCTCTGCAACCTATAAGAACAGTACGTGGTTGATTAGTGAATTAAGTTCAGTTTGTTTTACTTGTTAGTTGCATGCAATTTGTTAAGCTTTGTAGACTCTTTAATGGCTAGGGATTGTAGTTGTTCTTGTTCTTTGCAATATTGTCGGTGTTTCTCTTTTGCAGTTTTGTTGTTATCTTCGTAACAGTGAGTTTGAATGTTTTGAATATTAATATATCATCATCTTATTTTAAGCTAGCAACAAGGGTTCATATTTTTACGGTAGATCTTATATCCAATTTTTAAAGTCCAAATTTATGTTTTTATTAAGCTGGAACTTTTACTTTGTGGCAAAATACAAGAGAATAATGTTGAACTTTGCAAACATCTTAGTTTTGTAAGTGTAGTGTGGAAGGTCTTGTCGTGATTGCCGTCATTATTATTATTGTGTTGCTACAAGATTTACACTCTCGGCATAATCTTCATTTTTTTAATGTATAAATGACTATTTTCTCACATTTAAATTTGAGATTTTTCATTAAATTTATACTAATATATAAAATTTTAGTTTCTCTATATATATTAGATTCACGCCCGATTACCTCCGATTACCTTTAAGCCAAAATCCTGCATTATAAATTTTAGAGTTCGGAACAGATACGTACCCAAAAAGAGTAGGAAATCGAATGCACAAAGGGGTAGGAATTCCAAAAATTAATAATTTTTTCATTGTCAAGCTTACGAAAAATTGAATTCGAAAATCAATGGTCTTATTAGCTTTCAAGGGATCTCCCATCGAATAGATATTCTTCCACCAAAGGGAAGTTTTGGATATGATTGAAGCTAATGAGGAATCGAGCTTAAAATTTTTTGGATCATTTTACCTATAATAGAGTAAATAATACCACACAACATTACTATCATTCAAAATTCTCCATTTCCATTTGCTTTAAGAGAGCTAAGTTTAATTTTCCGCAATGCTTGACTCTGAGACCGCCTTCTCCTATCTTCTTCTTATCTTCACTGTCACCCCAAAGAAATAAATGGTGAAGCTTCAAAGTCTTCTTGATAATGGTCTTGGGAGCCTTGTAGAAAGAGAAAAAACAAATTGGAAGGTTAGACAAAACATCATTAAGCAAAACAGCCATTCCTCCAATAGACAAGAATCTATTCTGCCAAGCTACAAGCCTTCACATCCTAAAAGACTTCCAACAACAAAGCTAAGTTAGACTCATCATCTTCCGAAGTGATAAAATACTCCATTCCAAAGTTACACGCCCAATTACCTTGAAGTCAAAATCTTGCATTATAAACTTTAAAGTTCGGAACAGATACTCACACAAAGAGGATAGGAAATCGTATGCATAAAGGGATAGTAATCCCAAAAATTAATACTTTTTTCCATTGTCAAGCTTACAAGAAATTGTATTTGAAAACCAATGGTCTTATGATCTTCCAAGGGATCTCCCACCGAATAGACGTCCTTCCAACAAAGACAAGCTTTGGATATGATTGAAGCTAATGAGGAATCGAGCTTTAAAATTTTTGGATCATTATACCTGCAATAGAGTAAATAATACCACACAACATTACTATCATTCAAAATTCTCCATTTCCATTTGCTTTAAGAGAGCTAAGTTTAATTTTTCGCAATGCTTGACTCTAAGGCCGCCCTCTCCCTTAGGCAAATAGATCTTGAACCAACTTATCCAATTTGTCTTATTCTTACCTTTATTGACACCCCTAAAGAAATACATGTTGAAGTTTCAAAGTCTTCTTGATAATTTCCTTGGGAGCTTTGTAGAAAGAGAAAAAATAAATGGGAAGGTTAGACAAAACACCATTAAGCAAAACAACCCTTCCTCCAATAGACAAGAATTTATTCTGTCAAGCTGCAAGCCTTCACATCCTAAAAGACTTCCAAAAAAAAAGCTAAGTTAGACTCATCATCTTCCGAAGTGAGGAAATACTCCATTCCAAAGTTCCATGCCCAATTACCTTCAAGCCAAAATCCCTCCCTATAAACTTTAGAGTTCGGAACAGATACACACCCAAAGAGAGTAGGAAACCGAATTTGCAAAGGGCTAGTAATCCCAAAAATTAATACTTTTTTCCATTTCCAAGCTTACAAGAAATTGAATTCGAAAACCAATGGTCTTATCAGCTTCCAAGGGGTCTCCCACCGAATAGATGTCCTTCCCCCAAAGAGAAGCTTTGGAAATGATTGAAGCTAATGAGGAATCGAGCTTTAAAATTTTTGAATCATTATACCTGCAATAGAGTAAATAATACCACACAACATTATTATCATTCAAAATTCTCCATTTCCATTTTCTTTAAGAGATCTAAGTTTAATTTTCCGCAATGCTTGACTTTGAGGCTGCCTTTTCCCTTAGGAAAATAGATCTTGGACCAACTTATCAAATTTATCTTCTTATTATCTTCATTGCCACCCCAAAGGAATATATATTGAAGCTTCAAAATCTTCTTGATAATGGCCTTGGAAGCCTTGTAAAAAGAGAAAAAATAAATGGGAAGGTTAGACAAGACATCATTAAGTAAAACAACCCCTCCTCAAATAGACAAGAATCTATTCTGCCAAGTTGCAAGCCTTCTTCCAATTTTGGAAATAATAGGATTCCAACCTCCCTTCTTCTAGAATTAATCCCAACCAGAATACCAAGGAACACAAAAGACGAGGATCCCACACCACAAGCTAAAAAAGAGGAGGTCGCTTGTAAGAATTCATTCTTTAAGTTGTAACCATAAAATTTGATTTTAGACAAGTTCACCTGTAACCCTGACACCAACTCAAAAATTTTAAGAAAAGCTTTTATACTCCACAAGAATCTATTCTGCCAAGTTGCAAGCCTTCTTCCAATTTTGGAAATAATAGGATTCCAACCTCCCTTCTTCTAGAATTAATCCCAACCAGAATACCAGGGAACACAAAAGACGAGGATCCCACACCACAAGCTAAAAAAGAGGAGGTCGCTTGTAAGAAGCTCAAAATGGATTTCCTCATTGAGATGGAAACCTTGAAATTCACCTAAAGCCACGACGTTGTGCATCAAGCAAGCTAGCCCTTCTGCCACCATTAAAAATAGAAAAAGAGATAATTGACCACCTTTCCCTAAACCTCTAGAAATTGTAAAATCCTTAGTTAGGCTACCATTCACAAGAATAGACATCGAACTGTTAAAAATTAGAGCTTTCATCCAGGCTAACCACTTTGAACCAAACCTCATTCTCCTCATCAAATACGTGAGATGCTCCCAAGAGACACAGTGATATGCCTTCTCAAAGTAGACATTCACTATCAATAATGAATTGTTGAATCTCTTGGCTAAATCCACTAACACATTAATGACCAAAACGCCATCAATCATTTATCTTTTTGAGAGAAAAGATAATTGGAGATTTGAAATCAAATTCTCCATCACCGTCTTCAATCTAGAAGATAAAAGCTTAGCTAGAATTTTATAGAGACTCCCAACCAAACAAATAGGCCTATACTCCTCCAGAAATTAAGGGTTATCGATCTTGAGAATTAGAGCAAGAAAAGAGGTTATCATGACTTTGGGTAAATAAGGCCTTGCGATAAACTCATTAACAAATCTAAGCATATCTCCCTTCATAATATCTCAACACGCTTTGAAGAAGGCAATGTTGAAACCATCAAGATCAGGACTTTTCTCACCATCGCTCGACCACACCACCTCCTTAACCTCCTCAAATGAAAAGGAAACTTATAAAACCTTAATCTCCTTAGTGGATAATTGATTAAATCTCACTCCATCCAAGATAAGTCTACTAAAATTAGATTCTTGAAATCTCTTCTCAAAATAATTCTTAACCTCAGTCGTGACCTCGTCCACCTAATCAACCCAACCAATAACATAATTAAACCCCGACAAACTATTCCTTATGAACTTTTGTTTCATAGCTTTATGAAAGAATACGAAATTGAGATCCTCTTCATTATCCATGTGTGTTTGGCCTTTTGACTTAGGATGCTCTCTTTAACCTGTAAATATTTCTACACTCTATTAGAAGCTAATCACCCTCTTATAACCATCATATCTAAGACCTACACCCATCACCATCACTCGATCACACTACCTCCTTAATTTCCTCAAATGAAAGGGAACTTATAAAACCTTAATCTCTTCACTAGATAACTGATTAAATCTCACTCCATCCAAGATAAGTCTACTAAATTTAGATTCTTTAAATCTCTTCTCAAAATAACTCTTAACCTCAGTCGTGACCTCGTCCACCTAATCAACCCAACCAGTAACAAAATTAAACCCCAGAAAATTATTCCTTATGAACTTTTGATTCATAACTTTGTGAAAGAATACAAAATTGAAATCCTCTTCAACTACCTATGCGTGTTTGACCTTTTGACTCTGGATAATCTTTCTTAACATGTAAATATTTCTACACTCTATTAGAATCTAATGACCCTCTTATAACCATCACGTCTAAGAAATACACCCATCAACCACAGCCAAAACATCCAACTCATTTAGCTCTTTGACCGCATAATCAACCTCCAAATCAAGGATACCTAACACAACTTTATTCTAACTCCTAATATTACCCTTGAGAATCTTAGGATTTTCTTTGATGACAAAAGCATCTGAACCTGATAAAGAAATAGAGTTCCAAGTTTTCTCCATAAAAGGCAAGAAATCCTTGTGATGCAACAAATAATTAATTTTTTTAAAGGTTTTGGCCTCCAATTCTCCTCCCTCCCTCTAATCCAAATAGATTAGTGATCATATATATCCCGAGATCCAACCCCTATTCAACAATAGGAATGTCAACCTAACTCATAACCTTCCATCCAATCTAAACCAAGTAAGCTTACTTCCCATGGTAGGGACATCTACAACCTCGAAGGTTTCAATGAACTCATTAAACTAAAAAATCTCTCATAAATTTCAATTTCTACAAAAAACCTTTCCTCTCCCCTCCTTCTTAATTGCGTTAAAATCTTCGACTATACCCCACTGTCCAAGAGGAAATCTACTTTTGAAATGACACAGATCCTTCCAAAACTTCCTCTTGTTTTGAATAAGACAAGAATAATACACATTTACTAAGAAAATATTTAGCCCCTTCCACCTAACATTAACACCAACTAAGGTAAAATTTAAACCCAAGAAACCTTTTCTCCACTTGATAAAAAAACCACATAATCTTCCTTAAGCTCCTTTGAAAGACCATTCCATAACTTTGTATTGTCACAGAGAAGCCATAAATATTACATCCAAATCCCGAACCTTTGTCTCTTGAAAGAAACAAACATCAAAAGCATATTTCCTAATAATCTGACATTGTTAGTTCCTTCTAGCATCACTGGCACACCCACAAATATATCGGAGGAAAGGATATTAATAATAAAATTAATATACCAACTTCCTTCAATCTTCTTATCCCACAAACACTTGATAGCGTCCACATGCAAGCCTACATCATCCCCTCCCTCAAATCCAAACGCAGTATCCTTATCCTAAATCTTAGAAGCAACTTCCTCATTCTCCTTTTATATAAAACTCTTGTTGCCCTAATAACATCCTTATCAGATGTGGATTCACAAAAGAGAGCAAAACCTAGAGAGAGAAAATCTCCAGAGGAAGTAGATTGATATTAAGACAGGATTTTTGGTGGTCTTAGCACTGAGAAAAAAGATGGAACAAAAAAGGCATAAATGGGGCCTTTGGTTGGGAAACTTTATTAGGATAGATACTAGTATGAACCTCCAAATTGGAATTTAAGTGGCTTCTGGAAGGCCCATATGGATAAAGTCTCGGGTTAACAATTTGGACTTTAGCAAGATTTGGCCCACCTTGGAAGCCAGGAAATAGTCTAGAATTTTCCACACTAGCATTAACCTTTGACACATGCTTAGGAGTGATAATGTTATAAGTCCCAAATGTTGGGAATTCCGCACATGTATCAAGATTACAAGTTCCCTCCTCTAACAAGAAAATAGGCGCTAACTCTAATTCTGAAGCCTTTTTTTACCCTAACCTTAGCCTTTTTCAGAATAACATCTAAATCCCCATTCTTTGACTTTGGTGAAAAGACAACATATGTTCCTTTTTTACTTTTCAATGAAATCCATCACAGTTTTTTCCTTTTCCACTTTCTCTTTGTCTGAACAAGCTTTCTTGCATTGCAGTACATCAATATCTTGAACCTCGAGATCTCAACCTTGACCACCACCACCTGGCCATCCCTCCAACTCTGAATCTGATTATGATGAATCATCGTCAAATTCATACCTTGTCGAAATATTGATTCTCAGCGGGCCATGCGCGTCTTCTACGACCTTAAGTCTAAATAAAACACCATTGATTTTAACATTTAGATTCTCATTAAAAACCATGGAACACTTGGTTCTAACAAGAACCCAAGCCACATCCATATTAATCTACTTTCTAGTTATATCATCTGGGAACTTAGACGTACCCACCAGTTTGGGAATACTTATGATCCGAGCTCGAATATGACTTGAAAATACTAGCCTTATGAGGCCCAAAGTGATTTCTCATAACATAAGCATACAATATGACATCTCTAAAACCTCTAGTTGTCAAAAACTCAAAGAAGAGGGAAGAGTTCCCCTTATGTCTGGAAGAACCCATCCGAGATGAATGCATAATATTCTCATTCCCTTGAATGTCGAATCCATGGTTGGCTCCAAACTGACCTCTCTGGAAACTAGGAATATTGACAAAGATCTTCTGATCACCCAAGCACTTGTACGTTCCTTCTAAATGTTGATCAATTTGAATCCCCGGAAAGAACCTAAGTTCTCCCATCAGACTCATTTCAAATTCAGCCTGCATTAACTCAGCAAAATCCTTGCACAATGAAGCATTCGCAGAACCAAATATAATATCATCAACATAAATTTGCACAACCAGAATATCATTCTTAAAGGTTTGGCAAAAGAGCGTTGTGTCCACTTTCCCTTTGGTAAAATCATTTTCCAAAAGGAAGTTACTTAGTCTTTCATACCAAGCTCTGGGAGCTTGTCTCGGACCATATAATGATTTTTTAAGTTTAAAAACAAAAATTGGGTTTTGAGAACTTTCAAAACCAGGGGGTTGGTGCACATACACATCTTCAGAAATGTATCCATTTAAGAATGCACTTTTAACATCCATATGATACAGAATGATGTTACGGTTTACTGCAAACGAAAATAAAAGATGAATAAACTCTAACTTGTCAAATGGCGCAAAGGTTTCTGTATAGTTTATACCTTCTTGATAACTATAACCTTGTGCTACCAATCAAGTCTTGTTTCTGACGACTTCACCTTTCTCATTGAACTTGTTTCTGAACACCCATCTGGTTTCAATGACATGGACACCCTTTGGTTTCTGAACAAGATCCTAAAAGTCATTTTTGGTGAATTGATTCAGTTCCTCTTGCATAGCCATAATCCATTCGTTATTTAGAAGAGCTTCATCAATAAATGTAGGTTATATCAAAGATATCAAACCCATAAAAGTTTCTTCAGAAGGTTTGAATGAAGATCGAGTTTTGACTGGTGCATCTTTATCTCCCAGAATCTATTCTTCAGAATGAGAAGTTCTTGGTCTACTCTTCTTCTGATGAGTTGGACCAACGACAACTTCTGGTTGAGTCGCTTCTGAGTCTTTTACTTCAACTGTAGGAGAATTGTCATCCAAGGCGCAGCGGAATTTAAAAATTTCTCCATTTAGTGATCCTTACGAATGGGCATGATCAGTGATAGAATCGTTACCTCTTGTGGCGATTCAAACCTTTGGTGCAGATCTCTGATAATGATCAAAACCTTTGATACAGATCCACGGGGCGATCACGAACGTTGAACGATGACAACGTCTCTACTCAGTCCACACGAACGGATTCCTTCAATCGCAGTGCTAGCTGTTATGAATGAAGGCTTTGAGTGAGAGAGAGATACGAAATTCCAACTCTTCAGTTGTGTTTTCTGTCTCAGTGAGAGTTATAATGCTTCTACCCAAGGGGTTCTATTTATAGAACCACTTGTGTGGGCTTCAAGCCAAAAAGCCCACTTAAGTGCATTTTGGCTCATATCTCATAATATGCCAAAATCACTTAAGTATTTGGTACCTTACCATATTTCGTATTCTGCTTAAGTACATCGTACCTTATGATGTTCCTTAATTATTCTATCTCTCATCAATCCGTCCTTTGTGTGTGACCCTATAGGTTTTCGCGACGTTGGCAATTATATTAAATCACGCATTTAACATAATAAACAGTGAGCGGTATCTAGCAACACATCACTGCTACCCAAGTCACGAAAATGTCATGTGATCTGATAAAACCTCCTATGATAATAATTATGTGTATAATTACCCCTTTGCCCATATGTCTATATTGAACACAAGGTATAGACCGTGTCACCCTTGTCCAGTTCAATATTGGGCCCATAGACATTTATCCTGTTACGCAGGATTGGCAAATTCCATCTAGGACACTCATGTCCCTCAACATGCTTTGTGGAGTACCCATCAACTGTCTTTATGGTTATCCAGTTACGGATAATGTTGGATCAGCAATAAAGCACTCGACTCTATATCTAGGATCCATAGTGGTTTCAGGTCGTAGAGTGGTATACACTATTATCACCATGAGAATAACTTATGACACTTTGCATAACTTTCTATATAGTATTCTCATAGCGGGTCAATCCGGTATAAATATTACTCCTAATATTCATACCTATGTTTAAGACTTGATAACTCTTTATCCATGATCCATGAGATGTGATCATCAGTCTACAAACATAATAGTCTTAATGCTTTAATGTTATCCCACTTCACACTAAAGCTCGACTACGGATACTTTAAGAATAGTGTCCTTATGTTCAATGTGTTCTCATGATTAAGTCACACTTAATACATTAAACGGACTATCTATTCCAGGGACTTTATTAATCAACCATAATAAAGAAAATGCCTTTTTATTATTAATAAATAATTCGATACAAGTACCAAAAGTATTGGCCTCTAGGGCTTACACCAACATCAACATCCTTAGCTTTTCCTTCTGAGTATTTATCTTTAGAATCTTTATCCTTGGATTCTAAAAAAATGATCTTCATATCTGCAAATTTCTCAACTACTCTGACATTCCAGGGTCAAGCTTATCATTGAATCTAACATGAGTTGATTCCACGAAAATGTGTGTCTCGGTGTTAAAGACTCTATGGCCTTTTGAGCATTTAGAATATCTTAACAATAAGCACTTTTGTGCCTTAGGATCAAACTTGCCAAGATTCTCTTTAGTGTTCAACATAAAGAAGTCACAACCAAAAGGATGGAAATAAGAAATGTTGGGCTTTCTGTTCTTCCATAATTCATAAGGAGTCTTACCCAAAGTAGGTCTAATAGAAATCATGTTCTGAATATAACCTGTTGTGTTAACTGCCTCTGCCCATAAATGTTTAGCCATATCAGTTTCTTGGATCATGGTGCAAACCATTTCTTGCAAAGTCTTTCTACAACCCCGTTTTGATATGGAGTTCTAGGATAGGAGAAATCATGGGAAATTCCATTTGTATCAAAAATATATTCAAATTTATTATTTTCAAATTCGACACCCTGATCACTTCTGACTATTTTGCAATCCATCTCTGTTTGCACTTGCGAGCAGAAGGTAGATAATACAGAATGTGACTCATCCTTGTGTTTCAAGAACTTTACCCATGTTCAATGATTATAGTCATCCATGATGACCAATCCATATTACTTACCACTGATAGAGGCAGTTTTCATTGACCCAGACAAATCATTGTGCATAAGCTCTAACGATCTAGAGGTAGAAATAATAGTTTTTGCTTTGAAAGAAGTTTTAGAAAACTTTCCTTTTTGACATGCTTCACAAAGAGCATCTGAAGAAAACTTTAAGTTGGGTAAGCCTGTGACAAATCCAAGCGTACTTAGATGAGAAATCATTCACATGTATACATGGCCCAAACTTCTATGACATACCCATTGCTTCTCATTAACAGACATTAAGTATTTTAATTTTTGATCCTTAAGATCATAACGTATGATTTTACAAATATTGTTCTTCCTCTTTCTATTAAAAAGAACTATGCCATCTTTCTGATTGACAACCTTACAAGATTTTTTATTAAAAGTGATATCATAACAATTGTTGCTAAGCTGACTAATAAACAATAAGTTATGCATCAAACCATCAACCAAAAGAACGTTAGTAATATAAGAGAGATTACCATTACCAATAGTTCCAGATCCAATGATCTTCCCTTTTTGATTTTCTCCAAAACCAACGAAAACCCCAGGCTTAAGTTCCAAATCTTGGAACATATGCCTTTTGCCCGTCATGTGTCGTGAGCATCCATTGTCCAGATACCATGATTGGTGTCTCTACTGAGTTGCTAAGGATGTCTACAACATAAATGATCTTATCCTTAGCTACCCACTTTTTGGATCTTCTTTTGTTAGTTCTCCTAGAGTTTTTTACAATCTTGGATTTTTATGCAATAGGATAATCAAGGGGAATTTGTGCATGATACTTGGGTTTTAGAATTGAGTTCTTCTTCTGTGTATGTGCAGGTTTTTGTGTATGTGCAGAACAGTTAAGCTCAGTGCCAGAAGGCACGAAATGCTCATAAAGAGGTTTCGGTTTTACCTTCTGACTTTCATCAGACTTTCCAAATTCTATACAACCTAGACCTTTCTTACCACTTATGCTAACTCCATCGATCATGGAAGTCATTTTGCTTCTATCTATGCTTTTAGTCATAAAGTACTCGAATGATCTGTCATATATGATGACACAATTAGTACCAGAAGCTTCTGAGATTGTATCTTCCTCTAGTTTTGAAATTTTTCTTTTCAAAGTAGAGTTGCTACTTTCTAAAGAAAATATTTTTTCATTTAGGGAAGAAATATCATTCTCAAGCTCACCATAAGTTTCAGAAGCAACTACTTGGACTTGTTTATGGTCCTTATACCCACTCTAAAGACTTTGGTATTTTTCCAGCATTTCAGAAAGACATGACTTTAAATCAGAACGAGATAGTTTAGAAAACACCTCTTCAGAGTCAGATCTGATTCTGACTCTAACAACACTTTGTCTTTTGGTTCTTCAGAACCTTCAGGATCAGTTGTAGTTGACATTAATGCAACATTGGCATGTTCCTCATCAGAATCTTCTTCTTCTGATTCTAAGTCGTCCCACATAGTCATAAGCCCTTTCTTTCCTTTAGAAAAAAAATTCTTTGGTCTTTTGTCCTTCTTTAGCTTAGGACACTCATTCTTGTAGTGGTATGGCTCCTTACACTCATAGCAGACAACTTCTTTACCAGAACTTTGCTTCTTTGGTCCAGAAGAAGAATCAAAATGAACAACAGTCCTTCTAGCTCCTTTAAACTTTCCTTGTCCATTCTGCATGTTCCTCCAGAGTTTGTTGACCCTTTTGGAAATCAAAGACAACTCATCATCAAATTTTGAGTCTTAATCAGTATCTTCTATTCTTCCTCAACTTGATAAGACCTTGTCTTCTCAAGCTTGGACTTCAAGGAAACAGATTTACCTTGCTTCTGAGGTTCATCTTCCTCGAATTCTATCTCATGGCTTCTCAAAGAACTAACAAGTTCTTCAAGACTAATAATGTTCAAGTCCTCTGCCAACTTCAAGGCAATTGCCATGGGTCTCCATTTTTTTGGAAGACTTTTGATGATTTTCTTGACATGGTCAGTCGTAGAATACCCTTTGTCCATAACCTTGAGTCCTGCGACAAGCATCTGAAATCTTGAGAACATAGTCTCAACAGTTTCATCTTCTTCCATTCTAAATGCCTCATATTTCTGGATTAAGGCCAACACCTTAGTCTCCTTAACTTGAGAATTCCTTTCATGAGTGATCCTTATTACCACCACCAAAACTCTCGTTGCCAATGCTAACAGAAGACTAGAGGAAGGCGATGAACCCAATTCTAAAAAATTATGGGGACAAGAATGATGATCGATTTTACTCTGAATTTTGTTAATAGGTTTTGTTCCAATTTTTATGGATGATAGTAAATTATGAAGACAAGAATTGATTATTAACAATAATTGATATTTTCTTGATTTTGAAAAGGGCAGAGTTAAAAATAGAAAAATGAAGGTACTCTTTTAAAAGAGTTTTTCTGGGTCTTTTCAAAGCAATTTAATTGAATCTTATAAAAAAACAAAATAAGAAGAGAGGAGATTTAATTTTTTTTCATTTATTATCCATCAGGTTTTATCAGTGTTGTTAGGTTTTTCATTCCTTTCATCATCATCCTAATGTAATTGGAGTTTGAAAGAAGAAAAAAATTATTCATAAATTTATTGTTCTTGATTTTGAGAAAGAGATGAAGAAAATTTCAAAAAAATCCAAAAAAACTCTATTAGAGACATATTTTTTGGTCGCTAAATTAGTCAAATAAATAAATGTTACATGTCATTTGCCACATCTGCAAAAATTTACGTCGTTACTGATATCTATATGGAAAGGACTAATGTGGTCCAATTTACACAGTTAAGGGACCAAACTGGACCCCGAGTGAAAGATAAGGGACAAAGAAAGGGTATTTTTCCTATTTTAAATAAAGGTTATTTGTCCAAAGATTTTGTAAAAATGTTCGCCATGAGTATCAACAAATGTAATTTCAACATCTCCTTTGAGAACATGATCTCTTAATTAAAATAGTTTATCTTTGACAATTTTTATTTTAGGTAAACCAATAACAATATCATGCTTTCCTAATTTATTTTAAATGGTCCATATGAATATGAGGAGTTCTTTTATGCCAAACTCATGAATCATTATTATTGTTAACAATAAGATATTTAAGTTTCAGTGATAAATCATCTAAAGATATCATGAAAATATTATTGGTCCATTTTCAAACAATCTTGATTTCATTAGATATTTCATCTTCTATGATGCATACATCTTTATTAAAGTTGATTTTATGGTCTTTATCACATAATTGACTTATATTTAAAATATTATGCTTCAAACCATCAATATACAGAAAATAATCAATAATGGTAAAGGGTGGCATACCTACTTTTCCAATTTCAAGAATCTCCTCTATGTTGTTGTCCTCATAAATGACAAATCCTTTAGATTTTAGGGTCAAAGATGAAAATTTTGATTTGTCTCCCGGTGTTTGGAGAAGCCACTATCTAGACACTAGATGTTGGTTGCAGCTTTTAAGCTTTCCTATAAACAAAAAACTAAAATTTGTAAGGTACTCAATGTGATTTAGATCCTTATGGATTAGTTCCTATCTTTATCCAAAAATATTTCCTATTTGAAACACCAATGTTTCTCATATAGAAAGCATTTGGTGATATGGTCTTCATAATTGCATAAAAGCATGAATGTTAATTGAATGGTTTATTTCTTTTAGAATTATAAAAATTATTTCTCACATAAGTCAATTTTGGTTGAAAGTTATCGTGCACCTTCTTGGATTGAACGTTGTTGTAAGCATTGTGAGACTTTACAAAGATAGTCTTGCTTGAACTAAGTTTATCAAATTTAGAATATCAAATACCACTTCTAAAATTTGCATATCTTTGCTTTCTTAGAACACTTTCTAAATCAAGTTGGCATTTTTCATATTTACATATTGCTTGATTTAATTCAACAATCTTTAATTCTAGATAATTATATTTTTTACATGTTGAACTTGTTTTAACCTTTTTCTAATTCCACTTAAATGGTATTCATTTTATTTTCTATAGATGAAATTATTTTCTTTTGCTTTGAGCATATTCTAGAAAGGTTTAAGCATTCAGCATGTAACTAACGAAAAGTATTTTGTAATTCATCATAGGAAGAATTATTACTTGAATCAAAGTCACTAACCTTTTTATCTTTGTTATCAAAATGATGCGAGGCCATCAAGGAGAAAGTGCATGTTCTTCATTATCTGAATATGAGAATGAACTTATTTCATTATCTTTCCATGCAATATAGGTTTTATTTGGGCTCATGTCCTTCTTTACTTTGAATCCATTATTCTTTCGGGGATATGGACAACTGACCTTTATATGTACTTATTTCCCACATTCAAAGCTAATAAATTTATGATTTGAAGTATAGATGTTTCCTTCCTCTTTGACAATTTTATTCCTTGACAAAATTTCATAATTTTGTCTCTTTTCAAGATTTGCCGAACTTCGTGACAAGTAAATTTATGTTTTTATCTTCATCTGAATTATCATCTTGTATAATTACTTTTTATTACGCTTTCAAAGAGATACTTTTAGGCTTTTTTTCATGTTTTTCATGTTGTTCAAATCTACCAAGTTCCATGTTCTTGTAATTTTCCAAAGAATGTCACCAATGTCATCTTGGATATACTCTTATGAAATAGTTTTTAATTTTGGTTGTCATGTCGTTGTTAAGGATCTAAGGACCTTTAAATCTAATTCATTGTTGGTGAAGATTTTTCCAAGATTGGTTAAAAGGCATGTCAAATAAGTGAACCTCTTTTGCAAATATAGAATCTTTACTTTTGGTGGCATTCTAAACACCTCATATTCTTGAAAGGATGTGTTTAGTCTATATCATTTTACTTCTTATGTTCCTTCGTGTGTGATCTCCAAGGTTTGCCATATTTCTTTAGTGGTTTGACAATTTGACACCCTAAAGAATTCACCCACCCCTAAGGAAGATGCTATAATGTTTTTAGCCTTTTATCATATAGAAGTTGCTTGTTATCATCTTCATCCCATTAATCTTCGAGGATTGGTTGATTTACACCCAAAAAAAATGTACTAGGAATGAAAGGACTATTTTTGTCAGCTTTCCGAAAAATTGTGAATTAGGATTGCTGAATTTTTATCTTTTTTGCGCCAAGTTTCTTAATTTGTTAAATCATCAGTTGCAATAATTTGATAGTTATTTACGAAGAAGGTTAAATGCATAATTTTAAAGTGCACAAAGTTAAGAAGACATGATTATAATAGTTTCTCTTATCAACTTAAAGGTACGTCTAATCCGTCTATGCTCTTAGTGGATTTCCACTATGCTTAGATTATTATACAAGTCTTCACAAGGACCATTTTACAACATTCTAACACACACTTGAAGAAAGAGCATTACTTTCTCTTTTACAATCACTTATGACCACAACTTTAATGACTAAGTTACATACACAATTTTGTAAATGAATTTGAAGAAGTTTGATTCTATTTTAAAAAAATACTAAAAATCAAACCAAACCTAATCAAAGGAGATATCATTTGTTCGAATAATGTTTTGATGGAAAAAGATATTTATTTAGATAAAATAATTAAATCAATAAAAATTGATTTTATTTATTTATAATTTATAAAAGGAAAACTTTTATTCTTATAAATCGTTAAGGAGAGAAGAGATTGCTCATAATAAAACACAAAATTATTCAAAGTAATATCGTTGGAAATATTTCCATGACCTATGAACACGTGAACATCATTGTCATGGGATAATTAGAGTGCATATATATTAATGAAAGTAGAAGCAAGAACAAAATTCTAAGCAAGAACAAAATCTGTTTAATACCGTCTAGTTTGACTTGGACCCATTTATGGTTTTTCTCTTGTTTCAAAATGATAGGGTGCTTCCTCGTTATGTATTGGCTTAACAAGTCCACATAACACAATTTAGACATTTACCTATTTTTAATGTTTTTATATTACTTTTAGTGCTTTTTCTGTTGTCGCTGTAGTGATATTTGATCTTCCACATGAATTGCTAGCGGTAGGAATATGTCATTGTAAACGTATGCCGTTGTGGTTACACAATTTCAACTAGTAGACTGCCGTAGGAATATGTCATTGTAAACGTATGCCGTTGTGGTTACATAATTTCTACTAGTAGACTGCCCCCTGATGTTTTAATATTGACTAAGATTTAAGATCATTTTTCTTATAATAATGATTAACATTTAAGGTTTTTTTTTTAAATTTATAAAATGATTTGGGGGTATTAGATTTGATGTATAGGAAAAAAAAGTTAAATTTGAATTTTATCTATTATTTGTTATGATATTATTTGTATTTATTTTTATCAAACAATTACGAGTTTGAAAGTCTGTGAGATTAATTTGAAAATTTTCAATAGTAATTTTGTGCAAACACGTTTACAATAAAATATGTATATGAAGTGATTATGAATGTTTGTGCACAAAAAGGATATAGACAAGCTTTAAAGACAATAAAATTTGAATTAAAGTAAAAGAATTTTGCAATAATCAACATTAAATGAATGTTGTAAATGACAAAAGAAAAAGATGTTTCAATTATGGAAACATAAAGAAAATACAATGTAAGGGATGCCGACTCACATATCATTCACAAATTGTTTCACTCTTTAGCTTGGGTACTCTAATTCTATAGAGAAAGTATATGAAATTTGCGATCTTGATTACAACATATGAGACTGCTATATATACTAAACTAAAAATATATGTTTTTGACAATTTCCTCCTAAAGAATTGACACGTCTTCAAAGACATGCAACTTATTCCTCTGATGCATTACCACGTCACCAGTACTAAAAATAATCGTTTTTGACAGTTTCCCAATGCAACATTCAATTGACTTTTTTCTTAAATGGAAATTCCAAGCTAATATATGCCTCCCAAAAACGTCACTTTCGATCATATGGTCAGATGAAAGAAAGGTGTTTTTTTGGTAACCCATCGACACAGTTTACTTAGTCTGCACACGTCATCTCAACGAAACATCTCATTATTTGATTATTATTATTTGTTCATTATGACCACTTTACACCAAAACGTCACGTCACAGACGTGCGTGCAATTGATCATGATCACTCTCTATTTCCTAGAAGATTAATTAAAAATGAAATCAAGACAAACTCTTTTAATTCAATTTTTCATCTTTCCCGATTCCCTCTCAGTGACATCTGCCGATTGAACCATTTTCATCCTCTAGGTATTTAAGACGTTCCCCCTCAGCATTCTCTTCTCTCTCACCATTTCCATTTTCTGAAACGCAATTAAAAAAGAAACCTTGAGAGTTTTTTTTGCAGTTCTTTCTTCTTCTCCACTACGCTTCTCTTCAAGAAACTGTTGGAATCAACAATGGCATCCAAAGTTCAGTCACATCCTCATTTTGTTGTTGTCATTGATGCGCCAATCTACTTAAATGACCGTACCTACATTCCTGAATCTCCCGTGGATGATAGAAGAAGAAACCTCTAGTATCGTGCTTCTTTAATCCCCTACTCCATTGGTGGTACCGTTCATGCGTTTATGTGTCCTCTCCCCAGGCACATCAAGAAACCCCACATGTTGAAATATTTCTTCCCTATTTTCCTTGGTTACGAACCCTTGGTGTTCGTGGATGCACCTTTTGATTTAAACTTCTTTAAGAATAAGGTTTTCCATTCTTCTCCTCTGATTGAGGATACTGATTACATCAAATGGTTGGACATGGTCCACGACAAGAAGATGCACTTTTTGAGGGATTTGGGAATTTTTGACCTAATTCAACTATCACGAGTTGCTCCTAAATACAACTCTCACATGCTCATTGCATTTATGTGCTTATAGGATACATCAACCAACATGTTTCACCTTCCTTGTGGGATGATAACTGTCACACTCTTCTTAGACATTGTTGCTTTCGTCAGTCTTCAACCAACTGGAGAGGCCTTTGTTCCTTCAACCAAGACAAAAATGAAACTTGGTTTTACCTTCCATAGAAATGCTTACAGCTCCTTTATCAAGGATAACCAGGGTTCGACAGATCAAGCATATGATCTGAAACATATTGCTTTCCTGACTTACTGGCTTTCCAGGAATGCCTTTTGCGCTCTATTTATTCAAGTGGCAAAGAAGTATGTCCATTTAGCCACCTAACTTCATGAAGGGAGAAAGATCTTCCTTAGTAGGTTAATTTTGTGTGGCATGTACGGATCTATAGGGTTGGCCTCCGAAGACTTGAAGAACAAGACGAATTATGTTAGCCTTTAGATAGGTAGCCATATATGGCTTCTTTAATTATTGCTCAATGCCACTTTCTAACCTTCCTTCAAGACTAGAGTGCATCCTAGCTCAAAGGTGGGATTCAACGGTCCAAGGCTTGTAAAACTTACTCCCGGTGATGGCAAGGTTGCATCTTTGGAGGTTTTCGAGAGTTACTTCCAAATGTTTCATAGGTGCAAGACGTTCACTTCGATTATGGCATCATTTTCCAGTTGACAATGTGGTGCCAAATGGTTCAGGAAACCAAGATATATGTGTTATCTTTGTTGATTAATTGTGAGGCTCACCGTGAAGCTTTGCAGAAAGTCTTAGAACAATGTTGTACCCCAAAATTTACCCTCTTCTTTTTTGACCTTATTGGCTTATGTTTCATCATCATATACATTAATGCATATCATTAGTTCTATGTTTTTGAGACCAAGACATCTCTCTTGTGACTTTCTTCAAGCTTTAGAAGGAAGAGTTGTGACAATCAATGAAAAGGAGGTTGAGCCATTTTCAAATTCATGATAACTCAAGCTACAAGGGTTTTATTATACCATAAGACGTCTCAAATGGTCCATTACTTCATCAATTGATTGAGAATTGCAAGAGAATGGAAGTTAATCACACTCTCCTATCTTTTGGTCCTTGAGCTAGGAATGTTGATTATCATAGTATGTGGCATACCCATGGACCACTTTTGAATCATCTTCATCATATTATCATACAAGACACCATTGTTCCAAAGTTTTTCCACTTTCCCTAGAAGAATCAAAGTTTTGAAGATGTGCACTCATATCTTATCACTTTTGACTGAAATTAGGGTTTGTGATAAAATCAATTTATTTCTGACTTTTCGAGCAAGACTTGATTTCATGATATTCTATGTGTCCCTAAGCGTATGTGTGTAGAATATTGGCCATCAATTCTATTCATAAGAGGTTCAATTGCTCAGTTGATTATTGGTTTGATTAAATTAGGGAAAAGTCAATTAGGCAGACAAAAAAGTCAACTTTTGACTTTTTTTGGTCAACTTTGTGTTCCACAAGTAAAATATGGTCTATGGTTGGAAAGTTGCTTAAACTGGAAATTAGGGTCTTGAAACTTACTATTTTTAGCAAGTTTGGTGTTAATAAGCAGCTACTTTCATCGCCACTTTTCTCCTTGATCAAGACTCCAAATCAAGTTGACCTTAACATGAATTTTGTTCTCCTTTCTCCAAGATTTAAGTAGGTATCACGATTGAAGTATTTGTATCATCATAACTCAAGATATGGTCTTTGAAAGTGGAGTGTTTCAAATTCATTCATTTGTCCAAAGACTTAAAAAAATTCTAAGTATCCCAAGTATGTTCATGGAAGTTTCTCAGGACCTTAGAGGCTCCATCTCAAATTGTTACCAACATGTAAGATTTAGTATTAAGTCTCCTCTTTCCATTTAGTCCAAGATTAAGTCATTTGGATAGTCACAACTCAAGATATGACTCTCACAAGTCATGACCTTAGATTGGTTGATTGGCCCCTACACTTACTGAAATTTTTCTAAGTATTTGGTCGTTCCCAACCACCTACTTCATGTCCCATTTTCACAAGGTTACAAGTTTCATTTGGATTCGACCTCAACATGAAATTTGTAGGGCATTATCTCCTCTCCACTTTCGCTTCAAACATTTTCTTATTTTGTAGCTTGAGGAGCAAGTTATGGACATGGCAAGATAGGTCCTCAGATTGACCTATAATTAGCACTTTGGCATGCAGTTTCAAGCAGCCGTCTTCGCACCCATTTTTAATGGACTTCAAGGCTTTGTTTCAATTCTCCTCTAACATGAAATTTGTTCTTCTCATTGCCCTCTTTCCAAAAAGATTTAGTCCATTCCATTTGGCCAAAGAACCATGGATTTATGATGGCTTGAACACATCTGGCCCTTAATTTCATTTAACATGTTTGTCTTTGGTTTTGCGCATGTTACCATCATTTGCTCACAACATATCCATTTCACACATTAATTACACGTCATTCCTTGCTTCTTTTGGCCAAGCACCATGCCTTTCCATGCATGCGTACCATGCATCAAAGTTATCAAATAGGGAAAATGTTCCCTTTGTCCAAACTTTCTCCATCCACTCTCTCTCCCAAGCCACGAGTTCTGCCTCTTTCCCACTCCATTTTAACTCCTTAAAACGACAAAAAACTCACCTCATTGCCATAAAAATGCAGGATGTACACCTCACTCTCTCTCATTCTGATTTTATCCAAACTTGGAATAACAACTTTGCCCAAGTATGATGACCCTTCTACCCTCACTTAGGGATCACATATAAGGTTCATTCCTTCTCTAAACCTAAAGAGGACGTTGGTTGGAGGCTAAACAGAAAGAGAACAAATCTAAACTCTCTCCATTTTCTCTACCTTTCTTCCATTGTTGAAGTTGCTTGAGGGTTTTATCTAGCTCATCACTGCTCCTAATCTCCCTACTGATCTTGTCATCTTCTTTCTCCAAGAGTCCAAGGTGCAGTGGACACCCTCCACTAGGAAAGTTTCCCTATTTTATTCTTCTTCATGCTTAGTCATTCACCATGTTTAGGAGCATGCATATGCATTTGGAAGATATACTTTTGAGTAAATCATGGAGCTAGGCTCACATTTTTACTTATAGATTTGAATGATTTTGCTTAAACATGCTTGGACCCGTGTGTTCTTGCCCATATTTCTCCATGTTCCTTTGTTCTTTTTTAAAATCTAAAGATGTCATGTTGTTCTACTAATTGTGTACTTTAATTTTGATTAAAATTTCATTCAATTTGGTGGAGAGGTGAGAAAGTTATTTGAGGTAGAAATGAGCTTATTGGAGTCGGGTTTAGGGCTCGTGGTCTCATTTCCGTGCATGCCTGAGGTTGAAGACGGAGATGTGGCAGGATTTGGTTGGCTATTGTGGTGTTTTGTCCGTTTGTGTTTTAATGAAATATGATAGGTTGATGAATGTTACACATGATAAAACGTAACAACACATTTTATTTCACTTTTATTTTTCTGATTTACTTTGTGGACTGGGCCGTGTGCAACTTGTTTTCCCCACCCCCCTTTATTTTGGCCCATTTCCATTACAACTGGTTGCTTCTTCTTAAATTTGCTAGCATGCACCCCCTGTTTCTTTTTATTTATAATTGTTTCTCTTCTTTTTTAACTTATATTTAAATACTTCCTTTTATCCAAAAAAATCCTTTAAAAAATTCATGAATGATATTTTGCATATTTTTTAATTTTCCATATTTTTTAATTTCATTTTTGATTTAGTTTAATATCTATTTTGATTTTTTTAATTAAATGTGTTTAATTGACCTAGTTTTAAATGTTAGGGTTTAATTCTTGATCTTTCCTTTTTGATTTTGTTCCAAATTTTTGTACACATATAGACACATGTATATAGGTCCTTTGAGAACTCATTTTATGTTTTGGTTATCAATTTTGCATCATATTTGAACCTATTTTTGAAGATTGCTTGGTATGATCAAGTATTTGTGCATTACTTAAACGATTGAATTGTTTGAACATCTTTTGCACTTTTTCTTAAGCACATTTTTAGTATCCTTTGAGATTTTGACTTCATATATCTATATTCAATTTTTCATATTTTTTCCATGCTTCTAAATATTTTTCTTGTATTATTCAAAGTATGCTTATTCCTTGTGCCACATTTGCACCTAGTTATTTATCTTGGTGTGCACTTGTGCAACCATTTGAGATCCCTTTACCATTCTTTCTTGAACTCCTCCTCATCATTTCAGAGTCCTAAATTCACTCATGTGGACCATTTTAGTTATCTCCAATTGATGCTTCTTTGCTGGTTTGTCTAGTGTGCAATTTGCTTGCTTGTGAGACCATATTTTGGATTTAATCTTGTGCATTCCAACTTGGGTACTATGGGTCCAAATGAATTTGATTCCTATTTTTTATGTTTTTTATTTCCTTGGTCTTGATATCCTTATACCTTGATCTTATGATTCTTTGAATGGTATTCCATTGTCATTTTATCATGATGACACATTAAGAGTTACATTCTTCTCTTTCTTGACCTAGTTTTGAGTTTGATGGATGGTGAAGCTCTTAGGATTTTGGGATACATCCTTGTATTTTAATATTATTCTTATTTTATTTCTTTATGTTTCCAGTATATTTTACCTTGCTTTTTACTTTGGTTGGGAAAAGGACTTCATGCTTGGATGATGTCCATCTTTTGACTTGTTAATTATGCTTGAACTTTGAGTTTGTGATTTTGTTGATACCTCTTGAAGTTTAGAAGTTATATTTGATGCTTGGAAGAGGCTTTTTTTATTATCTCATGACCCATAATAATCCCTTTCTTTAATCTTTTTCATCCTATGGATTTTTGATAAAGGATTCCTTATCTAGGATGATATCTTCTTTTGTTTATCAAAATATTTAGCTTTGATGTGTGTATGATTTGGTGACTTACTTTGTTACTCTTGAACCTCATCTTGAGTTAACTTATTGTACAAGTCATAACACTCCTTTATGTTATGTGTATACCTTAATTGCTTGATTAGTTGTTGCTTAGGCTTCTTTGAGTTTATGTGATTGGTTACCTATCTTTTCGCCTATCTTGAAGCATAACTTATGTGATTCATTCATGATGCTTGAATTGACTTGTATGTGAAGTTCAATTTTCCATGTACTTCTGATTTGTTTGGTTTGATACCATTTTTCCTGGATTTTATTGCATCTCTACTTGATAAGAGTCCATTAGCCTTAGAAGCATGACTAGGGTTTGAGTTTGATTATTACCTGTCTCAACCCTTGAGAATGCTTTGATATGATTCCTTTGTGATATTTTGGTTTTCCTTATTAATTCCATGTTTTTGATCTCATTCATCTACCATATTATTGGATATGTCTAAACTGTCCACACTTGTGTTCATTTCACTTTACAAATTTACATGTTGATCATATGCCTTGATGCTTAATTTGGGTGTGATGTTGTTGCTCATTTTGATTTGATAACTTGTTATTTGCTTGCATTCTTCTTCCATGACTTGCTATGGATCACTTTATTTATATTTCATCTATCCTGTCATGACTTGATATGTTTTGTTTAGTTTCCATCTTTTTTCCATGACATGATATGGATTATTCTGTCCACCTTCTATATGTTCTTCCATGACTTAATATGGATTACTTTGTTATCTCTTATCTATTCTTCCATGAATTGATATGAACTGCTTTGCCTTTATATTATCATTTCTTTCCATATGACATTATACGGATAGCTAATTACTTTTCTCTTACCATGACCTGATATGTCTTACTTTGTGAACTTGTTCCTACTTTCACCATGACTTAATATGGATTTGTCTTCTTCTTTAGCTCTTTTACTTGTGTGGATAACATGTTCCCCATAGAATTTCTTTGGTTCATTATTGGTTAATATTGGACTAAAGTAGACCTTAGGTTTGTTAACCAAGCATGACAACATTAGGTATACCCCTTTATCCTTAACCCTGGGTCAATCTTTGCATGATAACCCAGACAGATGTTTCCCTCTTATCCTAACTTTAAGACCACTATTGCATGCCAACATTAGGGTTTATCTTGAGAATTCCATTAGATTTTCCATTTCTCTTTTGCATTAATTCTAAGACAAAAACCTTTCTTAATCAAAATCCAAAAACATGCTGATGCTATTTGAATCCTTTCAACAATAAGAGAGAAGTACTCAGATACCACCTGCCTTGGGGGGATCATTTGATGTATTCTTTCAACAAAAATACTAAACCAATCAAACTTCTTTTGCCGCTTGACTTTTCTTATGAAAATTTTCAATAAGGGTGGTTACCCATAAAAAGCACCAACAAATCAAAAAATTTAAGAAGAACTACAATGCTCTAATTCTTTATTGATACGTAGACATTGGGTTGCAAAACCTAAGCGAGTGCAATAATAAAACCTTTCTTTTTTTTGTAAGTAACTCATCCATTAGCATGCATTTCCTTTAGTCAGTAAGTTTTAAAATAAACACACCCTTTTGATTAGAATAACAAGAGTGAATCCTGTACAGTACTACAGACGTGATGGGTGTTAATACATTCCCCTTACGTATTCGACTCCCTTACCCATTGTTTGGTTGCGATATCATTAGATTCATCATTTTGTAGGTTTACTCAATGTTTCCCTTCCCTCTCTTGGGATAAATAACATTGGTGGTGACTCCATTTTGTGTGCGCATTTCTTCGAGATGCAACAAACAAGCCTATGTAGACCACTATGTGACAGTCAGAAAATTTGATGGTATCGTCGCTAACATCACGACATACAACAAATTGACTTTCAATAATGAAGAGCTCCCCGAAGAAGGAAAAAAATCATAACATGACACTAAATATCTCAATCAACTGTGTGAATGACTCCTTGTCAAGTGTGTTAGTGGATACATGCTCGTCTCTCAATGTCATGCCAAAGTTGACATTTTCCAAACTTTCTTTTCAAGGTGCTCCTATGAAGAGTATCAGGATTATTGTCAAAGCTTTTGATGGTTCCAGAAAAACATCCATTGGAGAAGTCGACCTTCCTATGAACATAGGACCTCATACTTTCCAGATAAAATTCCAGGTGATGGACATAGAAGTTGTGCATAGTTTTTTATTGGGTCATCCTTGGATCCATGAAGTTGGGGTAGTCACTTTCACTCTACATCAAAAGCTTAAATTTGTAAAGAACGAGAAGCTAGTGACAATCTGTGGGGAGCAAGCACTGGTTGTGAGGCACTTATCATCTTTCTCTTATCTTGAACCTGAAGAAGTTGTTGGAACTCAATTCCAAGCCCTTTATTTAATTGTCAAAGATGTCAAGAGAGGAGTATTCATGTCTTCATCCAAGGATGCACAACGGTTAGTAAATGATGGTATAATCGATGGTTGGGGAACAATTTTGGATCTCTCAGAAAACAAACACCGAGAGGGTTTAGGCTTTTCTCCTACTTCCAAGAAGATTGCAGAAGGAAGTAAATTTGTCTGTTCAATTAAAGAAACTTTCCATAGTGGAGGGTTTATCAATCCCATTTTTCCAGAAGTTAGTGTCATCACTGAAGATGATGATTCAACATGGGAAACCTACTGCGACGATCCTGAATACAATCTTGAGGGAGAAGATGCATATGTGCCTTTATACTTTCCTTATCATAGAGAACTTAAATATATCCCTGGGTCAGAAGACGTAGCAGCTGAAGCCAATGCCATTGTGGAAGACAATCCTAAAGATGTTACAGCCAATTTAATAGCCCGCTGAGTAATTCACCAAAACTGGATCTCTGTTGATGTTCCTATTGTTGTTCACATTTCAAAGTAATATTTTGTTGTTTGTTTTCTTTTCAAAAAAATCCTTTCGTTATGCCTAAGGCAAACGTGACAATGTTTGGGCTTGTGTTTCAAGAATTAAATCAATGAAAATGTTATTTTGTTTTCATATTGTTGTTTTTATTGTTTTGCTATTTTTTTTGTTGGAAAATGGTAATCTAAAATAAACAATGATTGATGGATGAAGTGGGAGACGAGGGGTTTATTCAATAAAGTATAGGGATGTAATGAAATATGGAGAACTAATCTAAATTATGATTAGAGGAGAAAATTATATTTGAATGGAAATGAAAGATATAAAGACTACCTCAACTTATGATTTAGAGAGAAAACCGAACTTGAGTGAAATATGAGTGATTCACCCTAGTTTATGATTTGGAGGGACAAACAATGATTGGATAAAAGTGAATGATAGAAGAGTTTACAGTTTGTGATTACATACAGTGTGTTTCTATGATGAAGGATGCAAGAATTTCCCTAGGTCAAGATTTAGGGATACGCAATATGTGAATTGACAAATGTAGGCATTTCCTTAATTTCAATATATCATTTGAAAGATTCCATAACTTTATTGACAATATAAATACCAAATATGAAGTTTAAATTTGATGATCATGATAGCTTTGTCTTAGTATTTTATTTTAAAAGGTCTCGGTGTGCAAGATTTAAGATTTTTTTTTCTTTTTTTCTCTTTTCTCTAAAGGGACTTGCACATATATTTTTCAAACTTTGGTGATCATACAAAGTTAATAGGGATACTCTAGTTTCGAACTTCAAGAGATAGTCTTGTGAAATATTACCACAAATAATGAATAAATGGATCTTTTAAGTTCAATTCAGAAGATCAAACATCTTAATGTAGTTGAGGCAAGATGCATGAGGATGAAAACAAATTAACGAATGAAGATGTTGACTCATGTAAAGGTACAAATACATGTCATGCAAGTTTATCAAATGAATGCTTCAAAAAGAGTTAACATTGAGATTTTCAACTTGACTAAACATTTTTATCATTCTAATCACATAGTTAACAAATTATACCATTTGAGTTATCATTCTTTATGGATAGACTAAGAGGTGATTCTTCAATCTCAAACTCGAAAATAGTTGAAAGTGTAAGAACAATATTTGGTTTTACATCTAGCCTTATATTTTGATGATAAAAATACATTGAATCTTACAGAACAATTTTGTATCCTAATGATTTTTTTAGTGTGCATATCCTAGATACAAGTTCTGACTCTGATAGAATGACATGTCACATCATTAGATTCTAAACCTAGTGCACTCTGATTCTGAGATGTGAATTTTACAAGATAATCAAGCTCTAGATTCTGCACTCAACGCTTATGAAATCTACTCATCCAAAGCTTTATGAATCTAAAGCTTCTGATGCTGATAAACTTTGAAGCTCTGCGCTCAAACATTTATGAATTGTGTCATCAGACCCTGAAGATTAGGTTCTGATGAACTGGATCAAGACTTTAAAGACCAAGTTTCTGATGATTCTCTCAACCAGACTCTTATTCTTCCTCTTTTGTATGCTTCATCACCTCTCTGTCAGAAACCCATGAATATTGAAGATAAGATCAAAAAGATTTTACGTGAGAAAATAGTACACAATACAAGATCAAATATTTCTTTCACTACAATGACTAAGTGGACTAAGGACTGTACTATTGTACCATTTTGTATCCCATTATCCAAGGATACAACTGCATTTAATTATTCCAATTCTACCCTCCAATAGATCTCTGTATTGCCTATATAAAGAAGACTTGGAAGAATGGAATATTGTTACACTCTAAGAGATTATCATATATGTGAACAATGAATTTTGTGAAATATTTTAATAGAAAATAAACATACACACAAAGAACTTTTGTTCATACACTTTATAGAAAATATTTAGTGTGATATCCTTGTAATTTATTTGTGTATTCTTCTTTCTAAGAAGCATTTTGTAAACACACTTTGTTAGTCAATCTTTACGATTGAATTTCCTTGAGTGGCTAGGGTTTAGTCATAATTACTCAAGAATACATTTACAGTTGGTCTTTGTGTTGTAATCAAGTTTGATTATAGTGGATAAAATCCTTGTGATAAGGCAAAATCACCTTGGCGGGTGGACTGGCGGTAACTTTGTTAACAACGAACCAATATAAAAATAATTATGTTAATTATTTTTGTTCTTAGTTTTTTGTTTATCTTCTTGGGTTTCAAAAGTTTTATTTCTTGAACACCCCCCCCCCCCCCCCCCCCCCAATCATCTTGTGTTTCCATTAAATTCAAAAAGCATGTTCATATTTGTGAACTTAGATTGTGGAAAGTTGGAAAATTTTATTATTTTATGGAGGAGTGATCAATTCAAAAATGCACAGAAAGTTCTGAAGAAATCATTTATGCAAGATAAAATGATTTTTTCTTAGATGAAACGAGTTTGTAAAAATATATGGATGCATGAGTTTTTTTTTCATTTAGGGAATCATAATACTTGTTATTTATTATAGGTATTTCAAAAACGTGTAAGAGTACTTAAGAGTAAAAGACACGATCTTTCCGTATAGTCCTACAATTACATGAAAATAAATGCAATATGCTAAGTTTATTCATGCATATGGATGCCATGCAATATCATGTATATGTTATGAAGACATGGATGATGAAGTCTTAAACGGCCTACATGGGTTTCTTATGATGGAAGAGTTATAATTACTTTCTAATTAGTGAAAGTCACACATGATGTCTCTAGAGTTTAAACAAGGCTCCTACAACCACATATCCTATTTAGGAATATTGTCACCAATAACGGTCTAGCCATTATATGATAATACTTACAAAAAATATACTCTAGGTGAGATCTTCGTGCTAACCAAGAGAGATGTATGTCTCGAAGGTCAATATTACGCAACCTTTAAACTTAATAACAAATATACAATTCTAAACAAGGTTCTCATACTCACTGACCCTATTGGGAATATTTCCATAATAACGGGATAACCATTAAACGACAATACCCTCAAGAGGATTTACTCCATGTCAGGTTTTCATGCCGACCAAGCGAGATGTGCATCCCAAAGGCCAACACTACACAACCTCGATCTAAATCTTAATTTATTTAGACTCAGGTATAAAGTCACACTCCAAAGCATGTGTAACGTGAAGACAAATAAAAACCCCAAAATTAATACATTCAAATCATATAATAAATAAATAAAAATATAAATAACTGGTGAGTTAAAGAAACCAAACAACAATAAAATACAAAAGCAAACATAAGAACATAAATATAGGAGGAGAAGTAAGGATAAATGAGGATCATACTTTTGCAAAATTAATTATGCTAGGTTTGACTCTCTAAAGGTCTCAAGTGAAATCGTCAGTTGTTGCGGCCTAAAATATTCGAGACGTGCTCGAAAAAAAATGAAGTCACCATCAAAGTTTATTTGAAAAGGAAAAACACTGATAAAACCCTTAAAGAACAAAAAGATAGTCGTCACAATCAAATTTAGGTTCGGGAATCAATTATGCGTAGATAATGTATTAACACCCTATGACATTTGTTTAATAAAACAGTTACCTTTAGTTAATTTTACGAAAAAAATATTAACATTATTAAATCTATTTTCTCCTAATCGTTTAACATAAAAGAAATCATATTTACAAATAAAGGGGAAACTGTTTTTTTATTTATTAATGTGTTTAACAAGATTTGATTCTTGCTCCTACGTATCTCCCGATACGATGGAGAATTCCAAACTATTTAGTTCTTGTGTAGAAAAGTATTGTGTGTTGGTTGATTGTAAAGAAAAAATGTTTGATCGCACTAAGGTGGAAAGAAAGTCATTTGATCGATAGTTATTGATTTTTTTAGGAAGAAGACAAGTGTTACAATGGACAAGGAGTACGACTTGTGTTGGAACACTTAGAAAAAACGAATGTACGTCCCTGATTAATATTTTTTAATCCAATTTTTATTTATAAAAAGAAAGTTTTAAATCAATTGAGTTACATTCTTAAAGGAGGACACACATTTGAATAACATGTTGTACAATAAGCACTCCAAAGTTCAAAAGGATGTATATCTAATTAACCCCTTTTAATCATGTAAAATAATGGACTTGAAAATAAAGTTATTAAAAAAAATTTGACACAAAGAAGAACCTTGAACAAGCAAATTAAACACCTTGTATATGAACATCCGAGAATAAAAAGGATGTATACTCCAATACTCCAATTTTAATTTATAAAAAAGATAATTAAAAATTATGAAGTTTAGTTATTATAATAGCTATTTAATACTATAATTTAATAACTAGCGAGTGTTTGTTTTTAGCACCGCCTTAAATGAACTGATCCGCGTGAATGACTGAGTAGCCGTTGCGCCCTAATCCACCGAACATTACCAATACAACAAACAATCAAGCTTGTTTCTCAATCTTTCTAATAAGCTTGTTTCTCAATCTTTCCGTCTTCTCAATCTTTCTTCTCAATCTTTCCGTCTTCTCAATTTTTCTGTGTTCTCTTCTGAACAAACGACAATAACGACAACTTTGTTTCGACCTCTCATTTCACTCTAATAATCTTTTTCTCAATCTTTGATGTGTTCTGTTCTGATGGACTCACCACATTCATCACCATGATCATGCTCAACAAGCTGCTAGAGTGTTCAAGAACTGGTTCCTGGGTCAGGCGGAGTTTGAAGTGTGGAGAGTGATTCGGTTGATCGAAGATGACGCAAACAATGGAAATTGTGAGTTATTCTTCATCTATTTAAATGCTGATTAAGAAACAAACGATACAGTTTTTAGATGATGATATTCCTCACATGATCACACTATCGTCACCTCATCATACTCTCTCACCACTGCAGAAAACATTAATGGATGAAATTATTGAGCTTGGTGAGATGCGATTAGAACTGTTTCGTCTCACCAAAAACACTCAAGAAGCCATGCATGCTGAAAGAAAGAGGAAAATCGCAATCTTGATGTCAATTAGATGATAACTAACAACTTTTTATTCATTTCAATTGATTCTGTTAGGTATGTTGTTTTATTTCCCCAATGTTATTTTGAATCCATCCATCTGTTACTATGCTTGTGTCATGATGAGTAGGATCAAACTCCTTCTTTAGGTAAAGTAACTAGAAATAGAATGACATTTAGTATGTATGGTTGAGTATGAATTCCTAACTGTATCTTGTTCTTTTTCCTTTTTCACAGACTTGTTGGTCAATGTCAGTTTTACTTGATTGTCAGAGTCTTTGCAGGCAGTTACCACAACCTTGGTATGCTCACATCATGAATATATCAAAATCAGTCTTAAAGTCATTACAGGTAATAATCTTCTTGTGTTTTCTCTTTTCATTTGGTTTATGCAGTGGTGAGGGATTTTTTCTTCTATAAATTGTGTTAATTACACTGTCCCTTTCTTACATTCAAGATGAGAAACTTTTACTTGATCTTGCTTCATATTTTCCTAACATTTGTGTTGACACATTCAGCGCCTAAAGGATCTCTTATAACCAATGTTCCAGGCTTCAATGGATCTCTACCTTCAAAGCACTATGGAGGGTATGTAACAATAGATGAAAGTCATGGTAAGAACTTGTATTACTATTTTGTTCAATCAGAAGGCGATTCATCAAAGGACCCTATTGTTCTATGGCTGAATGGTGGACCAGGATGTTCTAGTTTTGATGGTTTTGTATATGAACATGGTAATAACTATTTTTCACTATCATTTTCATTTTGTAATTGTTTCTCAAATCAAATAAATGTAGAGTGAAAATTCATTTTAATATCCAAAACAATTTTTTTGTAATATCTAATCTAATATATTATATAAACAATGTGTTCCATTGGTGATGTGTTTCAGGTCCTTTTAATTTTGACAAACCTGTCAATGGATCCTTGCCTAAGTTGCATCTCAATCCATACAGTTGGTCCAAGTTTGGTCATTTTTAATAATAATAATCAGAAATTCAATCTATTAAATTAGTATTTGTAGTATTTAAAATATATGATTTTAGTCTAAATATTAGACAACATTTTGAATCATTTTTAATGTGTTTTCTTGCAGGTTTCCAACATTATATATTTGGACTCACCCGTTGGAGTAGGATTTTCGTATTCGAAAAATACATCTCAGTACGAAACTGGAGATGAAAAGACTGCGACTGATTCACATACTTTTCTCCTCAAAGTAAGAAAAAAAATTCTAAAAGATTTGCATCAACAATTCCTTAATTCCTTAATCATTGCTCTTGCCATATTGTTAACATATCTACTTTATTTTTGAACAAACAAGTGGTTTGAATTATATCCTGAGTTTCTTGCAAACCCCTTATACCTTGCTGGAGAATCTTATGCTGGAGTTTATGTGCCTACTCTTGCTCATAAAGTAGTACAAGGTATTAATAAATGTGGTTATGTCATGAAAATGTTGAATTAAATTAATGTACTAGAAAAATAATAACTAATATGCATTATTATTTGTTTGATGTTGTTTAGGAATTGAAGTTGGTATCAAACCTAAACGGAATTTCAAGGTATATATTTTGCCATTCAGTGATTATACATTATTATTTTTTTTTTTACTTTTGTTGCTTAAATATAAACGGATTTGAATTTGTAGGGTTATTTGATTGTAAATCCTGTTGCTGATGAACAATTTGATGGCAATGCTCTTGTTCCTTTTGCACACGGAATGGGTCTGATCTCTGATCAAATACTCGAGGTATAAATAAAATATTTAAGAGTCTCATGATTTTTGAACTGTACTGAATCAAACAACATTCGTATGATTGATGTTATGTTATGTGTTACAGAACATAACAAAAGCATGCAACGGGACTTTCTATGCAACAAACTCTAGTGACTGTAACCATTGGTTGTCGAACCTTAATGATGTATGTAAATCGATTACATTATCATTATTACTGTCAATTCATATTTTCTGATTTGTATGACTTCCAAATCATATTTTCTGATTTGTACAAATTTGCTTTAGTGGTTTTTCTTCAATGAAGTTACAGCATGGCTACAGTTCATTTAAAATTAGCCATCTTCTTCTTGTGTCGTCTATAAGAAAAATTGCACGGTTGACTTAATATATCCTTGTTATGGTTTTATGTACAATCTTTCTCAATTATTATTATTTGATTGTGCAATTGTGAAGTTGTTATGATCTGCTTGTGATTAGTATGTTCTTTTATTTACCAAAATTATTTTGAATTCATAACTAACTTGATCGTCGGAGTTTTTGCAGGTACTACACCTTTGGTGTGTCATGCTATGCTCATGAGTATGATGAAACAGAAAGGAAATGCAACATCTTAAAAGCATGGTAGGAAGTTTACCTTTGATTTGAGCTGCTGGCCATGCTTAACAGTCCGGTCTTCAACCGAGCTGAGTGAATGAGATTCATTTTGGTGGTTGGAGATGTTGGGTTCAGGGACAAATTTAGTGACAACTGTTATTGGATTTGGCATGAGTGCCGCTTTCATTGTTTTTGTTTGTACAAGAATCATTTGTGGAAGACTTAGAGGTGGTGTTGAATCTAGGATGATGTATCAGATTGAATCAAGATATGATATAGAACAGGTAATTCCACTTTCCATCTCCTTTATTTTGTTGTTTTTGGACTCTTTGTTCTGTTTTTTTTAATTAATCTTTTTTCAATACTATAATCTCAGTTTTATTTGGTTATGAGGACTTCTAGATTATGAATCTGATCCAATACTTGAAGTGTATGTTGAATAAGGAAATCTGCAATTGTTTGTTGTTTTTTAATTTCCGAGTCTGATGCAAATGCTGCATTCTATTTACATAGAATATTAAGAGATTGTGGTTTTAAGCTGCAAATAAGCTGTTTTCTGGTTTATGTAATTTTGTAACTTAGCAGGTTTTGGTGATTTAGTTTTTGATTTTTCATTGTTTTCTGATAGCCATAACATCATGTTAATGACCCTGATCCTGAACCAGTTCTGCTTGAAGCAATCCCCACTTTGAAGTTCAATCAAGAGGCTTTCAGTTCCATTGAAGATACACAGTTAAGTCCTTTTTATTAATTCTAACTCATACAGAACAAGTTCCTCATATTTTCGTTAACATCAGATACGGGGTAAGACTTGGTTGTTGTTGTATCAGATACATGATAGATTAAGGGCCTAGTTGAATCGATTTATAGGAGCTTATCTATTGATATAAACACTCTTCAAAATTATTTTATATGATAAGCGACGATGTTATAAGTGCTTAAATAAGTTGTTTATCTAGACAGGTCTGTGATAGATTAATAAGTTAATGAAAAAAGGAACCAGTGAATAGATAAATAACCGAGTTTGCTTCTACAGGTGTGTAATATGTTTAGCGGACTACAAAGAAAGAGAAATATTGCGAATCATGCCGAAATGCGGCCACACTTTTCATCTTTGTTGAGATGCGGTTAGAACTGTTTCGTCTCATTAACAACACCCAAGAAGCCATCGATGCTAAAAGAACGAGGAAAATCGCAATCTTGATGTCATTTAGATAGTAACTAACAACTTTTTATTCATTTCAAGTTGATTCTGTTAGGTACGTTGTTTTATTTACCCAATGTTATTTTGAATCTATGCTTGTGTCATGATGAGTAGGATGAAACTCCTTCTTCAGGTAATGTATCTGTGTTTTTGCCCTTACTGTGTGATCTAACAATCAAATTATTTGTCCCACTCATTTCTTACATACGATAATCAGGTTGCAGTTTAGGTCCTATACAATGCATTCATACAAAGTAACTTGAAATAGAAAGATATTTAGTATGTTGTTCTTTTTCCTTTTTCACAGACTTCCCATAAAGGTTAGTGTCACTCTTTTATGCTTATAATTCCATCATGTCTTGCTAATTTCTTTACTCTAAAATGTTACTCTTAGTGTCTGTTCATGTCACAAGTCTTACTATATTGTCAGAGTCTTTGCAGGCAGGTACCACAACCTTGCTATGCACGTGTCATGAATAGATTAGAATCAGTCTTGAGGTCCTTATGAGGTAATGTTCTTCTGTTTGCCTCTTTTCATTTTGTTTTTACTATATATATACACAAGGTGATTGTTTTGTTATAAATACTGCACAAATATTGTGGCGAAATGCTACTTTCCGAATACAGTGAGTGGTTAAGTTCTGCAGTTTATTTTGAGCTATTTCTAACACTTTCTTTTATTATACATACTGGTGTCAGTGGTATTGTTTTCATTTTGAAATGTAATTCTGGAGTCCCAACACCAAACCGTATTATATTTTTCTTGACAGAGAGTGGTTAGTCCTACCAAGGTTTCATGATTTGCTCACTTTACTGTGACATGTCATCACTGTACTAAAGCTGCTTTGGGGATAAGGATGCTTGACCAAGTGCGTGTTAACTCATTGCTATCTTTATTTGTTATAGATTGATGAACTATTTGATGGTTTTGTTTTATTTCCCAACATTATTTTGAATCCATTATTAACATGATCGTCGGAGACATTGTAGGTACCACACCCTTGCTATGAATATTTCATAAATAGATCAAAAACAATCTTGAGGTCATCAGAGATGATGTTCTTCTGTTTGCCTCTTTTGATTTGGTTTGATTTGTTTGTGCTCAACATATTATTCAGGTTCATTCGTTTATTTCATTTTTTGAATTAATATGTACAATTTTTCTAAAAATGTGAAGCCTTTTTTTGATTTGAACATTTTTTCACTTGTCTTAAGGACTTTTTGTTGGCTTTCTTGTAGTGAGCTATTTACTTTTCAATGCTTACATTGATAATGTTTTGTTGATTTTATAGGAGGATAACTTGGAAGAGTTTGGTGAATATTAAAATAATAGAGTTAATCCCTATTATGTCGTTGCACTTACTGTTAGATTGTTTGTTCCGCATGTATCTTTCATGTGTCTGTTTATGTTCTATAGAATGCATACATGTTAATGTTGATGTTTTGATATTGTTTCTATTTCAATTATTCCTTCATGAATGATCGTTTGATTATTTATGAGTTTGGCTTTAGATTATTTCTTCCATTGTTTGATTTTGAATAGGGTTTGTATTTTAATTGTTGGAAGCTGTTGTATTAATCAATGAATGATGTGAATCTAAATTCTAATATAACAATCTGATTTAGTTCAATCTCCTAAGCTTTGTTTATTTTATTAACAGAAAACAATTAACTACACTTGTTTGCATTTTCCAGGAGTAGCTAGAAATAGAATGCAAATATCTAATGGTGTCCGACACCGACCCATATCTACACCTCTTATCATCGAGTTTTGAATTTGGATTTTGAAATTCAGTTTTGTGAAGCTGGAATCGGATACGGAGACTCTTCTTGTGGAGCTTCAATTCCATCATCATCCAAGTTGTTGATCAAAGGTGGTACTGTGGTTAATGCTCACCATCAACAAATCGCCGATGTTTATATTGAAGACGGTGTCATCGTTGCTGTTAATCCAACTATCACTGTATTATTTCTCAAATGAATCATTCTTAACTTGCAATTATTTACTCCAAGACACTTATCATGTTAAAATGAACACAATTCTTAAGAAATGAAAATAGAAAGTGTTTTCACAGGTTTTGTATTCAACTTTATGCTTTCTGTCCTAGGATTTTTTACTTTTGTAATTTCGGTATTGCCAGGTTGGAGATGAGGTGCGTGTCATAGATGCTACTGGCAAGTTTGTTATGCCAGGTTAGACCTTTGATTTTTAATCTTACAACACTTCCAATGATGATTCTTTCTGGGTTTATAACTATGTAGTACTTACACCTATGCGGTTGCGACAATTTTTTAAAACCTGGCTTATATTTGACACTTTAGGTTGAAGGTGTGTCTCGGTGACTAACATTTATATGACACTGACACTGACACGTGTGGATACATACGATCAATGATCACTTCCATTTCAACGTATTATTGTTGATGCCTACGTGTCAGGGTTGATATCATGTTTGGTGTTTGTGTTTGAATTGGTATTTCATAGGCTCTTATTAGTTCTTTGAGGTTTTACCATCGGAGTGCTCCACTTCATATCTAGGGTGAAAATGTATTCTTATAAAAGCAATCCATTCTTAGCAATAATTAAGAATAGTGAAGAGTGTGTGTGAAATTCAAAGGAGCGCTATGTCCCTCTTATGCAGACCAATGTGGGACCAATTGAAGTTCTTTAAGAACTACATCATTGGTGTGAAAAGTGAGTGATTTACTTAATTAAAAGTGTTGTGGCATAGTTGAGTCCACTTAGTCAACCTAAGATGGGTTCTATTGTTGTTGATACTCTAACACCTATGCAATAGTTAAATGCTTCTTAAACGAATCACCGTAGCGATGTCACTTGTATGCATGAATTTAGTTTCTTACATTCCATCTTGATGTCAATTTGACATCATCATCATCAGATTTTGACATACCATATGATTGCATCTTTTTGTTTACTAACAGGAGGCATTGATCCTCATACTCATCTAGAGTTTGAGTTTATGAACACTGTAACGAAGGATGACTTCTTCAGTGGCCAGGCCGCGCAGTATTGGCTGGTGGGACGACAATGCACATTGACTTTGCCATACCAATTGATGGGAGTTTAATGGCCGGTTTCAAAGCCTATGAAAAGAAGGCGAAGAAGTCTTGCATGGATTATGGTTTCCATATGGCTATTACCAAATGGGATGAAACAGTTGCAAGAGAAATGGAGCTCATGGTGGCAGCGGGGAGTCTTACAAGGAAGTCGAGGAGAGCGTCGCCGGGAGGAAGAAACACACACATAAGGAAGGCGAGGAGCGCTCAAACGTCTTTGAAAGTTGAGTTGGATGAGGTTAATAGTGGTGCCGCTCTTAGTAGGGCTTCGAGTTTGGGACTCTCGTTCTCTTTTACTGGTTTTTCTGTTCCTCTTGATGAAATCAGTAGCTCCAAACCATTCAGTGATGACGAAGATATACGTAAGTAAATTTTATGTGTGTAGTTTTTGTGCTATTTTATTTTATTTAGTAGTGTTTATGATGGTTGATATAGTAAAGAGTTTAATTAAGAGGTGATTTAATGGCAAGTGAGTGTAAAATTTTTGAGACCAAGTTAGATATGAAAGGCTTTTCAAGATGTTCACGAGTTTGATAGATTCCAATCACTTTCAAGAACAAAAGGTTATAAATAATATTGCTCAATAAATATCTTTTCTTGTATGTGCTAACCACAAAATATACCTTCATAGGTGGATTAAAGTTAACTACTATATTGGTATTGATTATGAGAAAGCAAAAGAAGACAAGTAAAACCTTTTGTTTTTATGAGAAAGCAATTGATAGTAGTATGTTAGTAGCATACATATATTATGTTGTGAACTTGTGATACATTTTGAGGTCTTCTTGCTGTCAAAATAAAATAAAATTGAAGTTTTCTTAATATAAATATGTTTAAATATATTTTAAAAAATATAAAATAAAGATTATTATTTTTTTTTTTCAAAATATATTAACAGTAATAATCACAATAAATTTTATTACAATCTGGAAGTTTTAGAGGGAAGGGAGTTGAATAATTTTATATAAGATTAATTTTATCCTAGTTGGTGATGTCTTGTCAATTGCAGAGTTACGTGGAGAAAGGTTATAATTTTACTTCCGTTTTGCATTTTAGATAATTTGGTTTATTATGAGGCAATAACCCTGTGGAAGGGCTCTGAGGAATTTATTTCACGTAGTAAGTACATCTTTGTTTTCTGATTGTAGGTATCAATTCTTTTAAGTTTTTCATGGCTTACAAAGGAGCTCTTATGATCGGTGATGAGCTTCTTCTACAAGGACTTAAAAAGTGCAAGTCTCTCGGTGCCTTAGCCATGGTCCATGCAGAAAACGGAGATGCTGTGGATGAAGGGCAAAAGAAGATGATAGAGCTTGGAATAACTGGACCCAAGGGACATGCTCTTTCAAGGCCTCCAGTGGTTAGTCTCATTTTTGCTCTTTTTAATAAATAGTTTACTGAATAATAGAATTGAAGAGAATAATGGAATACAGATACTGATCATGTCTGGTTTCATTTCATCGTCTAGTACTCTAGACTATTTTATTACGTCATAATGATATTTTCTCCTCATTTTTCAGCCACCCCTTTACATCTCTGACAATCACACTTAGTCGACTTACTTCACAGTGCACTGGATTTAGGTGCTTATGCTTGAGCCAAATTATCTGCTTTTAGCTACCCTTGTCAAAATTTGCATGCTGCTAAGTTGTAATCACTCTAGTTCTACATTCATTCTGATCAATTTTTTTTATCTCTGTTGATGAATCTCATTTAGCTGGTACATGATCAGAATCATTAGATTGATTACTTGTTTTGTTTTGTTGTATTCTGTGATTACTGTGAAGTTTAAAATCTAAATACCTGTTAGTATGGCTCATAATACATTTCTTTATTTGACTTGGAACCTTAACATGTGTAGTTAGAAGGAGAGGCAACTGCTCCTGCTATTCGCTTAGCAGATTTTGTAAACACTCCTTTGTATGTGGTTCATGTCATGAGCATTGATGCAATGGAAGAAATTGCGAAAGCCAGGACATCAGGTTCTTAACTTCAATCCTTGTAATGTATTCCAGATTATGTAGAGAAAGCATGCAATTACAACATATAGAGATACCATTAAGAGTCTATTTGTAGAAAAGCTATTACAGATACCATTAAGAGTCTATTTGTAGAAAAACTATTACGTTTGCACAACAATATTCTCGTTTTTTTTATAGAGAAAAATGTATAAACAAGACTTGTTGTACTTGAATTATAGCAGCCATAATTAGATTAACTTGACAACACTTTACAATCCACTCTTTTGCTATGCAATTATATCGAATCTACTTTGCCATACAGAAAATTGGGGCCACTCATATAGTCAATCACTTCCACTTAATTGAGAGTGAGCTCATTTGCTTAAACTTGTAAAAAAAAGTGATTCTATAATGCCGAGTTTATAATCTTTTGTCTGCTTTATTACAGAATCTAAGATAGATGTTGAACATTTACTATGCACATGCTATTGACTTGTTACATTGTGTTTGCATATTATGGCAGATGTTTTAAACATTTTTTACTTTTGTATTAGTCTATGGAGAAATATCTCGTATACTGAGATCTGAGTTTGACAGCCTTGGATTGATGTGTTTCAAGTGTGACGTTTTAAGTTTTACTGAACTTAATTTTAGTAATCTTCCCTACTTGTTTACTGTTTCCATTTTGACCTTAAGTGCTTTTGTTCCCAAATGACTTAGGGTCTGTTTGGATAAAAAGCTTATTTGCAGCTTATAGCACAAGTGCTTATCAAAATAAGCGCTTATGAATAAGCTCGCATAAGCTATTTTTATAACAGAAGATGAAATAAATTTAAATTGTTTTTATATATGTTATAAGTTGTTTTCGTTAGCTATCTTGAAGAACTCTGTTAAAATTAGTTCAAAAAAATTTATGAAAAATGTCAAAAGTTATTTTGATTAAGTCTCTCAAACGATAACAGAAAACAATGAAGGATAATACTAACATTATGAATTTTGTTAATTGCTCTGAAGCATCCACACCTCTTATCAACGGCATGTCTGGTGTCCGACACCGACCCATATCTACATTCAATTTATTCATTTTTTTCAAATTATTACTGGTGTCAACGTGTCAGTGTCGTGTCCTGCGTCCGTATTCTATATGTTAATTGTATTATATAGAGATTTTAAGTGTCTTGTCCGGGTTATTATTATCCATATGTAGTAACCGTGTCTTTAATAGATATTGATGCGCATCAACTTGAAAAGTTGCAAATTGTTTTTAACTCATTTCAGATCCAGTAATCTCCGATGCCCTTGGTGGAATTCTTGTTGGTTTAGTTACTAGCCATGATGGCGGTGTTGAAAACGTAACGTTTATAGAGGAAGTGAACGGTTGGCTCGAAGAGGGAAGAGATGCGCGGGGTCTTTCTCTATTGTAGGAAACAGATTTTTTACAGTTACTGAAATATGATTCCGTTTTGTATGACTTCCAAAATCATATTTTGTAATATACATAATTTATGGAGATATATTATTATATTTCTATATTGGCGGAGCTGTAGAGGTAGTAGCTGCACAAACTCTCGATACTTAAATGAGTTATTGATAATTTCATACTGGACCATATGAATTTGTTGAGGAACTTCACAGTTACTGAATATGATTCCATTCTGTATGACTTCCAAAATCATATTTTCTGATTTGTACAAATTTGCTTTAGTGGTTTTTCTTCGATGAAGTTACAGCATGGCTACAGTTCATTTAAAATTAGCCATCTTCTTGTGTCGTCTATAAGAAAAATTGCACGGTTGACTTAATATATCCTTGTTATGGTTTTATGGACATTCTTTCTCAATTATTATTATTTGATTGTGCAATTGTGAAGTTGTTATGATCTGCTTGTGATTAATATGTTCTTTTATTTATCAAAATTATTTTGAATTCATAACTAACTTGATCGTCGTAGTTTTTGCAGGTACCACACCTTTGGTGTGTCATGCTATGCTCATGAGTATGATGAAACAGAATGGAAACGCAACATCTTAAAAGCATCGTAGGAAGTTTACCTTTGATTTGAGCTGCTGGCCATGCTTAACAGTCCGGTCTTCAACCGAGCTGAGTGAATGAGATTCATTGACATGGGGTGGGGGCCTTCTGAAACATTGGAAATGGGCAGAGGCTGAAAACTTTGGGTGTCAGGCTGTGTTTGAAGTGGGGAGTCATGCCTCAAATATAAATTCTGGTGTCCCTAGTGAAAGTTGAAGCAAAACATTGAAAATTTGAGTTGTTCTTCATAATGCCTATTAAGCTCACGAGATCTTGCGAAAGAAATGGGAGAAGGTGTGTAGAGAAAATAAAAGGCGGGGAGGGGATTGGGTATATAAAATTTGAGAGCTTTCAACTTAGCTTTGGTTTGGTACTGGATCTTGAGGTTGCATGTAGAAAAACCAACTCAGTTTTTGAAAACCAGAATTTCATGCATATGGACCCAACATATTATTCAAACAAGTTTATTTGACAGTAATATATAAGACAATTATTGCCCTTTTGTAATTTGTACAAGTAAAGTGTAAACTTTGAATTTTGTTTGAAATCGTGATTTCCGTTTTTGATTTGGTTCTCACAATATAGGAAAGTTACTTTAACTTGTTTGTATTTTCTAAAGGTAACTAGAAATAGGATTTTGGTTTAGTAGGACTTTTTAATTGTATCTTGTTCTTTTTCCTCTTTTAAAAGACTTCCCATAAAGGTCAACATCATGCGTTTTTATAACTCCGTCTTTTTGTTTACTCTAAAATGTTACTCTTTTTATTTTTCAAAATTATTTTAAAGTGATAACTAACTTGTTCGTCCGAGTCTTTGTAGGAAGGTATGTACGCTCTTGTCATGAATAGATCAAAATGAGTCTTGTGGTCATTTAAGGTAATGTTCTTCTATGGCCTCTTTTCATTTGGGTTTTAGAATGTATGCTAAGTGATTGTTTTGTTACAAATAGTAAATACTGCACAAATCTATAATAAATATTGGACTGTTTCTGACACTTTTTTTTTTATATTATTCGGGCAAGGGTTGTATTGTGTTTTGATTTCACTGTTTTTCTTGTCATATTTGATAGGGAGAGCCAGCAGTTGAGGTTACAAATGAAGGTGTTGATGCTGCAGGGCATACAATTGGTACAACTTTGGAGGTCATTTCCAACTTAGGAAGGTTCTCAACCCCAAGAGTGTGATCAAACCAACATCACTAACTAAAGATTATTTTGAATCCATAACTAACTTGATCGTCCGATACTTTGTAGGTACCACACCTTTGCTATGATCATGTCAGTCTTGAGGCCCTTAGAGGTAATATTCTTATGTTTGCCTCTTTTAATTTGGTTTGATTTGTTTGTGCTCAACAAGTTATTCAGGTTCATTCGTTGATTTCGTTTATTAATATGTACAAGTTTTATAAAAACGTGAAGCCTTTTCTTGACTTGAACATTTTTTCAGATATTATTCAGGTTTTTTTTAACTATGCAATGATTAAATGAACTTGTTCTTTGTCTAAATTCAATATTTCTTCCATATTAAATCTGGCTGCCTTACTTCACTTGTTCAGTTTATTTTTTCTAAATTTATAGTAATTTGTGACCTTTTCCATGAGATATAGAAAGTGATGCAGGGAACCTTTGATTTGGAAGCATAATTCGGTTTGCACCCCAGCTATTTTTCATATAGAGTTTCATGCATTACATTAGATTAAATCACATGAATTTGTTAATTAATCTGTAGAACCTACACCTCCTATCAAAGGTGTGTCCAATGTCAGACACGTGTTGGTTTTTGTTTCTGACACTGACTTACCACATTCAAATTATTTTTTTTTTTAAATTAATACTGGTGTTGACGTGTCATTCTCGTGTCCCATGCTCGTATTGTATAAAAAAGTTTGAAATCCATAATATGAAACTTCCAGTGCCTTGTTCTGGTCATTGTTATCCATATGTGGTAAACGTGTCTTTAATAGATATTGATGTACATCAACTTAAAAATTTGCATATTGTTTATAATTCATTTCAGATCCTAGTAATTTTCAACTATGACAACCAAAATCTTTTTATTGGGACTTTAGGTGAAAAGTCATTCTGCATATTATTGTTGTTAATTTATTGTTTATAATATGTTCTGATTTGTACAAATTTGCTGAAGTGGTTTTCCTTTAAATGTGGTTGCAGGGATTTGTCATCGTCTCAGTTTTATTCGATACAACATCTTGCTCTCATACACCTTAACAAAATGGGGTAGCCGGACGTAAAAATATGCATCTTGTAGAAACCGCTTGGACCCTACTTCTCTATGGTAATGTTCCATTCTGGTTCTGGGGGATATTATGCTAATATATTACCTTATAAACCTCATGCCCTCGCCTGTCCTTAACAACAATATCCCTCACTTAATTTTGTTGTTTTCTTATTCCCCCATCACCCAATTCCTCCAGGTATCTTCGAGTCTACAATATTTGTTAAAGTAAATGCCGTGACGATGACGGTACCAGTGATCACCCATGGTTCTCTTTCTCTCTCTTCCAGGTTACTCCTACCCTATCTCATATCGAAACATTGGGGACAATGTTCAGTTTAAGTGTGGGAGGAGATTTTTATCGTTTTTTATTGCTTTTCTTTATTTTTAGTATGTTTTGTGCGTTTTTAGTTGTTTGCTTTTCCTTTTAATAAAATAACATGTGTTTGACGAGTCATCTGTGTAGTGTATCCATATTTCTTCCATTTCTTTAACCTTACCAAAAAAAATTTGTGAGCAAAGAAAACAGTGCATTTTGAATATTCAGGCTATAAGACAGGTTTATGACGGGATGTAAAAGACTTGGGAAAAGTTTTTCTAAAAATCGGTATTGTCTTAACACCGCAGGCTTCATGATTATAAGAGTCGATCCCGATATCCCATATGTTGTGGTCCCAATTTTTGTTCCAAATAAGTCCTTAAGTAGTTTATCCTTGCAGTCAGCTCCGGCTTAAGCATGCTCTACGTAGGGGACCGATGAAAATAAGTGAATGATCACAAAAAAAATTCCTGCTTTGTTCTCAAATCATATGAAAAATCGGGTTAGGTGACTCTCACACGGTCATTTAACCCAGTAAACTAAAGACATATGTGAAACATGCAGAAGAAAATATATATATATATATATATATATATATATATATATATATATATATATATATATATATATATATATATATATATATATATATATATATATATATATATATATATATATATATATATATATAAGAATATGCCTATTGTTAGTTGGTTCAGAGGTATCTGGTGCTGAACTTGGTAGGGTGGATTACGATCCAATCCCCCACAACTGCAAATTGGGTTAAATAAAGGGGTTACACCAACTTATGTACCAGAGCCCCATGCTTAAGATCATAGTCACTAAACCGGTCACTTTACTATGAGTATGTACGGATAACGGGCTTAATGTGATTGCACCTGAATGAAAAGGACTTGAAGAAAACGAAAAGAAGGCCTAAGTATGGTGGGGTAATGTGGATTGATTTGTAGGAACCGCTTGGACCCTACTTCTCTATGGTAATGTTCCATTCTGGTTCTGGGGGATATTATGCTAATATGGCATGTTACCTTATAAACCTCATGCCCTCGTTTATCCTTAACAACAATATCCCTCACTTAATTTTGTTGTTTCCTTATTCCCCCTTCACCCAATTCCTCCTCGTGTCTTCAAGTCTACAATATTTGTTAAAGTAAATGCTCGTGACGGTGACGGTACCGGTGATCACCCATGGTTCTCTTTCTCTCTCTCTTTCAGGTTATTCCTACCCTATCTCATATCGAAACAATGGGAACAATGTTCGATTTAAGTGTGGGAGGAGATTTTTATCGTTTTTTATTGCTCTTCTTTATTTTTAGTATGTTTTGTGCATTTTTAGTTGTTTGCTTTTTATTTCAATAAAATAACATGTGTTTGACGAGTCATCTGTGTAGTGTATCCGTATTCAGGCCATAAGACAGGTTTATGACAGGATGTAAAAGATTTGGAATTTTTTTTTCTAAAAATCGGTATTGTCTTAACACCGTAGGCTTCATGATTATAAGAGTCGATCCCGATATCCCATATGTTGTGATCCCAATTTTTGTTCCAAATAAGTCCTTAAGTAGTTTATCCTTGCAGTCAGCTCCGGCTTAAGCATGCTCTACGTAGGGGACCGATGAAAATAAGTGAATGATTACAAAAAAAATTCCTGCTTTGTTCTCAAGTCATATGAAAATTCAGGCTAGGTGACTCTCACACGGTAATTTAACCCAGTAAAATAAAGACATATGCGAAACATGCAGAAGAAAAATAAAAAATATATATATATATATATATATATATATATATATATAAGAATATGCCTATTGTTGGTTGGTTCAGAGGTATCTGGTGCTGAACTTGGTAGGGTGGATTACGATCCAATCCCCCACAACTGCAAATTGGGTTAAATAAAGGGGTTACACCAACTTATGTACCAGAGCCCCATGCTTAAAATCATAATCACTAACCGGTCACTTTACTATGAGTATGTACGGATAACGGGCTTAATGTGATTGCACCTGAATGAAAAGGACTTGAAGAAAACGAAAAGAAGCCTACGATCGCATTACCCCACCATAAGTCTTTTTGCCTTGAATTAACTCTAGTTGATACTGTTTTTCTTGCATAAACTATAAAGAATTTTGCTTGAGGATAAACAAAGATTTAAGTGTGGGAGAATTTGATCACACTGAATCACACCGTATTTTTGACTCGGATTTCACATGTTTATTAGGACTTTATTATCATTTTGTTTGTATTATGCTCTCTTTTATTTTGTTTTCAGATATTTAGCTCTTTCGGGACCCTTTTAATAGAAACGAAGCAAAAAAACCAAAAATGAGGTTTTTTCGGCAAATATTATACACATGGCGTTGCACATGGCGGGCGCTATAGGAGAAGTTATGACTCATCAGCCCTCAACCAGGGGGTAATCCGTCACATCGGGGGGTTATCTCACTTTAGTGAGATTGAGTTGAGTCACTTTTTATTTTATCGCTTTTATTTATTTTACTTGTCTTGCTTTATTTTATTTAATTTCTGTCTCGCTTTACTTTATTTAATTTCTGTCCACGCTTTACTTTATTTAATTTCTGTCTACGCTTTACTTTATTTAATTTCTATCCACGCTTTACTCATTCTTTACGCCTTACATTCTAAAACAACTTTTCATCATGATCAATATTGTTGTGTTTGTTGGTATTACCATGTCTGACTAAATCTTTTAAAGGTTAGAATGTAAGGATCCCGGTTAAAGAGATGTTTCACATATTGAATCTGTAGAAATACTTTAAAGGTTGTTTTGATTTTTAACTTGAGTTTTCTGAAACAAACTTGGTTAGTTTTAACTATTCAAGGAGTGCGAAAGCACCCTGACTTAGTTAACTAGCAATATTTATCACTTTAAGAAAAAACGATTTTTGAAATTGTTTTCGGACACGTTGATAGCTTTAAAATCAGGAAACTCCTTCGGTAAAACTTTCCAAATCAAAATCACTTTTCAATAAGTTTACGAGTCTTATTTCTTAAAAATAAGTTTACTATTTTAGCGTTCTGCACACCTTTTATAAGTGACAATAAACGACCTTAATTTAAGGGTAAACTCGAATCTGAATACGCGAAAGCCACAATAGAAAGTATTGTCTCATAAGTAGTCCTATTTAGACAATCGAAACATCGTTTATCCGACGTGATATACATTCAAACCTATCTTTATCTGCATGCATTTATTATTTACCGTTATTTTCCAACATCAAGATCTTTTTTGTACCGCCTTAGATAAACATCGTAACAATAGTAATCGATAGATTGACGATTTGGTCTCTGTGGGATCGATATTCTTTTATATTACTTTGACGCGATTCGTGCACTTGCGAATATAGCGCTCTTTCCTGGGTTTGATGATTTATCAACTCGATTACTTAAGTGTGTCTTTCTTGGTTATCATCAATCACAAAAAGGTTATCGTTTATATTCTCCTACTCTACAATCATAACTTATATCAGCCGTTGTTACCTTGTTCGAGTTTGTTTCATATTTCGAGTCCAATCACGTAACTACGGAACCCCTTCAAGAAGTTACTCCCACACCTCTTCTGAATGTTATTAATGTCTAGTCTATCATTATTCTCAATCAGTCCAAAGAGCCTGATCCACTAAATATCACTTCGGTTGACCCTCCTACTTCTCGACCACTACAAACATATCACCATCATCACTCAAAATCTCTCATACCTGTACCCAAGGTCATTGCAGACTCTCCTTTAAGGTTGTCCAATCAACGGATCTGATCCTGCAACCTGAGCTAGATTTTCCGATTGCCTTGTGAAAAGGTATACATCAAACACGAAATCCCTCTCCACATTATACTAATGTATGTTAGCATCATTTTCCCCTTTACGTTATACTTATGTCTTCTTTGTCTTCTATTTTTATTCTTAACACTCCAAGTGAAGCATTATCTCACCCTTGAGTGGAGGCAATCAATGATTGACGAGATGTGTTCTCTCCAAACAATGGTACCTGGGAGTCATCGACTATGGTTTGTAGGTTATATGCACCAACCACATGGGTTTGTTGCTCAAAGGGAGTCATCGACTATGGTTTGTAGGCTGCACATGTGTCTTTATGGTGTTAAGCAATCTCCAAGAGTTTGGTTTGATAGATTCAGTACTTTAATATAACAGTTTGGTATAGTCCGTAGTGAAGCCGACCATTCTAGTTTTTTTTTATCATCACTCATCCCAATAGTGAATTACTCTTGCTGTGTATGTAGATGACATTTTCATAATTTTAGTCATCAATAGGGAATATTCCAATTGAAATAACATCTATCGAATAAATTTCAGACGAAAGACCTTGGTAAACTCCTATATTTTTTGGGTATTGAGGTAGTCCAATCTAAAGATGATATGGTAATTTCTCCGGAGAAATATGCTATGGATACTTTTGAAGAAACAAGTTTGTAGAATGCTAAACCAGTTAATACTCTTATGGATCCAAGTGTTAAAATTCTACCAAATTAGGGGGAGCTTCTATATGACTTAAAGATGTATAAGATATTAGTCGGAAAGTTAAATTATCTCACAGTGACTGTCCCAACATTTCTTTTCTAGTTAGTGTGGTAAACTAGTTCTTAAATTCTCCTTTCTAAGAACACATGAACGCTATTTTTTGGATTCTGAGATACATCAAAGGGAATATTCCAGTTGAAATAACATCTATCGAATAAATTTCAGACGAAAGATCTTGGTAAACTCCTATATTTTTTGGGTATTGAGGTAGTCAAATCTAAAGATGATATGGTAATTTCTCCGGGGAAATATGCCATGGATACTTTTGAAGAAACAAGTTTGTAGAATGCTAAACCAGTTAATACTCTTATGGATCCAAGTGTTAAAATTCTACCTAATCAGGGGGAGCTTCTATATGAATTAAGGATGTATAGGATATTAGTTGAAAAGTTAAATTATCTCACAGTCACACATCCCAACATTTCTTTTTCAATTAGTATGGTGAAGTAGTTCTTAAATTCTCCTTTCTAAGAACACATGAGCGCTATTTTTTGGATTCTGAGATACATTAAAGGTTCTCTAGGAAAATGTGTCATTTATGAAAATAAAGGACATACTCAGATAGTTGGATATCCTAACGCTGATTGAAAAAACTCACCCATTGTTAGACGATTTATCTCTGAGTATTGTTTATTTGTTGAAGGAAACCTAATATCCTATAAAAGTAAGAAACAGAATGTAGTTGCAAGATCAAGTGTTGAGGTAGAATATAAGGTTATGACACTAGTAACATGTGAGGTCGTTTGGTTGAATCAACTGCTCAAAGAACTTCAATTTGAAAAAATAAGACCATGACACTTATTTGTGATAATCAAATTCCATTACGTATTGTTTCGAATCCAGGTTTCATGAGAGGACCAAACATTGTCAGAGAGAAGATAGAATCAAACGACATTGTCACAAGTTTTGTCAACTCTAATGATCAATTGGCATGTGTTTACAAAATCCCTACGAGATCCTAAAACTAATTATATATGTGGTAAGCTTAGTGCATTTAACTCATATGTTTAAATTTGAGGGGGAGTGTTAATATTTGTATAGAAAATATTCCATTGAATATTTTTTAACCTATCTAGAATATAATAGAATATACCATTGCATATTCCTTATGTAATTAATATAATATACCGTATAATACAATCTTCGTAATCTTATTCAGACATACTGTATATTCAAATGTCCCTCAATCTCATATTTCAACAATTTGACTATGAAATTGTGAAGTTGTCATGATTTGTTGGAGGATATCTAAGGTAATATGTTCTTTTTTTTTTACTAATATTATTTTGAATTTACAATTAATATTTTTTTTCTTCCTTTGCATGATTTAAAACAATGCATGTGTGTAGTTTTTTCTTAAAATATGATGAGGCTCATCATATGAATTTTTATTGCTTTTAACTACTTCTCTTTTGTAATTTGTATTAGTATAATACTACAAATATTTGTTCACAAAATCAGTGAATTTGTTTTCGTCTACGTGATTTCTTTGTGCTATCTACCTATGTCCACTAAATTATGGATTTTGAATCATGTTGTCTCTATTTGTTATGATAAAAAGTGCATGTATAATAAAGCTTTTCACTAAGAGATTGCACAACAATGTTTATAACATAATAATTATTTTTTATGAATTCTACTTTGCAAGTTGTCTCGTAAACTAAATTTGTAAAAAAAAAAAAACTATAATTTATATAGATAATGCATTCATAAAAAGTAAATTTGTTGGTATCATCCAAAGGTATCTAAAAATACTATGTTTGGTTCGGTAGGACTTTCTATCTGTATGTTGTTCTTTTTCCTTCTTCAAAGACTTCCCATAAAGGTCAATGTCACTCTTTTATGCTTATAACGTCATGTGTTGTTATAATTTCGTCTTTTTGTTTACTCTAAAATGTTACTTTTTTTATTTCCCAAAATTATTTTGAAGTGATAACTAACTTGTTCGTCCGAATCTTTGTAGGACGGTATGTACGCTCTTGTCATGAATAGATCAAAATGAGTGTTGAGGTCATCACAGGTAATGTTCTTCTATTGCTTCTTTTCATTTGGTTTTTACAATAAATGCAAAGTGATTGTTTTGTTACAAGTAGTAAATAATGCACAAATCCATAACAAATATTGAGCAGTTTCTCGCACTTTCTTTTTTATATTATACTGATAAGGGTTGTGTTTTGATTTCACTGTTTCTTTTGGTCATATTTGATAGGGAGAGCCAGCCGTTGAGGTTACAAATGAAGGAGTTGATGCTGCAGGGCATACAATTGGTACATCTTTGGAGGTCGTGTTCAAACTTAGGAAGGTTCTCAACCCCAAGAGTGTGATCAAACCAACATCACTAGCTAAAGATTATTTTGAATCCATAACTAACTTGATCGTCCGATACTTTGTAGGTACCACACCTTTGCTATGACCATGTCAGTCTTGAGGTCTTTAGAGGTAATGTTCTTCTGTTTGCCTCTTTTAATTTGGTTTGATTTGTTTGTGCTCAACAAATTATTCAGGTTCATTCGTTGATTTCATTTATTAATGTACAAGTTCTATAAAATCGTGAAGCCTTTTCTTGACTTGAACATTTTCTCAGATATTATTCAGGTCTTTTTTGAACTATGCAATGATTAAATGAACTTATTCTTTGTCTAAATTCAATATTTCTTCCATATTAAATTTGGCTGCCTTAGTTCACTTGTTCAGTTTATTTTTCCTGAATTTATAGTAATTGGTGACCGGTTCCATGAGAATTGAAAGTGATGCAGGGAGCCTTTGATTTGGAAGTATAATTCGGTCTGCATCCCAGCTATTTTTCATATAGAGTTTCATGCATTTCTTTAAATTATATCACATAAATTTGTTAATTGATTTGTAGTACCTACACCTCCGATCAAAGGTGTGTCCAATGTCAGGCATGTGTTGGTTCCTGACACTGACACATCCACATTCAATTGATTAATTTTTTCAAATTATTATTGGTGTTGACGTGTCACTGTCGTGTCCCATGTCCGTATTGTATAGGTTAATTTATTAATTAGTGCGTAAAGAAAAGTTTGAAATCTATAATATGAAATTTCCAGTGCCGTGTTCTGGTCATTGTTATCCATATGTGGTAACTGTGTCTTTAATATATATTGATGTACATCAACTTGAAAAATTGCATATTGTTTATAATTCATTTCAGATCCCAGTAATTTGCAACTATGACTACCAAAATCTTTTTATTATTACTTCAATGTGGTTACAATATGTAGGTAGAAAGTTATCCTGCATATTTTCTGATTTGTACTAATTTGGTGAAGTGGTCTTCCTTCAAATGTGGTTGCAGGGATTTGTCATTGTCTCAGCTTTACTCGATACAACATTGCTACGGTTCATTTAAAATTATCCATCTCCTTCTGCAATCTATAAGAAAAATTGCACCGGTTGACTTAATATACCCTTGTTATGGTTTTATGGATAATCTTTCTCAATATTTGAATATGCAATTGTAAACTTGTCATGATCTGCGGGAGAATATCTAAGATACTATGTTCTTTTATTTACAATATTATTTTGAATTCATAACTTGACCGTCGGAGTTTTTGTAGGTACCACACCTTTGCCGTGTCATGCTATGTTCATGAGTATGATTAAACAGAAAGGAAATGGTAGGAAGTTTGGTTTGCTGTGATCGGTTCCATGAGATTTAGAAAGTGATGCAGGGACGCCTTGGATCATGCTCAACAAGCTGCTAGAGTGTTCAAGAACAGAAGCAGCCTGCGGTCTACCCTATTGGAAGCACCATCCGTTCTTGAACCCAACTACGAGTGGATGAGTGTCATTGGCTCGAGGGCCTGCTGGAACAATGGAAATGGGCAAAGGGTGAAAATGTTGGGTGACAACTGGTTCCTGGGTCAGGCTGAGTTTGAAGTGTGGAGTCCTGCCTCTACCCTAGTGATTCGGTTGATCGAAGATGACGCAAACAATGGAAATTGTGAGTTATTCTTCATCTATTTTAATGCTGATTAAGAAACAAAAGATAGAGTTCTTAGATGATGAGATTCCTCACATGATCACACTATCGTCACCCCATCATACTCCCTCACCACTGCAGAAAACACGCTTACCATTAAAGAATGAAATTATTGAGCTTGGTGAGATGCGGTTAGAACTATTTCGTCTCATTAACAACACCCAAGAAGCCATCGATGCTGAACGAACGAGGAAAATCGCAATCTTGATGTCATTTAGATAGTAACTAACAACTTTTTATTCATTTCAAATTGATTTTGTTAGGTATTTTGTTTTGTTTACCCAATGTTATTTTGAATCTATGTTTGTGTCATGATGAGTAGGATGAAATTCCTTCTTCAGGTTTGCCTCTTTTGATTTGGTTTGATTTGTTTGTGCTCGTTTATAGAAAACTATAGAAAACTACTCTTCATCTAACGATCTAGTGTCGCATTACGCGAAAAACCGACGGGAAAACAAGAACAACAGAGCCGCCACCGTGCGTTATTTATCCCAAAAGAGGGAAAGGAAACGCTCGAAGTAAACCTGGAAAAGACATGGTCTCGCGACCAAAGAGAATGGGATTGGGAGTCGGTTATGCGAAGGGAAGGTATTAGCACCCCTACGCATCCGTCGTACTCGACGGGATCCACGCACAATAGGAAGGGAAATGGTTGCTAAAACACTGCTCACACACACACACACACTGGCTGAAAGAGACACAAGAAACAGACAAGACGGACTCGGCAGGATGTCGTATCCTGGGCCTACTTAGTCTATCAAGCATAGACATCAGAGTCGAAGTAGTTCGGACCGGGGAAACAACACATGCTCGCTAGGACGTCGCATCCTATGCATACGTATCTTCTTGGACGAAGAAGAATCAGAGCATTCGTAGCTCGGCTAACACGCACACAAACAAACACAGGCAACGGCAAACGTGGAGCCTGAATGCCAATCACTGGACTTACATCAGCATCTGAACCGAAACACACACAAGAGGGCAAACATGGAGCCCGACTGCCAATCACTGGACTTACGTCGGCATCCGAACCAAACACACGCACACTGTAACCCGAATGCCACTCGATGGACTTACCTCAGCTTCCAAGCACACAACAAGAGGATGTGGAATGCCAATCGCTGGGCTTACATCCATCTCCTGACACACACAAGGAGAAGAAGGGTCTCGATTGCAACTAGGGCAAGAGAAAGGGAAGGTCTCAATCGCAACGAGGGCGAGAGAAAAAAATTAGTGTTAGTTGTTAGTCAAACTCGACAAGACATCGCATCTCGTGCCTACGTATCTCATCTGGACATGAGAATCAGAGTTGCCGTAGTTCGGCTAAACTATTCTTGTTGGTTTGTGTTTTTTAAGTGGACAACGTCACTACGCAATCTACCGGATGCTCGACCTTTGGAGACTTACTCACCTGTGGTAGAAGGAGGTGACGTATCCTTAAGAGGGGATAATGTTTGTTTGTGTTTTAGGAAAGCTCAAGCAAGAAAGGAAGTCCTATACGAAGGAACCGTGCTACCTTAATTGACATGCAAACGAGACTACGCGGAGTCTAGCAAACCTAGGGGATACAATCACACCACACAAACACATACAGCATGAAGTAAACACACCAACAAGGGGCTCAAACATCAAGGCTAGGCTTTAGTCGAGGGGTCATATCAACCTCGACAAACAAGCCTCTGTATCGGGGTCAGGTTAGCTCTTAACCTTGCCATTGAGGGGCTAAGGTGAAGCTGATGAAAGGAGAGTGAAGATAAGACTTCACAGCTCTTATCCCTGGTCAGGGAGAGCTTCAGACAAAGGAGCGTGGGTTCAGAATGTGGGAACCCTTCTACGCTCAAGACACTGACACAATTGTACATTGTACAAGATCTTGGGTTTGTGTCCCAATGCATCAACACAGTGGTGTGAGCAGAGGGACGACTCAACAGAATAGCGGGGGATAGATCGCATATCCCTATGATCCGCCAATTGCCTCATAGAGGTCTTTACCTGCTTGGGACAAATGTAAACAAGCACAAACATCGCCTCTTAAGGAGGACTTCAGACAGGTGCCTGGCCAAGTAACAGGCCAGGTCTTCCAGACTACATGGAGTAAGAATGTCATACCTCAGTGCAAATTGCTTAGCAAGCAAAGCAAAGCAATATTAGCAACTAACGTACCTGAAATCAATCAAATATCATCAGTATACTAATCACACAACTAAACAGCAAATGGTTTACAATTAACTATAAACAGACAACACAATCCAATGCACCAAAGTGCAAGCAACTCAAGGCTCAAGCTCAGATATCAAACCCTGCAAAACAAAGTCAAAATTAGCTATATACAAGTCACAAGTCAACTCTAATGGAGGCACATCATCAAGCATAGGCCATTTGTGCTATTAACCTGAAACACAACTCAAAAGTGAGATCACAAACCACTAGTCCAAGACTAGGGTCAAAATGAGATAAAAAATCCAAAACTGAACATGAAACTTCACATGAAATTCATTTACTCAAGTGATGATATGTCCTAAAATTAAGGGAGCATGCAAGATTGAATTATTTCTAAGCCTAGGGGTAGAATAGTCATTTCACAATTAGGGAGTAATATCTATACATGAAAATTCTAATTATATCTAAACTAGATTTAATATTTCTAAAATTATTTCTAACATATTCTAATCCTAAAATTATTTCTAATTATTTTCTAATTAAATTCTAACCAAATTTTAATGCCTAATTAAAATTCTAAAAAAATCAATTTCCTAAAATCCTATTAGACTAATCTAATCCATATTCTAAAATCCTAAAAGTTTAATCTAGGTTTAATATTCCTAAAACTATTTAATTCTAATGACTAATTAACTCTAAAATTCCAAACTAAACTAATTAACCTAAATTAACCCTAACAAATACAAGTTAATCCTAATCTGTCCTAATCATTAACAGTAACTAACAATTATCCTCCTAATCACATCTAATTATCTCTAATATTTTTAGTTTTCTAAATCATTATCTAATTTTAATTCTAAAATTAACTTCCAATAACACTAACACTCTAATCACATCCTAACTATCCAATTAAACTAATCAACCTAAATTCCTAACTATTCTAATTGTTCTATGCATATTCTAAATTGAATTCTATAGTTAAAATCTAAGATTAACTGCTAAAAACTAATTAACACATCATTAAAAGAGAAATGGGCCTGATATACTCATAAGTCCAACAGCAAGGGCGGTGTATCAGAATCATGGGAGTGTATTTCTCAAGAATTCGTTTGGGCTCAAGGAGGAGGGAACACGGCCCATTCACCACACACTGAACCTAGAGTGCACTAATGGGATCTAACGGAGAAGACGTTTCTCAACAACAATGGCGAATCACAGCGGCACAGTGGAGATTCCACGCGAACACGACCGCATCTCAACGGCGGCTTGGCGTTCGCATCCATCAACGTCGCCGTCCCTCGGTGGCTTCATCTTCTTCAACGATCCAATGGAGACGCGATCGGAGCGCAATCCGGAGAGCGAATCTTGATCGTCGCCATCGAATCTCCTTCACTTTGATTTCAGTCATCATTCTCCGCGAATTGGAACCGCAAGATCCTGCTATGAACCGTGGCTATTGCATTTCCCAGTGTACCGAGAAGAAGACGCTAATCTCGCACTCGAGAGATACGAAAACAATCGAAGGAGATGATGGAAGAATGACTTACGGACAGTGTGGCTTTCCGACGATAACAGGTATGAAACTCTTTCTTCTTTCCTCCTGCTTTCCGTTATCTCTTTCTCCTTTTCCGTTATCCTTCTGTTGAGGAACGAATTGAATTTTCTTATGGTGGTTCGGCGATGGCAGATTGGAAGCGGTTGAAGGTTTGATGAAGGTGGAGCTCACGGTTTGTTGTGATTTCACGTGGTGAAGGTTGAAGTCGAAGAACAAAGAAAATAGAGGATGATTGATTCCGAAAGGTGCGATCCGATTTCTATCCTCTACCTCTGCTATCTGTTTTCTGTTTGAGATGAGAATGCGGTTGAGAGTTAGGTGAATAATCAAGTGAAGGCGTGAGGCTTTGGCAGGTTCAGTAGGAATTGCAGGGCGATGGTTTTTGAATGTGTATTGGGGATTGAAGGTGGTTCTTGATGCTGAAGATTGGATTGTGGTGAAGGTTTGATGAAGGTGGAGATCACCGTTACGGTTACGGATTCGTAGTGGTTCAAGGCTTGGCTATGGAGTTTTGGAGTTTTTGATGAAGGTGATTGGGAATTGAAAAAAAACGGTTACGGTTACGGTGGTTGAAGGTTTTGGTTGAAGGATTGGAAGAGTTTGTGATGAAGTTTTGAAGAAGAAGATTGGGAGAGAGGAAGAAATGAGATTGAGTCTGTTATGTGGAAAAATCTGGAAGTGTAGTGAGGTGAAGGTTTTGATTTTTTTTTTAGAGTTATGAGATTAAGATTAGAAGAAAATTCTGTTATTTTTGTGAGTTTATGCAGGTTGTTATTCTGTTATTTGATGCTTGGATTTTGCGTTTTGCTTTGCGGTTTACCGGCTTGGAATTGTGGCTATAGTTTGGCTCGGCTGTTTGGCGTTTTGGATTCACTTTTATGCAGGTTTTGGTGGTATTTAAATGCAGAATTTTGGTTTTGGAATGCAGAATTTTTGCTGTATTTTATGCAGAATTTTGTTAAATGCAATGCAGAATTTTTAATGCAGAATTTTGGTTTTGTACAAATGGATATGGGTATGATTGGATAATGGCAATTGGTTTTAAACGGATAAACTAAATTGGATATGGATAATGGATTATTGTAAAAATGGACTGTGTTAAAATCAAACTAAATGGATTATGGATTATGATTTGGATAATGAAATGGAATTATTTGGAAAATGGTTAATGGGCTAAAATTATGGGCTTAACAAAAAGAAATGAATGGGTTCAATGCAACCACGATTAAATTTCCACAACCAAATCAACTTTTCAGTAATCAACTAGGATCATCCAACTCAACTTGAATTTCCAAGATTAATTCGAGAAAAGAACGAAATGATTTCTAACCTCAAATTCTTCAAGATAAGTATTTGTAATGACAAATGAACTTCTTTGGGACATGAAGGAAGCGTCTCAACCCATCTCTCCACCACAAGTCATGCACTGTGGACTTTGAGCCTCCAACACTTGGTCAAATTGCATCAAAAAAGCTCTCTAGAACACCCCCAGAGCTTTTATCTCATGGAAAAAACCCTTGCTCTCTTGCACAGACGGATTCTCCTGATTAGTTTTGGCTGATGACATACAATGCACTATGCAATGTGAATGCAATGTTTATGCAATGTACTATGTGATGTTAATGACCTAATATGAAATGAATGTAAAAAAGGTAGGGTGCAAATTTGAGGTGCTACATCTAGATCAGCTACAGCAGGATCTATATCTACAACATGATGATGGTTGTGCATGGATAAAAAAGAAGGGTCATGAAATGGTTAATTCCAGGAAGATCTAGGGTTCTGGTAATTTCTTTTGTTCTTCTTCTTTCAGCTTATGTTACTTCTTCTCAGCAACACACCGACCAAAAAACAACACCAGCTTCAACTTCAAGTAATGAAACCAAAGGAGTTGATGCTAATCACCATGCTAAAGTATTTTATAAACACACTTGGCCGGTAAGAGTGTTCAATATTCACAAATACTTCATAAAAATTTCACATGTGTATGAGATTATTTTTTAGGGTTATATATATATATATATATATATATATATATATATATATATATATATATATATATATAAGCATGTGGATATATACTAAATTGATAATATTTGTGGTGCATGCAGGTGATGAAATTTGGGTAGAGAATAATAGTTGGTACCATAATTGGATTTCTAGGATCATCATTTGGAACTGTGGGAGGTGTTGGTGGAGGTGGCATATTTGTTCCCATGCTTACTCTTATTATTGGATTCGATGCAAAATCAGCAACAACAATATCAAAATGTAAGTATAGGTTGCTTCTTTTGCCTCATGATGAATGCTTATATTTTTATATATTATAAAATAAATAAAAAGTTGTGAAAAAAAAAGTAAAGAATTGGCAATAAAAGATAATTTTATCTAATGATCTTTTTCTAATGATCTTTTTCTCAATCTTTGATGTGTTCAGTTCTGATGGACTCACCACATTCATCACCATGTTCTCGGATTTCATTTACGTCAACCCGACCGGCACCAAAACCTAATAAGAAACGAAAGATACAGTTTTTAGATGATGAGATTCCTCACATGATCACACTATCGTCCCCTCATCATACTTCCTCACCACTGCAGAAAACACGCTTACGGTTAATGGATGAAATTATTTAGGTTGGTGAGATGCGATTAGAACTAAAGAAAGAGGAAAATCGCAATCTTGATGTCATTTAGATAGTAACTAACAATTTTTTATTCATTTCAATTGATTCTGTTAGGTATGTTGTTTTATTTCCCCAATGTTATTTTGAATCCATCCATCTGTTACTATGCTTGTGTCATGATGAGTAGGATCAAACTCCTTCTTTAGGTAAAGTAACTAGAAATAGAATGACATTTAGTATGTATGGTTGAGTATGAATTCCTAACTGTATCTTGTTCTTTTTCCTTTTTCACAGACTTGTTGGTCAATGTCAGTTTTACTTGATTGTCAGAGTCTTTGCAGGCAGTTACCACAACCTTGGTATGCTCACATCATGAATATATCAAAATCAGTCTTAAAGTCATTACAGGTAATAATCTTCTTGTGTTTTCTCTTTTCATTTGGTTTATGCAGTGGTGAGGGATTTTTTCTTCTATAAATTGTGTTAATTACACTGTCCCTTTCTTACATTCAAGATGAGAAACTTTTACTTGATCTTGCTTCATATTTTCCTAACATTTGTGTTGACACATTCAGCGCCTAAAGGATCTCTTATAACCAATGTTCCAGGCTTCAATGGATCTCTACCTTCAAAGCACTATGGAGGGTATGTAACAATAGATGAAAGTCATGGTAAGAACTTGTATTACTATTTTGTTCAATCAGAAGGCGATTCATCAAAGGACCCTATTGTTCTATGGCTGAATGGTGGACCAGGATGTTCTAGTTTTGATGGTTTTGTATATGAACATGGTAATAACTATTTTTCACTATCATTTTCATTTTGTAATTGTTTCTCAAATCAAATAAATGTAGAGTGAAAATTCATTTTAATATCCAAAACAATTTTTTTGTAATATCTAATCTAATATATTATATAAACAATGTGTTCCATTGGTGATGTGTTTCAGGTCCTTTTAATTTTGACAAACCTGTCAATGGATCCTTGCCTAAGTTGCATCTCAATCCATACAGTTGGTCCAAGTTTGGTCATTTTTAATAATAATAATCAGAAATTCAATCTATTAAATTAGTATTTGTAGTATTTAAAATATATGATTTTAGTCTAAATATTAGACAAAACATTTTGAATCATTTTTAATGTGTTTTCTTGCAGGTTTCCAACATTATATATTTGGACTCACCCGTTGGAGTAGGATTTTCGTATTCGAAAAATACATCTCAGTACGAAACTGGAGATGAAAAGACTGCGACTGATTCACATACTTTTCTCCTCAAAGTAAGAAAAAAATTTCTAAAAGATTTGCATCAACAATTCCTTAATTCCTTAATCATTGCTCTTGCCATATTGTTAACATATCTACTTTATTTTTGAACAAACAAGTGGTTTGAATTATATCCTGAGTTTCTTGCAAACCCCTTATACCTTGCTGGAGAATCTTATGCTGGAGTTTATGTGCCTACTCTTGCTCATAAAGTAGTACAAGGTATTAATAAATGTGGTTATGTCATGAAAATGTTTAATTAAATTAATGTACTAGAAAAATAATAACTAATATGCATTATTATTTGTTTGATGTTGTTTAGGAATTGAAGCTGGTATCAAACCTAAACGGAATTTCAAGGTATATATTTTGCCATTCAGTGATTATACATTATTATTTTTTTTTTACTTTTGTTGCTTAATATAAACGGATTTGAATTTGTAGAGTTATTTGATTGTAAATCCTGTTGCTGATGAACAATTTGATGGCAATGCTCTTGTTCCTTTTGCACACGGAATGGGTCTGATCTCTGATCAAATACTCGAGGTATAAATAAAATATTTAAGAGTCTCATGATTTTGAACTGTACTGAATCAAACAACATTCGTATGATTGATGTTATGTTATGTGTTACAGAACATAACAAAAGCATGCAACGGGACTTTCTATGCAACAAACTCTAGTGACTGTAACCATTGGTTGTCGAACCTTAATGAAGTATGTAAATCGATTACATTATCATTATTACTGTCAATTCATATTTTCTGATTTGTACAAATTTGCTTTAGTGGTTTTTCTTCAATGAAGTTACAGCATGGCTACAGTTCATTTAAAATTAGCCATCTTCTTCTTGTGTCGTCTATAAGAAAAATTGCACGGTTGACTTAATATATCCTTGTTATGGTTTTATGTACAATCTTTCTCAATTATTATTATTTGATTGTGCAATTGTGAAGTTGTTATGATCTGCTTGTGATTAGTATGTTCTTTTATTTACCAAAATTATTTTGAATTCATAACTAACTTGATCGTCGGAGTTTTTGCAGGTACTACACCTTTGGTGTGTCATGCTATGCTCATGAGTATGATGAAACAGAAAGGAAATGCAACATCTTAAAAGCATGGTAGGAAGTTTACCTTTGATTTGAGCTGCTGGCCATGCTTAACAGTCCGGTCTTCAACCGAGCTGAGTGAATGAGATTCATTTTGGTGGTTGGAGATGTTGGGTTCAGGGACAAATTTAGTGACAACTGTTATTGGATTTGGCATGAGTGCCACTTTCATTGTTTTTGTTTGTACAAGAATCATTTGTGGAAGACTTAGAGGTGGTGTTGAATCTAGGATGATGTATCAGATTGAATCAAGATATGATATAGAACAGGTAATTCCACTTTCCATCTCCTTTATTTTGTTGTTTTTGGACTCTTTGTTCTGTTTTTTTTAATTAATCTTTTTTCAATACTATAATCTCAGTTTTATTTGGTTATGAGGACTTCTAGATTATGAATCTGATCCAATACTTGAAGTGTATGTTGAATAAGGAAATCTGCAATTGTTTGTTGTTTTTTAATTTCCGAGTCTGATGCAAATGCTGCATTCTATTTACATAGAATATTAAGAGATTGTGGTTTTAAGCTGCAAATAAGCTGTTTTCTGGTTTATGTAATTTTGTAACTTAGCAGGTTTTGGTGATTTAGTTTTTGATTTTTCATTGTTTTCTGATAGCCATAACATCATGTTAATGACCCTGATCCTGAACCAGTTCTGCTTGAAGCAATCCCCACTTTGAAGTTCAATCAAGAGGCTTTCAGTTCCATTGAAGATACACAGTTAAGTCCTTTTTATTAATTCTAACTCATACAGAACAAGTTCCTCATATTTTCGTTAACATCAGATACGGGGTAAGACTTGGTTGTTGTTGTATCAGATACATGATAGATTAAGGGCCTAGTTGAATCGATTTATAGGAGCTTATCTATTGATATAAACACTCTTCAAAATTATTTTATATGATAAGCGACGATGTTATAAGTGCTTAAATAAGTTGTTTATCTAGACAGGTCTGTGATAGATTAATAAGTTAATGAAAAAAGGAACCAGTGAATAGATAAATAACCGAGTTTGCTTCTACAGGTGTGTAATATGTTTAGCGGACTACAAAGAAAGAGAAATATTGCGAATCATGCCGAAATGCGGCCACACTTTTCATCTTTGTTGAGATGCGGTTAGAACTGTTTCGTCTCATTAACAACACCCAAGAAGCCATCGATGCTAAAAGAACGAGGAAAATCGCAATCTTGATGTCATTTAGATAGTAACTAACAACTTTTTATTCATTTCAAGTTGATTCTGTTAGGTACGTTGTTTTATTTACCCAATGTTATTTTGAATCTATGCTTGTGTCATGATGAGTAGGATGAAACTCCTTCTTCAGGTAATGTATCTGTGTTTTTGCCCTTACTGTGTGATCTAACAATCAAATTATTTGTCCCCCTCATTTCTTACATACGATAATCAGGTTGCAGTTTAGGTCCTATACAATGCATTCATACAAAGTAACTTGAAATAGAAAGATATTTAGTATGTTGTTCTTTTTCCTTTTTCACAGACTTCCCATAAAGGTTAGTGTCACTCTTTTATGCTTATAATTCCATCATGTCTTGCTAATTTCTTTACTCTAAAATGTTACTCTTAGTGTCTGTTCATGTCACAAGTCTTACTATATTGTCAGAGTCTTTGCAGGCAGGTACCACAACCTTGCTATGCACGTGTCATGAATAGATTAGAATCAGTCTTGAGGTCCTTATGAGGTAATGTTCTTCTGTTTGCCTCTTTTCATTTTGTTTTTACTATATATATACACAAGGTGATTGTTTTGTTTATAATACTGCACAAATATTGTGGCGAAATGCTACTTTCCGAATACAGTGAGTGGTTAAGTTCTGCAGTTTATTTTGAGCTATTTCTAACACTTTCTTTTATTATACATACTGGTGTCAGTGGTATTGTTTTCATTTTGAAATGTAATTCTGGAGTCCCAACACCAAACCGTATTATATTTTTCTTGACAGAGAGTGGTTAGTCCTACCAAGGTTTCATGATTTGCTCACTTTACTGTGACATGTCATCACTGTACTAAAGCTGCTTTGGGGATAAGGATGCTTGACCAAGTGCGTGTTAACTCATTGCTATCTTTATTTGTTATAGATTGATGAACTATTTGATGGTTTTGTTTTATTTCCCAACATTATTTTGAATCCATTATTAACATGATCGTCGGAGACATTGTAGGTACCACACCCTTGCTATGAATATTTCATAAATAGATCAAAAACAATCTTGAGGTCATCAGAGATGATGTTCTTCTGTTTGCCTCTTTTGATTTGGTTTGATTTGTTTGTGCTCAACATATTATTCAGGTTCATTCGTTTATTTCATTTTTTGAATTAATATGTACAATTTTTCTAAAAATGTGAAGCCTTTTTTTGATTTGAACATTTTTTCACTTGTCTTAAGGACTTTTTGTTGGCTTTCTTGTAGTGAGCTATTTACTTTTCAATGCTTACATTGATAATGTTTTGTTGATTTTATAGGAGGATAACTTGGAAGAGTTTGGTGAATATTAAAATAATAGAGTTAATCCCTATTATGTCGTTGCACTTACTGTTAGATTGTTTGTTCCGCATGTATCTTTCATGTGTCTGTTTATGTTCTATAGAATGCATACATGCTAATGTTGATGTTTTGATATTGTTTCTATTTCAATTATTCCTTCATGAATGATCGTTTGATTATTTATGAGTTTGGCTTTAGATTATTTCTTCCATTGTTTGATTTTGAATAGGGTTTGTATTTTAATTGTTGGAAGCTGTTGTATTAATCAATGAATGATGTGAATCTAAATTCTAATATAACAATCTGATTTAGTTCAATCTCCTAAGCTTTGTTTATTTTATTAACAGAAAACAATTAACTACACTTGTTTGCATTTTCCAGGAGTAGCTAGAAATAGAATGCAAATATCTAATGGTGTCCGACACCGACCCATATCTACACCTCTTATCATCGAGTTTTGAATTTGGATTTTGAAATTCAGTTTTGTGAAGCTGGAATCGGATACGGAGACTCTTCTTGTGGAGCTTCAATTCCATCATCATCCAAGTTGTTGATCAAAGGTGGTACTGTGGTTAATGCTCACCATCAACAAATCGCCGATGTTTATATTGAAGACGGTGTCATCGTTGCTGTTAATCCAACTATCACTGTATTATTTCTCAAATGAATCATTCTTAACTTGCAATTATTTACTCCAAGACACTTATCATGTTAAAATGAACACAATTCTTAAGAAATGAAAATAGAAAGTGTTTTCACAGGTTTTGTATTCAACTTTATGCTTTCTGTCCTAGGATTTTTTACTTTTGTAATTTCGGTATTGCCAGGTTGGAGATGAGGTGCGTGTCATAGATGCTAATGGCAAGTTTGTTATGCCAGGTTAGACCTTTGATTTTTAATCTTACAACACTTCCAATGATGATTCTTTCTGGGTTTATAACTATGTAGTACTTACACCTATGCGGTTGCGACAATTTTTTAAAACCTGGCTTATATTTGACACTTTAGGTTGAAGGTGTGTCTCGGTGACTAACATTTATATGACACTGACACTGACACGTGTGGATACATACGATCAATGATCACTTCCATTTCAACGTATTATTGTTGATGCCTACGTGTCAGGGTTGATATCATGTTTGGTGTTGTGTTTTGAATTGGTATTTCATAGGCTCTTATTAGTTCTTTGAGGTTTTACCATCGGAGTGCTCCACTTCATATCTAGGGTGAAAATGTATTCTTATAAAAGCAATCCATTCTTAGCAATAATTAAGAATAGTGAAGAGTGTGTGTGAAATTCAAAGGAGCGCTATGTCCCTCTTATGCAGACCAATGTGGGACCAATTGAAGTTCTTTAAGAACTACATCATTGGTGTGAAAAGTGAGTGATTTACTTAATTAAAAGTGTTGTGGCATAGTTGAGTCCACTTAGTCAACCTAAGATGGGTTCTATTGTTGTTGATACTCTAACACCTATGCAATAGTTAAATGCTTCTTAAACGAATCACCGTAGCGATGTTACTTGTATGCATGAATTTAGTTTCTTACATTCCATCTTGATGTCAATTTGACATCATCATCATCATCAGATTTTGACATACCATATGATTGCATCTTTTTGTTTACTAACAGGAGGCATTGATCCTCATACTCATCTAGAGTTTGAGTTTATGAACACTGTAACGAAGGATGACTTCTTCAGTGGCCAGGCCGCGCAGTATTGGCTGGTGGGACGACAATGCACATTGACTTTGCCATACCATTGATGGGAGTTTAATGGCCGGTTTCAAAGCCTATGAAAAGAAGGCGAAGAAGTCTTGCATAGGTACCACACCTTTGCCGTGTCATGCTATGTTCATGAGTATGATTAAACAGAAGGAAATGGTAGGAAGTTTGGTTTGCTGTGATCGGTTCCATGAGATTTAGAAAGTGATGCAGGGACGCCTTGGATCATGCTCAACAAGCTGCTAGAGTGTTCAAGAACAGAAGCAGCCTGCGGTCTACCCTATTGGAAGCACCATCCGTTCTTGAACCCAACTACGAGTGGATGAGTGTCATTGGCTCGAGGGCCTGCTGGAACAATGGAAATGGGCAAAGGGTGAAAATGTTGGGTGACAACTGGTTCCTGGGTCAGGCTGAGTTTGAAGTGTGGAGTCCTGCCTCAACCCTAGTGATTCGGTTGATCGAAGATGACGCAAACAATGGAAATTGTGAGTTATTCTTCATCTATTTTAATGTTGATTAAGAAACAAAAGATAGAGTTCTTAGATGATGAGATTCCTCACATGATCACACTATCGTCACCCCATCATACTCCCTCACCACTGCAGAAAACACGCTTACCATTAAAGAATGAAATTATTGAGCTTGGTGAGATGCGGTTAGAACTATTTCGTCTCATTAACAACACCCAAGAAGCCATCGATGCTGAACGAACGAGGAAAATCGCAATCTTGATGTCATTTAGATAGTAACTAACAACTTTTTATTCATTTCAAATTGATTTTGTTAGGTATTTGTTTTGTTTACCCAATGTTATTTTGAATCTATGTTTGTGTCATGATGAGTAGGATGAAATTCCTTCTTCAGGTTTGCCTCTTTTGATTTGGTTTGATTTGTTTGTGCTCGTTTATAGAAAACTATAGAAAACTACTCTTCATCTAACGATCTAGATCAGCTACAGCAGGATCTATATCTACAACATGATGATGGTTGTGCATGGATAAAAAAGAAGGGTCATGAAATGGTTAATTCCAGGAAGATCTAGGGTTCTGGTAATTTCTTTTGTTCTTCTTCTTTCAGCTTATGTTACTTCTTCTCAGCAACACACCGACCAAAAAACAACACCAGCTTCAACTTCAAGTAATGAAACCAAAGGAGTTGATGCTAATCACCATGCTAAAGTATTTTATAAACACACTTGGCCGGTAAGAGTGTTCAATATTCACAAATACTTCATAAAAATTTCACATGTGTATGAGATTATTTTTAGGGTTATATATATATATATATATATATATATATATATATATATATATATATAATATATATATATATATATATAGCATGTGGATATATACTAAATTGATAATATTTGTGGTGCATGCAGGTGATGAAATTTGGGTAGAGAATAATAGTTGGTACCATAATTGGATTTCTAGGATCATCATTTGGAACTGTGGGAGGTGTTGGTGGAGGTGGCATATTTGTTCCCATGCTTACTCTTATTATTGGATTCGATGCAAAATCAGCAACAACAATATCAAAATGTAAGTATAGGTTGCTTCTTTTGCCTCATGATGAATGCTTATATTTTTATATATTATAAAATAAATAAAAAGTTGTGAAAAAAAAAGTAAAGAATTGGCAATAAAAGATAATTTTATCTAATGATCTTTTTCTAATGATCTTTTTCTCAATCTTTGATGTGTTCTGTTCTGATGGACTCACCACATTCATCACCATGTTCTCGGATTTCATTTACGTCAACCCGACCGGCACCAAAACCTAATAAGAAACGAAAGATACAGTTTTTAGATGATGAGATTCCTCACATGATCACACTATCGTCCCCTCATCATACTTCCTCACCACTGCAGAAAACACGCTTACGGTTAATGGATGAAATTATTTAGGTTGGTGAGATGCGATTAGAACTAAAGAAAGAGGAAAATCGCAATCTTGATGTCATTTAGATAGTAACTAACAATTTTTTTTCATTTCAATTGATTCTGTTAGGTATGTTGTTTTATTTCCCCAATGTTATTTTGAATCCATCCATCTGTTACTATGCTTGTGTCATGATGAGTAGGATCAAACTCCTTCTTTAGGTAAAGTAACTAGAAATAGAATGACATTTAGTATGTATGGTTGAGTATGAATTCCTAACTGTATCTTGTTCTTTTTCCTTTTTCACAGACTTGTTGGTCAATGTCAGTTTTACTTGATTGTCAGAGTCTTTGCAGGCAGTTACCACAACCTTGGTATGCTCACATCATGAATATATCAAAATCAGTCTTAAAGTCATTACAGGTAATAATCTTCTTGTGTTTTCTCTTTTCATTTGGTTTATGCAGTGGTGAGGGATTTTTTCTTCTATAAATTGTGTTAATTACACTGTCCCTTTCTTACATTCAAGATGAGAAACTTTTACTTGATCTTGCTTCATATTTTCCTAACATTTGTGTTGACACATTCAGCGCCTAAAGGATCTCTTATAACCAATGTTCCAGGCTTCAATGGATCTCTACCTTCAAAGCACTATGGAGGGTATGTAACAATAGATGAAAGTCATGGTAAGAACTTGTATTACTATTTTGTTCAATCAGAAGGCGATTCATCAAAGGACCCTATTGTTCTATGGCTGAATGGTGGACCAGGATGTTCTAGTTTTGATGGTTTTGTATATGAACATGGTAATAACTATTTTTCACTATCATTTTCATTTTGTAATTGTTTCTCAAATCAAATAAATGTAGAGTGAAAATTCATTTTAATATCCAAAACAATTTTTTTGTAATATCTAATCTAATATATTATATAAACAATGTGTTCCATTGGTGATGTGTTTCAGGTCCTTTTAATTTTGACAAACCTGTCAATGGATCCTTGCCTAAGTTGCATCTCAATCCATACAGTTGGTCCAAGTTTGGTCATTTTTAATAATAATAATCAGAAATTCAATCTATTAAATTAGTATTTGTAGTATTTAAAATATATGATTTTAGTCTAAATATTAGACAAAACATTTTGAATCATTTTTAATGTGTTTTCTTGCAGGTTTCCAACATTATATATTTGGACTCACCCGTTGGAGTAGGATTTTCGTATTCGAAAAATACATCTCAGTACGAAACTGGAGATGAAAAGACTGCGACTGATTCACATACTTTTCTCCTCAAAGTAAGAAAAAAATTTCTAAAAGATTTGCATCAACAATTCCTTAATTCCTTAATCATTGCTCTTGCCATATTGTTAACATATCTACTTTATTTTTGAACAAACAAGTGGTTTGAATTATATCCTGAGTTTCTTGCAAACCCCTTATACCTTGCTGGAGAATCTTATGCTGGAGTTTATGTGCCTACTCTTGCTCATAAAGTAGTACAAGGTATTAATAAATGTGGTTATGTCATGAAAATGTTTAATTAAATTAATGTACTAGAAAAATAATAACTAATATGCATTATTATTTGTTTGATGTTGTTTAGGAATTGAAGCTGGTATCAAACCTAAACGGAATTTCAAGGTATATATTTTGCCATTCAGTGATTATACATTATTATTTTTTTTTTTACTTTTGTTGCTTAAATATAAACGGATTTGAATTTGTAGAGTTATTTGATTGTAAATCCTGTTGCTGATGAACAATTTGATGGCAATGCTCTTGTTCCTTTTGCACACGGAATGGGTCTGATCTCTGATCAAATACTCGAGGTATAAATAAAATATTTAAGAGTCTCATGATTTTTGAACTGTACTGAATCAAACAACATTCGTATGATTGATGTTATGTTATGTGTTACAGAACATAACAAAAGCATGCAACGGGACTTTCTATGCAACAAACTCTAGTGACTGTAACCATTGGTTGTCGAACCTTAATGAAGTATGTAAATCGATTACATTATCATTATTACTGTCAATTCATATTTTCTGATTTGTACAAATTTGCTTTAGTGGTTTTTCTTCAATGAAGTTACAGCATGGCTACAGTTCATTTAAAATTAGCCATCTTCTTCTTGTGTCGTCTATAAGAAAAATTGCACGGTTGACTTAATATATCCTTGTTATGGTTTTATGTACAATCTTTCTCAATTATTATTATTTGATTGTGCAATTGTGAAGTTGTTATGATCTGCTTGTGATTAGTATGTTCTTTTATTTACCAAAATTATTTTGAATTCATAACTAACTTGATCGTCGGAGTTTTTGCAGGTACTACACCTTTGGTGTGTCATGCTATGCTCATGAGTATGATGAAACAGAAAGGAAATGCAACATCTTAAAAGCATGGTAGGAAGTTTACCTTTGATTTGAGCTGCTGGCCATGCTTAACAGTCCGGTCTTCAACCGAGCTGAGTGAATGAGATTCATTTTGGTGGTTGGAGATGTTGGGTTCAGGGACAAATTTAGTGACAACTGTTATTGGATTTGGCATGAGTGCCACTTTCATTGTTTTTGTTTGTACAAGAATCATTTGTGGAAGACTTAGAGGTGGTGTTGAATCTAGGATGATGTATCAGATTGAATCAAGATATGATATAGAACAGGTAATTCCACTTTCCATCTCCTTTATTTTGTTGTTTTTGGACTCTTTGTTCTGTTTTTTTTAATTAATCTTTTTCAATACTATAATCTCAGTTTTATTTGGTTATGAGGACTTCTAGATTATGAATCTGATCCAATACTTGAAGTGTATGTTGAATAAGGAAATCTGCAATTGTTTGTTGTTTTTTTAATTTCCGAGTCTGATGCAAATGCTGCATTCTATTTACATAGAATATTAAGAGATTGTGGTTTTAAGCTGCAAATAAGCTGTTTTCTGGTTTATGTAATTTTGTAACTTAGCAGGTTTTGGTGATTTAGTTTTTGATTTTTCATTGTTTTCTGATAGCCATAACATCATGTTAATGACCCTGATCCTGAACCAGTTCTGCTTGAAGCAATCCCCACTTTGAAGTTCAATCAAGAGGCTTTCAGTTCCATTGAAGATACACAGTTAAGTCCTTTTTATTAATTCTAACTCATACAGAACAAGTTCCTCATATTTTCGTTAACATCAGATACGGGGTAAGACTTGGTTGTTGTTGTATCAGATACATGATAGATTAAGGGCCTAGTTGAATCGATTTATAGGAGCTTATCTATTGATATAAACACTCTTCAAAATTATTTTATATGATAAGCGACGATGTTATAAGTGCTTAAATAAGTTGTTTATCTAGACAGGTCTGTGATAGATTAATAAGTTAATGAAAAAAGGAACCAGTGAATAGATAAATAACCGAGTTTGCTTCTACAGGTGTGTAATATGTTTAGCGGACTACAAAGAAAGAGAAATATTGCGAATCATGCCGAAATGCGGCCACACTTTTCATCTTTGTTGAGATGCGGTTAGAACTGTTTCGTCTCATTAACAACACCCAAGAAGCCATCGATGCTAAAAGAACGAGGAAAATCGCAATCTTGATGTCATTTAGATAGTAACTAACAACTTTTTATTCATTTCAAGTTGATTCTGTTAGGTACGTTGTTTTATTTACCCAATGTTATTTTGAATCTATGCTTGTGTCATGATGAGTAGGATGAAACTCCTTCTTCAGGTAATGTATCTGTGTTTTTGCCCTTACTGTGTGATCTAACAATCAAATTATTTGTCCCCCTCATTTCTTACATACGATAATCAGGTTGCAGTTTAGGTCCTATACAATGCATTCATACAAAGTAACTTGAAATAGAAAGATATTTAGTATGTTGTTCTTTTTCCTTTTTCACAGACTTCCCATAAAGGTTAGTGTCACTCTTTTATGCTTATAATTCCATCATGTCTTGCTAATTTCTTTACTCTAAAATGTTACTCTTAGTGTCTGTTCATGTCACAAGTCTTACTATATTGTCAGAGTCTTTGCAGGCAGGTACCACAACCTTGCTATGCACGTGTCATGAATAGATTAGAATCAGTCTTGAGGTCCTTATGAGGTAATGTTCTTCTGTTTGCCTCTTTTCATTTTGTTTTTACTATATATATACACAAGGTGATTGTTTTGTTATAAATACTGCACAAATATTGTGGCGAAATGCTACTTTCCGAATACAGTGAGTGGTTAAGTTCTGCAGTTTATTTTGAGCTATTTCTAACACTTTCTTTTATTATACATACTGGTGTCAGTGGTATTGTTTTCATTTTGAAATGTAATTCTGGAGTCCCAACACCAAACCGTATTATATTTTTCTTGACAGAGAGTGGTTAGTCCTACCAAGGTTTCATGATTTGCTCACTTTACTGTGACATGTCATCACTGTACTAAAGCTGCTTTGGGGATAAGGATGCTTGACCAAGTGCGTGTTAACTCATTGCTATCTTTATTTGTTATAGATTGATGAACTATTTGATGGTTTTGTTTTATTTCCCAACATTATTTTGAATCCATTATTAACATGATCGTCGGAGACATTGTAGGTACCACACCCTTGCTATGAATATTTCATAAATAGATCAAAAACAATCTTGAGGTCATCAGAGATGATGTTCTTCTGTTTGCCTCTTTTGATTTGGTTTGATTTGTTTGTGCTCAACATATTATTCAGGTTCATTCGTTTATTTCATTTTTTGAATTAATATGTACAATTTTTCTAAAAATGTGAAGCCTTTTTTTGATTTGAACATTTTTTCACTTGTCTTAAGGACTTTTTGTTGGCTTTCTTGTAGTGAGCTATTTACTTTTCAATGCTTACATTGATAATGTTTTGTTGATTTTATAGGAGGATAACTTGGAAGAGTTTGGTGAATATTAAAATAATAGAGTTAATCCCTATTATGTCGTTGCACTTACTGTTAGATTGTTTGTTCCGCATGTATCTTTCATGTGTCTGTTTATGTTCTATAGAATGCATACATGCTAATGTTGATGTTTTGATATTGTTTCTATTTCAATTATTCCTTCATGAATGATCGTTTGATTATTTATGAGTTTGGCTTTAGATTATTTCTTCCATTGTTTGATTTTGAATAGGGTTTGTATTTTAATTGTTGGAAGCTGTTGTATTAATCAATGAATGATGTGAATCTAAATTCTAATATAACAATCTGATTTAGTTCAATCTCCTAAGCTTTGTTTATTTTATTAACAGAAAACAATTAACTACACTTGTTTGCATTTTCCAGGAGTAGCTAGAAATAGAATGCAAATATCTAATGGTGTCCGACACCGACCCATATCTACACCTCTTATCATCGAGTTTTGAATTTGGATTTTGAAATTCAGTTTTGTGAAGCTGGAATCGGATACGGAGACTCTTCTTGTGGAGCTTCAATTCCATCATCATCCAAGTTGTTGATCAAAGGTGGTACTGTGGTTAATGCTCACCATCAACAAATCGCCGATGTTTATATTGAAGACGGTGTCATCGTTGCTGTTAATCCAACTATCACTGTATTATTTCTCAAATGAATCATTCTTAACTTGCAATTATTTACTCCAAGACACTTATCATGTTAAAATGAACACAATTCTTAAGAAATGAAAATAGAAAGTGTTTTCACAGGTTTTGTATTCAACTTTATGCTTTCTGTCCTAGGATTTTTTACTTTTGTAATTTCGGTATTGCCAGGTTGGAGATGAGGTGCGTGTCATAGATGCTACTGGCAAGTTTGTTATGCCAGGTTAGACCTTTGATTTTTAATCTTACAACACTTCCAATGATGATTCTTTCTGGGTTTATAACTATGTAGTACTTACACCTATGCGGTTGCGACAATTTTTTAAAACCTGGCTTATATTTGACACTTTAGGTTGAAGGTGTGTCTCGGTGACTAACATTTATATGACACTGACACTGACACGTGTGGATACATACGATCAATGATCACTTCCATTTCAACGTATTATTGTTGATGCCTACGTGTCAGGGTTGATATCATGTTTGGTGTTTGTGTTTGAATTGGTATTTCATAGGCTCTTATTAGTTCTTTGAGGTTTTACCATCGGAGTGCTCCACTTCATATCTAGGGTGAAAATGTATTCTTATAAAAGCAATCCATTCTTAGCAATAATTAAGAATAGTGAAGAGTGTGTGTGAAATTCAAAGGAGCGCTATGTCCCTCTTATGCAGACCAATGTGGGACCAATTGAAGTTCTTTAAGAACTACATCATTGGTGTGAAAAGTGAGTGATTTACTTAATTAAAAGTGTTGTGGCATAGTTGAGTCCACTTAGTCAACCTAAGATGGGTTCTATTGTTGTTGATACTCTAACACCTATGCAATAGTTAAATGCTTCTTAAACGAATCACCGTAGCGATGTCACTTGTATGCATGAATTTAGTTTCTTACATTCCATCTTGATGTCAATTTGACATCATCATCATCATCAGATTTTGACATACCATATGATTGCATCTTTTTGTTTACTAACAGGAGGCATTGATCCTCATACTCATCTAGAGTTTGAGTTTATGAACACTGTAACGAAGGATGACTTCTTCAGTGGCCAGGCCGCGCAGTATTGGCTGGTGGGACGACAATGCACATTGACTTTGCCATACCAATTGATGGGAGTTTAATGGCCGGTTTCAAAGCCTATGAAAAGAAGGCGAAGAAGTCTTGCATGGATTATGGTTTCCATATGGCTATTACCAAATGGGATGAAACAGTTGCAAGAGAAATGGAGCTCATGGTGGCAGCGGGGAGTCTTACAAGGAAGTCGAGGAGAGCGTCGCCGGGAGGAAGAAACACACACATAAGGAAGGCGAGGAGCGCTCAAACGTCTTTGAAAGTTGAGTTGGATGAGGTTAATAGTGGTGCCGCTCTTAGTAGGGCTTCGAGTTTGGGACTCTCGTTCTCTTTTACTGGTTTTTCTGTTCCTCTTGATGAAATCAGTAGCTCCAAACCATTCAGTGATGACGAAGATATACGTAAGTAAATTTTATGTGTGTAGTTTTTGTGCTATTTTATTTTATTTAGTAGTGTTTATGATGGTTGATATAGTAAAGAGTTTAATTAAGAGGTGATTTAATGGCAAGTGAGTGTAAAATTTCTGAGACCAAGTTAGATATGAAAGGCTTTTCAAGATGTTCACGAGTTTGATAGATTCCAATCACTTTCAAGAACAAAAGGTTATAAATAATATTGCTCAATAAATATCTTTTCTTGTATGTGCTAACCACAAAATATACCTTCATAGGTGGATTAAAGTTAACTACTATATTGGTATTGATTATGAGAAAGCAAAAGAAGACAAGTAAAACCTTTTGTTTTTATGAGAAAGCAATTGATAGTAGTATGTTAGTAGCATACATATATTATGTTGTGAACTTGTGATACATTTTGAGGTCTTCTTGCTGTCAAAATAAAATAAAATTGAAGTTTTCTTAATATAAATATGTTTAAATATATTTTAAAAAATATAAAATAAAGATTATTATTTTTTTTTTTCAAAATATATTAACAGTAATAATCACAATAAATTTTATTACAATCTGGAAGTTTTAGAGGGAAGGGAGTTGAATAATTTTATATAAGATTAATTTTATCCTAGTTGGTGATGTCTTGTCAATTGCAGAGTTACGTGGAGAAAGGTTATAATTTTACTTCCGTTTTGCATTTTAGATAATTTGGTTTATTATGAGGCAATAACCCTGTGGAAGGGCTCTGAGGAATTTATTTCACGTAGTAAGTACATCTTTGTTTTCTGATTGTAGGTATCAATTCTTTTAAGTTTTTCATGGCTTACAAAGGAGCTCTTATGATCGGTGATGAGCTTCTTCTACAAGGACTTAAAAAGTGCAAGTCTCTCGGTGCCTTAGCCATGGTCCATGCAGAAAACGGAGATGCTGTGGATGAAGGGCAAAAGAAGATGATAGAGCTTGGAATAACTGGACCCAAGGGACATGCTCTTTCAAGGCCTCCAGTGGTTAGTCTCATTTTTGCTCTTTTTAATAAATAGTTTACTGAATAATAGAATTGAAGAGAATAATGGAATACAGATACTGATCATGTCTGGTTTCATTTCATCGTCTAGTACTCTAGACTATTTTATTACGTCATAATGATATTTTCTCCTCATTTTTCAGCCACCCCTTTACATCTCTGACAATCACACTTAGTCGACTTACTTCACAGTGCACTGGATTTAGGTGCTTATGCTTGAGCCAAATTATCTGCTTTTAGCTACCCTTGTCAAAATTTGCATGCTGCTAAGTTGTAATCACTCTAGTTCTACATTCATTCTGATCAATTTTTTTTATCTCTGTTGATGAATCTCATTTAGCTGGTACATGATCAGAATCATTAGATTGATTACTTGTTTTGTTTTGTTGTATTCTGTGATTACTGTGAAGTTTAAAATCTAAATACCTGTTAGTATGGCTCATAATACATTTCTTTATTTGACTTGGAACCTTAACATGTGTAGTTAGAAGGAGAGGCAACTGCTCCTGCTATTCGCTTAGCAGATTTTGTAAACACTCCTTTGTATGTGGTTCATGTCATGAGCATTGATGCAATGGAAGAAATTGCGAAAGCCAGGACATCAGGTTCTTAACTTCAATCCTTGTAATGTATTCCAGATTATGTAGAGAAAGCATGCAATTACAACATATAGAGATACCATTAAGAGTCTATTTGTAGAAAAGCTATTACAGATACCATTAAGAGTCTATTTGTAGAAAAACTATTACGTTTGCACAACAATATTCTCGTTTTTTTTATAGAGAAAAATGTATAAACAAGACTTGTTGTACTTGAATTATAGCAGCCATAATTAGATTAACTTGACAACACTTTACAATCCACTCTTTTGCTATGCAATTATATCGAATCTACTTTGCCATACAGAAAATTGGGGCCACTCATATAGTCAATCACTTCCACTTAATTGAGAGTGAGCTCATTTGCTTAAACTTGTAAAAAAAAGTGATTCTATAATGCCGAGTTTATAATCTTTTGTCTGCTTTATTACAGAATCTAAGATAGATGTTGACCATTTACTGTGCACATGCTATTGACTTGTTACATTGTGTTTGCATATTATGGCAGATGTTTTAAACATTTTTTACTTTTGTATTAGTCTACGGAGAAATATCTCGTATACCGAGATCTGAGTTTGACAGCCTTGGATTGATGTGTTTCAAGTGTGACGTTTTAAGTTTTACTGAACTTAATTTTAGTAATCTTCCCTACTTGTTTACTGTTTCCATTTTGACCTTAAGTGCTTTTGTTCCCAAATGACTTAGGGTCTGTTTGGATAAAAAGCTTATTTGCAGCTTATAGCACAAGTGCTTATCAAAATAAGCGCTTATGAATAAGCTCGCATAAGCTATTTTTATAACAAAAGATGAAATAAATTTAAATTGTTTTTATATATGTTATAAGTTGTTTTCGTTAGCTATCTTGAAGAACTCTGTAAAAATTAGTTCAAAAAAATTTATGAAAAATGTCAAAAGTTGTTTTGATTAAGTCTCTCAAACGATAACAGAAAACAATGAAGGATAATACTAACATTATGAATTTTGTTAATTGCTCTGAAGCATCCACACCTCTTATCAACGGCATGTCTGGTGTCCGACACCGACCCATATCTACATTCAATTTATTCATTTTTTTCAAATTATTACTGGTGTCAACATGTCAGTGTCGTGTCCTGCGTCCGTATTCTATATGTTAATTGTATTATATAGAGATTTTAAGTGCCTTGTCCGGGTTATTATTATCCATATGTAGTAACCGTGTCTTTAATAGATATTGATGCGCATCAACTTGAAAAGTTGCAAATTGTTTTTAACTCATTTCAGATCCAGTAATCTCCGATGCCCTTGGTGGAATTCTTGTTGGTTTAGTTACTAGCCATGATGGCGGTGTTGAAAACGTAACGTTTATAGAGGAAGTGAACGGTTGGCTCGAAGAGGGAAGAGATGCGCGGGGTCTTTCTCTATTGTAGGAAACAGATTTTTTGCAGTTACTGAAATATGATGTTTTGTATGACTTCCAAAATCATATTTTCTAATATACATAATTTATGGAGATATATTATTATATTTCTATATTGGCGGAGCTGTAGAGGTAGTAACTGCACAAACTCTCGATACTTAAATGAGTTATTGATAATTTCATACTGGACCATATGAATTTGTTGAGGAACTTCACAGTTACTGAATATGATTCCATTCTGTATGACTTCCAAAATCATATTTTCTGATTTGTACAAATTTGCTTAGTGGTTTTTCTTCGATGAAGTTACAGCATGGCTACAGTTCATTTAAAATTAGCCATCTTCTTGTGTCGTCTATAAGAAAAATTGCACGGTTGACTTAATATATCCTTGTTATGGTTTTATGGACATTCTTTCTCAATTATTATTATTTGATTGTGCAATTGTGAAGTTGTTATGATCTGCTTGTGATTAATATGTTCTTTTATTTATCAAAATTATTTTGAATTCATAACTAACTTGATCGTCGTAGTTTTTGCAGGTACCACACCTTTGGTGTGTCATGCTATGCTCATGAGTATGATGAAACAGAATGGAAACGCAACATCTTAAAAGCATGGTAGGAAGTTTACCTTTGATTTGAGCTGCTGGCCATGCTTAACAGTCCGGTCTTCAACCGAGCTGAGTGAATGAGATTCATTGACATGGGGTGGGGGGCCTTCTGAAACATTGGAAATGGGCAGAGGCTGAAAACTTTGGGTGTCAGGCTGTGTTTGAAGTGGGGAGTCATGCCTCAAATATAAATTCTGGTGTCCCTAGTGAAAGTTGAAGCAAAACATTGAAAATTTGAGTTGTTCTTCATAATGCCTATTAAGCTCACGAGATCTTGCGAAAGAAATGGGAGAAGGTGTGTAGAGAAAATAAAAGGCGGGGAGGGGACTGGGTATATAAAATTTGAGAGCTTTCAACTTAGCTTTGGTTTGGTACTGGCTCTTGAGGTTGCATGTAGAAAAACAAACTCAGTTTTTGAAAACCAGAATTTCATGCATATGGACCCAACATATTATTCAAACAAGTTTATTTGACAGTAATATATAAGACAATTATTGCCCTTTTGTAATTTGTACAAGTAAAGTGTAAACTTTGAATTTTGTTTGAAATCGTGATTTCCGTTTTTGATTTGGTTCTCACAATATAGGAAAGTTACTTTAACTTGTTTGTATTTTCTAAAGGTAACTAGAAATAGGATTTTGGTTTAGTAGGACTTTTTAATTGTATCTTGTTCTTTTTCCTCTTTTAAAAGACTTCCCATAAAGGTCAATGCCACTCTTTTATGCTTAACATCATGCGTTTTTATAACTCCGTCTTTTTGTTTACTCTAAAATGTTACTCTTTTTATTTTTCAAAATTATTTTAAAGTGATAACTAACTTGTTCGTCCGAGTCTTTGTAGGAAGGTATGTACGCTCTTGTCATGAATAGATCAAAATGAGTCTTGTGGTCATTTAAGGTAATGTTCTTCTATGGCCTCTTTTCATTTGGTTTTTAGAATGTATGCTAAGTGATTGTTTTGTTACAAATAGTAAATACTGCACAAATCTATAATAAATATTGGACTGTTTCTGACACTTTTTTTTTTATATTATTCGGGCAAGGGTTGTATTGTGTTTTGATTTCACTGTTTTTCTTGTCATATTTGATAGGGAGAGCCAGCAGTTGAGGTTACAAATGAAGGTGTTGATGCTGCAGGGCATACAATTGGTACAACTTTGGAGGTCATTTCCAACTTAGGAAGGTTCTCAACCCCAAGAGTGTGATCAAACCAACATCACTAACTAAAGATTATTTTGAATCCATAACTAACTTGATCGTCCGATACTTTGTAGGTACCACACCTTTGCTATGATCATGTCAGTCTTGAGGCCCTTAGAGGTAATATTCTTATGTTTGCCTCTTTTAATTTGGTTTGATTTGTTTGTGCTCAACAAATTATTCAGGTTCATTCGTTGATTTCGTTTATTAATATGTACAAGTTTTATAAAAACGTGAAGCCTTTTCTTGACTTGAACATTTTTTCAGATATTATTCAGGTTTTTTTTAACTATGCAATGATTAAATGAACTTGTTCTTTGTCTAAATTCAATATTTCTTCCATATTAAATCTGGCTGCCTTACTTCACTTGTTCAGTTTATTTTTTCTAAATTTATAGTAATTTGTGACCTTTTCCATGAGATATAGAAAGTGATGCAGGGAACCTTTGATTTGGAAGCATAATTCGGTTTGCACCCCAGCTATTTTTCATATAGAGTTTCATGCATTACATTAGATTAAATCACATGAATTTGTTAATTAATCTGTAGAACCTACACCTCCTATCAAAGGTGTGTCCAATGTCAGACACGTGGTTTTTGTTTCTGACACTGACTTACCACATTCAAATTATTTTTTTTTTTTAATTAATACTGGTGTTGACGTGTCATTCTCGTGTCCCATGCTCGTATTGTATAAAAAAGTTTGAAATCCATAATATGAAACTTCCAGTGCCTTGTTCTGGTCATTGTTATCCATATGTGGTAAACGTGTCTTTAATAGATATTGATGTACATCAACTTAAAAATTTGCATATTGTTTATAATTCATTTCAGATCCTAGTAATTTTCAACTATGACAACCAAAATCTTTTTATTGGGACTTTAGGTGAAAAGTCATTCTGCATATTATTGTTGTTAATTTATTGTTTATAATATGTTCTGATTTGTACAAATTTGCTGAAGTGGTTTTCCTTTAAATGTGGTTGCAGGGATTTGTCATCGTCTCAGTTTTATTCGATACAACATCTTGCTCTCATACACCTTAACAAAATGGGGTAGCCGGACGTAAAAATATGCATCTTGTAGAAACCGCTTGGACCCTACTTCTCTATGGTAATGTTCCATTCTGGTTCTGGGGGATATTATGCTAATATATTACCTTATAAACCTCATGCCCTCGCCTGTCCTTAACAACAATATCCCTCACTTAATTTTGTTGTTTTCTTATTCCCCCATCACCCAATTCCTCCAGGTATCTTCGAGTCTACAATATTTGTTAAAGTAAATGCCGTGACGATGACGGTACCAGTGATCACCCATGGTTCTCTTTCTCTCTCTTCCAGGTTACTCCTACCCTATCTCATATCGAAACATTGGGGACAATGTTCAGTTTAAGTGTGGGAGGAGATTTTTATCGTTTTTTATTGCTTTTCTTTATTTTTAGTATGTTTTGTGCGTTTTTAGTTGTTTGCTTTTCCTTTTAATAAAATAACATGTGTTTGACGAGTCATCTGTGTAGTGTATCCATATTTCTTCCATTTCTTTAACCTTACCAAAAAAAATTTGTGAGCAAAGAAAACAGTGCATTTTGAATATTCAGGCTATAAGACAGGTTTATGACGGGATGTAAAAGACTTGGGAAAAGTTTTTCTAAAAATCGGTATTGTCTTAACACCGCAGGCTTCATGATTATAAGAGTCGATCCCGATATCCCATATGTTGTGGTCCCAATTTTTGTTCCAAATAAGTCCTTAAGTAGTTTATCCTTGCAGTCAGCTCCGGCTTAAGCATGCTCTACGTAGGGGACCGATGAAAATAAGTGAATGATCACAAAAAAAATTCCTGCTTTGTTCTCAAATCATATGAAAAATCGGGTTAGGTGACTCTCACACGGTCATTTAACCCAGTAAACTAAAGACATATGTGAAACATGCAGAAGAAAATATATATATATATATATATATATATATATATATATATATATATATATATATATATATATATATATATATATATATATATATATATATATATATATATATAAGAATATGCCTATTGTTAGTTGGTTCAGAGGTATCTGGTGCTGAACTTGGTAGGGTGGATTACGATCCAATCCCCCACAACTGCAAATTGGGTTAAATAAAGGGGTTACACCAACTTATGTACCAGAGCCCCATGCTTAAGATCATAGTCACTAAACCGGTCACTTTACTATGAGTATGTACGGATAACGGGCTTAATGTGATTGCACCTGAATGAAAAGGACTTGAAGAAAACGAAAAGAAGGCCTAAGTATGGTGGGGTAATGTGGATTGATTTGTAGGAACCGCTTGGACCCTACTTCTCTATGGTAATGTTCCATTCTGGTTCTGGGGGATATTATGCTAATATGGCATGTTACCTTATAAACCTCATGCCCTCGTTTATCCTTAACAACAATATCCCTCACTTAATTTTGTTGTTTCCTTATTCCCCCTTCACCCAATTCCTCCTCGTGTCTTCAAGTCTACAATATTTGTTAAAGTAAATGCTCGTGACGGTGACGGTACCGGTGATCACCCATGGTTCTCTTTCTCTCTTTCTTTCAGGTTATTCCTACCCTATCTCATATCGAAACAATGGGAACAATGTTCGATTTAAGTGTGGGAGGAGATTTTTATCGTTTTTTATTGCTCTTCTTTATTTTTAGTATGTTTTGTGCATTTTTAGTTGTTTGCTTTTTATTTCAATAAAATAACATGTGTTTGACGAGTCATCTGTGTAGTGTATCCGTATTCAGGCCATAAGACAGGTTTATGACAGGATGTAAAAGATTTGGAAAAACTTTTTCTAAAAATCGGTATTGTCTTAACACCGTAGGCTTCATGATTATAAGAGTCGATCCCGATATCCCATATGTTGTGATCCCAATTTTTGTTCCAAATAAGTCCTTAAGTAGTTTATCCTTGCAGTCAGCTCCGGCTTAAGCATGCTCTACGTAGGGGACCGATGAAAATAAGTGAATGATTACAAAAAAAATTCCTGCTTTGTTCTCAAGTCATATGAAAATTCAGGCTAGGTGACTCTCACACGGTCATTTAACCCAGTAAAATAAAGACATATGCGAAACATGCAGAAGAAAAATAAAAAAAAATATATATATAAGAATATGCCTATTGTTGGTTGGTTCAGAGGTATCTGGTGCTGAACTTGGTAGGGTGGATTACGATCCAATCCCCCACAACTGCAAATTGGGTTAAATAAAGGGGTTACACCAACTTATGTACCAGAGCCCCATGCTTAAAATCATAATCACTAACCGGTCACTTTACTATGAGTATGTACGGATAACGGGCTTAATGTGATTGCACCTGAATGAAAAGGACTTGAAGAAAACGAAAAGAAGCCTACGATCGCATTACCCCACCATAAGTCTTTTTGCCTTGAATTAACTCTAGTTGATACTGTTTTTCTTGCATAAACTATAAAGAATTTTGCTTGAGGACAAACAAAGATTTAAGTGTGGGAGAATTTGATCACACTGAATCACACCGTATTTTTGACTCGGATTTCACATGTTTATTAGGACTTTATTATCATTTTGTTTGTATTATGCTCTCTTTTATTTTGTTTTCAGATATTTAGCTCTTTCGGGACCCTTTTAGAAGAAACGAAGCAAAAAAACCAAAAATGAGGTTTTTTCGGCAAATATTATACACATGGCGTTGCACATGGCGGGCGCTATAGGAGAAGTTATGACTCATCAGCCCTCAACCAGGGGGTAATCCGTCACATCGGGGGGTTATCTCACTTTAGTGAGATTGAGTTGAGTCACTTTTTATTTTATCGCTTTTATTTATTTTACTTGTCTTGCTTTATTTTATTTAATTTCTGTCTCGCTTTACTTTATTTAATTTCTGTCCACGCTTTACTTTATTTAATTTCTGTCTACGCTTTACTTTATTTAATTTCTGTCCACGCTTTACTTTATTAATGTACAAGTTTTATAAAATCGTGAAGCCTTTTCTTGACTTGAACATTTTCTCAGATATTATTCAGGTCTTTTTTGAACTATGCAATGATTAAATGAACTTATTCTTTGTCTAAATTCAATATTTCTTCCATATTAAATTTGGCTGCCTTAGTTCACTTGTTCAGTTTATTTTTCCTGAATTTATAGTAATTGGTGACCGGTTCCATGAGAATTGAAAGTGATGCAGGGAGCCTTTGATTTGGAAGTATAATTCGGTCTGCATCCCAGCTATTTTTCATATAGAGTTTCATGCATTTCTTTAAATTATATCACATAAATTTGTTAATTGATTTGTAGTACCTACACCTCCGATCAAAGGTGTGTCCAATGTCAGGCATGTGTTGGTTCCTGACACTGACACATCCACATTCAATTGATTAATTTTTTCAAATTATTATTGGTGTTGACGTGTCACCGTCGTGTCCCATGTCCGTATTGTATAGGTTAATTTATTAATTAGTGCGTAAAGAAAAGTTTGAAATCTATAATATGAAATTTCCAGTGCCGTGTTCTGGTCATTGTTACCCATATGTGGTAACTGTGTCTTTAATATATATTGATGTACATCAACTTGAAAAATTGCATATTGTTTATAATTCATTTCAGATCCCAGTAATTTGCAACTATGACTACCAAAATCTTTTTATTATTACTTCAATGTGGTTACAATATGTAGGTAGAAAGTTATCCTGCATATTTTCTGATTTGTACTAATTTGGTGAAGTGGTCTTCCTTCAAATGTGGTTGCAGGGATTTGTCATTGTCTCAGCTTTACTCGATACAACATTGCTACAGTTCATTTAAAATTATCCATCTCCTTCTGCAATCTATAAGAAAAATTGCACCGATTGACTTAATATACCCTTGTTATGGTTTTATGGATAATCTTTCTCAATATTTGAATATGCAATTGTAAACTTGTCATGATCTGCGGGAGAATATCTAAGATACTATGTTCTTTTATTTACAATATTATTTTGAATTCATAACTTGACCGTCAGAGTTTTTGTAGGTACCACACCTTTGCCGTGTCATGCTATGTTCATGAGTATGATTAAACAGAAAGGAAATGGTAGGAAGTTTGGTTTGCTGTGATCGGTTCCATGAGATTTAGAAAGTGATGCAGGGACGCCTTGGATCATGCTCAACAAGCTGCTAGAGTGTTCAAGAACAGAAGCAGCCTGCGGTCTACCCTATTGGAAGCACCATCCGTTCTTGAACCCAACTACGAGTGGATGAGTGTCATTGGCTCGAGGGCCTGCTGGAACAATGGAAATGGGCAAAGGGTGAAAATGTTGGGTGACAACTGGTTCCTGGGTCAGGCTGAGTTTGAAGTGTGGAGTCCTGCCTCAACCCTAGTGATTCGGTTGATCGAAGATGACGCAAACAATGGAAATTGTGAGTTATTCTTCATCTATTTTAATGCTGATTAAGAAACAAAAGATAGAGTTCTTAGATGATGAGATTCCTCACATGATCACACTATCGTCACCCCATCATACTCCCTCACCACTGCAGAAAACACGCTTACCATTAAAGAATGAAATTATTGAGCTTGGTGAGATGCGGTTAGAACTATTTCGTCTCATTAACAACACCCAAGAAGCCATCGATGCTGAACGAACGAGGAAAATCGCAATCTTGATGTCATTTAGATAGTAACTAACAACTTTTTATTCATTTCAAATTGATTTTGTTAGGTATTTTGTTTTGTTTACCCAATGTTATTTTGAATCTATGTTTGTGTCATGATGAGTAGGATGAAATTCCTTCTTCAGGTTTGCCTCTTTTGATTTGGTTTGATTTGTTTGTGCTCGTTTATAGAAAACTATAGAAAACTACTCTTCATCTAACGATCTAGATCAGCTACAGCAGGATCTATATCTACAACATGATGATGGTTGTGCATGGATAAAAAAGAAGGGTCATGAAATGGTTAATTCCAGGAAGATCTAGGGTTCTGGTAATTTCTTTTGTTCTTCTTCTTTCAGCTTATGTTACTTCTTCTCAGCAACACACCGACCAAAAAACAACACCAGCTTCAACTTCAAGTAATGAAACCAAAGGAGTTGATGCTAATCACCATGCTAAAGTATTTTATAAACACACTTGGCCGGTAAGAGTGTTCAATATTCACAAATACTTCATAAAAATTTCACATGTGTATGAGATTATTTTTTAGGGTTATATATATATATATATATATATATATATATATATATATATATATATATATATATATATATATATAAGCATGTGGATATATACTAAATTGATAATATTTGTGGTGCATGCAGGTGATGAAATTTGGGTAGAGAATAATAGTTGGTACCATAATTGGATTTCTAGGATCATCATTTGGAACTGTGGGAGGTGTTGGTGGAGGTGGCATATTTGTTCCCATGCTTACTCTTATTATTGGATTCGATGCAAAATCAGCAACAACAATATCAAAATGTAAGTATAGGTTGCTTCTTTTGCCTCATGATGAATGCTTATATTTTTATATATTATAAAATAAATAAAAAGTTGTGAAAAAAAAAGTAAAGAATTGGCAATAAAAGATAATTTTATCTAATGATCTTTTTCTAATGATCTTTTTCTCAATCTTTGATGTGTTCTGTTCTGATGGACTCACCACATTCATCACCATGTTCTCGGATTTCATTTACGTCAACCCGACCGGCACCAAAACCTAATAAGAAACGAAAGATACAGTTTTTAGATGATGAGATTCCTCACATGATCACACTATCGTCCCCTCATCATACTTCCTCACCACTGCAGAAAACACGCTTACGGTTAATGGATGAAATTATTTAGGTTGGTGAGATGCGATTAGAACTAAAGAAAGAGGAAAATCGCAATCTTGATGTCATTTAGATAGTAACTAACAATTTTTTATTCATTTCAATTGATTCTGTTAGGTATGTTGTTTTATTTCCCCAATGTTATTTTGAATCCATCCATCTGTTACTATGCTTGTGTCATGATGAGTAGGATCAAACTCCTTCTTTAGGTAAAGTAACTAGAAATAGAATGACATTTAGTATGTATGGTTGAGTATGAATTCCTAACTGTATCTTGTTCTTTTTCCTTTTTCACAGACTTGTTGGTCAATGTCAGTTTTACTTGATTGTCAGAGTCTTTGCAGGCAGTTACCACAACCTTGGTATGCTCACATCATGAATATATCAAAATCAGTCTTAAAGTCATTACAGGTAATAATCTTCTTGTGTTTTCTCTTTTCATTTGGTTTATGCAGTGGTGAGGGATTTTTTCTTCTATAAATTGTGTTAATTACACTGTCCCTTTCTTACATTCAAGATGAGAAACTTTTACTTGATCTTGCTTCATATTTTCCTAACATTTGTGTTGACACATTCAGCGCCTAAAGGATCTCTTATAACCAATGTTCCAGGCTTCAATGGATCTCTACCTTCAAAGCACTATGGAGGGTATGTAACAATAGATGAAAGTCATGGTAAGAACTTGTATTACTATTTTGTTCAATCAGAAGGCGATTCATCAAAGGACCCTATTGTTCTATGGCTGAATGGTGGACCAGGATGTTCTAGTTTTGATGGTTTTGTATATGAACATGGTAATAACTATTTTTCACTATCATTTTCATTTTGTAATTGTTTCTCAAATCAAATAAATGTAGAGTGAAAATTCATTTTAATATCCAAAACAATTTTTTTGTAATATCTAATCTAATATATTATATAAACAATGTGTTCCATTGGTGATGTGTTTCAGGTCCTTTTAATTTTGACAAACCTGTCAATGGATCCTTGCCTAAGTTGCATCTCAATCCATACAGTTGGTCCAAGTTTGGTCATTTTTAATAATAATAATCAGAAATTCAATCTATTAAATTAGTATTTGTAGTATTTAAAATATATGATTTTAGTCTAAATATTAGACAAAACATTTTGAATCATTTTTAATGTGTTTTCTTGCAGGTTTCCAACATTATATATTTGGACTCACCCGTTGGAGTAGGATTTTCGTATTCGAAAAATACATCTCAGTACGAAACTGGAGATGAAAAGACTGCGACTGATTCACATACTTTTCTCCTCAAAGTAAGAAAAAAATTTCTAAAAGATTTGCATCAACAATTCCTTAATTCCTTAATCATTGCTCTTGCCATATTGTTAACATATCTACTTTATTTTTGAACAAACAAGTGGTTTGAATTATATCCTGAGTTTCTTGCAAACCCCTTATACCTTGCTGGAGAATCTTATGCTGGAGTTTATGTGCCTACTCTTGCTCATAAAGTAGTACAAGGTATTAATAAATGTGGTTATGTCATGAAAATGTTTAATTAAATTAATGTACTAGAAAAATAATAACTAATATGCATTATTATTTGTTTGATGTTGTTTAGGAATTGAAGCTGGTATCAAACCTAAACGGAATTTCAAGGTATATATTTTGCCATTCAGTGATTATACATTATTATTTTTTTTTTTACTTTTGTTGCTTAAATATAAACGGATTTGAATTTGTAGAGTTATTTGATTGTAAATCCTGTTGCTGATGAACAATTTGATGGCAATGCTCTTGTTCCTTTTGCACACGGAATGGGTCTGATCTCTGATCAAATACTCGAGGTATAAATAAAATATTTAAGAGTCTCATGATTTTTGAACTGTACTGAATCAAACAACATTCGTATGATTGATGTTATGTTATGTGTTACAGAACATAACAAAAGCATGCAACGGGACTTTCTATGCAACAAACTCTAGTGACTGTAACCATTGGTTGTCGAACCTTAATGAAGTATGTAAATCGATTACATTATCATTATTACTGTCAATTCATATTTTCTGATTTGTACAAATTTGCTTTAGTGGTTTTTCTTCAATGAAGTTACAGCATGGCTACAGTTCATTTAAAATTAGCCATCTTCTTCTTGTGTCGTCTATAAGAAAAATTGCACGGTTGACTTAATATATCCTTGTTATGGTTTTATGTACAATCTTTCTCAATTATTATTATTTGATTGTGCAATTGTGAAGTTGTTATGATCTGCTTGTGATTAGTATGTTCTTTTATTTACCAAAATTATTTTGAATTCATAACTAACTTGATCGTCGGAGTTTTTGCAGGTACTACACCTTTGGTGTGTCATGCTATGCTCATGAGTATGATGAAACAGAAAGGAAATGCAACATCTTAAAAGCATGGTAGGAAGTTTACCTTTGATTTGAGCTGCTGGCCATGCTTAACAGTCCGGTCTTCAACCGAGCTGAGTGAATGAGATTCATTTTGGTGGTTGGAGATGTTGGGTTCAGGGACAAATTTAGTGACAACTGTTATTGGATTTGGCATGAGTGCCACTTTCATTGTTTTTGTTTGTACAAGAATCATTTGTGGAAGACTTAGAGGTGGTGTTGAATCTAGGATGATGTATCAGATTGAATCAAGATATGATATAGAACAGGTAATTCCACTTTCCATCTCCTTTATTTTGTTGTTTTTGGACTCTTTGTTCTGTTTTTTTTAATTAATCTTTTTTCAATACTATAATCTCAGTTTTATTTGGTTATGAGGACTTCTAGATTATGAATCTGATCCAATACTTGAAGTGTATGTTGAATAAGGAAATCTGCAATTGTTTGTTGTTTTTTAATTTCCGAGTCTGATGCAAATGCTGCATTCTATTTACATAGAATATTAAGAGATTGTGGTTTTAAGCTGCAAATAAGCTGTTTTCTGGTTTATGTAATTTTGTAACTTAGCAGGTTTTGGTGATTTAGTTTTTGATTTTTCATTGTTTTCTGATAGCCATAACATCATGTTAATGACCCTGATCCTGAACCAGTTCTGCTTGAAGCAATCCCCACTTTGAAGTTCAATCAAGAGGCTTTCAGTTCCATTGAAGATACACAGTTAAGTCCTTTTTATTAATTCTAACTCATACAGAACAAGTTCCTCATATTTTCGTTAACATCAGATACGGGGTAAGACTTGGTTGTTGTTGTATCAGATACATGATAGATTAAGGGCCTAGTTGAATCGATTTATAGGAGCTTATCTATTGATATAAACACTCTTCAAAATTATTTTATATGATAAGCGACGATGTTATAAGTGCTTAAATAAGTTGTTTATCTAGACAGGTCTGTGATAGATTAATAAGTTAATGAAAAAAGGAACCAGTGAATAGATAAATAACCGAGTTTGCTTCTACAGGTGTGTAATATGTTTAGCGGACTACAAAGAAAGAGAAATATTGCGAATCATGCCGAAATGCGGCCACACTTTTCATCTTTGTTGAGATGCGGTTAGAACTGTTTCGTCTCATTAACAACACCCAAGAAGCCATCGATGCTAAAAGAACGAGGAAAATCGCAATCTTGATGTCATTTAGATAGTAACTAACAACTTTTTATTCATTTCAAGTTGATTCTGTTAGGTACGTTGTTTTATTTACCCAATGTTATTTTGAATCTATGCTTGTGTCATGATGAGTAGGATGAAACTCCTTCTTCAGGTAATGTATCTGTGTTTTTGCCCTTACTGTGTGATCTAACAATCAAATTATTTGTCCCCCTCATTTCTTACATACGATAATCAGGTTGCAGTTTAGGTCCTATACAATGCATTCATACAAAGTAACTTGAAATAGAAAGATATTTAGTATGTTGTTCTTTTTCCTTTTTCACAGACTTCCCATAAAGGTTAGTGTCACTCTTTTATGCTTATAATTCCATCATGTCTTGCTAATTTCTTTACTCTAAAATGTTACTCTTAGTGTCTGTTCATGTCACAAGTCTTACTATATTGTCAGAGTCTTTGCAGGCAGGTACCACAACCTTGCTATGCACGTGTCATGAATAGATTAGAATCAGTCTTGAGGTCCTTATGAGGTAATGTTCTTCTGTTTGCCTCTTTTCATTTGTTTTTACTATATATATACACAAGGTGATTGTTTTGTTATAAATACTGCACAAATATTGTGGCGAAATGCTACTTTCCGAATACAGTGAGTGGTTAAGTTCTGCAGTTTATTTTGAGCTATTTCTAACACTTTCTTTTATTATACATACTGGTGTCAGTGGTATTGTTTTCATTTTGAAATGTAATTCTGGAGTCCCAACACCAAACCGTATTATATTTTTCTTGACAGAGAGTGGTTAGTCCTACCAAGGTTTCATGATTTGCTCACTTTACTGTGACATGTCATCACTGTACTAAAGCTGCTTTGGGGATAAGGATGCTTGACCAAGTGCGTGTTAACTCATTGCTATCTTTATTTGTTATAGATTGATGAACTATTTGATGGTTTTGTTTTATTTCCCAACATTATTTTGAATCCATTATTAACATGATCGTCGGAGACATTGTAGGTACCACACCCTTGCTATGAATATTTCATAAATAGATCAAAAACAATCTTGAGGTCATCAGAGATGATGTTCTTCTGTTTGCCTCTTTTGATTTGGTTTGATTTGTTTGTGCTCAACATATTATTCAGGTTCATTCGTTTATTTCATTTTTTGAATTAATATGTACAATTTTTCTAAAAATGTGAAGCCTTTTTTTGATTTGAACATTTTTTCACTTGTCTTAAGGACTTTTTGTTGGCTTTCTTGTAGTGAGCTATTTACTTTTCAATGCTTACATTGATAATGTTTTGTTGATTTTATAGGAGGATAACTTGGAAGAGTTTGGTGAATATTAAAATAATAGAGTTAATCCCTATTATGTCGTTGCACTTACTGTTAGATTGTTTGTTCCGCATGTATCTTTCATGTGTCTGTTTATGTTCTATAGAATGCATACATGCTAATGTTGATGTTTTGATATTGTTTCTATTTCAATTATTCCTTCATGAATGATCGTTTGATTATTTATGAGTTTGGCTTTAGATTATTTCTTCCATTGTTTGATTTTGAATAGGGTTTGTATTTTAATTGTTGGAAGCTGTTGTATTAATCAATGAATGATGTGAATCTAAATTCTAATATAACAATCTGATTTAGTTCAATCTCCTAAGCTTTGTTTATTTTATTAACAGAAAACAATTAACTACACTTGTTTGCATTTTCCAGGAGTAGCTAGAAATAGAATGCAAATATCTAATGGTGTCCGACACCGACCCATATCTACACCTCTTATCATCGAGTTTTGAATTTGGATTTTGAAATTCAGTTTTGTGAAGCTGGAATCGGATACGGAGACTCTTCTTGTGGAGCTTCAATTCCATCATCATCCAAGTTGTTGATCAAAGGTGGTACTGTGGTTAATGCTCACCATCAACAAATCGCCGATGTTTATATTGAAGACGGTGTCATCGTTGCTGTTAATCCAACTATCACTGTATTATTTCTCAAATGAATCATTCTTAACTTGCAATTATTTACTCCAAGACACTTATCATGTTAAAATGAACACAATTCTTAAGAAATGAAAATAGAAAGTGTTTTCACAGGTTTTGTATTCAACTTTATGCTTTCTGTCCTAGGATTTTTTACTTTTGTAATTTCGGTATTGCCAGGTTGGAGATGAGGTGCGTGTCATAGATGCTACTGGCAAGTTTGTTATGCCAGGTTAGACCTTTGATTTTTAATCTTACAACACTTCCAATGATGATTCTTTCTGGGTTTATAACTATGTAGTACTTACACCTATGCGGTTGCGACAATTTTTTAAAACCTGGCTTATATTTGACACTTTAGGTTGAAGGTGTGTCTCGGTGACTAACATTTATATGACACTGACACTGACACGTGTGGATACATACGATCAATGATCACTTCCATTTCAACGTATTATTGTTGATGCCTACGTGTCAGGGTTGATATCATGTTTGGTGTTTGTGTTTGAATTGGTATTTCATAGGCTCTTATTAGTTCTTTGAGGTTTTACCATCGGAGTGCTCCACTTCATATCTAGGGTGAAAATGTATTCTTATAAAAGCAATCCATTCTTAGCAATAATTAAGAATAGTGAAGAGTGTGTGTGAAATTCAAAGGAGCGCTATGTCCCTCTTATGCAGACCAATGTGGGACCAATTGAAGTTCTTTAAGAACTACATCATTGGTGTGAAAAGTGAGTGATTTACTTAATTAAAAGTGTTGTGGCATAGTTGAGTCCACTTAGTCAACCTAAGATGGGTTCTATTGTTGTTGATACTCTAACACCTATGCAATAGTTAAATGCTTCTTAAACGAATCACCGTAGCGATGTCACTTGTATGCATGAATTTAGTTTCTTACATTCCATCTTGATGTCAATTTGACATCATCATCATCAGATTTTGACATACCATATGATTGCATCTTTTTGTTTACTAACAGGAGGCATTGATCCTCATACTCATCTAGAGTTTGAGTTTATGAACACTGTAACGAAGGATGACTTCTTCAGTGGCCAGGCCGCGCAGTATTGGCTGGTGGGACGACAATGCACATTGACTTTGCCATACCAATTGATGGGAGTTTAATGGCCGGTTTCAAAGCCTATGAAAAGAAGGCGAAGAAGTCTTGCATGGATTATGGTTTCCATATGGCTATTACCAAATGGGATGAAACAGTTGCAAGAGAAATGGAGCTCATGGTGGCAGCGGGGAGTCTTACAAGGAAGTCGAGGAGAGCGTCGCCGGGAGGAAGAAACACACACATAAGGAAGGCGAGGAGCGCTCAAACGTCTTTGAAAGTTGAGTTGGATGAGGTTAATAGTGGTGCCGCTCTTAGTAGGGCTTCGAGTTTGGGACTCTCGTTCTCTTTTACTGGTTTTTCTGTTCCTCTTGATGAAATCAGTAGCTCCAAACCATTCAGTGATGACGAAGATATACGTAAGTAAATTTTATGTGTGTAGTTTTTGTGCTATTTTATTTTATTTAGTAGTGTTTATGATGGTTGATATAGTAAAGAGTTTAATTAAGAGGTGATTTAATGGCAAGTGAGTGTAAAATTTTTGAGACCAAGTTAGATATGAAAGGCTTTTCAAGATGTTCACGAGTTTGATAGATTCCAATCACTTTCAAGAACAAAAGGTTATAAATAATATTGCTCAATAAATATCTTTTCTTGTATGTGCTAACCACAAAATATACCTTCATAGGTGGATTAAAGTTAACTACTATATTGGTATTGATTATGAGAAAGCAAAAGAAGACAAGTAAAACCTTTTGTTTTTATGAGAAAGCAATTGATAGTAGTATGTTAGTAGCATACATATATTATGTTGTGAACTTGTGATACATTTTGAGGTCTTCTTGCTGTCAAAATAAAATAAAATTGAAGTTTTCTTAATATAAATATGTTTAAATATATTTTAAAAAATATAAAATAAAGATTATTATTTTTTTTTTTCAAAATATATTAACAGTAATAATCACAATAAATTTTATTACAATCTGGAAGTTTTAGAGGGAAGGGAGTTGAATAATTTTATATAAGATTAATTTTATCCTAGTTGGTGATGTCTTGTCAATTGCAGAGTTACGTGGAGAAAGGTTATAATTTTACTTCCGTTTTGCATTTTAGATAATTTGGTTTATTATGAGGCAATAACCCTGTGGAAGGGCTCTGAGGAATTTATTTCACGTAGTAAGTACATCTTTGTTTTCTGATTGTAGGTATCAATTCTTTTAAGTTTTTCATGGCTTACAAAGGAGCTCTTATGATCGGTGATGAGCTTCTTCTACAAGGACTTAAAAAGTGCAAGTCTCTCGGTGCCTTAGCCATGGTCCATGCAGAAAACGGAGATGCTGTGGATGAAGGGCAAAAGAAGATGATAGAGCTTGGAATAACTGGACCCAAGGGACATGCTCTTTCAAGGCCTCCAGTGGTTAGTCTCATTTTTGCTCTTTTTAATAAATAGTTTACTGAATAATAGAATTGAAGAGAATAATGGAATACAGATACTGATCATGTCTGGTTTCATTTCATCGTCTAGTACTCTAGACTATTTTATTACGTCATAATGATATTTTCTCCTCATTTTTCAGCCACCCCTTTACATCTCTGACAATCACACTTAGTCGACTTACTTCACAGTGCACTGGATTTAGGTGCTTATGCTTGAGCCAAATTATCTGCTTTTAGCTACCCTTGTCAAAATTTGCATGCTGCTAAGTTGTAATCACTCTAGTTCTACATTCATTCTGATCAATTTTTTTTATCTCTGTTGATGAATCTCATTTAGCTGGTACATGATCAGAATCATTAGATTGATTACTTGTTTTGTTTTGTTGTATTCTGTGATTACTGTGAAGTTTAAAATCTAAATACCTGTTAGTATGGCTCATAATACATTTCTTTATTTGACTTGGAACCTTAACATGTGTAGTTAGAAGGAGAGGCAACTGCTCCTGCTATTCGCTTAGCAGATTTTGTAAACACTCCTTTGTATGTGGTTCATGTCATGAGCATTGATGCAATGGAAGAAATTGCGAAAGCCAGGACATCAGGTTCTTAACTTCAATCCTTGTAATGTATTCCAGATTATGTAGAGAAAGCATGCAATTACAACATATAGAGATACCATTAAGAGTCTATTTGTAGAAAAGCTATTACAGATACCATTAAGAGTCTATTTGTAGAAAAACTATTACGTTTGCACAACAATATTCTCGTTTTTTTTATAGAGAAAAATGTATAAACAAGACTTGTTGTACTTGAATTATAGCAGCCATAATTAGATTAACTTGACAACACTTTACAATCCACTCTTTTGCTATGCAATTATATCGAATCTACTTTGCCATACAGAAAATTGGGGCCACTCATATAGTCAATCACTTCCACTTAATTGAGAGTGAGCTCATTTGCTTAAACTTGTAAAAAAAGTGATTCTATAATGCCGAGTTTATAATCTTTTGTCTGCTTTATTACAGAATCTAAGATAGATGTTGAACATTTACTATGCACATGCTATTGACTTGTTACATTGTGTTTGCATATTATGGCAGATGTTTTAAACATTTTTTACTTTTGTATTAGTCTACGGAGAAATATCTCGTATACCGAGATCTGAGTTTGACAGCCTTGGATTGATGTGTTTCAAGTGTGACGTTTTAAGTTTTACTGAACTTAATTTTAGTAATCTTCCCTACTTGTTTACTGTTTCCATTTTGACCTTAAGTGCTTTTGTTCCCAAATGACTTAGGGTCTGTTTGGATAAAAAGCTTATTTGCAGCTTATAGCACAAGTGCTTATCAAAATAAGCGCTTATGAATAAGCTCGCATAAGCTATTTTTATAACAAAAGATGAAATAAATTTAAATTGTTTTTATATGTTATAAGTTGTTTTCGTTAGCTATCTTGAAGAACTCTGTAAAAATTAGTTCAAAAAAATTTATGAAAAATGTCAAAAGTTGTTTTGATTAAGTCTCTCAAACGATAACAGAAAACAATGAAGGATAATACTAACATTATGAATTTTGTTAATTGCTCTGAAGCATCCACACCTCTTATCAACGGCATGTCTGGTGTCCGACACCGACCCATATCTACATTCAATTTATTCATTTTTTTCAAATTATTACTGGTGTCAACGTGTCAGTGTCGTGTCCTGCGTCCGTATTCTATATGTTAATTGTATTATATAGAGATTTTAAGTGCCTTGTCTGGGTTATTATTATCCATATGTAGTAACCGTGTCTTTAATAGATATTGATGCGCATCAACTTGAAAAGTTGCAAATTGTTTTTAACTCATTTCAGATCCAGTAATCTCCGATGCCCTTGGTGGAATTCTTGTTGGTTTAGTTACTAGCCATGATGGCGGTGTTGAAAACGTAACGTTTATAGAGGAAGTGAACGGTTGGCTCGAAGAGGGAAGAGATGCGCGGGGTCTTTCTCTATTGTAGGAAACAGATTTTTTGCAGTTACTGAAATATGATGTTTTGTATGACTTCCAAAATCATATTTTCTAATATACATAATTTATGGAGATATATTATTATATTTCTATATTGGCGGAGCTGTAGAGGTAGTAACTGCACAAACTCTCGATACTTAAATGAGTTATTGATAATTTCATACTGGACCATATGAATTTGTTGAGGAACTTCACAGTTACTGAATATGATTCCATTCTGTATGACTTCCAAAATCATATTTTCTGATTTGTACAAATTTGCTTAGTGGTTTTTCTTCGATGAAGTTACAGCATGGCTACAGTTCATTTAAAATTAGCCATCTTCTTGTGTCGTCTATAAGAAAAATTGCACGGTTGACTTAATATATCCTTGTTATGGTTTTATGGACATTCTTTCTCAATTATTATTATTTGATTGTGCAATTGTGAAGTTGTTATGATCTGCTTGTGATTAATATGTTCTTTTATTTATCAAAATATTTTGAATTCATAACTAACTTGATCGTCGTAGTTTTTGCAGGTACCACACCTTTGGTGTGTCATGCTATGCTCATGAGTATGATGAAACAGAATGGAAACGCAACATCTTAAAAGCATGGTAGGAAGTTTACCTTTGATTTGAGCTGCTGGCCATGCTTAACAGTCCGGTCTTCAACCGAGCTGAGTGAATGAGATTCATTGACATGGGGTGGGGGGCCTTCTGAAACATTGGAAATGGGCAGAGGCTGAAAACTTTGGGTGTCAGGCTGTGTTTGAAGTGGGGAGTCATGCCTCAAATATAAATTCTGGTGTCCCTAGTGAAAGTTGAAGCAAAACATTGAAAATTTGAGTTGTTCTTCATAATGCCTATTAAGCTCACGAGATCTTGCGAAAGAAATGGGAGAAGGTGTGTAGAGAAAATAAAAGGCGGGGAGGGGACTGGGTATATAAAATTTGAGAGCTTTCAACTTAGCTTTGGTTTGGTACTGGCTCTTGAGGTTGCATGTAGAAAAACAAACTCAGTTTTTGAAAACCAGAATTTCATGCATATGGACCCAACATATTATTCAAACAAGTTTATTTGACAGTAATATATAAGACAATTATTGCCCTTTTGTAATTTGTACAAGTAAAGTGTAAACTTTGAATTTTGTTTGAAATCGTGATTTCCGTTTTTGATTTGGTTCTCACAATATAGGAAAGTTACTTTAACTTGTTTGTATTTTCTAAAGGTAACTAGAAATAGGATTTTGGTTTAGTGGGACTTTTTAATTGTATCTTGTTCTTTTTCCTCTTTTAAAAGACTTCCCATAAAGGTCAATGCCACTCTTTTATGCTTAACATCATGCGTTTTTATAACTCCGTCTTTTTGTTTACTCTAAAATGTTACTCTTTTTATTTTTCAAAATTATTTAAAGTGATAACTAACTTGTTCGTCCGAGTCTTTGTAGGAAGGTATGTACGCTCTTGTCATGAATAGATCAAAATGAGTCTTGTGGTCATTTAAGGTAATGTTCTTCTATGGCCTCTTTTCATTTGGTTTTTAGAATGTATGCTAAGTGATTGTTTTGTTACAAATAGTAAATACTGCACAAATCTATAATAAATATTGGACTGTTTCTGACACTTTTTTTTTTATATTATTCGGGTAAGGGTTGTATTGTGTTTTGATTTCACTGTTTTTCTTGTCATATTTGATAGGGAGAGCCAGCAGTTGAGGTTACAAATGAAGGTGTTGATGCTGCAGGGCATACAATTGGTACAACTTTGGAGGTCATTCCAACTTAGGAAGGTTCTCAACCCCAAGAGTGTGATCAAACCAACATCACTAACTAAAGATTATTTTGAATCCATAACTAACTTGATCGTCCGATACTTTGTAGGTACCACACCTTTGCTATGATCATGTCAGTCTTGAGGCCCTTAGAGGTAATATTCTTATGTTTGCCTCTTTTAATTTGGTTTGATTTGTTTGTGCTCAACAAATTATTCAGGTTCATTCGTTGATTTCGTTTATTAATATGTACAAGTTTTATAAAAACGTGAAGCCTTTCTTGACTTGAACATTTTTTCAGATATTATTCAGGTTTTTTTTAACTATGCAATGATTAATGAACTTGTTCTTTGTCTAAATTCAATATTTCTTCCATATTAAATCTGGCTGCCTTACTTCTTGCTGTGTATGTAGATGACATTTTCAAATTTTTAGTCATCAATAGGGAATATTCCAATTGAAATAACATCTATCGAATAAATTTCAGACGAAAGACCTTGGTAAACTCCTATATTTTTTGGGTATTGAGGTAGTCCAATCTAAAGATGATATGGTAATTTCTCCGGAGAAATATGCTATGGATACTTTTGAAGAAACAAGTTTGTAGAATGCTAAACCAGTTAATACTCTTATGGATCCAAGTGTTAAAATTCTACCAAATTAGGGGGAGCTTCTATATGACTTAAAGATGTATAAGATATTAGTCGGAAAGTTAAATTATCTCACAGTGACTGTCCCAACATTTCTTTTCTAGTAAGTGTGGTAAACTAGTTCTTAAATTCTCCTTTCTAAGAACACATGAACGCTATTTTTTGGATTCTGAGATACATCAAAGGGAATATTCCAGTTGAAATAACATCTATCGAATAAATTTCAGACGAAAGATCTTGGTAAACTCCTATATTTTTTGGGTATTGAGGTAGTCAAATCTAAAGATGATATGGTAATTTCTTCGGGGAAATATGCCATGGATACTTTTGAAGAAACAAGTTTGTAGAATGCTAAACCAGTTAATACTCTTATGGATCCAAGTGTTAAAATTCTACCTAATCAGGGGGAGCTTCTATATGAATTAAGGATGTATAGGATATTAGTTGAAAAGTTAAATTATCTCACAGTCACACATCCCAACATTTCTTTTTCAATTAGTATGGTGAAGTAGTTCTTAAATTCTCCTTTCTAAGAACACATGAGCGCTATTTTTTGGATTCTGAGATACATTAAAGGTTCTCTAGGAAAATGTCATTTATGAAAATAAAGGACATACTCAGATAGTTGGATATCCTAACGCTGATTGAAAAAACTCACCCATTGTTAGACGATTTATCTCTGAGTATTGTTTATTTGTTGAAGGAAACCTAATATCCTATAAAAGTAAGAAACAAAATGTAGTTGCAAGATCAAGTGCTGAGGTAGAATATAAGGTTATGACACTAGTAACATGTGAGGCCGTTTGGTTGAATCAACTGCTCAAAGAACTTCAATTTGAAAAAATAAGACCATGACACTTATTTGTGATAATCAAATTCCATTATGTATTGTTTCGAATCCAGGTTTCATGAGAGGACCAAACATTGTCAGAGAGAAGATAGAATCAAACGACATTGTCACAAGTTTTGTCAACTCTAATGATCAATTGGCATGTGTTTACAAAATCCCTACGAGATCCTAAAACTAATTATATATGTGGTAAGCTTAGTGCATTTAACTCATATGTTTAAATTTGAGGGGGAGTGTTAATATTTGTATAGAAAATATTCCATTGATTATTTTTTAACCTATCTAGAATATAATAGAATATACCATTGCATATTCCTTATGTAATTAATATAATATACCGTATAATACAATCTTCGTAATCTTATTCAGACATACTGTATATTCAAATGTCCCTCAATCTCATATTTCAACAATTTGACTATGAAATTGTGAAGTTGTCATGATTTGTTGGAGGATATCTAAGGTAATATGTTCTTTTTTTTTTACTAATATTATTTTGAATTTACAATTAATATATTTTTTTCTTCCTTTGCATGATTTAAAACAATGCATGTGTGTAGTTTTTTCTTAAAATATGATGAGGCTCATCATATGAATTTTTGTTGCTTTTAACTACTTCTCTTTTGTAATTTGTATTAGTATAATACTACAAATATTTGTTCACAAAATCAGTGAATTTGTTTTCGTCTCATGATTTCTTTGTGCTATCTACCTATGTCCACTAAATTATGGATTTTGAATCCTGTTGTCTCTATTTGTTATGATAAAAAGTGCATGTATAATAAAGCTTTTCACTAAGAGATTGCACAACAATGTTTATAACATAATAATTATTTTTTATGAATTCTACTTTGCAAGTTGTCTCGTAAACTAAATTTGTAAAAAAAAAAAAACTATAATTTATATAGATAATGCATTCATAAAAAGTAAATTTGTTGGTATCATCCAAAGGTATCTAAAAATACTATGTTTGGTTCGGTAGGACTTTCTATCTGTATGTTGTTCTTTTTCCTTCTTCAAAGACTTCCCATAAAGGTCAATGTCACTCTTTTATGCTTATAACGTCATGTGTTGTTATAATTTCGTCTTTTTGTTTACTCTAAAATGTTACTTTTTTTATTTCCCAAAATTATTTTGAAGTGATAACTAACTTGTTCGTCCGAATCTTTGTAGGACGGTATGTACGCTCTTGTCATGAATAGATCAAAATGAGTGTTGAGGTCATCACAGGTAATGTTCTTCTATTGCTTCTTTTCATTTGGTTTTTACAATAAATGCAAAGTGATTGTTTTGTTACAAGTAGTAAATAATGCACAAATCCATAACAAATATTGAGCAGTTTCTCGCACTTTCTTTTTTATATTATACTGATAAGGGTTGTGTTTTGATTTCACTGTTTCTTTTGGTCATATTTGATAGGGAGAGCCAGCCGTTGAGGTTACAAATGAAGGAGTTGATGCTGCAGGGCATACAATTGGAACATCTTTGGAGGTCGTGTTCAAACTTAGGAAGGTTCTCAACCCCAAGAGTGTGATCAAACCAACATCACTAGCTAAAGATTATTTTGAATCCATAACTAACTTGATCGTCCGATACTTTGTAGGTACCACACCTTTGCTATGACCATGTCAGTCTTGAGGTCTTTAGAGGTAATGTTCTTCTGTTTGCCTCTTTTAATTTGGTTTGATTTGTTTGTGCTCAACAAATTATTCAGGTTCATTCGTTGATTTCATTTATTAATGTACAAGTTTTATAAAATCGTGAAGCCTTTTCTTGACTTGAACATTTTCTCAGATATTATTCAGGTCTTTTTTGAACTATGCAATGATTAAATGAACTTATTCTTTGTCTAAATTCAATATTTCTTCCATATTAAATTTGGCTGCCTTAGTTCACTTGTTCAGTTTATTTTTCCTGAATTTATAGTAATTGGTGACCGGTTCCATGAGAATTGAAAGTGATGCAGGGAGCCTTTGATTTGGAAGTATAATTCGGTCTGCATCCCAGCTATTTTTCATATAGAGTTTCATGCATTTCTTTAAATTATATCACATAAATTTGTTAATTGATTTGTAGTACCTACACCTCCGATCAAAGGTGTGTCCAATGTCAGGCATGTGTTGGTTCCTGACACTGACACATCCACATTCAATTGATTAATTTTTTCAAATTATTATTGGTGTTGACGTGTCACCGTCGTGTCCCATGTCCGTATTGTATAGGTTAATTTATTAATTAGTGCGTAAAGAAAAGTTTGAAATCTATAATATGAAATTTCCAGTGCCGTGTTCTGGTCATTGTTACCCATATGTGGTAACTGTGTCTTTAATATATATTGATGTACATCAACTTGAAAAATTGCATATTGTTTATAATTCATTTCAGATCCCAGTAATTTGCAACTATGACTACCAAAATCTTTTTATTATTACTTCAATGTGGTTACAATATGTAGGTAGAAAGTTATCCTGCATATTTTCTGATTTGTACTAATTTGGTGAAGTGGTCTTCCTTCAAATGTGGTTGCAGGGATTTGTCATTGTCTCAGCTTTACTCGATACAACATTGCTACAGTTCATTTAAAATTATCCATCTCCTTCTGCAATCTATAAGAAAAATTGCACCGGTTGACTTAATATACCCTTGTTATGGTTTTATGGATAATCTTTCTCAATATTTGAATATGCAATTGTAAACTTGTCATGATCTGCGGGAGAATATCTAAGATACTATGTTCTTTTATTTACAATATTATTTTGAATTCATAACTTGACCGTCGGAGTTTTTGTAGGTACCACACCTTTGCCGTGTCATGCTATGTTCATGAGTATGATTAAACAGAAAGGAAATGGTAGGAAGTTTGGTTTGCTGTGATCGGTTCCATGAGATTTAGAAAGTGATGCAGGGACGCCTTGGATCATGCTCAACAAGCTGCTAGAGTGTTCAAGAACAGAAGCAGCCTGCGGTCTACCCTATTGGAAGCACCATCCGTTCTTGAACCCAACTACGAGTGGATGAGTGTCATTGGCTCGAGGGCCTGCTGGAACAATGGAAATGGGCAAAGGGTGAAAATGTTGGGTGACAACTGGTTCCTGGGTCAGGCTGAGTTTGAAGTGTGGAGTCCTGCCTCAACCCTAGTGATTCGGTTGATCGAAGATGACGCAAACAATGGAAATTGTGAGTTATTCTTCATCTATTTTAATGCTGATTAAGAAACAAAAGATAGAGTTCTTAGATGATGAGATTCCTCACATGATCACACTATCGTCACCCCATCATACTCCCTCACCACTGCAGAAAACACGCTTACCATTAAAGAATGAAATTATTGAGCTTGGTGAGATGCGGTTAGAACTATTTCGTCTCATTAACAACACCCAAGAAGCCATCGATGCTGAACGAACGAGGAAAATCGCAATCTTGATGTCATTTAGATAGTAACTAACAACTTTTATTCATTTCAAATTGATTTTGTTAGGTATTTTGTTTTGTTTACCCAATGTTATTTTGAATCTATGTTTGTGTCATGATGAGTAGGATGAAATTCCTTCTTCAGGTTTGCCTCTTTTGATTTGGTTTGATTTGTTTGTGCTCGTTTATAGAAAACTAAAGAAAACTACTCTTCATCTAACGATCTAGATCAGCTACAGCAGGATCTATATCTACAACATGATGATGGTTGTGCATGGATAAAAAAGAAGGGTCATGAAATGGTTAATTCCAGGAAGATCTAGGGTTCTGGTAATTTCTTTTGTTCTTCTTCTTTCAGCTTATGTTACTTCTTCTCAGCAACACACCGACCAAAAAACAACACCAGCTTCAACTTCAAGTAATGAAACCAAAGGAGTTGATGCTAATCACCATGCTAAAGTATTTTATAAACACACTTGGCCGGTAAGAGTGTTCAATATTCACAAATACTTCATAAAAATTTCACATGTGTATGAGATTATTTTTTAGGGTTATATATATATATATATATATATATATATATTATATATATATATATATATATATATATATATATATATATATATATATATATATATATATATATATATATATATATATATATATATATATATATATATATATATATATATATATATATATATATATATATATATATATATATATATAAGCATGTGGATATATACTAAATTGATAATATTTGTGGTGCATGCAGGTGATGAAATTTGGGTAGAGAATAATAGTTGGTACCATAATTGGATTTCTAGGATCATCATTTGGAACTGTGGGAGGTGTTGGTGGAGGTGGCATATTTGTTCCCATGCTTACTCTTATTATTGGATTCGATGCAAAATCAGCAACAACAATATCAAAATGTAAGTATAGGTTGCTTCTTTTGCCTCATGATGAATGCTTATATTTTTATATATTATAAAATAAATAAAAAGTTGTGAAAAAAAAAGTAAAGAATTGGCAATAAAAGATAATTTTATCTAATGATCTTTTTCTAATGATCTTTTTCTCAATCTTTGATGTGTTCTGTTCTGATGGACTCACCACATTCATCACCATGTTCTCGGATTTCATTTACGTCAACCCGACCGGCACCAAAACCTAATAAGAAACGAAAGATACAGTTTTTAGATGATGAGATTCCTCACATGATCACACTATCGTCCCCTCATCATACTTCCTCACCACTGCAGAAAACACGCTTACGGTTAATGGATGAAATTATTTAGGTTGGTGAGATGCGATTAGAACTAAAGAAAGAGGAAAATCGCAATCTTGATGTCATTTAGATAGTAACTAACAATTTTTTATTCATTTCAATTGATTCTGTTAGGTATGTTGTTTTATTTCCCCAATGTTATTTTGAATCCATCCATCTGTTACTATGCTTGTGTCATGATGAATAGGATCAAACTCCTTCTTTAGGTAAAGTAACTAGAAATAGAATGACATTTAGTATGTATGGTTGAGTATGAATTCCTAACTGTATCTTGTTCTTTTTCCTTTTTCACAGACTTGTTGGTCAATGTCAGTTTTACTTGATTGTCAGAGTCTTTGCAGGCAGTTACCACAACCTTGGTATGCTCACATCATGAATATATCAAAATCAGTCTTAAAGTCATTACAGGTAATAATCTTCTTGTGTTTTCTCTTTTCATTTGGTTTATGCAGTGGTGAGGGATTTTTTCTTCTATAAATTGTGTTAATTACACTGTCCCTTTCTTACATTCAAGATGAGAAACTTTTACTTGATCTTGCTTCATATTTTCCTAACATTTGTGTTGACACATTCAGCGCCTAAAGGATCTCTTATAACCAATGTTCCAGGCTTCAATGGATCTCTACCTTCAAAGCACTATGGAGGGTATGTAACAATAGATGAAAGTCATGGTAAGAACTTGTATTACTATTTTGTTCAATCAGAAGGCGATTCATCAAAGGACCCTATTGTTCTATGGCTGAATGGTGGACCAGGATGTTCTAGTTTTGATGGTTTTGTATATGAACATGGTAATAACTATTTTTCACTATCATTTTCATTTTGTAATTGTTTCTCAAATCAAATAAATGTAGAGTGAAAATTCATTTTAATATCCAAAACAATTTTTTTGTAATATCTAATCTAATATATTATATAAACAATGTGTTCCATTGGTGATGTGTTTCAGGTCCTTTTAATTTTGACAAACCTGTCAATGGATCCTTGCCTAAGTTGCATCTCAATCCATACAGTTGGTCCAAGTTTGGTCATTTTTAATAATAATAATCAGAAATTCAATCTATTAAATTAGTATTTGTAGTATTTAAAATATATGATTTTAGTCTAAATATTAGACAAAACATTTTGAATCATTTTTAATGTGTTTTCTTGCAGGTTTCCAACATTATATATTTGGACTCACCCGTTGGAGTAGGATTTTCGTATTCGAAAAATACATCTCAGTACGAAACTGGAGATGAAAAGACTGCGACTGATTCACATACTTTTCTCCTCAAAGTAAGAAAAAAATTTCTAAAAGATTTGCATCAACAATTCCTTAATTCCTTAATCATTGCTCTTGCCATATTGTTAACATATCTACTTTATTTTTGAACAAACAAGTGGTTTGAATTATATCCTGAGTTTCTTGCAAACCCCTTATACCTTGTTGGAGAATCTTATGCTGGAGTTTATGTGCCTACTCTTGCTCATAAAGTAGTACAAGGTATTACTAAATGTGGTTATGTCATGAAAATGTTGAATTAAATTAATGTACTAGAAAAATAATAACTAATATGCATTATTATTTGTTTGATGTTGTTTAGGAATTGAAGCTGGTATCAAACCTAAACGGAATTTCAAGGTATATATTTTGCCATTCAGTGATTATACATTATTATTTTTTTTTTTACTTTTGTTGCTTAAATATAAACGGATTTGAATTTGTAGGGTTATTTGATTGTAAATCCTGTTGCTGATGAACAATTTGATGGCAATGCTCTTGTTCCTTTTGCACACGGAATGGGTCTGATCTCTGATCAAATACTCGAGGTATAAATAAAATATTTAAGAGTCTCATGATTTTTGAACTGTACTGAATCAAACAACATTCGTATGATTGATGTTATGTTATGTGTTACAGAACATAACAAAAGCATGCAACGGGACTTTCTATGCAACAAACTCTAGTGACTGTAACCATTGGTTGTCGAACCTTAATGAAGTATGTAAATCGATTACATTATCATTATTACTGTCAATTCATATTTTCTGATTTGTATGACTTCCAAATCATATTTTCTGATTTGTACAAATTTGCTTTAGTGGTTTTTCTTCAATGAAGTTACAGCATGGCTACAGTTCATTTAAAATTAGCCATCTTCTTCTTGTGTCGTCTATAAGAAAAATTGCACGGTTGACTTAATATATCCTTGTTATGGTTTTATGTACAATCTTTCTCAATTATTATTATTTGATTGTGCAATTGTGAAGTTGTTATGATCTGCTTGTGATTAGTATGTTCTTTTATTTACCAAAATTATTTTGAATTCATAACTAACTTGATCGTCGGAGTTTTTGCAGGTACTACACCTTTGGTGTGTCATGCTATGCTCATGAGTATGATGAAACAGATGTTAGAAAATTCGGTAAAATTAAATGGATCCAGGACTGAATCGTGATTGAGAATCACTTTCCTTAAAAGTATTTCAAGCACTCTTTTATTATGTCTTAGAGTTGGAAAATGCAAGAACACTCAGGATAATGTCAGCCTTATTTCGAGTCTGCACAAGACAAGTGAAGAACCCGAAATGCAAGGAAGGTTTTCTGGAATTTGGAAGAGAAATTCGTTTTTAGTTCTTGTATTATTTTTCTGAATAGAATCATATATTTATAGGAGATATGGATGTTGTTTCAAAAGTTTGCAACCTTTGATGAAACAACACCATTTCACCATAAAACACAATGTTTCATATATGACACTATTTCATGAAAAGATATGAAAATTGAATTCAAAATTCAAACAAAACAATAACTAAAAATTGAATTCAAATCATTAAATGCTATTTAACTCTTTTGTCATTTTGGAACTAATATTGCAAAACAATTTCCAACAATCCCCTACTAGTTCTAATAATGACAAAAATCATTCCAGATAGTGAAATATAAAAAGTGTTAATACAGTTAGGTATCTTTCGATTTTAAACTTAACCTTAGTGAGGATAACGCAGAGTTTAATCGGAATGTTTGGTAGCAAAGCTTTTAAACCATTAATCCATGGGATCAGACCGGCGTTACCTTACACACACTCTTTAAAGGTTCTTCCTTTACATATCTCGCTTAGCACTTATTTATGGCCATATGCTATCCTTTTCATGAATTTTTCATGAGAGAAACTCCAACTCTCACTTTGAGACGGCACCATCTCAAAATTCACATAGGTGAGGTTCATATAGCATCCTTTCCAATAGATACTCTTCTTCGTTAATGAACTTCATTAAGAGGTTTTGGAAACCTCAACCCTCAATTCAACACAGTCAACCTTATTTCCCAAATTCTTGACTTACATCCAATTCAACGACTTGTTGTTACCCATTGAATCTTGAAGTTAATGTTTTGTTAACATAAGATTGGGTTGCTGCCGCTGTCGGAACCTTTATTTAAGGAGTTTCAACCCCATTCCTCTCGAGGTTGTTCGTACTAAGTCTCTGGCCAGTGGCTTAGTAAACGGATCTGCTAAGTTATAGCATGTTCGTATGTAGGTGAGTGAAATGATTCCATCCTTAATCAATTTTCTTACGAACGAATGTCTAAGTCCTATATGTCTAGACTTTCCATTATACACTTCGCTGAATGCTCTTGCTAATGTGGCTTGGCTATCGCAATGTATCATCACTTTTGAGACATTGTCTTTAGCCAATGGAACTTCCAACAGAAGATCCCTCAACCATTCCGCTTCTTGACCGGCGGAAGCGAGAGCCACAAACTCTGATTCCATGGTCGAAAGTGTAATGCATGTTTGTTTCTTGCTCTTCCAAGAAATTGCTCCACCAGCAAGTGTAAATATCCATCCAGTTGTAGATTTATGGTCTCCAATATTAGATATCCAACTCGCATCAGTGTATCCTTCTAATATGGCAGGGAACCTTCCATAGTGAAGACCAAGGTCCTTGGTTTTCAGTAGATAGCCAAAAATCCTTGTAATTGCCTTCCAATGTTCATTACTTGGATTACTAGTAAATCGACTCATTTTACTGACTGCAAATGATATGTCGGGTCTGGTACATTGCATTAGGTACATTAGACACCCTATTGCACTTGCATATTCCAATTGAGCCACTGATCTTCCATTATTCTTTTGAAGTTTGTTGGCATGATCAAATGGAGTGGTTACTTCCTTAAAGTTTAGATGTTTAAACTTATCAAGCATTTTCTCAATATAGTGGGTTTGACTAAGTTCATAACCCCCACTATTTCGCTTAACCTTAATTCCTAAAATTGTGTCAACAAGTCCAAGATCTTTCATCTTGAAAGTGGATGTTAGAAACTTCTTTGTTTCTAAGATTCCTTTTAAATCATTACTAATGATCAACATATCGTCGACATAGAGACAAAGGAATATTACAGTGGTTTTGCACGTCTTTGTGTATAAACACTTGTCACAAAAATTAGGAATAAATCCATTTGAGAGTATTACAGAGTCAAATTTTTGATGCCACTGTTTTGGTGCTTGTTTTAGTCCGTATAAGGATTTGACAAGTTTACACACCTTTTGTTCATTTCCAGGAAGCAGGTAGCCTTCCGGTTGTTCCATGTAGATTTCCTCATCGAGATCTCCATTTAGGAACGCTGTTTTAACATCCATCTGATGGATTATAAGATCATTCAAAGATGCTAAGGCAAACAACAATCTAATAGTAGTTGTTCTTGCTACTGGTGCATATGTGTCGAAGTAATCTATGCCTTCTTTCTGTCTAAATCCTTTTGCCACTAATCTGGCTTTATAAGTGTTTAGAGTACCATCGCTATGGTATTTCTTCTTAAACACCCACTTGCATCCAATGGGCCTTGATCCCTTAGGTAAGTCAACAAGTTCCCAAGTGTGGTTTGATACAATTGAATCCATTTCATCTTGGATAGCATCTTTCCAAAAAGTGGAGTCCCTTGAAGTTATTGCTTCCTTATAAGTTTTTGGATCATCTTCCACTTGAAGAATAATCGGAATGCGTTGAACAAAGTTCTTACAATTTCCCTCAACAAGATAAAAGGAAATAGATTGAGAATCAATCTCATCTGGTCCTAGATTCTTTGTTTTCCGAATTCTCTTGCTTATCCTAGGCTCGGGTTGTGGTTCAATGATTATAGGAGTGCCTTCAGTTTGTATTTCTACAGTCCGAGAAGAGTTATCTTCATGAGATTCTTTATTAGTGGCCGACTCCGATCCTTTATCCTTTGTGATAAGGTTTTCAAAGAATTCTACATCCCGGGATTCAACAATTACATTAGATTCTAGATTTAAGAGTCTATATGCTTTACTGTGTTGTGCATATCCTACAAAAGCACATCTTATTCCTCGAGGACCCAACTTGGTTCTTTTAGGGTCCATGTTTTTGTAGTATGCCACACACCCCCACACTTTAAAGTAACCGATATTTGGCGCTCTGCCTTTCCATGACTCATATGGAGATATACCAGTTTTCTTTAACGGAATTCTATTGATTATATGACAGGCGGACAATAATGCCTCACCCCACAAGTTAAGGGGTAATTTAGAATGCATCAACATGGCATTCATCATCTCTTGATATGTTCGATTCTTTCTTTCTGCCATGCCATTTTGTTGTGGTGTTCGTGGTGCCGAACATTCATGTATTATACCGTGCTCTTCACAGAATGCATCAAATTCAATTGAAAAGTATTCGCCGCCCCTATCACTTCTAAGGACCTTTATACTTTTATTTAATTGATTTTCGACTTCTGCTTTATAAGTCTTAAAGGCATTAAATGCATCATCTTTATGCTTTAAGAGATATACATGAGTGTATCTAGAGGAATCGTCTATGAATGTAATAAAGTATCTATTCCCTCCACGTGTCAACATGCCATTAAATTCGCACAAATCTGAGTGCACAAGATCAAGTAATTTCGTTTTCCTTTCAACACTTTTGAAAGGCTTCTTAATCATTTTTGATTCAACACATAATTCACATTTTTTGAAATCCTTTATATTACATGAAATTAGTCCAGATTTAATTAGTCTCTTCATAGAACTAATACCACAATGTGCTAATCTATTATGCCATAAAGAAACGGAATCAAGCATGTAAACGGAATTAGAAATTTCATTAATAATATTATCATTAGTACATAGTTTGATCATTCCCTCTGCGGAATATCCTTTTCCAATGAATACACCATTACGGGTCAAAATAAGTTTGCCCGATTCATATACAGATTTAATACCCGGTTTTCCCAATAAATCCCCACTAACAAGATTCCTATTCATGTCTGGAACATGAAGCACATTTACAAGTGTAACTTTCTTTCCAGAAGTGAAGTTAAGTTCGACCGAACCGGTTCCAACAACTTTAGAGCGGACTTCATTTCCCATTTGTACCTCTTGTCCATCAATTGCTTCAGAATAGGTTTTGAATGCAGCCTTGTCATAAGTAACATGCACTGTAGCACAAGTGTCATACCACCAACCTTGAACTTTTCCTTTGATTGCCATAATTTCGCTCACTGTAGCAATTATGTCATCATCTGATCGAATTGCATTGATCTCATTTTTTGCTTTATTTTGTCTGCAATCTCGAGCATAGTGTCCAGGTTTACCGCATACGAAACATCCGTTCTTTGGACCTTTATGACCGCCAGAGTTCTTGAACTTGTTATGTTCTTTCTTTGGTCCAAGATGACTCTTTATGCCATCATGTCTCTTCTTTCCCTTGTTGGTCACAGCGTTTGTTTTGAAATGAGTAGGGGGTTCAGATTTCTCCCTCTCCTTCGATTCCTCCTCGATTCGAAGATGTTTCTGAATTTTCTCCAAGGAGAAGTCCTCGGAACTGTGCAACAATTTCTTTCGGTAGCCTTTCCATGAAGGTGGTAATTTTGCAATAATTGCACCGACTTGGAAGGTCTCAGGGATGTCTATTTTTACTGCCTTTATTTTATTGACCAGAACTTGCAATTCATGCACTTGTGGAAGAATGGGCTTAGAATCTAAGAATTTAAAATCGAAATATTTAGATATTAAGAACTTCTTCGTACCTTCCTCTTCAGCCTTGAACTTGAATTCTAGTGCCTTCCATATTTCTGTTGCCGATGGATTGTCTGTGTAGAGGTCGTAGAGACGATCAGATAAAGTATTCAGAATGTGTCCACGGCAAAGCAGTTCGTCCTCCTTGCGTTTCTTGCGCTCCTTCTTGAGTTCTTCCGAATCATTTTCTGTTGGTTCAGGTATTGGTTGTAGGTCGGGATCAAGAACATAGTGAACCTTCAGGGCAGTCAATAGGAATGTCATCTTGTCTTGCCATCTTGTGTAATTTGTTCCATCAAATCGATCTAACTTGACAAGATCCTGGTTCATCACTTTGATGCTTGAAACAACAGCGTCTGAAGCCATTATGTTACTAATACTTTTAAGATTGTTAGAAAATTCGGTAAAATTAAATGGATCCAGGACTGAATCGTGATTGAGAATCACTTTCCTTAAAAGTATTTCAAGCACTCTTTTATTATGTCTTAGAGTTGGAAAATGCAAGAACACTCAGGATAATGTCAGCCTTATTTCGAGTCTGCACAAGACAAGTGAAGAACCCGAAATGCAAGGAAGGTTTTCTGGAATTTGGAAGAGAAATTCGTTTTTAGTTCTTGTATTATTTTTCTGAATAGAATCATATATTTATAGGAGATATGGATGTTGTTTCAAAAGTTTGCAACCTTTGATGAAACAACACCATTTCACCATAAAACACAATGTTTCATATATGACACTATTTCATGAAAAGATATGAAAATTGAATTCAAAATTCAAACAAAACAATAACTAAAAAATTGAATTCAAATCATTAAATGCTATTTAACTCTTTTGTCATTTTGGAACTAATATTGCAAAACAATTTCCAACAACAGAAAGGAAATGCAACATCTTAAAAGCATGGTAGGAAGTTTACCTTTGATTTGAGCTGCTGGCCATGCTTAACAGTCCGGTATTCAACCGAGCTGAGTGAATGAGATTCATTTTGGTGGTTGGAGATGTTGGGTTCAGGGACAAATTTAGTGACAACTGTTATTGGATTTGGCATGAGTGCCACTTTCATTGTTTTTGTTTGTACAAGAATCATTTGTGGAAGACTTAGAGGTGGTGTTGAATCTAGGATGATGTATCAGATTGAATCAAGATATGATATAGAACAGGTAATTCCACTTTCCATCTCCTTTATTTTGTTGTTTTTGGACTCTTTGTTCTGTTTTTTTTTAATTAATCTTTTTTCAATACTATAATCTCAGTTTTATTTGGTTATGAGGACTTCTAGATTATGAATCTGATCCAATACTTGAAGTGTATGTTGAATAAGGAAATCTGCAATTGTTTGTTGTTTTTTAATTTCCGAGTCTGATGCAAATGCTGCATTCTATTTACATAGAATATTAAGAGATTGTGGTTTTAAGCTGCAAATAAGCTGTGTTCTGGTTTATGTAATTTTGTAACTTAGCAGGTTTTGGTGATTTAGTTTTTGATTTTTCATTGTTTTCTGATAGCCATAACATCATGTTAATGACCCTGATCCTGAACCAGTTCTGCTTGAAGCAATCCCCACTTTGAAGTTCAATCAAGAGGCTTTCAGTTCCATTGAAGATACACAGTTAAGTCCTTTTTATTAATTCTAACTCATACAGAACAAGTTCCTCATATTTTCGTTAACATCAGATACGGGGTAAGACTTGGTTGTTGTTGTATCAGATACATGATAGATTAAGGGCCTAGTTGAATCGATTTATAGGAGCTTATCTATTGATATAAACACTCTTCAAAATTATTTTATATGATAAGCGACGATGTTATAAGTGCTTAAATAAGTTGTTTATCTAGACAGGTCTGTGATAGATTAATAAGTTAATGAAAAAAGGAACCAGTGAATAGATAAATAACCGAGTTTGCTTCTACAGGTGTGTAATATGTTTAGCGGACTACAAAGAAAGAGAAATATTGCGAATCATGCCGAAATGCGGCCACACTTTTCATCTTTGTTGAGATGCGGTTAGAACTGTTTCGTCTCATTAACAACACCCAAGAAGCCATCGATGCTAAAAGAACGAGGAAAATCGCAATCTTGATGTCATTTAGATAGTAACTAACAACTTTTTATTCATTTCAAGTTGATTCTGTTAGGTACGATGTTTTATTTACCCAATGTTATTTTGAATCTATGCTTGTGTCATGATGAGTAGGATGAAACTCCTTCTTCAGGTAATGTATCTGTGTTTTTGCCCTTACTGTGTGATCTAACAATCAAATTATTTGTCCCCCTCATTTCTTACATACGATAATCAGGTTGCAGTTTAGGTCCTATACAATGCATTCATACAAAGTAACTTGAAATAGAAAGATATTTAGTATGTTGTTCTTTTTCCTTTTTCACAGACTTCCCATAAAGGTTAGTGTCACTCTTTTATGCTTATAATTCCATCATGTCTTGCTAATTTCTTTACTCTAAAATGTTACTCTTAGTGTCTGTTCATGTCACAAGTCTTACTATATTGTCAGAGTCTTTGCAGGCAGGTACCACAACCTTGCTATGCACGTGTCATGAATAGATTAGAATCAGTCTTGAGGTCCTTATGAGGTAATGTTCTTCTGTTTGCCTCTTTTCATTTTGTTTTTACTATATATATACACAAGGTGATTGTTTTGTTATAAATACTGCACAAATATTGTGGCGAAATGCTACTTTCCGAATACAGTGAGTGGTTAAGTTCTGCAGTTTATTTTGAGCTATTTCTAACACTTTCTTTTATTATACATACTGGTGTCAGTGGTATTGTTTTCATTTTGAAATGTAATTCTGGAGTCCCAACACCAAACCGTATTATATTTTTCTTGACAGAGAGTGGTTAGTCCTACCAAGGTTTCATGATTTGCTCACTTTACTGTGACATGTCATCACTGTACTAAAGCTGCTTTGGGGATAAGGATGCTTGACCAAGTGCGTGTTAACTCATTGCTATCTTTATTTGTTATAGATTGATGAACTATTTGATGGTTTTGTTTTATTTCCCAACATTATTTTGAATCCATTATTAACATGATCGTCAGAGACATTGTAGGTACCACACCCTTGCTATGAATATTTCATAAATAGATCAAAAACAATCTTGAGGTCATCAGAGATGATGTTCTTCTGTTTGCCTCTTTTGATTTGGTTTGATTTGTTTGTGCTCAACATATTATTCAGGTTCATTCGTTTATTTCATTTTTTGAATTAATATGTACAATTTTTCTAAAAATGTGAAGCCTTTTTTTGATTTGAACATTTTTTCACTTGTCTTAAGGACTTTTTGTTGGCTTTCTTGTAGTGAGCTATTTACTTTTCAATGCTTACATTGATAATGTTTTGTTGATTTTATAGGAGGATAACTTGGAAGAGTTTGGTGAATATTAAAATAATAGAGTTAATCCCTATTATGTCGTTGCACTTACTGTTAGATTGTTTGTTCCGCATGTATCTTTCATGTGTCTGTTTATGTTCTATAGAATGCATACATGCTAATGTTGATGTTTTGATATTGTTTCTATTTCAATTATTCCTTCATGAATGATCGTTTGATTATTTATGAGTTTGGCTTTAGATTATTTCTTCCATTGTTTGATTTTGAATAGGGTTTGTATTTTAATTGTTGGAAGCTGTTGTATTAATCAATGAATGATGTGAATCTAAATTCTAATATAACAATCTGATTTAGTTCAATCTCCTAAGCTTTGTTTATTTTATTAACAGAAAACAATTAACTACACTTGTTTGCATTTTCCAGGAGTAGCTAGAAATAGAATGCAAATATCTAATGGTGTCCGACACCGACCCATATCTACACCTCTTATCATCGAGTTTTGAATTTGGATTTTGAAATTCAGTTTTGTGAAGCTGGAATCGGATACGGAGACTCTTCTTGTGGAGCTTCAATTCCATCATCATCCAAGTTGTTGATCAAAGGTGGTACTGTGGTTAATGCTCACCATCAACAAATCGCCGATGTTTATATTGAAGACGGTGTCATCGTTGCTGTTAATCCAACTATCACTGTATTATTTCTCAAATGAATCATTCTTAACTTGCAATTATTTACTCCAAGACACTTATCATGTTAAAATGAACACAATTCTTAAGAAATGAAAATAGAAAGTGTTTTCACAGGTTTTGTATTCAACTTTATGCTTTCTGTCCTAGGATTTTTTACTTTTGTAATTTCGGTATTGCCAGGTTGGAGATGAGGTGCGTGTCATAGATGCTACTGGCAAGTTTGTTATGCCAGGTTAGACCTTTGATTTTTAATCTTACAACACTTCCAATGATGATTCTTTCTGGGTTTATAACTATGTAGTACTTACACCTATGCGGTTGCGACAATTTTTTAAAACCTGGCTTATATTTGACACTTTAGGTTGAAGGTGTGTCTCGGTGACTAACATTTATATGACACTGACACTGACACGTGTGGATACATACGATCAATGATCACTTCCATTTCAACGTATTATTGTTGATGCCTACGTGTCAGGGTTGATATCATGTTTGGTGTTTGTGTTTGAATTGGTATTTCATAGGCTCTTATTAGTTCTTTGAGGTTTTACCATCGGAGTGCTCCACTTCATATCTAGGGTGAAAATGTATTCTTATAAAAGCAATCCATTCTTAGCAATAATTAAGAATAGTGAAGAGTGTGTGTGAAATTCAAAGGAGCGCTATGTCCCTCTTATGCAGACCAATGTGGGACCAATTGAAGTTCTTTAAGAACTACATCATTGGTGTGAAAAGTGAGTGATTTACTTAATTAAAAGTGTTGTGGCATAGTTGAGTCCACTTAGTCAACCTAAGATGGGTTCTATTGTTGTTGATACTCTAACACCTATGCAATAGTTAAATGCTTCTTAAACGAATCACCGTAGCGATGTCACTTGTATGCATGAATTTAGTTTCTTACATTCCATCTTGATGTCAATTTGACATCATCATCATCAGATTTTGACATACCATATGATTGCATCTTTTTGTTTACTAACAGGAGGCATTGATCCTCATACTCATCTAGAGTTTGAGTTTATGAACACTGTAACGAAGGATGACTTCTTCAGTGGCCAGGCCGCGCAGTATTGGCTGGTGGGACGACAATGCACATTGACTTTGCCATACCAATTGATGGGAGTTTAATGGCCGGTTTCAAAGCCTATGAAAAGAAGGCGAAGAAGTCTTGCATGGATTATGGTTTCCATATGGCTATTACCAAATGGGATGAAACAGTTGCAAGAGAAATGGAGCTCATGGTGGCAGCGGGGAGTCTTACAAGGAAGTCGAGGAGAGCGTCGCCGGGAGGAAGAAACACACACATAAGGAAGGCGAGGAGCGCTCAAACGTCTTTGAAAGTTGAGTTGGATGAGGTTAATAGTGGTGCCGCTCTTAGTAGGGCTTCGAGTTTGGGACTCTCGTTCTCTTTTACTGGTTTTTCTGTTCCTCTTGATGAAATCAGTAGCTCCAAACCATTCAGTGATGACGAAGATATACGTAAGTAAATTTTATGTGTGTAGTTTTTGTGCTATTTTATTTTATTTAGTAGTGTTTATGATGGTTGATATAGTAAAGAGTTTAATTAAGAGGTGATTTAATGGCAAGTGAGTGTAAAATTTTTGAGACCAAGTTAGATATGAAAGGCTTTTCAAGATGTTCACGAGTTTGATAGATTCCAATCACTTTCAAGAACAAAAGGTTATAAATAATATTGCTCAATAAATATCTTTTCTTGTATGTGCTAACCACAAAATATACCTTCATAGGTGGATTAAAGTTAACTACTATATTGGTATTGATTATGAGAAAGCAAAAGAAGACAAGTAAAACCTTTTGTTTTTATGAGAAAGCAATTGATAGTAGTATGTTAGTAGCATACATATATTATGTTGTGAACTTGTGATACATTTTGAGGTCTTCTTGCTGTCAAAATAAAATAAAATTGAAGTTTTCTTAATATAAATATGTTTAAATATATTTTAAAAAATATAAAATAAAGATTATTATTTTTTTTTTCAAAATATATTAACAGTAATAATCACAATAAATTTTATTACAATCTGGAAGTTTTAGAGGGAAGGGAGTTAAATAATTTTATATAAGATTAATTTTATCCTAGTTGGTGATGTCTTGTCAATTGCAGAGTTACGTGGAGAAAGGTTATAATTTTACTTCCGTTTTGCATTTTAGATAATTTGGTTTATTATGAGGCAATAACCCTGTGGAAGGGCTCTGAGGAATTTATTTCACGTAGTAAGTACATCTTTGTTTTCTGATTGTAGGTATCAATTCTTTTAAGTTTTTCATGGCTTACAAAGGAGCTCTTATGATCGGTGATGAGCTTCTTCTACAAGGACTTAAAAAGTGCAAGTCTCTCGGTGCCTTAGCCATGGTCCATGCAGAAAACGGAGATGCTGTGGATGAAGGGCAAAAGAAGATGATAGAGCTTGGAATAACTGGACCCAAGGGACATGCTCTTTCAAGGCCTCCAGTGGTTAGTCTCATTTTTGCTCTTTTTAATAAATAGTTTACTGAATAATAGAATTGAAGAGAATAATGGAATACAGATACTGATCATGTCTGGTTTCATTTCATCGTCTAGTACTCTAGACTATTTTATTACGTCATAATGATATTTTCTCCTCATTTTTCAGCCACCCCTTTACATCTCTGACAATCACACTTAGTCGACTTACTTCACAGTGCACTGGATTTAGGTGCTTATGCTTGAGCCAAATTATCTGCTTTTAGCTACCCTTGTCAAAATTTGCATGCTGCTAAGTTGTAATCACTCTAGTTCTACATTCATTCTGATCAATTTTTTTTATCTCTGTTGATGAATCTCATTTAGCTGGTACATGATCAGAATCATTAGATTGATTACTTGTTTTATTTTGTTGTATTCTGTGATTACTGTGAAGTTTAAAATCTAAATACCTGTTAGTATGACTCATAATACATTTCTTTATTTGACTTGGAACCTTAACATGTGTAGTTAGAAGGAGAGGCAACTGCTCCTGCTATTCGCTTAGCAGATTTTGTAAACACTCCTTTGTATGTGGTTCATGTCATGAGCATTGATGCAATGGAAGAAATTGCGAAAGCCAGGACATCAGGTTCTTAACTTCAATCCTTGTAATGTATTCCAGATTATGTAGAGAAAGCATGCAATTACAACATATAAAGATACCATTAAGAGTCTATTTGTAGAAAAGCTATTACAGATACCATTAAGAGTCTATTTGTAGAAAAACTATTACGTTTGCACAACAATATTCTCGTTTTTTTTTATAGAGAAAAATGTATAAACAAGACTTGTTGTACTTGAATTATAGCAGCCATAATTAGATTAACTTGACAACACTTTACAATCCACTCTTTTGCTATGCAATTATATCGAATCTACTTTGCCATACAGAAAATTGGGGCCACTCATATAGTCAATCACTTCCACTTAATTGAGAGTGAGCTCATTTGCTTAAACTTGTAAAAAAAAGTGATTCTATAATGCCGAGTTTATAATCTTTTGTCTGCTTTATTACAGAATCTAAGATAGATGTTGAACATTTACTATGCACATGCTATTGACTTGTTACATTGTGTTTGCATATTATGGCAGATGTTTTAAACATTTTTTACTTTTGTATAAGTCTACGGAGAAATATCTCGTATACCGAGATCTGAGTTTGACAGCCTTGGATTGATGTGTTTCAAGTGTGACGTTTTAAGTTTTACTGAACTTAATTTTAGTAATCTTCCCTACTTGTTTACTGTTTCCATTTTGACCTTAAGTGCTTTTGTTCCCAAATGACTTAGGGTCTGTTTGGATAAAAAGCTTATTTGCAGCTTATAGCACAAGTGCTTATCAAAATAAGCGCTTATGAATAAGCTCGCATAAGCTATTTTTATAACAAAAGATGAAATAAATTTAAATTGTTTTTATATATGTTATAAGTTGTTTTCGTTAGCTATCTTGAAGAACTCTGTAAAAATTAGTTCAAAAAAATTTATGAAAAATGTCAAAAGTTGTTTTGATTAAGTCTCTCAAACGATAACAGAAAACAATGAAGGATAATACTAACATTATGAATTTTGTTAATTGCTCTGAAGCATCCACACCTCTTATCAACGGCATGTCTGGTGTCCGACACCGACCCATATCTACATTCAATTTATTCATTTTTTTCAAATTATTACTGGTGTCAACGTGTCAGTGTCGTGTCCTGCGTCCGTATTCTATATGTTAATTGTATTATATAGAGATTTTAAGTGCCTTGTCTGGGTTATTATTATCCATATGTAGTAACCGTGTCTTTAATAGATATTGATGCGCATCAACTTGAAAAGTTGCAAATTGTTTTTAACTCATTTCAGATCCAGTAATCTCCGATGCCCTTGGTGGAATTCTTGTTGGTTTAGTTACTAGCCATGATGGCGGTGTTGAAAACGTAACGTTTATAGAGGAAGTGAACGGTTGGCTCGAAGAGGGAAGAGATGCGCGGGGTCTTTCTCTATTGTAGGAAACAGATTTTTTGCAGTTACTGAAATATGATGTTTTGTATGACTTCCAAAATCATATTTTCTAATATACATAATTTATGGAGATATATTATTATATTTCTATATTGGCGGAGCTGTAGAGGTAGTAACTGCACAAACTCTCGATACTTAAATGAGTTATTGATAATTTCATACTGGACCATATGAATTTGTTGAGGAACTTCACAGTTACTGAATATGATTCCATTCTGTATGACTTCCAAAATCATATTTTCTGATTTGTACAAATTTGCTTAGTGGTTTTTCTTCGATGAAGTTACAGCATGGCTACTGACAGAGATAATTTTTCTTATTATTGATTAGAGCAGCCTGTGCTCTTAAATAGAATACAATATATTTAGGAAAGGAAATTCCTAATAAATACTTATCATTTCCCTCAATCAATTCTATAAGTAAGGACCAATAATTTCTATAAATACATACACAGCTAATCAAATCCTATTTATGGGATTTTAATCCTATTTAACTATAAAATATACCACTAATTAACACATGTACAGCTCGTTCTGACACTCCCCGTCAAGTTGGAGAGTGGATGTTACTCATTCCCAACTTGCCGATAATAGATTGCAATGTAGAACCACTTAATCCTTTTGTAAGAACATCTGCCAGCTGATTTCCAGTTGATACAAATGGTATACATATTGTCCCACTATCCAATTTTTCCTTGATGAAATGTCTGTCTACTTCGACATGCTTCGTTCTATCATGTTGCACTGGATTATGTGCAATGTTTATTGCTGACTTGTTGTCACAATATAGTTTCATGGGTCCATTCCATTCAATCTTTAGGTCTTGTAGAATTATTTTCAGCCATAGGAGTTCACAAATACCTAAAGCCATAGCCCGAAATTCTGCTTCTGCACTTGACCTCGCAACAACGTTTTGTTTTTTGCTCCTCCAAGTCACCAAGTTTCCTCCAAGAAAAGTACAATATCCGGATGTGGATCTTCTGTCATCTACTGATCCAGCATAATCAGCATCTGTATAGGCTTCCAAAGTAATTCCTTGACCCTTTGTAAATAGAATTCCTTTTCCAGGAGTGCCCTTCAAGTATTGCAAAATTCGGTAAACAGCTCTAAGATGATTTTCTTTGGGATTATGCATGAATTGACTCACCACTCCCACTGCATAAGCTATGTCTGGCCTAGTGTGAGATAAATAGATTAACTTTCCAACCAACTTTTGATAGGATTCTCTGTCCACAGTTGCATCTTCAACAAATTCACTAAGTCTGTGATTTTGTTCAATTGGAGTTTCTACTGGTTTGCATCCCAATTTACCAGTTTCAGATAATAAATCCAGCACATACTTCTGTTGAGAGATGAAAATACCGTGACGAGAGTGTGCCACTTCAAGGCCCAAAAAATATTTTAATCTGCCCAACTCTTTTACTTCAAACTCTTTTAGCAAACACACTTTTAGGCTATCCATTTCTGCTTGATGATTTCCTGTTACAATTATATCATCCACATAAACAATTAGTGCAGTAACTCCCCCTAAGGCTGAATGCTTAGTAAACAAAGTGTGATCTCCCTGACTTTGTTTATATCCCATATCTTTCATCACAGTGGTAAACCTTCCAAACCAGGCCCTAGGGGACTGTTTCAGTCCATAAAGGGCCTTCCTTAGCTTACAAACTTTGTCTTTCTCAAAGTTAAACCCAGGTGGGACCTCCATGTAAATTTCCTCTTCAAGGTTGCCATGTAGGAAAGCATTCTTGACATCGAATTGCTGCAAATTCCATCCATAGTTAGCTGCTAGAGATAACAAAATTCTGACAGTGCTCATTTTTGCGACAGGAGAGAAAGTCTCATGATAGTCAATCCCATATGTTTGTATGTACCCCTTAGCTACTAGTCTTGCTTTATACCTTTCTAGTGTTCCATCGGACTTGTATTTAAGGGTGAATACCCATTTACAGCCAACAAGTTTTTTGTCATTAGGAAGCTCTACTAACTTCCAAGTTCCATTTTTCTCAAGTGCATCCATTTCAACTTTCATAGCTTCTCTCCACTCTTTGCTATCTAGTGCTTCGGTAACATTTTTTGGGATAGCGGTAGTGTTTAAATGAGCAAGAAAACTTCTATGATTGTTGGACAAATTATCATAGGATATAAAGTGAGACATTGGATACCTTGGCCTTTTTGTACATGCTCTAACATCCTTCCTTATTGCAATTGGAAGATCTCTAGCATCCATGGATATATTCTGCTCCTCTAAATCAGTCCCAACAACTTCAGTTTCAGGGGGCACAATTTGCTCCTCTAAAACAGTCTCATTGATTACAGTTTCAAGAATTGGGTCAGATTCTGGGACTTGCACAGGTTGGATAATAGGTGCTGCCCTTCTTGTGTAAACTTGTAGTGGACGAGTAGCATTAGAAGTCTGTAATGAAGTGGTTATAGGACTTGACTCGGGAGTCTTGGGCATAAAAGAAAGGTCTTTGAACAAATCATCCTTATCTTCGATGCATTCCTTCTCCCCCTGAAGATAAGGTTTGGAAAAAAAGGATTCGGTTTCGACAAAAGTGACATCAATAGACACAAAATTCTTTTTTGTTGTAGGTTGATAACACTTGTAACCTTTTTGGGTAGGCGAGTAACCAAGAAATATGCATTTAATAGCTCGGGGATCAAGTTTTCCTCGATGTGGAGAATGAACATGGACAAATGACACACACCCAAAGATCCTAGGAACTAGGTGGTTTGAAGTTTTGAAATTTGGGTAGAATTTGGAGAGGAGCTGAATGGGGCTGTTATTCTGAAGAATTTGAGAGGGTAAGCGATTAATCAAGTAGGCTGCAGTAAGAGCAGCCTCCCCCCAATATTGTTTTGGAACATTTGTGTGGAATAAAGATGCTCGGGTAACATTGAGAATATGCCCAATTTTTCTTTCAGCCATCCCATTTTGTTGTGGGGTGTGGACACATGATGATTCATGAATAATACCATGTTCAGTGAAAAAGGAAGACAATGTTTGATTAAAATAATCTTTGGCATTGTCAGAACGAAACCGTTTGATGGTAGTCTCAAATTGGGTTTTTATCATTTGGAAAAACAATTTAAATATTTGAGTGACTTCACTTTTTTGTTTTAAGAGATACATCCATGACACTCTAGTACAATCATCAATAAAAATGACAAACCAACGGGCCCCCGATATATTTGGGATATTGGATGGCCCCCAAACATCACTATGGATTAAGGAAAAAGGAGTAGACATTCTTTTATTATTATTAGGAAAGCTGACACGTTTGTGTTTAGCAAGTTCACAATCATCACAGTGAAAATTTTCTAAGTTTATACCTTGAAACAAGGTGGGAAACATATTTTTGAGAGTGCTAAATGAAGGATGACCCAACCGGAAGTGACGCAACCAGATTTCTTTATTGAGGGAAGGAATAGATTCTGACAACAAAGACAGTGGAAGTTGACTCTTAATGCTACTTGTCTCACGCGCTTCCATAAGAAGGTAGAGCCCATTGTCCTCTCTAGCAAGTCCAATCATCTTCCCCGTTTCCTGATCCTGAAATTTGCAAAGTGTAGGAGTGAATGTTACCAAGCATTGTAAATCTGTTGTAAGTTTGTGAATAGATAACAGTTTGGCAGATAATTTGGGCACATGCAAGACATCTCTCAACATTAAATTTTGACTTAGTGGAATATCTCCCTTTCCTGCAACAGTAATAAAAGTGCCATCTGCAGTGACAATCTTTTTATTACTTGGACACGGTGTGTAAGAGATAAACTCTGTAGAGGAATGGGTCATGTGATTCGTAGCCCCAGAATCAACAATCCATGTCCCTTTTCCTGTAGATTGTAAAACACTAAGAGCATAGGGATGAGAACTACCTGATAATGCCATGGAAGAACTACCTGTGTTTGTGGGTTTGACTAAAGAGTCTAGTAGTTCCCTTAGTCTTGTAATTTCTTCTGAATTGAAATCAGCAGTAGGTTTGGAATGACTTTCCTTGACAACACTTGATTGGACCAAGTGGACATGTGCTGGTCCTCCTCGTTGAATGCCTTTGGTGTTCCAATTTCGGTTCTGATTTGGCGGTTTTCCATGAAGTTTCCAGCATCTGTCTTCGGTGTGCCTTGGCTTCTTGCAGAAGGTACACCATAGAGAATCCTTGTTATCCCCTCTTTCAATCTCCATTTTGGGAGCTCCTCCGGTTTGCCCGTTCTTCCATTGGTCAATGTTCTTCTCTCTACTTTGTGCTACTAAGGCTGAACTTTCAGTTGATTGAGGCTTCATCATCACTCCTCTTCGTGATTCTTCTGTTCGAAAGGCAGCCATGGTTTCATTTAGTGAGGGTAACTTTTTTCCGAGTACTTGAATCCTTATTGGATCAAACTCATTGTTCAGACCGGTTAAGAACTTATAGATTCTATCCTTCTCCTTATAATTTTTTAGTAAAGTAGCATCTGCAGTGCATTTTGCTTCAAAATGTTCATAGTGATCCAACTCCAACCATAGATTTTGTAGAGTTTGGGCATACTCACTAATGGACTGATCTCCTTGCTTGGTAGTTGCAATCTTCATCTTAATTTCGTAAATTTGTGCAGCATCACCAACCTTGGAATAGTTTTCTTTACAGCTGTCCCACACCTCTTTGGCAGTCTTCATGAATATGCATGCATCACTAATCTCAGGCACCATGGAATTCCATAGCCATGATATTACAACAGCATCTTCTTCATCCCATGCAGCAAATTTCCCGTCTGTAGCTTCTGGAGTATCCTTTCCAGTAAGATGATTCAATTTGCCCTTCCCCTTTAAAAAGGTTTGGACAAAATGAGACCATTTGAGGTAGTTTTTACCATTGAGACGAAGGCTAGGTTGAACATTTTTCAGCTCAACAGAGCCGGTGTTTGGGGCAGGGGTATTAACTGGTTCAGACATTCTGAATTTTGTTGGGAAAAACGGCAAGATAGACCGTAAAATAAAATCGGCAATGCAGGCCGCACAGCGGAAACAATGGCAATGCAGGCCACAATTTTTAACAGGCTCCTATGGATTTTGGAGCTCTGATGCCATGACAGAGATAATTTTTCTTATTATTGATTAGAGCAGCCTGTGCTCTTAAATAGAATACAATATATTTAGGAAAGGAAATTCCTAATAAATACTTATCATTTCCCTCAATCAATTCTATAAGTAAGGACCAATAATTTCTATAAATACATACACAGCTAATCAAATCCTATTTATGGGATTTTAATCCTATTTAACTATAAAATATACCACTAATTAACACATGTACAGCTCGTTCTGACAGCTACAGTTCATTTAAAATTAGCCATCTTCTTGTGTCGTCTATAAGAAAAATTGCACGGTTGACTTAATATATCCTTGTTATGGTTTTATGGACATTCTTTCTCAATTATTATTATTTGATTGTGCAATTGTGAAGTTGTTATGATCTGCTTGTGATTAATATGTTCTTTTATTTATCAAAATTATTTTGAATTCATAACTAACTTGATCGTCGTAGTTTTTGCAGGTACCACACCTTTGGTGTGTCATGCTATGCTCATCAGTATGATGAAACAGAATGGAAACGCAACATCTTAAAAGCATGGTAGGAAGTTTACCTTTGATTTGAGCTGCTGGTCATGCTTAACAGTCCGGTCTTCAACCGAGCTGAGTGAATGAGATTCATTGACATGGGGTGGGGGGCCTTCTGAAACATTGGAAATGGGCAGAGGCTGAAAACTTTGGGTGTCAGGCTGTGTTTGAAGTGGGGAGTCATGCCTCAAATATAAATTCTGGTGTCCCTAGTGAAAGTTGAAGCAAAACATTGAAAATTTGAGTTGTTCTGCATAATGCCTATTAAGCTCACGAGATCTTGCGAAAGAAATGGGAGAAGGTGTGTAGAGAAAATAAAAGGCGGGGAGGGGACTGGGTATATAAAATTTGAGAGCTTTCAACTTAGCTTTGGTTTGGTACTGGCTCTTGAGGTTGCATGTAGAAAAACAAACTCAGTTTTTGAAAACCAGAATTTCATGCATATGGACCCAACATATTATTCAAACAAGTTTATTTGACAGTAATATATAAGACAATTATTGCCCTTTTGTAATTTGTACAAGTAAAGTGTAAACTTTGAATTTTGTTTGAAATCGTGATTTCCGTTTTTGATTTGGTTCTCACAATATAGGAAAGTTACTTTAACTTGTTTGTATTTTCTAAAGGTAACTAGAAATAGGATTTGGGTTTAGTAGGACTTTTTAATTGTATCTTGTTCTTTTTCCTCTTTTAAAAGACTTCCCATAAAGGTCAATGCCACTCTTTTATGCTTAACATCATGCGTTTTTATAACTCCGTCTTTTTGTTTACTCTAAAATGTTACTCTTTTTATTTTTCAAAATTATTTTAAAGTGATAACTAACTTGTTCGTCCGAGTCTTTGTAGGAAGGTATGTACGCTCTTGTCATGAATAGATCAAAATGAGTCTTGTGGTCATTTAAGGTAATGTTCTTCTATGGTCTCTTTTCATTTGGTTTTTAGAATGTATGCTAAGTGATTGTTTTGTTACAAATAGTAAATACTGCACAAATCTATAATAAATATTGGACTGTTTCTGACACTTTTTTTTTTATATTATTCGGGTAAGGGTTGTATTGTGTTTTGATTTCACTGTTTTTTTTGTCATATTTGATAGGGAGAGCCAGCAGTTGAGGTTACAAATGAAGGTGTTGATGCTGCAGGGCATACAATTGGTACAACTTTGGAGGTCATTTCCAACTTAGGAAGGTTCTCAACCCCAAGAGTGTGATCAAACCAACATCACTAACTAAAGATTATTTTGAATCCATAACTAACTTGATCGTCCGATACTTTGTAGGTACCACACCTTTGCTATGATCATGTCAGTCTTGAGGCCCTTAGAGGTAATATTCTTATGTTTGCCTCTTTTAATTTGGTTTGATTTGTTTGTGCTCAACAAATTATTCAGGTTCATTCGTTGATTTCGTTTATTAATATGTACAAGTTTTATAAAAACGTGAAGCCTTTTCTTGACTTGAACATTTTTTCAGATATTATTCAGGTTTTTTTTAACTATGCAATGATTAAATGAACTTGTTCTTTGTCTAAATTCAATATTTCTTCCATATTAAATCTGGCTGCCTTACTTCACTTGTTCAGTTTATTTTTTCTAAATTTATAGTAATTTGTGACCTTTTCCATGAGATATAGAAAGTGATGCAGGGAACCTTTGATTTGGAAGCATAATTCGGTTTGCACCCCAGCTATTTTTCATATAGAGTTTCATGCATTACATTAGATTAAATCACATGAATTTGTTAATTAATCTGTAGAACCTACACCTCCTATCAAAGGTGTGTCCAATGTCAGACACGTGTTGGTTTTTGTTTCTGACACTGACTTACCACATTCAATTTATTTATTTTTTTAAATTAATACTGGTGTTGACGTGTCATTCTCGTGTCCCATGCTCGTATTGTATAAAAAAGTTTGAAATCCATAATATGAAACTTCCAGTGCCTTGTTCTGGTCATTGTTATCCATATGTGGTAAACGTGTCTTTAATAGATATTGATGTACATCAACTTAAAAATTTGCATATTGTTTATAATTCATTTCAGATCCTAGTAATTTTCAACTATGACAACCAAAATCTTTTTATTGGGACTTTAGGTGAAAAGTCATTCTGCATATTATTGTTGTTAATTTATTGTTTATAATATGTTCTGATTTGTACAAATTTGCTGAAGTGGTTTTCCTTTAAATGTGGTTGCAGGGATTTGTCATCGTCTCAGTTTTATTCGATACAACATCTTGCTCTCATACACCTTAACAAAATGGGGTAGCCGGACGTAAAAATATGCATCTTGTAGAAACCGCTTGGACCCTACTTCTCTATGGTAATGTTCCATTCTGGTTCTGGGGGATATTATGCTAATATATTACCTTATAAACCTCATGCCCTCGCCTGTCCTTAACAACAATATCCCTCACTTAATTTTGTTGTTTTCTTATTCCCCCATCACCCAATTCCTCCAGGTATCTTCGAGTCTACAATATTTGTTAAAGTAAATGCCGTGACGATGACGGTACCAGTGATCACCCATGGTTCTCTTTCTCTCTCTTCCAGGTTACTCCTACCCTATCTCATATCGAAACATTGGGGACAATGTTCAGTTTAAGTGTGGGAGGAGATTTTTATCGTTTTTTATTGCTTTTCTTTATTTTTAGTATGTTTTGTGCGTTTTTAGTTGTTTGCTTTTCCTTTTAATAAAATAACATGTGTTTGACGAGTCATCTGTGTAGTGTATCCATATTTCTTCCATTTCTTTAACCTTACCAAAAAAAATTTGTGAGCAAAGAAAACAGTGCATTTTGAATATTCAGGCTATAAGACAGGTTTATGACGGGATGTAAAAGACTTGGGAAAAGTTTTTCTAAAAATCGGTATTGTCTTAACACCGCAGGCTTCATGATTATAAGAGTCGATCCCGATATCCCATATGTTGTGGTCCCAATTTTTGTTCCAAATAAGTCCTTAAGTAGTTTATCCTTGCAGTCAGCTCCGGCTTAAGCATGCTCTACGTAGGGGACCGATGAAAATAAGTGAATGATCACAAAAAAAATTCCTGCTTTGTTCTCAAATCATATGAAAAATCGGGTTAGGTGACTCTCACACGGTCATTTAACCCAGTAAACTAAAGACATATGCGAAAAATGCAGAAAAATATATATATATATATATATATATATATATATATATATATATATATATATATATATATATATATATATATATATATATATATATATATATATATATATATATATATATATATATATATATATATATATATATATAAGAATATGCCTATTGTTAGTTGGTTCAGAGGTATCTGGTGCTGAATTTGGTAGGATGGATTACGATCCAATCCCCCACAACTGCAAATTGGGTTAAATAAAGGGGTTACACCAACTTATGTACCAGAGCCCCATGCTTAAAATCATAATCACTAACCGGTCACTTTACTATGAGTATGTACGGATAACGGGCTTAATGTGATTGCACCTGAATGAAAAGGACTTGAAGAAAACGAAAAGAAGGCCTAAGTATGGTGGGGTAATGTGGATTGATTTGTAGGAACCGCTTGGACCCTACTTCTCTATGGTAATGTTCCATTCTGGTTCTGGGGGATATTATGCTAATATGGCATGTTACCTTATAAACCTCATGCCCTCGTTTATCCTTAACAACAATATCCCTCACTTAATTTTGTTGTTTCCTTATTCCCCCTTCACCCAATTCCTCCTCGTGTCTTCAAGTCTACAATATTTGTTAAAGTAAATGCTCGTGACGGTGACGGTACCGGTGATCACCCATGGTTCTCTTTCTCTCTCTCTTTCAGGTTATTCCTACCCTATCTCATATCGAAACAATGGGAACAATGTTCGATTTAAGTGTGGGAGGAGATTTTTATCGTTTTTTATTGCTCTTCTTTATTTTTAGTATGTTTTGTGCATTTTTAGTTGTTTGCTTTTCATTTCAATAAAATAACATGTGTTTGACGAGTCATCTGTGTAGTGTATCCGTATTCAGGCCATAAGACAGGTTTATGACAGGATGTAAAAGATTTGGAAAAACTTTTTCTAAAAATCGGTATTGTCTTAACACCGTAGGCTTCATGATTATAAGAGTCGATCCCGATATCCCATATGTTGTGATCCCAATTTTTGTTCCAAATAAGTCCTTAAGTAGTTTATCCTTGCAGTCAGCTCCGGCTTAAGCATGCTCTACGTAGGGGACCGATGAAAATAAGTGAATGATTACAAAAAAAAATCCTGCTTTGTTCTCAAGTCATATGAAAATTCAGGCTAGGTGACTCTCACACGGTCATTTAACCCAGTAAAATAAAGACATATGCGAAACATGCAGAAGAAAAATAAATATATATATATATATATATATATATATATATATATATATATATATATATATATATATATATATATATATATATATATATATATAAGAATATGCCTATTGTTGGTTGGTTCAGAGGTATCTGGTGCTGAACTTGGTAGGGTGGATTACGATCCAATCCCCCACAACTGCAAATTGGGTTAAATAAAGGGGTTACACCAACTTATGTACCAGAGCCCCATGCTTAAAATCATAATCACTAACCGGTCACTTTACTATGAGTATGTACGGATAACGGGCTTAATGTGATTGCACCTGAATGAAAAGGACTTGAAGAAAACGAAAAGAAGCCTACGATCGCATTACCCCACCATAAGTCTTTTTGCCTTGAATTAACTCTAGTTGATACTGTTTTTCTTGCATAAACTATAAAGAATTTTGCTTGAGGACAAACAAAGATTTAAGTGTGGGAGAATTTGATCACACTGAATCACACCGTATTTTTGACTCGGATTTCACATGTTTATTAGGACTTTATTATCATTTTGTTTGTATTATGCTCTCTTTTATTTTGTTTTCAGATATTTAGCTCTTTCGGGACCCTTTTAGAAGAAACGAAGCAAAAAAACCAAAAATGAGGTTTTTTCGGCAAATATTATACACATGGCGTTGCACATGGCGGGCGCTATAGGAGAAGTTATGACTCATCAGCCCTCAACCAGGGGTAATCCGTCACATCGGGGGGTTATCTCACTTTAGTGAGATTGAGTTGAGTCACTTTTTATTTTATCGCTTTTATTTATTTTACTTGTCTTGCTTTATTTTATTTAATTTCTGTCTCGCTTTACTTTATTTAATTTCTGTCCACGCTTTACTTTATTTAATTTCTGTCTACGCTTTACTTTATTTAATTTCTATCCACGCTTTACTCATTCTTTACGCCTTACATTCTAAAACAACTTTTCATCATGATCAATATTGTTGTGTTTGTTGGTATTACCATGTCTGACTAAATCTTTTAAAGGTTAGAATGTAAGGATCCCGGTTAAAGAGATGTTTCACATATTGAATCTGTAGAAATACTTTAAAGGTTGTTTTGATTTTTAACTTGAGTTTTCTGAAACAAACTTGGTTAGTTTTAACTATTCAAGGAGTGCGAAAGCACCCTGACTTAGTTAACTAGCAATATTTATCACTTTAAGAAAAAACGATTTTTGAAATTGTTTTCGGACACGTTGATAGCTTTAAAATCAGGAAACTCCTTCGGTAAAACTTTCCAAATCAAAATCACTTTTCAATAAGTTTACGAGTCTTATTTCTTAAAAATAAGTTTACTATTTTAGCGTTCTGCACACCTTTTATAAGTGACAATAAACGACCTTAATTTAAGGGTAAACTCGAATCTGAATACGCGAAAGCCACAATAGAAAGTATTGTCTCATAAGTAGTCCTATTTAGACAATCGAAACATCATTTATCCGACGTGATATACATTCAAACCTGTCTTTATCTGCATTGCATTTATTATTTACCGTTATTTTCCAACATCAAGATCTTTTTTGTACCGCCTTAGATAAACATCGTAACAATAGTAATCGATAGATTGACGATTTGGTCTCTGTGGGATCAATATTCTTTTATATTACTCTGACGCGATTCGTGCACTTGCGAATATAGCGCTCTTTCCTGGGTTTGATGATTTATCAACTCGATTACTTAAGTGTGTCTTTCTTGGTTGTTACCTTGTTCGAGTTTGTTTCATATTTCGAGTCCAATCACGTAACTACGGAACCCCTTCAAGAAATTACTCCCACACCTCTTCTGAATGTTATTAATGTCTAGTCTATCATTATTCTCAATCAGTCCAAGGAGCCTGATCCACTAAATATCACTTCGGTTGACCCTCCTACTTCTCGACCACTACAAACATATCACCATCATCACTCAAAATCTCTCATACCTGTACCCGAGGTCATTGCAGACTCTCCTTTAAGGTTGTCCAATCAACCGATCTGATCCTGCAACCTGAGCTAGATTTTCCGATTGCCTTGTGAAAAGGTATACATCAAACACGAAATCCCTCTCCACATTATACTAATGTATGTTAGCATCATTTTCCCCTTTACGTTATACTTATGTCTTCTTTGTCTTCTATTTTTATTCTTAACACTCCAAGTGAAGCATTATCTCACCCTTGAGTGGAGGCAATCAATGATTGACGAGATGTGTTCTCTCCAAACAATGGTACCTGGGAGTCATCGACTATGGTTTGTAGGTTATATGCACCAACCACATGGGTTTGTTGCTCAAAGGGAGTCATCGACTATGGTTTGTAGGCTGCACATGTGTCTTTATGGTGTTAAGCAATCTCCAAGAGTTTGGTTTGATAGATTCAGTACTTTAATATAACAGTTTGGTATAGTCCGTAGTGAAGCCGACCATTCTAGTTTTTTTTTATCATCACTCATCCCAATAGTGAATTACTCTTGCTGTGTATGTAGATGACATTTTCATAATTTTTAGTCATCAATAGGGAATATTCCAATTGAAATAACATCTATCGAATAAATTTCAGACGAAAGACCTTGGTAAACTCCTATATTTTTTGGGTATTGAGGTAGTCCAATCTAAAGATGATATGGTAATTTCTCCGGAGAAATATGCTATGGATACTTTTGAAGAAACAAGTTTGTAGAATGCTAAACCAGTTAATACTCTTATGGATCCAAGTGTTAAAATTCTACCAAATTAGGGGGAGCTTCTATATGACTTAAAGATGTATAAGATATTAATCGGAAAGTTAAATTATCTCACAGTGACTGTCCCAACATTTCTTTTCTAGTTAGTGTGGTAAACTAGTTCTTAAATTCTCCTTTCTAAGAACACATGAACGCTATTTTTTGGATTCTGAGATACATCAAAGGGAATATTCCAGTTGAAATAACATCTATCGAATAAATTTCAGACGAAAGATCTTGGTAAACTCCTATATTTTTTGGGTATTGAGGTAGTCAAATCTAAAGATGATATGGTAATTTCTCCGGGGAAATATGCCATGGATACTTTTGAAGAAACAAGTTTGTAGAATGCTAAACCAGTTAATACTCTTATGGATCCAAGTGTTAAAATTCTACCTAATCAGGGGGAGCTTCTATATGAATTAAGGATGTATAGGATATTAGTTGAAAAGTTAAATTATCTCACAGTCACACATCCCAACATTTCTTTTTCAATTAGTATGGTGAAGTAGTTCTTAAATTCTCCTTTCTAAGAACACATGAGCGCTATTTTTTGGATTCTGAGATACATTAAAGGTTCTCTAGGAAAATGTGTCATTTATGAAAATAAAGGACATACTCAGATAGTTGGATATCCTAACGCTGATTGAAAAAACTCACCCATTGTTAGACGATTTATCTCTGAGTATTGTTTATTTGTTGAAGGAAACCTAATATCCTATAAAAGTAAGAAACAGAATGTAGTTGCAAGATCAAGTGCTGAGGTAGAATATAAGGTTATGACACTAGTAACATGTGAGGTCGTTTGGTTGAATCAACTGCTCAAAGAACTTCAATTTGAAAAAATAAGACCATGACACTTATTTGTGATAATCAAATTCCATTACGTATTGTTTCGAATCCAGGTTTCATGAGAGGACCAAACATTGTCAGAGAGAAGATAGAATCAAACGACATTGTCACAAGTTTTGTCAACTCTAATGATCAATTGGCATGTGTTTACAAAATCCCTACGAGATCCTAAAACTAATTATATATGTGGTAAGCTTAGTGCATTTAACTCATATGTTTAAATTTGAGGGGGAGTGTTAATATTTGTATAGAAAATATTCCATTGAATATTTTTTAACCTATCTAGAATATAATAGAATATACCATTGCATATTCCTTATGTATTTAATATAATATACCGTATAATACAATCTTCGTAATCTTATTCAGACATATTGTATATTCAAATGTCCCTCAATCTCATATTTCAACAATTTGACTATGAAATTGTGAAGTTGTCATGATTTGTTGGAGGATATCTAAGGTAATATGTTCTTTTTTTTTACTAATATTATTTTGAATTTACAATTAATATTTTTTTTTCTTCCTTTGCATGATTTAAAACAATGCATGTGTGTAGTTTTTTCTTAAAATATGATGAGGCTCATCATATGAATTTTTGTTGCTTTTAACTACTTCTCTTTTGTAATTTGTATTAGTATAATACTACAAATATTTGTTCACAAAATCAGTGAATTTGTTTTCGTCTACGTGATTTCTTTGTGCTATCTACCTATGTCCACTAAATTATGGATTTTGAATTCTGTTGTCTCTATTTGTTATGATAAAAAGTGCATGTATAATAAAGCTTTTCACTAAGAGATTGCACAACAATGTTTATAACATAGTAATTATTTTTTATGAATTCTACTTTGCAAGTTGTCTCGTAAACTAAATTTGTAAAAAAAAAACTATAATTTATATAGATAATGCATTCATAAAAAGTAAATTTGTTGGTATCATCCAAAGGTATCTAAAAATACTATGTTTGGTTCGGTAGGACTTTCTATCTGTATGTTGTTCTTTTTCCTTCTTCAAAGACTTCCCATAAAGGTCAATGTCACTCTTTTATGCTTATAACGTCATGTGTTGTTATAATTTCGTCTTTTTGTTTACTCTAAAATGTTACTTTTTTTATTTCCCAAAATTATTTTGAAGTGATAACTAACTTGTTCGTCCGAATCTTTGTAGGACGGTATGTACGCTCTTGTCATGAATAGATCAAAATGAGTGTTGAGGTCATCACAGGTAATGTTCTTCTATTACTTCTTTTCATTTGGTTTTTACAATAAATGCAAAGTGATTGTTTTGTTACAAGTAGTAAATAATGCACAAATCCATAACAAATATTGAGCAGTTTCTCGCACTTTCTTTTTTATATTATACTGATAAGGGTTGTGTTTTGATTTCACTGTTTCTTTTGGTCATATTTGATAGGGAGAGCCAGCCGTTGAGGTTACAAATGAAGGAGTTGATGCTGCAGGGCATACAATTGGTACATCTTTGGAGGTCGTGTTCAAACTTAGGAAGGTTCTCAACCCCAAGAGTGTGATCAAACCAACATCACTAGCTAAAGATTATTTTGAATCCATAACTAACTTGATCGTCCGATACTTTGTAGGTACCACACCTTTGCTATGACCATGTCAGTCTTGAGGTCTTTAGAGGTAATGTTCTTCTGTTTGCCTCTTTTAATTTGGTTTGATTTGTTTGTGCTCAACAAATTATTCAGGTTCATTCGTTGATTTCATTTATTAATGTACAAGTTTTATAAAATCGTGAAGCCTTTTCTTGACTTGAACATTTTCTCAGATATTATTCAGGTCTTTTTTGAACTATGCAATGATTAAATGAACTTATTCTTTGTCTAAATTCAATATTTCTTCCATATTAAATTTGGCTGCCTTAGTTCACTTGTTCAGTTTATTTTTCCTGAATTTATAGTAATTGGTGACCGGTTCCATGAGAATTGAAAGTGATGCAGGGAGCCTTTGATTTGGAAGTATAATTCGGTCTGCATCCCAGCTATTTTTCATATAGAGTTTCATGCATTTCTTTAAATTATATCACATAAATTTGTTAATTGATTTGTAGTACCTACACCTCCGATCAAAGGTGTGTCCAATGTCAGGCATGTGTTGGTTCCTGACACTGACACATCCACATTCAATTGATTAATTTTTTCAAATTATTATTGGTGTTGACGTGTCACTGTCGTTTCCCATGTCCGTATTGTATAGGTTAATTTATTAATTAGTGCGTAAAGAAAAGTTTGAAATCTATAATATGAAATTTCCAGTGCCGTGTTCTGGTCATTGTTACCCATATGTGGTAACTGTGTCTTTAATATATATTGATGTACATCAACTTGAAAAATTGCATATTGTTTATAATTCATTTCAGATCCCAGTAATTTGCAACTATGACTACCAAAATCTTTTTATTATTACTTCAATGTGGTTACAATATGTAGGTAGAAAGTTATCCTGCATATTTTCTGATTTGTACTAATTTGGTGAAGTGGTCTTCCTTCAAATGTGGTTGCAGGGATTTGTCATTGTCTCAGCTTTACTCGATACAACATTGCTACAGTTCATTTAAAATTATCCATCTCCTTCTGCAATCTATAAGAAAAATTGCACCGGTTGACTTAATATACCCTTGTTATGGTTTTATGGATAATCTTTCTCAATATTTGAATATGCAATTGTAAACTTGTCATGATCTGCGGGAGAATATCTAAGATACTATGTTCTTTTATTTACAATATTATTTTGAATTCATAACTTGACCGTCGGAGTTTTTGTAGGTACCACACCTTTGCCGTGTCATGCTATGTTCATGAGTATGATTAAACAGAAAGGAAATGGTAGGAAGTTTGGTTTACTGTGATCGGTTCCATGAGATTTAGAAAGTGATGCAGGGACGCCTTGGATCATGCTCAACAAGCTGCTAGAGTGTTCAAGAACAGAAGCAGCCTGCGGTCTACCCTATTGGAAGCACCATCCGTTCTTGAACCCAACTACGAGTGGATGAGTGTCATTGGCTCGAGGGCCTGCTGGAACAATGGAAATGGGCAAAGGGTGAAAATGTTGGGTGACAACTGGTTCCCGGGTCAGGCTGAGTTTGAAGTGTGGAGTCCTGCCTCAACCCTAGTGATTCGGTTGATCGAAGATGACGCAAACAATGGAAATTGTGAGTTATTCTTCATCTATTTTAATGCTGATTAAGAAACAAAAGATAGAGTTCTTAGATGATGAGATTCCTCACATGATCACACTATCGTCACCCCATCATACTCCCTCACCACTGCAGAAAACACGCTTACCATTAAAGAATGAAATTATTGAGCTTGGTGAGATGCGGTTAGAACTATTTCGTCTCATTAACAACACCCAAGAAGCCATCGATGTTGAACGAACGAGGAAAATCGCAATCTTGATGTCATTTAGATAGTAACTAACAACTTTTTATTCATTTCAAATTGATTTTGTTAGGTATTTTGTTTTGTTTACCCAATGTTATTTTGAATCTATGTTTGTGTCATGATGAGTAGGATGAAATTCCTTCTTCAGGTTTGCCTCTTTTGATTTGGTTTGATTTGTTTGTGCTCGTTTATAGAAAACTATAGAAAACTACTCTTCATCTAACGATCTAGATCAGCTACAGCAGGATCTATATCTACAACATGATGATGGTTGTGCATGGATAAAAAAGAAGGGTCATGAAATGGTTAATTCCAGGAAGATCTAGGGTTCTGGTAATTTCTTTTGTTCTTCTTCTTTCAGCTTATGTTACTTCTTCTCAGCAACACACCGACCAAAAAACAACACCAGCTTCAACTTCAAGTAATGAAACCAAAGGAGTTGATGCTAATCACCATGCTAAAGTATTTTATAAACACACTTGGCCGGTAAGAGTGTTCAATATTCACAAATACTTCATAAAAATTTCACATGTGTATGAGATTATTTTTTAGGGTTATATATATATATATATATATATATATATATATATATATATATATATATATATATATATATATATATAAGCATGTGGATATATACTGAATTGATAATATTTGTGGTGCATGCAGGTGATGAAATTTGGGTAGAGAATAATAGTTGGTACCATAATTGGATTTCTAGGATCATCATTTGGAACTGTGGGAGGTGTTGGTGGAGGTGGCATATTTGTTCCCATGCTTACTCTTATTATTGGATTCGATGCAAAATCAGCAACAACAATATCAAAATGTAAGTATAGGTTGCTTCTTTTGCCTCATGATGAATGCTTATATTTTTATATATTATAAAATAAATAAAAAGTTGTGAAAAAAAAGTAAAGAATTGGCAATAAAAGATAATTTTATCTAATGATCTTTTTCTAATGATCTTTTTCTCAATCTTTGATGTGTTCTGTTCTGATGGACTCACCACATTCATCACCATGTTCTCGGATTTCATTTACGTCAACCCGACCGGCACCAAAACCTAATAAGAAACGAAAGATACAGTTTTTAGATGATGAGATTCCTCACATGATCACACTATCGTCCCCTCATCATACTTCCTCACCACTGCAGAAAACACGCTTACGGTTAATGGATGAAATTATTTAGGTTGGTGAGATGCGATTAGAACTAAAGAAAGAGGAAAATCGCAATCTTGATGTCATTTAGATAGTAACTAACAACTTTTTATTCATTTCAATTGATTCTGTTAGGTATGTTGTTTTATTTCCCCAATGTTATTTTGAATCCATCCATCTGTTACTATGCTTGTGTCATGATGAGTAGGATCAAACTCCTTCTTTAGGTAAAGTAACTAGAAATAGAATGACATTTAGTATGTATGGTTGAGTATGAATTCCTAACTGTATCTTGTTCTTTTTCCTTTTTCACAGACTTGTTGGTCAATGTCAGTTTTACTTGATTGTCAGAGTCTTTGCAGGCAGTTACCACAACCTTGGTATGCTCACATCATGAATATATCAAAATCAGTCTTAAAGTCATTACAGGTAATAATCTTCTTGTGTTTTCTCTTTTCATTTGGTTTATGCAGTGGTGAGGGATTTTTTCTTCTATAAATTGTGTTAATTACACTGTCCCTTTCTTACATTCAAGATGAGAAACTTTTACTTGATCTTGCTTCATATTTTCCTAACATTTGTGTTGACACATTCAGCGCCTAAAGGATCTCTTATAACCAATGTTCCAGGCTTCAATGGATCTCTACCTTCAAAGCACTATGGAGGGTATGTAACAATAGATGAAAGTCATGGTAAGAACTTGTATTACTATTTTGTTCAATCAGAAGGCGATTCATCAAAGGACCCTATTGTTCTATGGCTGAATGGTGGACCAGGATGTTCTAGTTTTGATGGTTTTGTATATGAACATGGTAATAACTATTTTTCACTATCATTTTCATTTTGTAATTGTTTCTCAAATCAAATAAATGTAGATTGAAAATTCATTTTAATATCCAAAACAATTTTTTTGTAATATCTAATCTAATATATTATATAAACAATGTGTTCCATTGGTGATGTGTTTCAGGTCCTTTTAATTTTGACAAACCTGTCAATGGATCCTTGCCTAAGTTGCATCTCAATCCATACAGTTGGTCCAAGTTTGGTCATTTTTAATAATAATAATCAGAAATTCAATCTATTAAATTAGTATTTGTAGTATTTAAAATATATGATTTTAGTCTAAATATTAGACAAAACATTTTGAATCATTTTTAATGTGTTTTCTTGCAGGTTTCCAACATTATATATTTGGACTCACCCGTTGGAGTAGGATTTTCGTATTCGAAAAATACATCTCAGTACGAAACTGGAGATGAAAAGACTGCGACTGATTCACATACTTTTCTCCTCAAAGTAAGAAAAAAATTTCTAAAAGATTTGCATCAACAATTCCTTAATTCCTTAATCATTGCTCTTGCCATATTGTTAACATATCTACTTTATTTTTGAACAAACAAGTGGTTTGAATTATATCCTGAGTTTCTTGCAAACCCCTTATACCTTGCTGGAGAATCTTATGCTGGAGTTTATGTGCCTACTCTTGCTCATAAAGTAGTACAAGGTATTAATAAATGTGGTTATGTCATGAAAATGTTTAATTAAATTAATGTACTAGAAAAATAATAACTAATATGCATTATTATTTGTTTGATGTTGTTTAGGAATTGAAGCTGGTATCAAACCTAAACGGAATTTCAAGGTATATATTTTTCCATTCAGTGATTATACATTATTATCTTTTTTTTACTTTTGTTGCTTAAATATAAACGGATTTGAATTTGTAGGGTTATTTGATTGTAAATCCTGTTGCTGATGAACAATTTGATGGCAATGCTCTTGTTCCTTTTGCACACGGAATGGGTCTGATCTCTGATCAAATACTCGAGGTATAAATAAAATATTTAAGAGTCTCATGATTTTTGAACTGTATTGAATCAAACAACATTCGTATGATTGATGTTATGTTATGTGTTACAGAACATAACAAAAGCATGCAACGGGACTTTCTATGCAACAAACTCTAGTGACCATTGGTTGTCGAACCTTAATGATGTATGTAAGTCGATTACATTATCATTATTACTGTCAATTCATATTTTCTGATTTGTATGACTTCCAAATCATATTTTCTGATTTGTACAAATTTGCTTTAGTGGTTTTTCTTCAATGAAGTTACAGCATGGCTACAGTTCATTTAAAATTATTTTTTGTGTGTTGATCATGTTGTATGTTCTGTTTATTCATGAATTTTGTCAATATTATTTGAGTAATTTTTGAATTAATGTGCATTTGTTCATTCTGATGCCACAATGTGGTTACAACTTGCCTACCTTGCCATGTTTTGATCATGAAATTCTTTTGGTAATTGATATTGATGTGAGACCTTTTGGATTGTCTCAAGATGTGTTTGAAGTTGATTCATGTTAATTTTCAGCTTCTGTTTTAAATTTTTTCTCCATCTTTGACCCTAGGCTTTGACCTAGTGGTTTGCTTCTCATGTTTGAGCTTTGATTTCAGGTTGAACATCCAAGTTATATGGTTCATGATGCTCCATCATTTGAGCATTTGATGTTTACCATTTGATCACTAACTTGTGTGTTTTGTAGGGTTGTTAGCTCATTTGAGTTTGGACTTGTGGCTTATGCCTTTGCTTATTGGGTTTGATTGTTGATATTGATGTTGTTTGATTTGTCTGAACTTTGTACTGATTTGTGTGATGTTTCCACAGGTACATAAGTTGCTTAAGTTCATTTTGAACTTGCTTTTGCTTGGTTGCTTAACCAATTAGGTATAACTTCTAATCTTCATGTAGTCTGGAAGACCTACTGTTACTTGGTAGGCACCTGTCTGAAGCCCTCCTTAAGAGGCCATGTTCTTGTGTGTTTATGTTTGTGCTAAGCAGGAAAAGTCCTTTAATAAGGCAATTGGCAGATAAAAGAGATGTGTAATCCATCTCCTGCTATTCAGCGTGTCATCCCTTTGCTCACATTACATGTTGATGCATTGTGGATATTAACCCAAGATCTATAGAGTCTATCACTTGTGGAGAAGAGCTCCAACTTTCTATTATTTAAAGCTCTCCCTGACCAGGGATAAGAGCTATGAGGCACACCCCTCATCTCCATTTCATCTGCTTCACCCTAACTCTCAATGTTAGGGTTAAGAGCACAAAATTACCCCATTCCAGTTGACTGTAAAGTCTAACCTTGCTTGAGCCTTATTGTTTGTATATAGTGTGTGCTAATTGACTTGTTTGATTGCTTACCTGATTCATCTGTGCATATCTGCCTATGTATACCTTTGTGCATTTATCATCATTAATTGTACATCGTTGCATGATCATTGTTCATATCTTTGTGACATCTTTGTTTGTCCATTGAGGAGTCAATAGTAAGTCCATTTATTGGCATTTGTTTCCTATGATCTGGAAGGAGTTGGGACTAAGACCATTTATTGGCATCCTATTTCCTTGGAGTCGAGTGTAAGACCATTTATTGGCAACTTGTTTCCTCTTGCTTATTGCATTTGTTTTGTTTGTTGTATGTGAGGAGTCAATTGTAAGTCCATTTATTGGCATTTGTTTCCTATGATCATCCTTTGGAGATTGGAATAAGTCCATTGATTGGCATCTGATATCTATGTTTGTTTTAGGAGATTGGTGTAAATCCATTGATTGGTATCCGATATCCACCTTTGTTTGTGAGATTGGTGTAAGTCCAGTAATTGGCATCCGGTATCCATTTGTTTTGCTTATTTGTTATTTGCTCATTGCCTATTCCAAAGGAATCACTTGGATCATCTTCCATATGATCTCAAGAGGTGAACATCTAAGAAATTTTACACTCCCTCACCCTCCCACCTTTTGTTTCTTTAAACCTCCATTTTGCATGTTAACCCAAACTTGAAAACTATTGTGCAAACATTTTCACCTCTTTTTCAAATTAGAAACCTAGGCCTTAAGCCTTTGACTTTTCAAATTCCATTTTCTTATAATACTTCTTGTTTGAATTGAATCCTAATCATACTTTGACCATCTTTTGTGAATAAATTCCAATTGGTTAATCCAACTCATTCAATTGTTTTGTGGCTTTGTCCATTCTTGATAAATTTTCATACATTAGCCATAGGTTTGATTTATCCTAGTTGGTTGATGTTAACCTCACCTTTTGTCCTTAGTGATTGAATTGTAAGACTTCCTTGCTTATTATAGGGTTAACCCCTCACTAGCAAGTTGAAGCTATTCTCACATGGTGGACTTGTTGTTTGTACAAAGTTAAGTTTTCTCCCGTGGATAACGAAAGACCTTAGGGCTTTTGTTTTAAAATGAATCCACTCATATTTTGGAAATCTTTTAGCCGAACTACGGCGTTTTGATCCTTTACCTTTAATGGAAAGGTACGTAGGCAACGGGTTCATCCGTTCAAACAAAAAAATAATAACTTGTATATTCTTTTCTCATCCCTTCAATCCATGTTTGCACAATAAATACTTTCATAACAAATAACCTTTCATTCAACAAGTGTGAAAAGGGCTCCCTAGGAGTACCTAGGACGTTTTGGGTGCCTAACACCTTCCCATTGCGTAATTTACCCCTTACCCAGATTCTCTGATCTTTTCATTAGTTTTCTATGTGTAAACCTTCTTAGGCTTTTGTTCGCTTTTTAGCCATTCCTTAGGATAAATAAAAGTGCGGTGGCGACTCGATTTCTTTGTATGCTTTACTTTTGATTTAGTCAATAAATCATAAAGTGATGAATACACTGCTACAGTTATGTCATGAAAATGTTGAATTAAATTAATGTACTAGAAAAATAATAACTAATATGCATTATTATTTGTTTGATGTTGTTTAGGAATTGAAGCTGGTATCAAACCTAAACGGAATTTCAAGGTATATATTTTGCCATACAGTGATTATACATTATTATTTTTTTTTTACTTTTGTTGCTTAAATATAAAGGGATTTGAATTTGTAGGATTATTTGATTGTAAATCCTGTTGCTGATGAACAATTTGATGGCAATGCTCTTGTTCCTTTTGCACACGGAATGGGTCTGATCTCTGATCAAATACTCGAGGTATAAATAAAATATTTAAGAGTCTCATGATTTTTGAACTGTACTGAATCAAACAACATTCGTATGATTGATGTTATGTTATGTGTTACAGAACATAACAAAAGCATGCAACGGGACTTTCTATGCAACAAACTCTAGTGACTGTAACCATTGGTTGTCGAACCTTAATGATGTATGTAAATCGATTACATTATCATTATTACTGTCAATTCATATTTTCTGATTTGTATGACTTCCAAATCATATTTTCTGATTTGTACAAATTTGCTTTAGTGGTTTTTCTTCAATGAAGTTACAGCATGGCTACAGTTCATTTAAAATTAGCCATCTTCTTCTTGTGTCGTCTATAAGAAAAATTGCACGGTTGACTTAATATATCCTTGTTATGGTTTTATGTACAATCTTTCTCAATTATTATTATTTGATTGTGCAATTGTGAAGTTGTTATGATCTGCTTGTGATTAGTATGTTCTTTTATTTACCAAAATTATTTTGAATTCATAACTAACTTGATCGTCGGAGTTTTTGTAGGTACTACACCTTTGGTGTGTCATGCTATGCTCATGAGTATGATGAAACAGAAAGGAAATGCAACATCTTAAAAGCATGGTAGGAAGTTTACCTTTGATTTGAGCTGCTGGCCATGCTTAACAGTCCGGTATTCAACCGAGCTGAGTGAATGAGATTCATTTTGGTGGTTGGAGATGTTGGGTTCAGGGACAAATTTAGTGACAACTGTTATTGGATTTGGCATGAGTGCCACTTTCATTGTTTTTGTTTGTACAAGAATCATTTGTGGAAGACTTAGAGGTGGTGTTGAATCTAGGATGATGTATCAGATTGAATCAAGATATGATATAGAACAGGTAATTCCACTTTCCATCTCCTTTATTTTGTTGTTTTTGGACTCTTTGTTCTGTTTTTTTTAATTAATCTTTTTTCAATACTATAATCTCAGTTTTATTTGGTTATGAGGACTTCTAGATTATGAATCTGATCCAATACTTGAAGTGTATGTTGAATAAGGAAATCTGCAATTGTTTGTTGTTTTTTAATTTCTGAGTCTGATGCAAATGCTGCATTCTATTTACATAGAATATTAAGAGATTGTGGTTTTAAGCTGCAAATAAGCTGTTTTCTGGTTTATGTAATTTTGTAACTTAGCAGGTTTTGGTGATTTAGTTTTTGATTTTTCATTGTTTTCTGATAGCCATAACATCATGTTAATGACCCTGATCCTGAACCAGTTCTGCTTGAAGCAATCCCCACTTTGAAGTTCAATCAAGAGGCTTTCAGTTCCATTGAAGATACACAGTTAAGTCCTTTTTATTAATTCTAACTCATACAGAACAAGTTCCTCATATTTTCGTTAACATCAGATACGGGGTAAGACTTGGTTGTTGTTGTATCAGATACATGATAGATTAAGGGCCTAGTTGAATCGATTTATAGGAGCTTATCTATTGATATAAACACTCTTCAAAATTATTTTATATGATAAGCGACGATGTTATAAGTGCTTAAATAAGTTGTTTATCTAGACAGGTCTGTGATAGATTAATAAGTTAATGAAAAAAGGAACCAGTGAATAGATAAATAACCGAGTTTGCTTCTACAGGTGTGTAATATGTTTGGCGGACTACAAAGAAAGAGAAATATTGCGAATCATGCCGAAACGCGGCCACACTTTTCATCTTTGTTGAGATGCGGTTAGAACTGTTTCGTCTCATTAACAACACCCAAGAAGCCATCGATGCTAAAAGAACGAGGAAAATCGCAATCTTGATGTCATTTAGATAGTAACTAACAACTTTTTATTCATTTCAAGTTGATTCTGTTAGGTACGTTGTTTTATTTACCCAATGTTATTTTGAATCTATGCTTGTGTCATGATGAGTAGGATGAAACTCCTTCTTCAGGTAATGTATCTGTGTTTTTGCCCTTACTGTGTGATCTAACAATCAAATTATTTGCCCCCTCATTTCTTACATACGATAATCAGGTTGCAGTTTAGGTCCTATACAATGCATTCATACAAAGTAACTTGAAATAGAAAGATATTTAGTATGTTGTTCTTTTTCCTTTTTCACAGACTTCCCATAAAGGTTAGTGTCACTCTTTTATGCTTATAATTCCATCATGTCTTGCTAATTTCTTTACTCTAAAATGTTACTCTTAGTGTCTGTTCATGTCACAAGTCTTACTATATTGTCAGAGTCTTTGCAGGCAGGTACCACAACCTTGCTATGCACGTGTCATGAATAGATTAGAATCAGTCTTGAGGTCCTTATGAGGTAATGTTCTTCTGTTTGCCTCTTTTCATTTTGTTTTTACTATATATATACACAAGGTGATTGTTTTGTTATAAATACTGCACAAATATTGTGGCAAAATGCTACTTTCCGAATACAGTGAGTGGTTAAGTTCTGCAGTTTATTTTGAGCTATTTCTAACACTTTCTTTTATTATACTGGTGTCAGTGGTATTGTTTTCATTTTGAAATGTAATTCTGGAGTCCCAACACCAAACCGTATTAGATTTTTCTTGACATAGAGTGGTTAGTCCTACCAAGGTTTCATGATTTGCTCACTTTACTGTGACATGTCATCACTGTACTAAAGCTGCTTTGGGGATAAGGATGCTTGACCAAGTGCGTGTTAACTCATTGCTATCTTTATTTGTTATAGATTGATGAACTATTTGATGGTTTTGTTTTATTTCCCAACATTATTTTGAATCCATTATTAACATGATCGTTGGAGACATTGTAGGTACCACACCCTTGCTATGAATATTTCATAAATAGATCAAAAACAATCGGTGTAGACTTCAATGCCTCTGTTTGAGTTCTTTTGAAAATAAAGTCCTCGGCCTGGCGTACCTTTCAGGTACTGGAGAATTCTGTTCACATTTCTCATGTCAGTTTCAGTTTGATTTTGTAAGATAATGGAATGCGTTGTCTTTTCATTAATCTGAATAGGGTATATATACAACAATGTGTAACGTTTGGTCAACTATGTAATTATGATACAATCCTAATTATAGGAAATTATTTATGACTAATAATAATCAAATATTCTATTCTATCACACCCCCACAGTCGAAGCGGGAGGTTCACGGACGCTTAGACTGGTCCGAAAATCATCAAAGAGAATGCGAGGAAGTCCTTTGGTGAAGATGTCTGCAATCTGATGTCTGGATGGGACATGAAGGACGCGAGCCTGACCACGCGCGACCTTTTCCCGAACAAAATGAATGTCCATCTCAATATGCTTAGTGCGCTGATGCTGCACAGGATTACCAGATAGATAGATGGCACTAACATTGTCACAATACACCAAAGTGGCCTGAGGAATAGGAAAATGGAGTTCTAGGAGAAGATTGCGAATCCAACACGATTCTGAGACAACATTGGCAACTCCCCTATATTCGGCTTCAGCACTAGAACGGGAGAGAGTAGGTTGTCTTTTTGAAGACCAAGAAATAAGGTTGTCCCCTAGAAAAACACAGTAACCAGATGTAGACCGTCTGGTGTCAGGACATCCACCCCAATCAGCGTCAGTGTAGGAGATCAGTTTTGTAATAGGAGATGGTGATAAATGTAATCCAAAATGTAAGGTGCCCTGAACATAGCGCAAAATGCGCTTAAGAGCAAGCATGTGTTCCGTGCGAGGGGCGTGCATATGAAGACAAACTTGCTGAACAACATATGATATGTCAGGTCGAGTGAAGGTGAGATATTGTAGGGCCCCTGCAAGACTCCGATACATGGAAGGATCCTCATAAGAAGTGCCGGAGGAGGTGCTGAGTTTCTGTTTGGTGTCAACAGGAGTGGCTGACGGTTTACAAGACGCCATGCCAGCACGTGCAATGATATCTGAAGCATAAGTGCTTTGACTGAGAAACATACCTCCAGGATAACGAGATACTGCAATACCCAAAAAGTAACTCAGAGGACCCAGATCCTTCATTGCAAACTCAGATGCTAAGAGTGACATAATTGATTTGCAGAGGACCTGAGTGGAGGTAATGAGGATGATGTCGTCTACATACAACAAAATGTAGGCGATGTCTGAACCTTGTCGATATATGAAGAGAGAGTGATCTGATGTGCTATGACGAAAACCAATAGTGGCGACATAGTCAGCAAAGCGTTGGTACCATGCCCTGGGCGCTTGCTTAAGACCATACAATGACTTCTTCAACCGACATACATAATCTGGATGACGGAGGTCGCGAAAACCCAATGGCTGATGCATGTAAACAGTCTCATGAAGATCACCATGTAAAAATGCATTCTGGACATCCAGTTGATGAACGGGCCATGATTTGGATAGAGCAATGCTGAGCACTGTTCGAATGGTAGCTGGTTTCACCACAGGGCTGAAAGTCTCATCACAATCCACACCTGCAATCTGTGACCTGCCATCACCTACAAGACGAGCCTTATAACGCTCAAAGGAGCCATCAGAATTCTTCTTATGTCTAAAAATCCACATACATCGAATAAGATTAGCATCACAAGGACGGGGAACTAAATCCCACGTCTTATTTCTAATAAGAGCATCAAATTCAGATTGCATTGCAGATTTCCAATTCGGGTCTGATAAGGCTAGTTTAGGATTTTTAGGTATGGGAGAGATGGTGTGGTCGGAGTGAGAGATTGATAAGTTAAATATTTTGTGGGGTTTAACAATGCCTTTCATGCTACGTGTGGTGATGGTTCGTGTAAGTGGAGGTGGATGTTGTTGAATTTGTGGTGATGTGGGAGAGTTTATTGGAGTCGGTGGGTTGGTCTGAGAGGTAGGAGATGATGATTGTTGGTTTATTGAGGGGAGTGGCTGGTCAATTTTGCTTGTGGGTGTTGATTGGTTATGTGCAATAGGTGGTGAAATTTGATTTTGCCACTGATGTATAAGGTAGGGGTGAAGGTCATCATCTAGGAATTGATAAGAGTGAGGTGAAGGGGAGTGTATCTTGGTGAAGGGAAATTGAGTTTCATCAAAGATAACATGCCTTGAAATTATTAATTTTCTATTAGACAAATCAAAACACTTGTAACCTCTATGATTCGGTGGATAACCCAAGAAGACACACGGAGTAGAGCGGGGTTGTAACTTATTGATGGTAGACGACGGGAATAATGGATAACATAGACAACCAAAGACTCGAAGGTGTGTGTATGTGGGATCACGACGATACAGAAGTTGTGTTGGTGACTGATTATGACGTGTTTTACAGGGAATAATATTTAACAAATAAGTTGCCATGAGGAGAGCATGATGCCAAAATGAGGGGGGGACATAAGAATGAGCTAGCATAGTGCGTATCATATTATTAATGGTTCTTATTTTACGTTCCGCTTTCCCATTTTGTGAGGATGTGTGTGGACAAGAGAAACGAAAAATTAGACCATGATCTGTGCAATACTTTTGAAAAGGCTCATTATTATATTCACCGCCATTGTCACATTGAAATGTTTTGACTTTTTTTGAAAATTGAGTTTGAATGAGTTGAGTAAGTGACTTGAACGTTTCAAACACATGGGATTTTCTGCTAATAGGAAAAGTCCACAAGAAGTTTGTAAAATCATCTAAGTATAATACATAATATTTATGACCAGCAGAGCTTAAAAATGGAGACGTCCATAAATCACTATGTAAAATATCAAAAGGCATCAAGGTCGTAGTTTGAGAATCAAAAAATGGCAATTTAACCTGTTTGCCTAAAACACAAGAGTCACAAACAACAGAAGAATTAAAAGGTTCACAACATATGGACTTATTTTTGCGAAGGGAATTTAAAACAGACACGCCAGGATGACCAAGACGACTATGCCAGAGACTGGAAGTGAGACCGGCAAAACTAGGAGAAGTGGTAACTGGATAAAGATCTCCACGACTGTCACATCTGAGAAGGGTGATCCCCGTCTGAAAGTCAGAGACAGTAAAACCAAAAGGGTCAAAGGAAACAGAAACATTGTTGTCAGTGGTGAGTCGTCTCACAGAAATTAAATTTTTAATAATTTTCGGGGCATGCAGGACATGTTTAAGGTGAAGTGGTTGGTGAGATGTGGTTATTTGTGTGTGTCCGGTGCCGTGAATTGGAATTTCATGGCCACTGCCAACAATAACTTTCTGATTTGAATTACTTATAGGAAAATAAGACGAGAGATTACCTTGTGATGCAGCTGTGTGAGATGTTGCGCCCGTATCCATGTACCACTGATTGTCAGGAGTGTGGAGTGACATTGTGTGCATTGCGGTCTCAATGTCTGTCGGTATCTGAGAGGAGGTAGAGGCTGCATACACCTGAGGACGTTGTCCTAGAATGCCCGGTTGCTTAGGAGGACCGGCAGGGCGTGCCCACTGAGAGGTGGGATATGGACACGGTGGCATAGCCCATGGTGGTGGAGTCCAACCCCATGGTTGCCAAGCTGGGTACTGTTGTTGCTGCTGCCAAGGAGGAGAGGACCATGATGGAGGAGTGTTGGGAGCTCCAGGCTGAGGACCACTGCGGTTATTGCGTCCCCCTCCGCGACTCTGGTTGCCACGAGAACGAGAACAGTTGTTGGGGCGGCGGTTGCCACGCTGAGAGGTGTCTTCAATAGGTTTTGACTGAGTGGTGTGCATGGCAGCATGAGAGCCTGTGTTTGCCATCTTAGCCATACCGGCTTCTTCCAAAGTGAGCATTGAACGAGCCTGATAGAATGCAGGGAGAGGATTACTCTGGCGAATCAAGGTGGCAACACTATGGTAAGCTTCTGGGAGACCCGATATCAGCTGAAGGACAAGACGATGATTGTTGACAGGGGAGCCGACATTTCTCAATTGATCAGAAAGCATCTTAAGACGCTGACAGTAAGCAGAGACATTTGGAAAATCCTCCATACGAGTGTTAGAAAACTCTTGCTCAAGAGTGACAGCTCGAGCATTTTGGTTGTCCTGAAAGATATCTTCTAAGCGATTCCAAGCTTCTACTGTAGTCGAGTTAGGTTCCAGGATAGTGGTCAGCAAATCAGTAGAAATGGTGGAATAAATCCACTGGAGAACGGTGGCATCAAGAGTGGTCCATTGTTCATGCTCGACATCGGTAGGGGCTGGAGGTGCTTTTTCCGTAGATGGAACAATGTGATGCAAGACTCGATGTGAGCGAGCATGAATTCGGAAAAGCTCGGCCCATGTTCCATACTGATCTTTTTCCATCTCAAGAATAATAGGAATGTGGTTCCTAATGTTGGAGACAGCAAGAGCGGGATGAAAATCATGTTTTGAAACACCGGTGGCAGCGACAGACTACTCGGAAACATCGGCTACAGTGGGAGTTTTCTGAGTATTGTGGTCGCTATTGCTGTTTTCGGAATCAGACATGACTGCTTCTTGTTTCATAGTAACAATTCACGAGTAGAATACAACAACAGTGGACAACACGGACGCGCAGAGGAGAGAAATCACGGCGTTGTGGTGTGCTATCGTTGGAACAGAGATGTGAAACCCAAAAGAAAGGAGATCTGAATTGCGAACAGAAGCGAAGAACCAAAACAATCCGCGGATTCGGCGGTGGTTTTCGTGCACGGTGGTGCGACGGCGGCGGCGCGAACAGAAAAGAGGATGTGTTCGGCGGCGGTGGTATGTAGAGGACGAAGGTCCTGTGGCGGCGGCAGCGGCGGTATGTAGAGGACGAAGGTCCGGTGGCGGCGGCGGCGGCTGCTTCACGAAGGAGAATGAGGAAGGCGGCGACGGCGGCTGCTTCACGAAGGAGAATGAGGAAGGCGGCGGCGGCTGCTTCACGAAGGAGAATGAGGAACGCTTCTGTTTTGTTTTTCTGATACCATGTAAGATAATGGAATGCGTTGTCTTTTCATTAATCTGAATAGGGTATATATACAACAATGTGTAACGTTTGGTCAACTATGTAATAATGATACAATCCTAATTATAGGAAATTATTTATGACTAATAATAATCAAATATTTTATTCTATCAGATTTGACATATAACGACTAGCCATGCTTACAGCAAAACCAATGTCTGGTCTGGTGTGAGTTAGATAGATTAGTTTTTTGACTAGACTTTGATATCTATCCTTATTAGCTGGTACATTCTCATCTTCACTTCTTTTTACTTGTTCTATGGGAGTATTGGCAGCTTTGCATCCAAGCATACCCGTTTCTTGAAGTAAATCCAGAGTGTACTTCCTTTGAGAAACTGAAATACCATTCTTTGTTCGTGCAATTTCCATCCCTAGAAAATACTTGAGTTGTCCCAAGTCTTTGACTTCAAATTCTTTTGCTAGAAGTTTCTTTAACTGGTTGACTTGTTCATCATCGTCTCCCGTAATAACGATATCATCAACATAGACAATAAACAAAGCTATCTTCCCATCCAAAGAGTGCTTGACAAACATGGTATGGTCTGTTTGACATTGAACAAAACTATCTTGCTTGACAACTTTTGTTAGTCTATCAAACCATGCCCTTGGTGATTGTTTGAGGCCATATAGAGATTTGCGAAGTCGACACACCATGTTGGCAGTTCCAGGTGATTCAAGCCCCGGAGGAATTTGCATATATACCTCTTCTTCTAACTCTCCATTTAGAAATGCATTCTTTATGTGTCTAGTTGGTGTAGGGGCCAATCTAGATTTGCTGCCAAAGATAGTAGAACCCGGACAGAATTGAGCTTCGCAACAGGAGCAAAAGTCTCCTCATAATCCACCCCATATGATTGTGTGAACCCCTTTGCAATCAACCGAGCTTTGTACCTGTTTATACTCCCATCAGCATTGTGTTTAATTGAAAATATCCACTTGCATCCTACTGCTTTCTTCCCTTCTGGTATAGCAGTGATCTCCCATGTGCCATTTCTTACAAGTGCTTGAACTTCTTCTGTTACAGCTGCTGCCCATTCAGGTTTCTGCAATGCTTCTTGAATATTATTTGGAATTTCTATGTTGTCAACAGCTGCTACAAAAGCCCTGTAACTTTGTGATAGTTTTCCATAGGAGATATATTTTTCAATAGGGTGTTTAGTGCAAGTTCTAACCCCTTTTCTCATAGCAATAGGAATATCAATATCTATTGTATCAAGATGTTCAGAGTTAGGAAGAATATTACCTGTGGGAACTTCATTTTCTAGAGTCTGGTTTGACTCATGGCCTTGCATTGGAGCTTTGCTTGACTCTACCTCCTTCCTTTTATAACAAAAACCCTTCCACTTGCCTGTTTTTGGATCACAATCCTGTTGAGATGTGGTTGAAACTATAATTGGTTCTATTTCCGTCACAACTTCTGTTGTCCTTTCATTCAGCTGAATGTTTGAGGTCTGGTCTGGTAATTTTTCAGCTGGTTTAGGCATAGGTTCGGCTGATTGAGTGTTGCCGGTTTGGTTTGGTAAGATTTTGTCATGTTCGGTTAGTTCAAGAGGCAAAAGTCGGTATTCTGAATTTTCTATATGCTCCCCCTGAATACCAGTTTTGGTGTAATAGGGTTGATTTTCAAAGAAGGTTACATCCATAGTGTGGTAAAATTTTTTGGTATGGGGAGAGTAACACCTATATCCCTTTTGGTGAGGAGAGTAACCAAGAAAAATGCATTTGATGGATTTTGGGTCTAATTTGCTTCGGTGAGGGTTGAGGTTATGGACAAAAGTTGAGCATCCAAATATTTTTAATGGAATAGAGGAAAAGATTTTGCTGGTTGGAAATAGGTTTTGAAGTGTGGAGAGTGGGGTCTTAAAGTTAAGGATACGTGAGGGTGTTCGATTTATAAGGTGAGTTGCTGAAAGGACAGCTTCTCCCCAAAAGTGTTGTGGGACATTTGTGGCTAACATGATTGATCTAGTCACTTCCAAAAGGTGTCTATTCTTCCTTTCCGCAACTCCATTTTGTTGGGGAGTGTCCACACACGAGCTTTGGTGAACAATTCCAACCTTTTGAAGATAGGAATTTAGAGCAAGGTTGTAATACTCACGGCCATTGTCAGTTCTGAGTATCTGAATATTGCTTTGGAATTGTGTTTGTACCATCTTATGATAAATTTCAAATATTCTCCCTACTTCTGATTTTTCCTTCATTAGAAACACCCAGGTAACACGTGTGTGATCATCAATAAAGGTGACAAACCATCTCGAGCCTGTAATGTTGTGGACTCGCGATGGTCCCCATACATCACTATGAATTAATGAAAAAGGTTTTGAGGGTTTATAAGATTGGGGTGAGTAATGGTTTCGAGTATGTTTAGACAATTGGCAAATTTCACATTGAAAATGTTCCTTGTTTTTATTGAATAAAGAGGGAAACATTTTTTCCAAGTATATGAAATTTGGGTGGCCTAATCTATAGTGCCACATCATTACAGGATTATTATCACTTGAAACTGCAGCTGCAACATGACAATTATTCTTGAGTTTTTCTTCTGATTTTTCCACTTGAAGGAGGTAGAGTCCAGCACACTCTTCAGCATTGCCAATCGTCTTCCCCGACTCCAAAGTCTGAAATTCACACAAGTTAGGGAAGAATTTAGTAACACATTTCAAATCTCTTGTAATCTTGCTAATAGACAGCAAGTTACAATCCAGTTTAGGCACATACAAAACAGAGTCAAGTGTAATATTTGGTGAAATGATAATTGATCCTTTACCCATGACCTTAGAATGTGTACCATCAGCTATTCGAACATTATAGTTATAGGGACATGGAGAATAACTACTAAACAAAGTAAAATCTCCCGTCATGTGATCTGAAGCCCCTGAGTCAACAATCCATGATTTTATTTTTTCCTTACTAGTGTTTAGAGCATGTAAGTAATTACCTCTTTGAGCCACTACAACAGTACCACCTTTTTCTGCAGTTAACATGGTTTGCTGAAGGAGTTTTTGAAGAGCCTCCATTTGTTCTTTGCTAAAAAGAGATGAGTTAGAGTATACCTCAGCTTCTTGATTGTTAAATGCTGTGTTACCTCTTCCCTCCTTGCCTTTGAAAAATTTGGTCTCTGAAGGTTTTCCATGTATGATCCAACATGTTTCCTTTGTGTGGCCTGGTCTCTTGCAGTGTTCACACCAGGGGCGGATTTTCTTTTGTGGTGGCCGAGGCTGATTCCCTCTTGCTGCCATTGCAGAGCTCTCCCTGTACGGAACTGAGCTAGGTGTTCCCAACATGATTTTCTTCCTGCTTTCTTCCCTTCTCACTTCTGAAAAGGCTTCTCGAATTTTGAGAAGTGGTTTGGTTCCAAGGATCCTTCCACGAACTTCATCTAGGTCCTTGTTTAGCCCCAATAGGAACTTGTAAATCCTATCTTTTTCCACCAGCTCCTTATATTTCTTTTGATCTTCTGTACAACACCATGTAACCTCTTCATATATGTCGAGTTGCTGCCAGTGTTTGTTAAGTATATTAAAATACTCAGTAACAGAAGATTCTCCCTGTCGAAGGTCATGAAAAATGCTTTTAATCTCAAATATGACAGATGTATTGTCAACATTTGAGTATGTTTCCTTCACTGCATCCCATATCTCTTTTGCAGTGTCATAGAACATGAAATTTTCACCAATTTCGTTTGTCATGGTATTGAGCAGCCATGACATTACTTGGCTGTTCTCAAGTTTCCATTTCTGAAAGTTTTTTTCTCCTTTTTCGGGACATTTAGAATCTCCCGTTGTGTAGCCTTCCCTTCCTTTTCCTTCGAGGAAGATCTTGACTGACCTTACCCATTGGGTATAGTTTTGACCATTTAATTTATGGCCTGTGATGAGGTGAGTGAGCCCTTCGTGTGAACTGGTCGGAAATGATCCAGTCTCCACTTTGAGCGATTCATCAGATTTGGGATCCTCCATAGTTTGGCGGCGCTAGGTTAGGGATGGTTCAGATCGTGCTCTGATACCATGCAGAAATATATTGTATATTTCCTTATGTTTTATGAGAATTACAAATGCTGTATTTATAGACTGCATAAGGCAGGATTTGAATCAGGGGAATTAATTTCCCATGAATGCTAATTCTAATTACAGAAAAGAACAGGAAATAGTAGCTAATTAATTACATTAATCCTAATCCTTAATGAGCTGTACAAACAGAATCATTTGATTCTGTATTGATTATTCCATAGGTCATATTTGATAGGGAGAGCCAGCAGTTGAGGTTACAAATGAAGGAGTTGATGCTGCAGGGCATGCAATTGGTACATCTTTGGAGGTCATTTCCAATTTAGGAAGGTTCTCAACCCCAAGAGTGTGATCAAACCAACATCACTAGCTAAAGATTATTTTGAATCCATAACTAACTTGATCGTCTGATATTTTGTAGGTACCACACCTTTGCTATGAGCATGCCAGTCTTGAGGCCCTTAGAGGTAATGTTCTTATGTTTGCCTCTTTTAATTTGGTTTGATTTGTTTGTGCTGAACAAATTATTCAGGTTCATTCGTTGATTTCGTTTATTAATCTGTACAAGTTTTATAAAAACGTGAAGCCTTTTCTTGACTTGAACATTTTTTCAGATATTATTCAGGTTTTTTTATTGAACTATGCAATGATTAAATGAACTTGTTCTTTGTCTAAATTCAATATTTCTTCCATATTAAATCTGGCTGCCTCACTTCACTTGTTCAGTTTATTTTTTTTGAATTTATAGTAATTTGTGACCTTTTCCATGAGATATAGAAAGTGATGCAGGGAACCTTTGATTTGGAAGCATAATTCGGTCTGCACCCCAGCTATTTTTCATATAGAGTTTCATGCATTACATTAGATTAAATCACATAAATTTGTTAATTAATATGTAGAACCTACACCTCCGATCAAAGGTGTGTCCAATGTCAGACACGTGTTGGTTTCTGTTTCTGACACTGACTTAGCACATTCAAGTTATTTATTTTTTAAAATTAATACCGGTGTTAACGTGTCATTCTCGTGTCCCATGCTCGTATTGCATAAAAAAGTTTGAAATCCATAATATGAAATTTCCAGTGCCTTGTTCTGGTCATTGTTATCCATATGTGGTAAATGTGTCTTTAATAGATATTGATGTACATCAACTTGAAAATTTGCATATTGTTTATAATTCATTTCAGATCCTAGTAATTTTCAACCATGACTACCAAAATCTTTTTATTGGGACTTTAGATAAATCGCAATCTTGATTCTTAAGAAGCCATGGATGCTGAAAGGTGAGGAAAATCGCAATCTTGATGTCATTTAGATAGTAACGAACAACTTTTTATTCATTTCAAATTGATTTTAATGTTATTTTGAATTTATGCTTATGTCATGATGAGTAGGATGAAACTCCTTCTTGAGGTAATGTATCTGTGTTTTTGCACTTACTGTGTGATCTAACAATCAAATTATTTGTCCCACTCATTTCTTACATACGATAATCAGGTTGCAGTTTAAGTCCTATACAATGCATTCATACAAAGTAACTTGAAATAGAAAGATATTTAGTATGTTGTTCTTTTTCCTTTTTCACAGACTTGCCATAAAGGTTAGTGTCACTCTTTTATGTTTATAATTCCATCATGTCTTGCTAATTTCTTTACTCTAAAATGTTACTCTTAGTGTCTGTTCATGTCACAAGTCTTACTATATTGTCAGAGTCTTTGCAGGCAGGTACCACAACCTTGCTATGCACGTGTCATGAATAGATTAAAATCAGCCTTGAGGTCCTTATGAGGTAATGTTCTTCTGTTTGCCTCTTTTAATTTTATTTTTACTATATATATACACAAGGTGATTGTTTTGTTATAAATATTGTGGTGAAATGCTACTTTCCGAATATAGTGAGTGGTTGAGTTCTGCAGTTTATTTTGAGCTATTTCTGACACTTTCTTTTATTATACTGGTGTCAGTGGTATTGTTTTCATTTTGAAATGTAGTTCTGGAGTCCCAACACCAAACCGTATTAGATTTTTCTTGACAGAGAGTGGTTAGTCCTACCAAGGTTTCATGATTTGCTCACTTCACTGTGACATGTCATCACTGTACTAAAGATGCTTTGGGGATAAGGATGCTTGACCAAGTGCATGTTAAATCATTGCTATCCTTATTTGTTATAGATTGATGAACTATTTGATGGTTTTGTTTTATTTTTCAACATTATTTTGAATCCATTATTAACATGATCGTCGGAGACATTGTAGGTACCACACCCTTGCTATGAATATTTCATAAATTGATCAAAAACAATCTTGAGGTCATCAGAGATGATATTCTTCTGTTTGCCTCTTTTGATTTGGTTTGATTTGTTTGTGCTCATTCGTTTATAGAAAACTATAGAAAAGTACTCTTCATCTAACGATCTAGATCAGCTACAGCAGGATCTATATCTACAACATGATGATGGTTGTGCATGGATCAAAAAGAAGGGTCATGAAATGGTTAATTCCAGGAAGATCTAGGGTTCTGATAATTTCTTTTCTTCTTCTTCTTTCAGCTTATGTTACTTCTTCTCAGCAACACACCGACCAAAAAACAACACCAGCTTCAACTTCAAGTAATGAAACCAAAGGAGTTGATGCTAATCACCATGCTAAAGTATTTTATAAACACACTTGGCCGGTAAGAGTGTTCAATATTCACAAATACTTAATATAAATTTCACATGTGTATGAGATTATTTTTTAGGGTTATATATACATACATATATATATCTATATATATATATATATATATATATATATATATATATATATATATATATATATATATATATATATATATATATATATATATATATATATATATATATATATATATATATATATAAAAGCATGTGGATATATACTGAATTGATAATCTTTGTGGTGCATGCAGGTGATGAAATTTGGGTAGAGAATAATAGTTGGTACCATAATTGGATTTCTAGGATCATCATTTGGAACTGTGGGAGGTGTTGGTGGAGGTGGCATATTTGTTCCCATGCTTACTCTTATTATTGGATTCGATGCAAAATCAGCAACAGCAATATCAAAATGTAAGTATAGGCTGCTTCTTTTGCCTTATGATGAATGCTTATATTTTTATATATTATAAAATAAATAAAAAGTTGTGAAAAAAAAGTAAAGAATTGGCAATAAAAGATAATTTTATCTAATGATCTTTTTCTAATGATCTTTTTCTCAATCTTTGATGTGTTCTGTTCTGATGGACTCCCCACATTCATCACCATGTTCTCGAATTTCATTTACGTCAACCCGACCGGCACCAAAACCTAATAAGAAACGAAAGATACAGTTTTTAGATGAAGAGATTCCTCACATGATCACACTATCGTCACCTCATCATACTTCCTCACCACTGCAGAAAACACGCTTACTGTTAATGGATGAAACTATTTAGCTTGGTGAGATGCGATTAGAACTAAAGAATGAGGAAAATCGCAATCTTGATGTCATTTAGATAGTAACTAACAACTTTTTATTCATATCAATTGATTCTGTTAGGTATGTTGTTTTATTTCCCCAATGTTATTTTGAATCCATCCATCTGTTACTATGCTTGTGTCATGATGAGTAGGATCAAACTCCTTCAGGTAAAGTAACTAGAAATAGAATGACATTTAGTATGTATGGTTGAGTATGAATTCCTAACTGTATCTTGTTCTTTTTCCTTTTTCACAGACTTGTTGGTCAATGTCAGTTTTACTTGATTGTCAGAGTCTTTGCAGGCAGTTACCACAACCTTGGTATGCTCACATCATGAATATATCAAAGTCATTCTTAAAGTCATTACAGGTAATAATCTTCTTGTGTTTTCTCTTTTCTTTTGGTTTATGCAAGGTGATTGTTTTGTTATAAATACTAAATACTGCACAAATGCTACTTTCCAAATACAATGAGCTGTTTCTGGCACTTGCTTTTTTTATAGTGGTGTGGGTGGTATTGTGTTTTCATTTTGAAACGTGCTTGTGGAGTCCCAACCCCAAACTGTATCAGTAGGAATTTCTAACTGTGTCTTGTTCTTTTTTCTCTTTCAAAAGACTTCCCATAAAGGTCAATGTCACTCTTTTATGTTTATAACATCATGCGTTTTTATAATTCCGTCTTTTTGTTTACTCTAAAATGTTACTCTTTTTATTTCCCAAAATTATTTTGAAGTGATAACTAACTTGTTCGTCCGAGTATTTGTAGGAAGGTATGTACGCTCTTGTCATGAATAGATCAAAATGAGTCTTTTGGTCATTACAGGTAATGTTCTTCTATGGTCTCTTTTCATTTGGTTTTTAGAATGTATGCTAAGTGATTGTTTTGTTACAAAAATCTATAATAAATATTGGACTGTTTTTGGCACTTTCTTTTTTATATTATTCGGGTAAGGGTTGTATTGTGTTTTGATTTCACTGTTTCTTTTGGTCATATTTGATAGGGAGAGCCAGCAGTTGAGGTTACAAATGAAGGAGTTGATGCTGCAAGGCATGCAATTGGTACATCTTTGGAGGTCATTTCCAACTTAGGAAGGTTCTCAACCCCAAGAGTGTGATCAAACCAACATCACTAGCTAAAGATTATTTTGAATCCATAACTAACTTGATCGTCCGATATTTTGTAGGTACCACACCTTTGCTATGAGCATGCCAGTCTTGAGGCCCTTAGAGGTAATGTTCTTATGTTTGCCTCTTTTATTTTAGTTTGATTTGTTTGTGCTCAACAAATTATTCAGGTTCATTCGTTGATTTCGTTTATTAATCTGTACAAGTTTTATAAAAACGTGAAACCTTTTCTTGACTTGAACATTTTTTCAGATATTATTCAGGTTTTTTGTGAACCATGCAATGATTAAATGAACTTGTTCTTTGTCTAAATTCAATATTTCTTCCATATTAAATCTTGCTGCCTCACTTCACTTGTTCAGTTTATTTTTTCTGAATTTATAGTAATTTGTGACCTTTTCCATGAGATATAGAAAGTGATGCAAGGAACCTTTGATTTGGAAGCATAATTCGGTCTGCACCCCAACTATTTTTCATATTGAGTTTTATGCATTACATTAGATTAAATCACATAAATTTGTTAATTAATCTGTAGAACCTACAACTCCGATCAAAGGTGTGTCCAATGTTACACGATTTACCTATGAGTATTGTTTACTTGTTGGAGAAACCTAATATCCTATAAAAGTAAGAAACAAAATGTAGTTGTAACATCAAGTGCTGAGGTAGAATATAAGGTTATGACACTATTAACATATGAGGTCGTTTGGGTGAATCAACTGCTCAAAGAACTTCAATTTGAAAAAATAAGACCATGACACTTATTTGTGATAACCAAGTTCCATTACGTATTGTTTCGAATCCAAGTTTCATGAGAGGACCAAACATTGTCAGAGAGAAGTTAGAATCAGGCGACATTGTCACAACTTTTGTCAACTCATAAGATCAATTGGCATGTGTTTACAAAATTCCTACGAGATCCTAAAACTAATTATATATGTGGCACGCTTAGTGCATTTAACTCATATGCTCAAATTTGAGGGAGAGTGTTAATATTTGTATGTAGGATACTTTTGAAGAAACAAGTTTGTAGATAATGCATTCATAGAAAGTAAGTTACTTTAACTTGTTGGTATCATCCAAAAGTAACTAGAAATACTATGTTTGGTACGGTAGGATTTTCTAACTGTATGTTGTTCTTTTTCCTTTTTCAAAGACTTCCCATAAAGGTCAATGTCACTCTTTTATGCTTATAACATCATGTGTTGTTGTAATTTCGTCTTTTTGTTTATTCTAAAATGTTACTCTTTTTATTTTCCAAGATTATTTTGAAGTGATAACTAACTTGTTCGTCGGAGTGTTTGTAGGAAGGTATGTACGCTCTTGTAATGAATAGATCAAAATGAGTCTTGAGGTCATTACAGGTAATGTTCTTCTATTGCTTCTTTTCATTTGGTTTTTATAATAAATGCAAAGTGATTGTTTTGTAACTTGTAGTAAATACTGCACAAATCCATAACAAATATTGAGCAGTTTCTCGCATTTTCTTTTTTATATTATACTGATAAGAGGTGTATTGTGTTTTGATTTCACTGTTTCTTTTGGTCATATTTCATAGGGAGAGCCAGCCGTTGAGGTTACAAATGAAGATATTGATGCTGCAGGGCATGCAATTGGTACATCTTTGGAGGTCGTGTTTAAACTTAGGAAGGTTCTCAACCCCAAGAGTGTGATCAAACCAACATGACTAGCTAAAGATTATTTTGAGAATAACATCTATAGAATAAATTTCAGACGAAAGGCCTTGGTAAACTCCTATATTTTTTGGGTATTAAGGTAGTCCAAGCTAAAGATGATATGGTAATTTCCCTGGGGAAATATGCAATGGATACTTTTGAAAAAACAAGTTTGTATATAATGTATTCATAGAAAGTAGGTCACTTTAACTTGTTGGTATCATCCAAAGGTAACTAGAAATACTATGTTTGGTTTGGTATGACTTTCTAACTGTATGTTGTTCTTTTTCCTTTTTCAAAGACTTCCAATAAAGGTCAATGTCACTCTTTTATGCTTATAACATCATGTGTTGTTATAATTTCGTCTTTTTGTTTACTCTAAAATGTTACTCTTTTTATTTTCCAAGATTATTTTGAAGTTATAAGTAACTTGTTTGTCGGAGTGTTTGTAGGAAGGTATGTACGCTCTTGTAATGAATAGATCAAAATGAGTCTTTAGGTCATTACAGGTAAGGTTCTTCTATTGCTTCTTTTCATTTGGTTTTTACAATAAATGCAAAGTGATTTTTTTGTTAACAGTAGTAAATACTGCACAAATCCATAACAAATATTGAGCAGTTTCTCGCATTTTCTTTTTTATATTATACTGGTAAGGATTGTATTGTGTTTTGATTTCACTGTTTCTTTTGGTCATATTTGATAGGGAGAGTCAGCAGTTGAGGTTACAAATAAAGGTGTTGATGCTGTAGGGCATACAATTGGTACATCTTTGGAGGTCGTTTTCAAACTTAGGAAGGTTCTCAACCCCAAGAGTGTGATCAAACCAACATGACTAGCTAAAGATTATTTTGAGAATAACATCTATCGAATAAATTTCAGACGAAAGGCCTTGGTAAACTCCTATATTTTTTGGGTATTGAGGTAGTCCAAGCTAAAGATGATATGGTAATTTCCCCCGGGAAATATGCTATGGATACTTTTGAAAAAACAAGTTTGTAGATAATGCATTCATACAAAGTAAGTCACTTTAACTTGTTGGTATCATGCAAAGGTAAATAGAAATACTATGTTTGGTTTGGTATGACTTTCTGACTGTATGTTGTTCTTTTTCATTTTTCAAAGACTTCCCATAAATGTCAATGTCACTCTTTTATGATTATAACATCATGTGTTGTTATAATTTCGTCTTTTTGTTTACTCTAAAATGTACGCTCTTGTCATGAATAGATCAAAATGAGTCTAAAGGTCATTACAGGTAATGTTCTTCTATTGCTTCTTTTCATTTGGTTTTTACAAAAATGTAAAGTGATTGTTTTGTTACAAATAGTAAATACTGCACAAATCCAAAACAAATATTGAGTAGTTTCTCGCATTTTGTTTTTTATATTATACTGGTAAGGGTTGTATTATGTTTTGACTTCACTGTTTCTTTTGGTCATATTTGATTGGGAGAGCCAGCCGTTGAGGTTACAAATGAAGGTGTTAATCCTGCAGAGCATATAATTAGTACATCTTTGGAGGTCGTTTTCAAACTTAGGAAGGTTCTCAACCCCAAGAGCGTGATCAAACCAGCATCACTAGCTAAAGATTATTTTGAGAATAACATCTATCGAAAAAATTTCAAACGAAAGACCTTGGTAAACTCCTATATTTTTTGGGAATTGAGGCTGTCCAATCTGAAGATGATATGTTAATTTCTCCGGGAAAATATGCTATGGATACTTTTAAAGAAACAAGTTTGTAGATAATGCATTCATAGAAAGTAAGTCACTTTAACTTGTTGGTATCGTCCAAAGGTAACTAGAAATACTATGTTTGATTTGGTAGGACTTTCTAACTGTATGTTGTTCTTTTTCCTTTTCCAAAGACTTCCCATAAAGGTTAATGTCACTCTTTTATGCTTATAACATCATTTTTGTTATAATTTCGTCTTTTTGTTTACTTTAAAATGTTACTCTTTTAATTTCCTAAGATTATTTTGGAGTGATAATTAACTTGTTCGTCGGAGTGTTTGTAGGAAAGTATGTACGCTCTTCTCATGAATAGATCAAAATGAGTCTTGAGGTCATTAAAGGTAATGTTCTTCTATTGCTTCTTTTCATTTGGTTTTTACAATAATTGCAAAATGATTGTTTTGTTACCAGTAGTAAATACTGCACAAATCCATAACAAATATTGAGCAGTTTCTCGCATATTCTTTCTTATATTATACTGGTAAGGGTTGTATTGTTTTTTGATTTCGCTGTTTTTTTTGTCATATTTGATAGGGAGAGTCAGCCGTTGAGGTTACAAATGAAGGTGTTGATCCTGCAGGGCATATAATTGGTACATCTTTGGAGGTCGTGTTCAAACTTAGGAAGGTTCTCAACCTCAAGAGTGTGATCAAACCAGCATCACTAGCTAAAGATTATTTTAAAAATAACATCTATCGAAAAAATTTCAAACGAAAGACCTTGGTAAACTCCTATATTTTTTGGGTATTGAGGCTGTCCAATCTGAAGATGATATTCTAATTTCTCCGGGAAAATATGCTAAGGATACTTTTGAAGAAACAAGTTTGTAGATAATGCATTTATAGAAAGTAAGTTACTTTAACTTGTTGGTATCGTCCAAAGGTAATTAGAAATACTATGTTTGATTTGGTAGGACTTTCTAACTGTATGTTGTTCTTTTTCCTTTTTCAAAGACTTCCCGTAAAGGTTAATGTCACTCTTTTATGCTTATAACATCAATTGTTGTTATAATTTCGTCTTTTTGTTTACTCTAAAATGTTATTCTTTTTATTTTCCAAGATTATTTTAAAGTGATAACTAACTTGTTCGTCGGAGTGTTTGTAGAAAGGTATGTACGCTCTTGTCATGAATACATCAAAATGAGTCTTGAGGTCATTACAGGTAATGTTCTTCTATTGCTTTTTTTCATTTGATATTTACAATAAATGCAAAGTGATTGTTTTGTTACAAGTAGTAAATACTGCACAAATGAATAACAAATATTGAGCAGTTTCTCACATTTTCTTTCTTATATTATATTGATAAGGATTGTATTGTGTTTTGATTTCACTGTTTCTTTTGGTCATATTTGATAGGGAGAGCCAGCCGTTGAGGTTTAAAATGAAGGTGTTGATGCTGCAGGGCATACAATTGGTACATCTTTGGAGGTCGTGTTCAAACTTAGGAAGGTTCTCAACCCCAAAAGTGTGATCAAACCGACATCACTAGCTAAAGATTATTTTGAGAATAACATCTATGGAATAAATTTCAGACGAAAGACCTTGGTAAACTCTTATAATTTTTGGGTATTGAGGCTGTCCAATCTGAATATGATATGGTAATTTCTCCGAGAAATTATGCTATCGATACTTTTAAAGAAATAAGTTTGTAGATAATGCATTCATAGAAAGTAAGTCACTTTAACTTGTTGGTATCGTCCAAAGGTAACTACAAATACTATGTTTGGTTTGGTAGGACTTTCTAACTGTATGTTGTTCTTTTACCTTTTTCAAAGACTTCCCATAAAGGAGAATGTCACTCTTTTATGCTTATAACATCATGTGTAGTTATAATTTTGTCTTTTTGTTTTTACTCTAAAATTTTACTTTTTATTTTTCAAAATTATTTTGAAGTGATAACTAACTTGTTCGTCAGAGTGTTTGTAGGAAGGTATGTACGCTCTTGTCATGAATAGATCAAAATGAGTCTTTAGGTCATTATAGGTAAGATTCTTCTATTGCTTCTTTTCATTTGGTTTTTACAATAAATGCAATGTGATTGTTTTGTTGCAAGTAGTAAATACTGCACAAATACATAACAAATATTGAGCAGTTTCTCGCATTATCTTTTTTATATTACACTGGTAAGGGTTGTATTGTGTTTTGATTTCACTATTTCTTTTGGTCATATTTGATAAGGAGAGGCAGCCGTTGAGGTTACAAATGAAGGTGTTGATGCTGCAGGGCATACAATTGGTACATCTTTGGAGGTCGTGCTTAAACTTAGGAAGGTTCTCAACCCCAAGAGTGTGATCAAACCAACATCACTAGCTAAAGATTATTTTGAGAATAACATCTATCGAATAAATTGCAGACGAAAGACCTTGGTAAACTCCTACATTTTTTGGGTATTGAGGTTGTCCAATCTGAAGATGATATGGTAATTTCTCCGGGGAAATATGCTATGGGTACTTTTGAAGAAACAATTTTGTAGATAATGCATTCATAGAAAGTAAGTCACTTTAACTTGTTGGTATCGTCCAAAGATAACTAGAAATACTATATTTTATTTTATAGGACTTTCTAACTGTATGTTGTTCTTTTTTCTTTGTCAAAGACTTCCCATAAAGGTCAATGTCACTCTTTTTTGCTTATAATATCATGCGTTGTTATACTTTCATCTTTTTGTTTACTCTAAAATGTTACTCTTTTTATTTCCCAAGATTATTAGTCTTGAGGTCATTACAAGTAATGTTCCTCTATTGCTTCTTTTCATTTGGTTTTTACAATAAATGCAAATTGATTATTTTATTATAAGTAGTGAATACTGCACAAATCCATAACAAATATTGAGCAGTTTCTCGCATTTCCTTTTTTATATTATACTGATAAGAGGTGTATTGTGTTTTGATTTCACTGTTTCTTTTGGTCATATTTCATAGGGAGAGCCTACCGTTGAGGTTACAAATGAAGGTATTGATGCTGCAGGGCATACAATTGGTACATCTTTGGAGGTCGTGTTCAAACTTAGGAAGGTTCTCAACCCCAAGAGTGTGATCAAACCAACATGACTAGCTAAAGATTATTTTGAGAATAACATCTATCGAATAAATTTCAGACGAAAGACTTTGGTAAACTCCTATATTTTTTGGGTATTAAGGTAGTCAAATCTAAAGATGATATGGTAATTTCTCCGGGGAAATATGCTATGGATACTTTTGAAGAAACAAGTTTGTAGATAATGCATTCATAGAAAGTAAGTCACTTTAACTTGTTGGTATCATGCAAAGGTAAATAGAAATACTATGTTTGGTTTGGTATGACTTTCTGACTGTATGTTGTTCTTTTTCATTTTTCAAAGACTTCCCATAAATGTCAATGTCACTCTTTTATGTTATAACATCATGTGTTGTTATAATTTCGTCTTTTTGTTTATTCTAAAATGTTACTCTTTTTATTTCCCAAGATTATTTTGAAGTTATAAGTAACTTGTTTGTAGGAAGGTGTGTACACTCTTGTAATGAATAGATCAAAATGAGTCTTGAGGTCATTACAGGTAATGTTCTTCTATTGCTTCTTTTCATTTGGTTTTTACAATAAATGCAAAGTGATTGTTTTGTTACCAGTATTAAATACTGCACAAATCCATAACAAATATTGAGCAGTTTCTCGCATTTTGTTTTTTATATTATACTGGTAAGGGTTGTATCGTGTTTTAATTTCACTGTTTCTTTTGGTCATATTTGATAGGGAGAGTCAGCCGTTGAGGTTACAAATGAAGGTGTTGATGCTGCAGGGCATACAGTTGGTACATCTTTGGAGGTCGTGTTCAAACTTAGGAAGGTTCTCAACCCAAGAGTGTGATCAAACCAACATCACTAGCTAAAGATTATTTTGAGAATAACATCTATCGAATAAATTTCAGACGAAAGACCTTGGTAAACTCCTATAATTTTTGGGTATTGAGGCTGTCCAATCTGAAGATGATATGGTAATTTCTCCGTTGAAATATGTTATGGATACTTTTGAAGAAACAAGTTTGTAGATAATGAATTCATAGAAAGTAAGTCACTTTAACTTGTTGGTATCATCCAAAGGTAACTAGAAATACTATGTTTGGTTTGCTAGGACTTTCTTACTGTATGTTGTTCTTTTTCCTTTTTCAAAGACTTCCCATAAAGGTCAATGTCACTCTTTTATGCTTATAACATCATGTGTTGTTATATTTTCGTCTTTTTGTTTAATCTAAAATGTTACTCTTTTTATTTCTCAAGATTATTTTTAAGTGATAACTAACTTGTTCGTCGGAGCGTTTGTAGGAATGTATGTACGCTCTTGTCATGAATAGATCAAAATGAGTCTTGAGGTCATTACAGGTAATGTTCTTCTATTTCTTCTTTCATTTGATTTTTACAATAAATGCAAAGTGATTGTTTTGTTACAGTAGTAAATACTGCACAAATGCATAACAAATATTGAGCAGTTTCTCGCATTTTCTTTCTATATTATACAAATAAAGGTTGTATGGTTTTTGATTTCACTGTTTCTTTTGGTCATATTTGATAGGGAGAGCCAGCCGTTGAGGTTACAAATGAAGGTGTTGATGCTGCAGGGCATACAATTGGTACATCTTTGGAGGTCGTGTTCAAACTTAGGAAGGTTCTCAACCCCAAGAGTGTGATCAAACCAACATCACTAGCTAAAGATTATTTTGAGAATAACATCTATCGAATAAATTTCAGACGAAAGACCTTGGTAAACTCCTATATTTTTTGGGTATTGAGGTAGTCCAATCTAAAGATGATATGGTAATTTCTCCGGGGAAATATGCTATGGATACTTTTGAAGAAACAAGTTTGTAGATAATGCATTCATAGAAAGTAAGTCACTTTAACTTGTTGGTATCATCCAAAGGTAACTAGAAATACTATGTTTGGTTTGGTATGACTTTCTAACTGTATGTTGTTCTTTTTCCTTTTTCAAAGACTTCCCATAAAGGTCAATGTCACTCTTTTATGCTTATAACATCATGTGTTGTTATAATTTCGTCTTTTTGTTTACTCTAAAATGTTACTCTTTTATTTTCCCAGATTATTTTAAAGTTATAACTAACTTGTTTGTCGGAGTGTTTGTAGGAAGGTATGTACGCTCTTGTAATGAATAGATCAAAATGAGTCTTGAGGTCATTACAGGTAATGCTCTTCTATTGCTTCTTTTCATTTGGTTTTTACAATAAATGCAAAGTGATTGTTTTGTTACAAGTAGTAAATACTGCACAAATCCATAACAAATATTGAGCAGTTTCTCGCATTTTCTTTTATATTATACTGGTAAGGGTTGTATTGTGTTTTGATTTCACTGTTTCTTTTGGTCATATTTGATAGGGACAGTCAGCAGTTGAGGTTACAAATGAAGGTGTTGATGCTGCAGGGCATACAATTGGTACGTCTTTGGAGGTCGTGTTCAAACTTAGGAAGGTTCTCAACCCAAGAGTGTGATCAAACCAACATCAATAGCTAAAGATTATTTTGAGAATAACATCTATCGAATAAATTTCAGACGAAAGACCTTGGTAAACTCTTATATTTTTTTGTGTATTGAGGTATTCCAATCTGAAGATGATATGGTAATTTCTCCGGGGAAATATGCTATGGATACTTTTGAAGAAACAAGTTTGTAGATAATGCATTCATAGAAAGTAAGTCACTTTAACTTGTTGGTATCGTCCAAAGGTAACTAGAAATACTATGTTTGTTTGGTAGGACTTTCTAACTGTATTTGTTCTTTTTCCTTTTCAAAGAATTCCATATAAGGTCAATGTCACTCTTTGTGGTTATAACATCATGTGTTATAATTTCGTCTTTTTGTTTACTCTAAAATGTTACTCTTTTTTTCCAAAGATTATTTTAAAGTGATAACTAACCTCTTCGTCGAAGTGTTTGTAGGAAGGTATGTACGCTCTTGTCATGAATAGATCAAAATGAGTCTTGAGGTCATTAGGTAATGTTTTCTATTGCTTCTTTTCATTTGGTTTTTACAATAAATGCAAAGTGATTGTTTTGTTACAAGTAGTAAATACTGCACAAATCCATAAAAATATTGAGCAGTTTCTCGCATTTTCTTTTTATATTATATTGGTAAGGGTTGTATTGTGTTTGATTTCACTGTTTCTTTTGGTCATATTTGATAGGGAGAGCCAGCCGTTGAGGTTACAAATGAAGATGTTGATGCTGCAGGGCATAAATTGGTACATCTTTGGAGGTCGTGTTCAAACTTAGGAAGGTTCTCAACCCCAAGAGTGTGATCAAACCACATCACTAGCTAAAGATTATTTTGAGAATAACATCTATCGAATAAATTTCAGACGAAAGACCTTGGTAAACTCCTATATTTTTTGGGTATTGAGGCAGTCCAATCTGAAGATGATATGGTAATTTATTCGGGGAAATATGCTATGGATACTTTTGAAAAAACAAGTTTGTAGATAATGCATTCATAGAAAGTAAGTCACTTTAACTTGTTGGTATCTTCCAAAGGTAACTAGAAATACTATGTTGGTTTGGTAGGACTTTCTAACTGTATGTTGTTCTTTTTCCTTTTTCAAAGACTTCCCATAAAGGTCAATGTCACTCTTTTATGCTTATAACATCATGTGTTGTTATAATTTCGTATTTTGTTACTCTAAAATGTTACTCTTTTTATTTCCCAAGATTATTTTGAAGTGATAACTAACTTGTTCGTCGGAGTGTTTGTAGGAAGGTATACGCTCTTGTCATGAATAGATCAAAATGAGTCTTGAGGTCATTACAGGTAATGTTCTTCTATTGCTTCTTTTCATTTGGTTTTTACAATAAATGCAAAGTATTGTTTTGTTACAAGTAGTAAACACTGCACAAATCCATAACAATATTGAGCAGTTTCTCGCATTTTCTTTTTATATTATACTGGTAGGGTTTTATTGTGTTTTGATTTCACTGTTTCTTTTGGTCATATTTGATAGGGAGAGCCAGCCGTTGAGGTTACAAATGAAGGTGTTGATGCTGCAGGGCATACAATGGTACATCTTTGGAGGTCGTGTTCAAACTTAGGAAGGTTCTCAACCCAAGAGTGTGATCAAACCAACATCACTAGCTAAAGATTATTTTGAGAATAACATCTATCGAATAAATTTCAGACGAAAGACCTTGGTAAACTCCTATATTTTTTGGGTATTGAGGTAGTCCAATCTAAAGATGATATGGTAATTTCTCCGGGGAAATATGCTATCGATACTTTTGAAGAAACAAGTTTGTAGATAATGCATTCATAGAAAGTAAGTCACTTTAACTTGTTGGTATCATCCAAAGGTAACTAGAAATACTATGTTTGGTTTGGTAGGACTTTCTAACTGTATGTTGTTCTTTTTCCTTTTTCAAAGACTTCCCATAAAGGTCAATGTCACTCTTTTATGCTTATAACATCATTTGTTGTTATAATTTCGTCTTTTGTTTACTTAAAATGTTACTCTTTTAATTTCCCAAGATTATTTTGAAGTGATAACTAACTTGTTCGTCGGAGTTTGTAGGAAGGTATGTACGCTCTTGTCATGAATAGATCAAAATGAGTCTTGAGGTCATTACAGGTAATGTTCTTCTATGCTTCTTTTCATTTGGTTTTTACAAAAATGCAAAGTGATTGTTTTGTTACAAGTAGTAAATACTGCACAAATCCATAACAAATATTGAGTAGTTTCTCGCATTTTCTCTTTTATATTATGGTAAGGGTTGTATTGTGTTTTGATTTCACTGTTTCTTTTGGTCATATTTGATAGGGAGAGCAGCCGTTGAGGTTACAAATGAAGGTGTTCTGCAGGGCATATAATTGGTACATCTTTGGAGGTCGTGTTCAAACGTAGGAAGGTTCTCAACCCCAAGAGCGTGATCAAACCAGCATCACTAGCTAAAGATTATTTTGAGAATAACATCTATCGAAAAAATTTCAAACGAAAGACCTTGGTAAACTCCTATATTTTTTGGGTATTGAGGCTGTCCAATCTGAAGATGATATGTTAATTTCTCTGTGAAAATATGCTATGGATACTTTTAAAAAAACAAGTTTGTAGATAATGCATTCATAGAAAGTAAGTCACTTTAACTTGTTGGTATCATCCAAAGGTAACAAGAAATACTATGTTTGGTTTGGTATGACTTTCTAACTGTATGTTGTCTTTTTCCTTTTTCAAAGACTTCCCATAAAGGTCAATGTCACTCTTTTATGCTTATAACATCATGTGTTGTTATAATTTCGTCTTTTTGTTTACTCTAAAATGTTACTCTTTTTATTTCCAAGATTATTTTGAAGTGATAACTAACTTGTTCGTCGGAGTGTTTGTAGGAAGTATGTACGCTCTTATCATGAATAGATCAAAATGAGTCTTGAGGTCATTACAAGTAATGTTCTTCTATTGCTTTTTTTCATTTGGTTTTACAATAAATGCAAAGTGATTGTTTTGTTACAAGTAGTAAATACTGCACAAATCCATAACAAATATTGAGCAGTTTCTCGCATTTTCTTTCTTATATTATATTGTAAGGATTGTATTGTTTTTTGATTTCACTGTTTCTTTTGGTCATATTTGATAGGGAGAGCCAACCGTTGAGGTTACAAATGAAGGTGTTGATGCTGCAGGGCATATAATTGGTACATCTTTGGAGGTCGTGTTCAAACTTAGGAAGGTTCTCAACCCCAAGAGTGTGATCAAACAAGCATCACTAGCTAAAGATTATTTTGAGAATAACATCTATCGAATAAATTTCAGACGAAAGACCTTGGTAAACTCCTATGTTTTTTGTGTATTTAAGTTGTCCAATTTGAAGATGATATGGTAATTTCTCCAGGAAAATAAGCTATGGATACTTTTGAAGAAACAAGTTTGTAGATAATGCATTCATAGAAAGTAAGTCACTTTAACTTGTTGGTATCGTCCAAAGGTAACTAGAAATACTATGTTTGGTTTGGTAGGACTTTCTAACTGTATGTTGTTCTTTTTCCTTTTTCAAAGACTTCCCATAAAGGTCAATGTCACTCTTTTATGCTTATAAAATCATGTGTTGTTATAATTTCGTCTTTTTGTTTACTCTAAAATGTTACTCTTTTTATTTTCCAAGATTATTTTGAAGTGATAATTAACTTGTTCGTCGGTGTGTTTGTAGGAAAGTATGTACGCTCTTATCATGAATAGATCAAAATGAGTCTTGAGGTCATTACAGGTAATGTTCTTCTATTGCTTCTTTTCATTTGGTTTTTACAATAATGCAAAGTGATTGTTTTGTTACAAGTAGTAAATACTGCACAAATCCATAACAAATATTGAGCAGTTTCTCACATTTTCTTTCTTATATTATATTGGTAAGGACTGTATTGTGTTTTGATTTCACTGTTTCTTTTGGTCATATTTGGTAGGGAGAGCCAGCCGTTGAGGTTTAAAATGAAGGTGTTAATGCTGCAGGGCATACAACTGGTACATCTTTGGAGGTCGTGCTCAAACTTAGGAAGGTTCTCAACCCCAAGAGTGTGATCAAACCAACATCACTAGCTAAAGATTATTTTGAGAATGACATCTATCGAATAAATTGCAGACGAAAGACCTTGGTAAACTCCTACATTTTTTGGGTATTGAGGCAGTCCAATCTGAAGATGATATGGTAATTTCTCCGGGGAAATATGCTATGGATACTTTTGAAGAAACAATTTTGTAGATAATGCATTCATAGAAAGTAAGTCACTTTAACTTGTTGGTATCGTCCAAAGGTAACTAGAAATACTATATTTTTTTGGTAGGACTTTCTAATTGTATGTTGTTCTTTTTCCTTTTCAAAGACTTCCCATAAAGGTCAATGTCACTCTTTTATGCTTATAACATCATGTGTTGTTATAATTTCATCTTTTGTTTACTCTAAAATGTTACTCTTTTTATTTCCCAAGATTATTAACTAACTTGTTCGTCGATATGTTTGTAGGAAGGTATGTACGCTCTTGTCATGAAGAGATCAAAATGAGTCTTGAGGTCATTAGAGGTAATGTTCCTCTGTTGCTTCTTTTCATTTGGTTTTTACAATAAATGCAAAGTGATTGTTTTGTTATAAGTAGTAAATACTGCACAAATCCATAATAAATATTGAGTAGTTTCTCGCATTTTCTTTCTTATATTATATGGTAAGGATTGTATTGTGTTTTGATTTCACTGTTTCTTTTGGTCATATTTGATAGGGAGAGCCAGCCGTTGAGGTTACAAATGAAGGTGTTGATGCTGCAGGGCGTACAACTGGTACATCTTTGGAGGTCGTGTTCAAACATAGGAAGGTTCTCAACCCCAAGAGTGTGATCAAACCAGCATCACTAGCTAAAGATTATTTTGTGAATAACAGCTATCGAATAAATTTCAGACGAAAGACTTTGGTAAACTCCTATATTTTTTGGGTATTAAGGCAGTCCAATATGAAGATGATATGGTAATTTATTCGGGGAAATATGCTATGGATTCCTTTGTTGAAACAAGTTTGTAGATAATGCATTCATAGAAAGTAAGTCACTTTAACTTGTTGGTATCTTCCAAAGGTAACTAGAAATACTATGTTTGGTTTGGTACGACTTTCTAACTGTATGTCGTTCTTTTTCCTTTTTCAAAGACTTCCCATAAAGGTCAATGTCACTCTTTTATGCTTATAACATCATGCGTTGTTATAATTTCTTCTTTTTGTTTACTCTAAAATGTTACTCTTTTTATTTCCCAAGTTTATTTTGAAGTGATAACTAACTTGTTCGTCGGAGTGTTTGTAGGAAAGTATGTACGCTCTTATCATGAATAGATCAAAATGAGTCTTGAGGTCATTACAGGTAATGTTCTTCTATTGCTTCTTTTCATTTAGTTTTTACAATAATTGTAAAGTGATTGTTTTGTTACTAGTAGTAAATACTGCACAAATCCATCACAAATATTGAGCAGTTTCTCACATATTCTTTCTTATATTATATTGGTAAGGGTTGTATTGTTTTTTGATTTCACTGTTTCTTTTGATCATATTTAATAGGGAGAGCCAACCGTTGAGGTTACAAATGAAGGTGTTGATGCTGCAGGGCATATAATTGGTACATCTTTGGAGGTCGTGTTCAAACTTAGGAAGGTTCTCAACCCCAAGAGTGTGATCAAACCAACATCACTATCTAAAGATTATTTTGAGAATCACATCTATCGAATAAATTTTAGACGAAAGGTCTTGGTAAACTCCTATATATTTTGGGTATTGAGGTAGTCCAATCTAAAGATGATATGGTAATTTCTATGGGAAAATATGCTATGGATACTTTTCAAGAAACAAGTTTGTAGATAATGCATTCATAGAAAGTAAGTCTTTTTAACTTGTTGGTATGATCCAAAGGTAACTAGAAATACTATTTTTGGTTTGGTATGACTTTCTAACTGTATGTTGTTCTTTTTCCTTTTTCAAAGATTTCCCATAAAGGTCAATGTCACTCTTTTGTGCTTATAACATCGTGTGTTGTTATAATTTCGTCTTTTTGTTTACTCTAAAATATTACTCTTTTTATTTCCCAAAATTATTTTAAAGTGATAACTAACTTGTTCGTCAAAGTGTTTGTAGGAAGGTATGTACGCTTTTGTCATGAATAGATCAAAATGAGTCTTGAGGTCATTATAGGTAATGTTCTTCTATTGCTTCTTTTCATTTGGTTTTTACAATAAATGCAAAGTCACTGTTTTGTTACAAGTAGTAAATACTGCACAAATCCATAATAAATATTGAGTAGTTTCTCGCATTTTCTTTCTTATATTATATTGGTAAGGATTGTATTGTGTTTTGATTTCACTGTTTCTTTTGGTCATATTTGATAGGGAGAGTCAGTCGTTGAGGTTACAAATGAAGGTGTTGATGCTGCAGGGCATACAACTGGTACATCTTTGGAGGTCGTGTTCAAACTTAGGAAGTTCTCAACCCCAAGAGTGTGATCAAACCAACATCACTAGCTAAAGATTATTTTGTGAATAACAGCTATCGAATAAATTTCAGACGAAAGACCTTGGTAAACTCCTATATTTCTTGGGTATTAAGGCAGTCCAATCTGAAGATGATATGGTAATTTCTCCGGGGAAATATGCTATGGATACTTTTGAAGAAACAATTTTGTAGATAATGCATTCATAGAAAGTAAGTCACTTTAACTTGTTGGTATCGTCCATAGATAACTAGAAATACTATATTTTATTTGGTAGGACTTTCTAATTGTATGTTGATCCTTTTCCTTTTTCAAAGACTTCCCATAAAGGTCAATGTCACTCTTTTATGCTTATAACATCATGTGTTGTTATAATTTCATCTTTTTGTTTACTCTAAAATGTTACTCTTTTTATTTCCCAAGATTATTAACTAACTTGTTCCTCGATATGTTTGTAGGAAGGTATGTACGCTCTTGTCATGAAGAGATCAAAATGAGTCTTGAGGTCATTAGAGGTAATGTTCCTCTGTTGCTTCTTTTCATTTGGTTTTTACAATAAATGCAAAGAGACTGTTTTGTTATAAGTAGTAAATACTGCACAAATCTATAATAAATATTGAGTAGTTTCTCGCATTTTCTTTCTTATATTATATTGGTAAGGATTGTATTGTGTTTTGATTTCACTGTTTCTTTTGGTCATATTTGATAGGGAGAGCCAGCCGTTGAGATTACAAATGAAGGTGTTGATGCTGCAGGGCATACAACTGGTACATCTTTGGAGGTCGTGTTCAAACATAGGAAGGTTCTCAACCCCAAGAGTGTGATCAAACCAGCATCACTAGCTAAAGATTATTTTGTGAATAACAGCTATCGAATAAATTTCAGACGAAAGACTTTGGTAAACTCCTATATTTTTTGGGTATTAAGGCAGTCCAATATGAAGATGATATGGTAATTTATTCGGGGAAATATGCTATGGATTCTTTTGTTGAAACAAGTTTGTAGATAATGCATTCATAGAAAGTAAGTCACTTTAACTTGTTGGTATCGTCCAAAGGTAACTAGAAATACTATGTTTGGTTTGGTACGACTTTCTAACTGTATGTTGTTCTTTTTCCTTTTTCAAAGACTTCCCATAAAGGTCAATGTCACTCTTTTATGCTTATAACATCATGCGTTGTTATAATTTCTTCTTTTTGTTTACTCTAAAATGTTACTCTTTTTATTTCCCAAGTTTATTTTGAAGTGATAACTAACTTGTTCGTCGGAGTGTTTGTAGGAAAGTATGTACGCTCTTATCATGAATAGATCAAAATGAGTCTTGAGGTCATTACAGGTAATGTTCTTCTATTGCTTCTTTTCATTTAGTTTTTACAATAATTGTAAAGTGATTGTTTTGTTACCAGTAGTAAATACTGCACAAATCCATCACAAATATTGAGCAGTTTCTCGCATATTCTTTCTTATATTATATTGGTAAGGGTTGTATTGTTTTTTGATTTCACTGTTTCTTTTGATCATATTTAATAGGGAGAGCCAACCGTTGAGGTTACAAATGAAGGTGTTGATGCTGCAGGGCATATAATTGGTACATCTTTGGAGGTCGTGTTCAAACTTAGGAAGGTTCTCAACCCCAAGAGTGTGATCAAACCAACATCACTATCTAAAGATTATTTTGAGAATCACATCTATCGAATAAATTTTAGACGAAAGGTCTTGGTAAACTCCTATATATTTTGGGTATTGAGGTAGTCCAATCTAAAGATGATAGGGTAATTTCTATGGGAAAATATGCTATGGATACGTTTCAAGAAACAAGTTTATAGATAATGCATTCATAGAAAGTAAGTCTTTTTAACTTGTTGGTATGATCCAAAGGTAACTAGAAATACTATTTTTGGTTTGGTATGACTTTCTAACTGTATGTTGTTCTTTTTCCTTTTTCAAAGATTTCCCATAAAGGTCAATGTAACTCTTTTGTGCTTATAACATCGTGTGTTGTTATAATTTCGTCTTTTTGTTTACTCTAAAATATTACTCTTTTTATTTCCCAAAATTATTTTAAAGTGATAACTAACTTGTTCGTCAAAGTGTTTGTAGGAAGGTATGTACGCTTTTGTCATGAATAGATCAAAATGAGTCTTGAGGTCATTATAGGTAATGTTCTTCTATTGCTTCTTTTCATTTGGTTTTTACAATAAATGCAAAGTCACTGTTTTGTTACAAGTAGTAAATACTGCACAAATCCATAATAAATATTGAGTAGTTTCTCGCATTTTCTTTCTTATATTATATTGGTAAGGATTGTATTGTGTTTTGATTTCACTGTTTCTTTTGGTCATATTTGATAGGGAGAGTCAGCCGTTGAGGTTACAAATGAAGGTGTTGATGCTGCAGGGCATACAACTGGTACATCTTTGGAGGTCGTGTTCAAACTTAGGAAGTTCTCAACCCCAAGAGTGTGATCAAACCAGCATCACTAGCTAAAGATTATTTTGTGAATAACAGCTATCGAATAAATTTCAGACGAAAGACCTTGGTAAACTCCTATATTTCTTGGGTATTAAGGCAGTCCAATCTGAAGATGATATGGTAATTTCTCCGGGGAAATATGCTATGGATACTTTTGAAGAAACAATTTTGTAGATAATGCATTCATAGAAAGTAAGTCACTTTAACTTGTTGGTATCGTCCAAAGATAACTAGAAATACTATATTTTATTTGGTAGGACTTTCTAATTGTATGTTGATCTTTTTCCTTTTTCAAAGACTTCCCATAAAGGTCAATGTCACTCTTTTATGCTTATAACATCATGTGTTGTTATAATTTCATCTTTTTGTTTACTCTAAAATGTTACTCTTTTTATTTCCCAAGATTATTAACTAACTTGTTCCTCGATATGTTTGTAGGAAGGTATGTACGCTCTTGTCATGAAGAGATCAAAATGAGTCTTGAGGTCATTAGAGGTAATGTTCCTCTGTTGCTTCTTTTCATTTGGTTTTTACAATAAATGCAAAGTGATTGTTTTGTTATAAGTAGTAAATACTGCACAAATCCATAATAAATATTGAGTAGTTTCTCGCATTTTCTTTCTTATATTATATTGGTAAGGATTGTATTGTGTTTTGATTTCATTGTTTCTTTTGGTCATATTTGATAGGGAGAGCCAGCCGTTGAGGTTACAAATGAAGGTGTTGATGCTGCAGGGCGTACAACTGGTACATCTTTGGAGGTCGTGTTCAAACATAGGAAGGTTCTCAACCCCAAGAGTGTGATCAAACCAGCATCACTAGCTAAAGATTATTTTGTGAATAACAGCTATCGAATAAATTTCAGACGAAAGACTTTGGTAAACTCCTATATTTTTTGGGTATTAAAGCAGTCCAATATGAAGATGATATGGTAATTTATTCGGGGAAATATGCTATGGATTCCTTTGTTGAAACAAGTTTGTAGATAATGCATTCATAGAAAGTAAGTCACTTTAACTTGTTGGTATCGTCCAAAGGTAACTAGAAATACTATGTTTGGTTTGGTACGACTTTCTAACTGTATGTTGTTCTTTTTCCTTTTTCAAAGACTTCCCATAAAGGTCAATGTCACTCTTTTATGCTTATAACATCATGCGTTGTTATAATTTCTTCTTTTTGTTTACTCTAAAATGTTACTCTTTTTATTTCCCAAGTTTAATTTGAAGTGATAACTAACTTGTTCGTCGGAGTGTTTGTAGGAAAGTATGTACGCTCTTATCATGAATAGATCAAAATGAGTCTTGAGGTCATTACAGGTAATGTTCTTCTATTGCTTCTTTTCATTTAGTTTTTACAATAATTGTAAAGTGATTGTTTTGTTACCAGTAGTAAATACTGCACAAATCCATCACAAATATTGAGCAGTTTCTCGCATATTCTTTCTTATATTATATTGGTAAGGGTTGTATTGTTTTTTGATTTCACTGTTTCTTTTGATCATATTTATAGGGAGAGCCACCGTTGAGGTTACAAATGAAGGTGTTGATGCTGCAGGGCATATAATTGGTACATCTTTGGAGGTCGTGTTCAAACTTAGGAAGGTTCTCAACCCCAAGAGTGTGATCAAACCAACATCACTATCTAAAGATTATTTTGAGAATCACATCTATCGAATAATTTTAGACGAAAGGTCTTGGTAAACTCCTATATATTTTGGGTATTGAGGTAGTCCAATCTAAAGATGATATGGTAATTTCTATGGGAAAATATGCTATGGATACTTTTCAAGAAACAAGTTTGTAGATAATGCATTCATAGAAAGTAAGTCTTTTTAACTTGTTGGTATGATCCAAAGGTAACTAGAAATACTATTTTTGGTTTGGTATGACTTTCTAACTGTATGTTGTTCTTTTTCCTTTTTCAAAGATTTCCCATAAAGGTCAATGTCACTCTTTTGTGCTTATAACATCGTGTGTTGTTATAATTTCGTCTTTTTGTTTACTCTAAAATATTACTCTTTTTATTTCCCAAAATTATTTTAAAGTGATAACTAACTTGTTCGTCAAAGTGTTTGTAGGAAGGTATGTACGCTTTTGTCATGAATAGATCAAAATGAGTCTTGAGGTCATTATAGGTAATGTTCTTCTATTGCTTCTTTTCATTTGGTTTTTACAATAAATGCAAAGTCACTGTTTTGTTACAAGTAGTAAATACTGCACAAATCCATAATAAATATTGAGTAGTTTCTCGCATTTTCTTTCTTATATTATATTGGTAAGGATTGTATTGTGTTTTGATTTCACTGTTTCTTTTGGTCATATTTGATAGGGAGAGTCAGCCGTTGAGGTTACAAATGAAGGTGTTGATGCTGCAGGGCGTACAACTGGTACATCTTTGGAGGTCGTGTTAAAACTTAGGAAGTTCTCAACCCCAAGAGTGTGATCAAACCAGCATCACTAGCTAAAGATTATTTTGTGAATAACAGCTATCGAATAAATTTCAGACGAAAGACCTTGGTAAACTCCTATATTTCTTGGGTATTAAGGCAGTCCAATCTGAAGATGATATGGTAATTTCTCCGGGAAATATGCTATGGATACTTTTGAAGAAACAATTTTGTAGATAATGCATTCATAGAAAGTAAGTCACTTTAACTTGTTGGTATCGTCCAAAGATAACTAGAAATACTATATTTTATTTGGTAGGACTTTCTAATTGTATGTTGATCTTTTTCCTTTTTCAAAGACTTCCCATAAAGGTCAATGTCACTCTTTTATGCTTATAACATCATGTGTTGTTATAATTTCATCTTTTTGTTTACTCTAAAATGTTACTCTTTTTATTTCCCAAGATTATTAACTAACTTGTTCCTCGATATGTTTGTAGGAAGGTATGTACGCTCTTGTCATGAAGAGATCAAAATGAGTCTTGAGGTCATTAGAGGTAATGTTCCTCTGTTGCTTCTTTTCATTTGGTTTTTACAATAAATGCAAAGTGATTGTTTTGTTATAAGTAGTAAATACTGCACAAATCCATAATAAATATTGAGTAGTTTCTCGCATTTTCTTTCTTATATTATATTGGTAAGGATTGTATTGTGTTTTGATTTCACTGTTTCTTTTGGTCATATTTGATAGGGAGAGCCAGCCGTTGAGGTTACAAATGAAGGTGTTGATGCTGCAGGGCGTACAACTGGTACATCTTTGGAGGTCGTGTTCAAACATAGGAAGGTTCTCAACCCCAAGAGTGTGATCAAACCAGCTTCACTAGCTAAAGATTATTTTGTGAATAACAGCTATCGAATAAATTTCAGACGAAAGACTTTGGTAAACTCCTATATTTTTTGGGTATTAAGGCAGTCCAATATGAAGATGATATGGTAATTTATTCGGGGAAATATGCTATGGATTCCTTTGTTGAAACAAGTTTGTAGATAATGCATTCATAGAAAGTAAGTCACTTTAACTTGTTGGTATCGTCCAAAGGTAACTAGAAATACTATGTTTGGTTTGGTACGACTTTCTAACTGTATGTTGTTCTTTTTCCTTTTTCAAAGACTTCCCATAAAGGTCAATGTCACTCTTTTATGCTTATAACATCATGTGTTGTTATAATTTCTTCTTTTTGTTTACTCTAAAATGTTACTCTTTTTATTTCCCAAGTTTATTTTGAAGTGATAACTAACTTGTTCGTCGGAGTGTTTGTAGGAAAGTATGTACGCTCTTATCATGAATAGATCAAAATGAGTCTTGAGGTCATTACAGGTAATGTTCTTCTATTGCTTCTTTTCATTTAGTTTTTACAATAATTGTAAAGTGATTGTTTTGTTACCAGTAGTAAATACTGCACAAATCCATCACAAATATTGAGCAGTTTCTCGCATATTCTTTCTTATATTATATTGGTAAGGGTTGTATTGTTTTTTGATTTCACTGTTTCTTTTGATCATATTTAATAGGGAGAGCCAACCGTTGAGGTTACAAATGAAGGTGTTGATGCTGCAGGGCATATAATTGGTACATCTTTGGAGGTCGTGTTCAAACTTAGGAAGGTTCTCAACCCCAAGAGTGTGATCAAACCAACATCACTATCTAAAGATTATTTTGAGAATCACATCTATCGAATAAATTTTAGACGAAAGATCTTGGTAAACTCCTATATTTTTTGGGTATTGAGGTAGTCCAATCTAAAGATGATATGGTAATTTCTATGGGAAAATATGCTATGGATACTTTTCAAGAAACAAGTTTGTAGATAATGCATTCATAGAAAGTAAGTCTTTTTAACTTGTTGGTATGATCCAAAGGTAACTAGAAATACTATTTTTGGTTTGGTATGACTTTCTAACTGTATGTTGTTCTTTTTCCTTTTTCAAAGATTTCCCATAAAGGTCAATGTCACTCTTTTGTGCTTATAACATCGTGTGTTGTTATAATTTCGTCTTTTTGTTTAAACTAAAATATTACTCTTTTTATTTCCCAAGATTATTTTAAAGTGATAACTAACTTGTTCGTCAAAGTGTTTGTAGGAAGGTATGTACGCTTTTGTCATGAATAGATCAAAATGAGTCTTGAGGTCATTATAGGTAATGTTCTTCTATTGCTTCTTTTCATTTGGTTTTTACAATAAATGCAAAGTCACTGTTTTGTTACAAGTAGTAAATACTGCAGAAATCCATAATAAATATTGAGTAGTTTCTCGCTTTTTTTTCTTATATTATATTGGTAAGGATTGTATTGTGTTTTGATTTCACTGTTTCTTTTGGTCATATTTGATAGGGAGAGTCAGCCGTTGAGGTTACAAATGAAGGTGTTGATGCTGCAGGGCATACAACTGGTACATCTTTGGAGGTCGTGTTCAAACTTAGGAAGTTCTCAACCCCAAGAGTGTGATCAAACCAGCATCACTAGCTAAAGATTATTTTGTGAATAACAGCTATCGAATAAATTTCAGACGAAAGACCTTGGTAAACTCCTATATTTTTTGGGTTTTAAGGCAGTCCAATCTGAAGATGATATGGTAATTTCTCCGGGGAAATATGCTATGGATACTTTTGAAGAAACAATTTTGTAGATAATGCATTCATAGAAAGTAAGTCACTTTAACTTGTTGGTATCATCCAAAGATAACTAGAAATACTATATTTTATTTGGTAGGACTTTCTAATTGTATGTTGTTCTTTTTCCTTTTTCAAAGACTTCCCATAAAGGTCAATGTCACTCTTTTATGCTTATAACATCATGTGTTGTTATAATTTCATCTTTTTGTTTACTCTAAAATGTTACTCTTTTTATTTCCCAAGATTATTTTGAAGTGATAACTAACTTGTTTGTCGGAGTGTTTGTAGGAAGGTATGTACGTTTTTGTCATGAATAGATCAAAATGAGTATTGAGGTCTTACAGGTAATGTTCTTCTATTTCTTCTTTTCATTTGGTTTTTACAATAAATGCAAAGTGATTATTTTGTTACAAGTAGTAAACATTGCACAAATCCATAACAAATATTGAGCAGTTTCTCGCATTTTCTTTTTTATATTATACTGGTAAGGGTTGTATTGTGTTTTGATTTCACTGTTTCTTTTGGTCATATTGGATAGGGAGAGCCAGCCGTTGAGGTTACAAATGAAGGTGTTGATGCTGCAGGGCATACAATTGCTACATATTTGCAGGTCGTGTTCAAACTTAGGAAGGTTCTTAACCCCAAGAGTGTGATCAAACCAATATCACTAGCTAAAGATTATTTTGAGAATAATATCTATCGAATAAATTTCAGACGAAAGACCTTGGTAAACTCCTATATTTTTTGGTTATTAAGGCAGTCCAATCTGAAGATGATATGGTAATTTATTCGGGAAAATATGTTATGGATTCCTTTGTTGAAACAAGTTTGTAGATAATGCATTCACAGGAAGTAAGTCACTTTAACTTGTTGGTATCGTCCAAAGGTAACTAGAAATACTATGTTTGGTTTCGTACGACTTTCTAACTGTATGTTGTTCTTTTTCCTTTTTCAAAGACTTCCCATTAATGTCAATGTCACTCTTTTATGCTTATAACATCATGTGTTGTTATAATTTCGTCTTTTTATTTACTCTAAAATGTTACTCTTTTTGTTTCCCAAGATTATTTTGAAGTGATAACTAACTTGTTCATCGGAGTGTTTGTAGGAAGGTATGTACGCTCTTGTCATGAATACATCAAATTGAGTCTTGAGGTCATTAGAGGTAATGTTCTTCTATTGCTTTTTTTATTTGATTTTTACAATAAATGCAAAGAGATTGTTTTGTTACAAGTAGTAAATACTGCACAAATCCATAACAAATATTGGGCAGTTTCTCACATTTTCTTTCTTATATTATACTGGTAAGGGTTGTATTGTGTTTGGATTTCACTATTTCTTTTGGTCATATTTGATAAGGAGAGGCAGCCGTTGAGGTTACAAATGAAGGTGTTGATGCTGACGGGCATACAATTGGTACATCTTTGGAGGTCGTGCTCAAACTTAGGAAGGTTCTCAACCCCAAGAGTGTGATCAAACCAACATCACTAGCTAAAGATTATTTTGAGAATAACATCTATCGAATAAATTGCAGACGAAAGACCTTGGTAAACTCCTACATTTTTTGGGTATTGAGGTTGTCCAATCTGAAGATGATATGGTAATTTCTGCGGGGAAATATACTATGGATACTTTTGAAGAAACAATTTTGTAGATAATGCATTCATAGAAAGTAAGTCACTTTAACTTGTTGGTATCGTCCAAAGGTAACTAGAAATACTATATTTTATTTGTTAGGACTTTCTAACTGTATGTTGTTCTTTTTCCTTTTTCAAAGACTTCCCATAAAGGTCAATGTCACTCTTTTATGCTTATAACATCATGTGTTGTTATAATTTCATCTTTTTGTTTACTCTAAAATGTTACTCTTTTTATTTCCCAAGATTATTAACTAACTTGTTCGTCGAAGTGTTTGTAGGAAGGTATGTACGCTCTTGTCATGAAGAAATCAAAATGAGTCTTGAGGTCATTATAGGTAATGTTCTTCTATTGCTTCTTTTCATTTGGCTTTTACAATAAATGCAAAGTGATTATTTTGTTACAAGTAGTGAATACTGCACAAATCCATAACAAATATTTAGTAGTTTCTCGCATTTTCTTTTTTATATTATAATGGGAAGGGTTGTATTGTGTTTTGATTTCACTATTTCTTTTGGTTATATTGGATAGGGAGAGCCAGCCGTTGAGGTTACAAATGAAGGTGTTGATGCTGTAGGGCATACAATTGATACATCTTTGGAGGTCGTGTTCAAACTTAGGAAGGTTCTCAACCCCAAGAGTGTGATCAAACCAACATCACTATCTAAAGATTATTTTGAGAATAACATCTATCGAATAACATCTATCGAATAAATTTTAAATGAAAGACCTTGGTAAACTCCTATATTTTTTGGGTATTGAGGTAGTCCACTCTAAAGATGATATGGTAATTTCTATGGGAAAATATGCTATGGATATTTTTGAAGAAACAAGTTTGTAGATAATGCATTCATAGAAAGTAAGTCACATTAACTTGTTGGTATGATCCAAAGGTAACGAGAAATACTATGTTTTGTTTGGTATGACTTTCTAACTGTATGTTGTTCTTTTTCCTTTTTCAAAGACTTCCCATAAAGGTCAATGTCACTCTTTTGTGTTTATAATATCATGTGTTGTTATAATTTCGTCTTTTTGTTTACTCTAAAATATTACTCTTTTTATTTCCCAAGATTATTTTAAAGTGATAACTAACTTGTTCGTCAAAGTGTTTGTAGGAAGGTATGTACGCTCTTGTCATGAATACATCAAAATGAGTCTTGAGGTCATTACAGGTAATGTTCTTCTATTGCTTCTTTTCATTTGGTTTTTACAATAAATGCAAAGTGACTGTGTTGTTACAAGTAGTAAATATTGCACAAATCCATAATAAATATTTTCGTAGTTTCTCGCATTTTCTTTTTTATATTATATTGGTAAGGATTGTATTGTGTTTTGATTTCACTGTTTCTTTTGGTCATATTTGATAGGGAGAGCCAGCCGTTGAGGTTACAAATGAAGGTGTTGATGCTGACGGGCATACAATTGGTACATCTTTGGAGGTCGTGCTCAAACTTAGGAAGGTTCTCAACCCCAAGAGTGTGATCAAACCAACATCACTAGCTAAAGATTATTTTGAGAATAACATCTATCGAATAAATTGCAGACGAAAGACCTTGGTAAACTCCTACATTTTTTGGGTATTGAGGTTGTCCAATCTGAAGATGATATGGTAATTTCTGCGGGGAAATATACTATGGATACTTTTGAAGAAACAATTTTGTAGATAATGCATTCATAGAAAGTAAGTCACTTTAACTTGTTGGTATCGTCCAAAGGTAACTAGAAATACTATATTTTATTTGGTAGGACTTTCTAACTGTATGTTGTTCTTTTTCCTTTTTCAAAGACTTCCCATAAAGGTCAATGTCACTCTTTTATGCTTATAACATCATGTGTTGTTATAATTTCATCTTTTTGTTTACTCTAAAATGTTACTCTTTTTATTTCCCAAGATTATTAACTAACTTGTTCGTCGAAGTGTTTGTAGGAAGGTATGTACGCTCTTGTCATGAAGAGATCAAAATGAGTCTTGAGGTCATTATAGGTAATGTTCTTCTATTGCTTCTTTTCATTTGGCTTTTACAATAAATGCAAAGTGATTATTTTGTTACAAGTAGTGAATACTGCACAAATCCATAACAAATATTTAGTAGTTTCTCGCATTTTCTTTTTTATATTATAATGGGAAGGGTTGTATTGTGTTTTGATTTCACTATTTCTTTTGGTTATATTGGATAGGGAGAGCCAGTCGTTGAGGTTACAAATGAAGGTGTTGATGCTGTAGGGCATACAATTGATACATCTTTGGAGGTCGTGTTCAAACTTAGGAAGGTTCTCAACCCCAAGAGTGTGATCAAACCAACATCACTATCTAAAGATTATTTTGAGAATAACATCTATCGAATAACATCTATCGAATAAATTTTAAAAGAAAGACCTTGGTAAACTCCTATATTTTTTGGGTATTGAGGTAGTCCACTCTAAAGATGATATGGTAATTTCTATGGGAAAATATGCTATGGATATTTTTGAAGAAACAAGTTTGTAGATAATGCATTCATAGAAAGTAAGTCACATTAACTTGTTGGTATGATCCAAAGGTAACGAGAAATACTATGTTTTGTTTGGTATGACTTTCTAACTGTATGTTGTTCTTTTTCCTTTTTCAAAGACTTCCCAAAAAGGTCAATGTCACTCTTTTGTGTTTATAATATCATGTGTTGTTATAATTTCGTCTTTTTGTTTACTCTAAAATATTACTCTTTTTATTTCCCAAGATTATTTTAAAGTGATAACTAACTTGTTCGTCAAAGTGTTTGTAGGAAGGTATGTACGCTCTTGTCATGAATACATCAAAATGAGTCTTGAGGTCATTACAGGTAATGTTCTTCTATTGCTTCTTTTCATTTGGTTTTTACAATAAATGCAAAGTGACTGTGTTGTTACAAGTAGTAAATACTGCACAAATCCATAATAAATATTGAGTAGTTTCTCGCATTTTCTTTCTTATATTATATTGGTAAGGATTGTATTGTGTTTTGATTTCACTGTTTCTTTTGGTCATATTTGATAGGGAGAGCCAGCCGTTGAGGTTACAAATGAAGGTGTTGATGCTGCAGGGCATACAACTGGTACATCTTTCTAGGTTGTGTTCAAACTTAGGAAGGTTCTCAACCCCAAGAGTGTGATCAAACCAGCATCACTAGCTAAAGATTATTTTGTGAATAACAGCTATCGAATAAATTTCAGACGAAAGACCTTGGTAAACTCCTATATTTTTTGGGTATTAAGGCAGTCCAATCTGAAGATGATATGGTAATTTATTCGGGGAAATATGCTATGGATTCCTTTGTTGAAACAAGTTTGTAGATAATGCATTCATAGGAAGTAAGTCACTTTAACTTGTTGGTATCGTCCAAAGGTAACTAGAAATACTATGTTTGGTTTGGTACGACTTTCTAACTGTACGTTGTTCTTTTTCCTTTTTCAAAGACTTCCCATTAATGTCAATGTCACTCTTTTATGCTTATAACATCATGTGTTGTTATAATTTTGTCTTTTTATTTACTCTAAAATGTTACTCTTTTTATTTCCCAAGATTATTTTGAAGTGATAACTAACTTGTTCGTCGAAGTGTTTGTAGGAAACTATGTACGCTCTTGTCATGAATAGATCAAAATGAGTCTTGAGGTCATTACAGGTAATGTTCTTCTATTGCTTCTTTTCATTTGGTTTTTACAATAAATGCAAAGTGACTGTGTTGTTACAAGTAGTAAATACTGCACAAATCCATAATAAATATTGAGTAGTTTCTCGCATTTTCTTTCTTATATTATATTGGTAAGGATTGTATTATGTTTTGATTTCACTGTTTCTTTTGGTCATATTTGATAGGGAGAGCCAGCCGTTGAGGTTACAAATGAAGGTGTTGATGCTGCAGGGCATACAACTGGTACATCTTTGGAGGTCGTGTTCAAACTTAGGAAGGTTCTCAACCCCAAGAGTGTGATCAAACCAGCATCCCTAGCTAAAGATTATTTTGTGAATAACAGCTATCGAATAATTTCAGACGAAAGACCTTGGTAAACTCCTATATTTTTTGGGTATTAAGGCAGTCCTATCTGAAGATGATATGGTAATTTATTCGGGAAAATATGTTATGGATTCCTTTGTTGAAACAAGTTTGTAGATAATGCATTCACAGGAAGTAAGTCACTTTAACTTGTTGGTATCGTCCAAAGGTAACTAGAAATACTATGTTTGGTTTCGTACGACTTTCTAACTGTATGTTGTTCTTTTTCCTTTTTCAAAGACTTCCAATTAATGTCAATGTCACTCTTTTATGCTTATAACATCATGTGTTGTTATAATTTCGTCTTTTTATTTACTCTAAAATGTTACTCTTTTTATTTCCCAAGATTTTTTTGAAGTGATAAGTAACTTGTTCGTCGAAGTGTTTGTAGGAAACTATGTACGCTCTTGTCATGAATAGATCAAAATGAGTCTTGATGTCATTACAGGTAATGTTCTTTATTTGCTTTTTTTCATTTGGTTTTTACAATAAATGCAAAGTGATTGTTTTGTTATAAGTTGTAAATACTGCACAAATATATAACAAATATTGAGCAGTCTCTCGCATTTTCTTTCTTATATTATACTGGTAAGGGTTGTATTGTGTTTTGGTTTCACTATTTCTTTTGGTCATATTTGATAAGGAGAGGCAGTCGTTGAGGTTACAAATGAAGATGTTGATCCTGCAGGGCATACAATTGGTACATCTTTGGAGGTCGTGCTCAAACTTAGGAAGGTTCTCAACCCCAAGAGTGTGATCAAACCAACATCACTAGCTAAATATTATTTTGAGAATAACATCTATGGAATAAATTTCAAACGAAAGACCTTTTAAAACTCCTATATTTTTTTGGTATTGAGGCAGTCCAATCTGAAGATGATATGGTAATTTCTTCGGGGAAATAAGCTATGGATTCCTTTGTTGAAACAAGTTTGTAGATAATGCATTAAAAGAAAGTAAATCACTTTAACTTGCTGGTATGATCCAAAGGTAACTAGAAATACTATGTTTGGTTTGGTAGGACTTTCTAACTGTATGTTTTTCTTTTTCCTTTTTCAAAGACTTCCCATAAAGGTCAATGTCACTCTTTTATGCTTATAACATAATATGTTGTTATAATTTCGTCTTTTTGTTTACTCTAAAATATTACTCTTTTTATTTCCCAAGATTATTTTGAAGTGATAACTAACTTGTTCGTCAGAGTGTTTGTAGGAAGGTATGTACGCTCTTGTCATGAATATATCAAAATGAGTCTTGAGGTCATTACAGGTAATGTTCTTCTATTGCTTCTTTTCATTTGGTTTTTACAATAAATGCAAAGTGATTGTTTTGTTACCAATAGTAAATATTGCACAAATCCATAACAAATATTGAACAGTTTCTCGCATTTTTCTTTCTTATATTATACTTATAAGGATTGTATTGTTTTTTAATTTCACTGTTTCTTTTGGTTATATTTGATAGGGAGAGCCAGCCGTTGAGATTACAAATGAAGATGTTGATGCTGCAGGGCATATAATTGGTACATCTTTGGAGGCCGTGTTCAAACTTAGGAAGGTTCTCAACCCCAAGAGTGGGATCAAACCCGCATCACTAGCTAAAAATTATTTTATGAATAACATTTATCGAATAAATTTCAGACGAACGACCTTGGTAAACTCCTATATTTTTTGGGTATTGAGGCTATCCAATCTGAAGATGATATGGTAATTTCTCCGGGAAAATATGCAATGGATCCTTTTGAAGAAACAAGTTTCTAGATAATGCATTCATAGAAAGTAAGTCACTTTAACTTGTTGGTATAATCCAAAGGTAACTAGAAATACTATGTTTGGTTTGGTAGAATTTTCTAACTGTATGTTGTTCTTTTTCCTTTTTCAAAGACTTCCCATAAGAGTTAATGTCACTCTTTTATGCTTATAACATCATTTTTTTTATAATTTCGTCTTTTTGTTTACTCTAAAATGTTACTCTTTTTATTTTCCATGATTATTTTGAAGTGATAACTAACTTTTTTGTCGGAGTCTTTGTAGGAAGGTATGTATGCTTTTGTCATGAATAGATCAAAATGAGTATTGAGGTCATTACAGGTAATGTTCTTCTATTTCTTCTTTTCATTTGGTTTTTACAATATATGTAAAATGATTATTTTGTTACAAGTAGTAAACATTGCACAAATCCATAACAAATATTAAGCAGTTTCTCGCATTTTCTTTTTTATATTATACTGGTAAGGGTTGTATTGTGTTTTGATTTCACTGTTTCTTTTGGTCATATTCGATAGGGAGAGCCAGCCGTTGAGGTTACAAATGAAGGTGTTGATGCTGCAGGGCATACAATTGGTACATCTTTGGAGGTCGTGTTCCAACTTAGGAAGGTTCTCAACCCCAAGAGTGTGATCAAACCAATATCACTAGCTAAAGATTATTTTGAGAATAACATCTATCGAATAAATTTCAAACGAAAGACCTTGATAAACTCCTATATTTTTTGGGTATTGAGGTAGTCCAATCTAAAGATGATATGATAATTTCTATGGAAAATATGCTATGGCTACTTTTGAAGAAACAAATTTGTAGATAATGCATTCATAGAAAGTAAGTCACTTTAACTTGTTGGTATGATCCAAAGGTAACTAGAAATACTATGTTTGGTTTGGTAGGACTTTCTAACTGTATGTTGTTATTTTTCCTTTTTCAAAGACTTCCAATAAAGGTCAATGTCACTCTTTTATGCTTATAAAATCATGTGTTGTTATAATTTCATCTTTTTGTTTACTCTAAAATGTTACTCTTTTTATTTCCCAAGATTATTTTGAAGTGATAACTAACTTGTTCGTCAGAGTGTTTGTAGGAAGGTATGTACGCTCTTGTCATGAATAGATCAAAATGAGTCTTGAGGTCATTACAGGTAATGTTCTTCTATTGCTTCTTTTGATTTGGTTTTTACAATAAATGCAAAGTAATTGTTTTGGTACAAGTAGTAAATACTGCACAAATGCATAACAAATATTGAGCAGTTTCTCGCATTTTCTTTCTTATATTATACTGGTAAGGATTGTATTGTGTTTTGATTTCACTGTTTCTTTTGCTCATATTTGATAGGGAGAGTCAGCCGTTGAGGTTACAAATGAAGGTGTTGATGCTGCAGGGCATACAATTGGTACATCTTTGGAGGTCGTGTTCACACTTAGGAAGGTTCTCAACCCCAAGAGTGTGATCAAACCAACATCACTAGCTAAAGATTATTTTGAGAATAACATCTATCGAATAAATTGCAGACGAAAGACCTTGGTAAACTCCTACATTTTTTGGTTATTGGGGCTGTCCAATCTGAAGATGATATGGTAATTTCTCCGGGGAAATATGCTATGGATACTTTTGAAGAAACAATTTTGTAGATAATGCATTCATAGAAAGTAAGTCACTTTAACTTGTTGGTATCGTCCAAAGGTAACTAGAAATACTATATTTTATTTGGTAGGACTTTCTAACTGTATGTTGTTCTTTTTCCTTTTTCAAAGACTTCCCATAAAGTTCAATGTCACTCTTTTATGCTTATAAAATCATGTGTTGTTATAATTTCATCTTTTTGTTTACTCTAAAATGTTACTCTTTTTATTTCCCAAGATTATTAACTAACTTGTTCGTCGAAGTGTTTGTAGGAAGGTATGTACGCTCTTGTATTGAAGAGATCAAAATGAGTCTTGAGGTCATTACAGGTAATGTTCTTCTATTGCTTCTTTTCATTTGGTTTTTACAATAAATGCAAAGTGATTATTTTGTTAGAAGTAGTGAATACTGCACAAATCCATAACAAATATTGAGCAGTTTCTCGCATTTTCTTTTTTATATTATAATGGTAAGGGTTGTATTGTGTTTTGACTTCACTGTTTCTTTTGGTTATATTGGATAGGGAGAGCCAGCCGTTGATGTTACAAATGAAGGTGTTGAAGCTGTAGGGCATACAATTGATACATCTTTGGAGGTCGTGTTCAAACATAGGAAGGATCTCAACCCCAAGAGTGTGGTCAAACCAAAATCACTATCTAAAGATTATTTTGAGAATAACATCTATCGAATAAATTTTAGATGAAAGACCTTGGTAAACTCCTATATTTTTTGGGTATTGAGGTAGTCCAATCTAAAGATGATATGGTAATTTCTATGGGAAAATATGTTATGGATACTTTTGAAGAAACAAGTTTGTAGATAATTCATTCATAGAAAGTAAGTCACTTTAACTTGTTGGTATGATCCAAAGGTAACTAGAAATACTATGTTTGGTTTGGTATGACTTTCTAACTGTATGTTGTTGTTTTTCCTTTTTCAAAGATTTCCCATAAAGGTCAATGTCACTCTTTTGTGCTTATAACATCATGTGTTGTTATAATTTCGTATTTTTGTTTACTCTAAAATATTACTTTTTTATTTCCCAAGATTATTTTAAAGTGATAACTAACTTGTTCGTCAAACTGTTTGTAGGAAGGTATGTACGCTCTTGTCATGAATAGATCAAAATGAGTCTTGACGTCATTACAGGTAATGTTCTTCTATTGCCTTTTTTCATTTGGTTTTTACAATAAATGCAAAGTGACTGTTTTGTTACAAGTAATAAATACTGCACAAATCCATAATAAATATTGAGTAGTTTCCCGCATTTTCTTTCTTATATTATATTGGTAAGGATTGTATTGTGTTTTGATTTCACTGTTTCTTTTGATCAAATTTGATAGGGAGAGCCAGCCGTTGAGGTTACAAATAAAGGTGTTGATGCTGCAGGGCATTCAACTGGTACATCTTTGGAGGTCTTGTTCAAACTTAGGAAGGTTCTTAACCCCAAGAGTGTGATCAAACTAGCATCACTAGCTAAGGATTATTTTGTGAATAACAGCTATCGAATAAATTTCAGACGAAAGACCTTGGTAAACTCCTATATTTTTTGGGTATTAAGGCAGTCAAATCTGAAGATGATATGGTAATTTATTCGGGGAAATATGCTATGGATTCCTTTGTTGAAACAAGTTTGTAGATAATGCATTCATAGAAAGTAAGTCATTTTAACTTGTTGGTATCGTCCAAAGGTAACTAAAAATACTATGTTTGATTTGGTAGGACTCTCTAACTGTATGTTGTTCCTTTTCCTTTTTCAAAGGCTTCCCATAAAGGTTAATGTCACTCTTTTATGCTTATAACATCATGTGTTTTTATAATTTCGTCTTTTTCTTTACTCTAAAATGTTATACTTTTTATTTTCCAAGAATATTTTGAAGTGATAACTAACTTGTTCGTCGGAGTGTTTGTAGGAAGGTATGTACGCTCTTGTCATGAATACATCAAATTGAGTCTTGAGGTCATTGGAGGTAATGTTCTTCTATTGCTTTTTTTTATTTGATTTTTACAATAAATGCAAAGTTATTGTTTTGTTACAAGTAGTAAATACTGCACAAATCCATAACAAATATTGGGCAGTTTCTCACATTTTCTTTCTTATATTATACTGGTAAGGGTTGTATTGTGTTTGGATTTTACTATTTCTTTTGGTCATATTTGATAAGGAGAGGCAGCCGTTGAGGTTACAAATGAAGGTGTTGATGTTGACGGGCATACAATTGGTACATCTTTGGAGGTCGTGCTCAAACTTAGGAAGGTTCTCAACCCCAAGAGTGTGATCAAACCAACATCACTAGCAAAAGATTATTTTGAGAATAACATCTATCGAATAAATTGCAGACGAAAGACCTTGGTAAACTCCTACATTTTTTGGGTATTGAGGTTGTCCAATCTGAAGATGATATGGTAATTTCTCCGGGGAAATATACTATGGATACTTTTGAAGAAACAATTTTGTAGATAATGCATTCATAGAAAGTAAGTCACTTTAACTTGTTGGTATCGTCCAAAGGTAACTATAAATACTATAAATTATGTTAATTACACTGTCCCTTTCTTACATTCAAGATGAGAAACTTTTACTTGATCTTGCTTCATATTTTCCTAACATTTGTGTTGACACATTCAGCGCCTAAAGGATCTCTTATAACCAATGTTCCAGGCTTCAATGGATCTCTACCTTCAAAGCACTATGGAGGGTATGTAACAATAGATGAAAGTCATGGTAAGAACTTGTATTACTATTTTGTTCAATCAGAAGGCGATTCATCAAAGGACCCTATTGTTCTATGGCTGAATGGTGGACCAGGATGTTCTAGTTTTGATGGTTTTGTATATGAACATGGTAATAACTATTTTTCACTATCATTTTCATTTTGTAATTGTTTCTCAAATCAAATAAATGTAGAGTGAAAATTCATTTTAATATCCAAAACAATTTTTTTGTAATATCTAATCTAATATATTATATAAACAATGTGTTCCATTGGTGATGTGTTTCAGGTCCTTTTAATTTTGACAAACCTGTCAATGGATCCTTGCCTAAGTTGCATCTCAATCCATACAGTTGGTCCAAGTTTGGTCATTTTTAATAATAATAATCAGAAATTCAATCTATTAAATTAGTATTTGTAGTATTTAAAATATATGATTTTAGTCTAAATATTAGACAAAACATTTTGAATCATTTTTAATGTGTTTTCTTGCAGGTTTCCAACATTATATATTTGGACTCACCCGTTGGAGTAGGATTTTCGTATTCGAAAAATACATCTCAGTACGAAACTGGAGATGAAAAGACTGCGACTGATTCACATACTTTTCTCCTCAAAGTAAGAAAAAAATTTCTAAAAGATTTGCATCAACAATTCCTTAATTCCTTAATCATTGCTCTTGCCATATTGTTAACATATCTACTTTATTTTTGAACAAACAAGTGGTTTGAATTATATCCTGAGTTTCTTGCAAACCCCTTATACCTTGCTGGAGAATCTTATGCTGGAGTTTATGTGCCTACTCTTGCTCATAAAGTAGTACAAGGTATTAATAAATGTGGTTATGTCATGAAAATGTTGAATTAAATTAATGTACTAGAAAAATAATAACTAATATGCATTATTATTTGTTTGATGTTGTTTAGGAATTGAAGCTGGTATCAAACCTAAACGGAATTTCAAGGTATATATTTTGCCATTCAGTGATTATACATTATTATTATTTTTTTACTTTTGTTGCTTAAATATAAACGGATTTGAATTTGTAGGGTTATTTGATTGTAAATCCTGTTGCTGATGAACAATTTGATGGCAATGCTCTTGTTCCTTTTGCACACGGAATGGGTCTGATCTCTGATCAAATACTCGAGGTATAAATAAAATATTTAAGAGTCTCATGATTTTTGAACTGTACTGAATCAAACAACATTCGTATGATTGATGTTATGTTATGTGTTACAGAACATAACAAAAGCATGCAACGGGACTTTCTATGCAACAAACTGTAGTGACCATTGGTTGTCGAACCTTAATGATGTATGTAAGTCGATTACATTATCATTATTACTGTCAATTCATATTTTCTGATTTGTATGACTTCCAAATCATATTTTCTGATTTGTACAAATTTGCTTTAGTGGTTTTTCTTCAATGAAGTTACAGCATGGCTACAGTTCATTTAAAATTATTTTTTGTGTGTTGATCATGTTGTATGTTCTGTTTATTCATGAATTTTGTCAATATTATTTGAGTAATTTTTGAATTAATGTGCATTTGTTCATTCTGATGCCACAATGTGGTTACAACTTGCCTACCTTGCCATGTTTTGATCATGAAATTCTTTTGGTAATTGATATTGATGTGAGACCTTTTGGATTGTCTCAAGATGTGTTTGAAGTTGATTCATGTTAATTTTCAGCTTCTGTTTTAAATTTTTTCTCCATCTTTGACCCTAGGCTTTGACCTAGTGGTTTGCTTCTCATGTTTGAGCTTTGATTTCAGGTTGAACATCCAAGTTATATGGTTCATGATGCTCCATCATTTGAGCATTTGATGTTTACCATTTGATCACTAACTTGTGTGTTTTGTAGGGTTGTTAGCTCATTTGAGTTTGGACTTGTGGCTTATGCCTTTGCTTATTGGGTTTGATTGTTGATATTGATGTTGTTTGATTTGTCTGAACTTTGTACTGATTTGTGTGATGTTTCCACAGGTACATAAGTTGCTTAAGTTCATTTTGAACTTGCTTTTGCTTGGTTGCTTAACCAATTAGGTATAACTTCTAATCTTCATGTAGTCTGGAAGACCTACTGTTACTTGGTAGGCACCTGTCTGAAGCCCTCCTTAAGAGGCCATGTTCTTGTGTGTTTATGTTTGTGCTAAGCAGGAAAAGTCCTTTAATAAGGCAATTGGCAGATAAAAGAGATGTGTAATCCATCTCCTGCTATTCAGCATGTCATCCCTTTGCTCACATTACATGTTGATGCATTGTGGATATTAACCCAAGATCTATAGAGTCTATCACTTGTGGAGAAGAGCTCCAACTTTCTATTATTTAAAGCTCTCCCTGACCAGGGATAAGAGCTATGAGGCACACCCCTCATCTCCATTTCATCTGCTTCACCCTAACTCTCAATGTTAGGGTTAAGAGCACAAAATTACCCCATTCCAGTTGACTGTAAAGTCTAACCTTGCTTGAGCCTTATTGTTTGTATATAGTGTGTGCTAATTGACTTGTTTGATTGCTTACCTGATTCATCTGTGCATATCTGCCTATGTATACCTTTGTGCATTTATCATCATTAATTGTACATCGTTGCATGATCATTGTTCATATCTTTGTGACATCTTTGTTTGTCCATTGAGGAGTCAATAGTAAGTCCATTTATTGGCATTTGTTTCCTATGATCTGGAAGGAGTTGGGACTAAGACCATTTATTGGCATCCTATTTCCTTGGAGTCGAGTGTAAGACCATTTATTGGCAACTTGTTTCCTCTTGCTTATTGCATTTGTTTTGTTTGTTGTATGTGAGGAGTCAATTGTAAGTCCATTTATTGGCATTTGTTTCCTACGATCATCCTTTGGAGATTGGAATAAGTCCATTGATTGGCATCTGATATCTATGTTTGTTTTAGGAGATTGGTGTAAATCCATTGATTGGTATCCGGTATCCACCTTTGTTTGTGAGATTGGTGTAAGTCCAGTAATTGGCATCCGGTATCCATTTGTTTTGCTTATTTGTTATTTGCTCATTGCCTATTCCAAAGGAATCACTTGGATCATCTTCCATATGATCTCAAGAGGTGAACATCTAAGAAATTTTACACTCCCTCACCCTCCCACCTTTTGTTTCTTTAAACCTCCATTTTGCATGTTAACCCAAACTTGAAAACTATTGTGCAAACATTTTCACCTCTTTTTCAAATTAGAAACCTAGGCCTTAAGCCTTTGACTTTTCAAATTCCATTTTCTTATAATACTTCTTGTTTGAATTGAATCCTAATCATACTTTGACCATCTTTTGTGAATAAATTCCAATTGGTTAATCCAACTCATTCAATTGTTTTGTGGCTTTGTCCATTCTTGATAAATTTTCATACATTAGCCATAGGTTTGATTTATCCTAGTTGGTTGATGTTAACCTCACCTTTTGTCCTTAGTGATTGAATTGTAAGACTTCCTTGCTTATTATAGGGTTAACCCCTCACTAGCAAGTTGAAGCTATTCTCACATGGTGGACTTGTTGTTTGTACAAAGTTAAGTTTTCTCCCGTGGATAACGAAAGACCTTAGGGCTTTTGTTTTAAAATGAATCCACTCATATTTTGGAAATCTTTTAGCCGAACTACGGCGTTTTGATCCTTTACCTTTAATGGAAAGGTACGTAGGCAACGGGTTCATCCGTTCAAACAAAAAAATAATAACTTGTATATTCTTTTCTCATCCCTTCAATCCATGTTTGCACAATAAATACTTTCATAACAAATAACCTTTCATTCAACAAGTGTGAAAAGGGCTCCCTAGGAGTACCTAGGACGTTTTGGGTGCCTAACACCTTCCCATTGCGTAATTTACCCCTTACCCAGATTCTCTGATCTTTTCATTAGTTTTCTATGTGTAAAACTTCTTAGGCTTTTGTTCGCTTTTTAGCCATTCCTTAGGATAAATAAAAGTGCGGTGGCGACTCAATTTCTTTGTATGCTTTACTTTTGATTTAGTCAATAAATCATAAAGTGATGAATACACCGCTACAGTTATGCCATGAAAATGTTGAATTAAATTAATGTACTAGAAAAATAATAACTAATATGCATTATTATTTGTTTGATGTTGTTTAGGAATTGAAGCTGGTATCAAACCTAAACGGAATTTCAAGGTATATATTTTGCCATACAGTGATTATACATTATTATTTTTTTTTTTACTTTTGTTGCTTAAATATAAAGGGATTTGAATTTGTAGGATTATTTGATTGTAAATCCTGTTGCTGATGAACAATTTGATGGCAATGCTCTTGTTCCTTTTGCACACGGAATGGGTCTGATCTCTGATCAAATACTCGAGGTATAAATAAAATATTTAAGAGTCTCATGATTTTTGAACTGTACTGAATCAAACAACATTCGTATGATTGATGTTATGTTATGTGTTACAGAACATAACAAAAGCATGCAACGGGACTTTCTATGCAACAAACTCTAGTGACTGTAACCATTGGTTGTCGAACCTTAATGATGTATGTAAATCGATTACATTATCATTATTACTGTCAATTCATATTTTATGATTTGTATGACTTCCAAATCATATTTTCTGATTTGTACAAATTTGCTTTAGTGGTTTTTCTTCAATGAAGTTACAGCATGGCTACAGTTCATTTAAAATTAGCCATCTTCTTCTTGTGTCGTCTATAAGAAAAATTGCACGGTTGACTTAATATATCCTTGTTATGGTTTTATGTACAATCTTTCTCAATTATTATTATTTGATTGTGCAATTGTGAAGTTGTTATGATCTGCTTGTGATTAGTATGCTCTTTTATTTACCAAAATTATTTTGAATTCATAACTAACTTGATCGTCGGAGTTTTTACAGGTACTACACCTTTGGTGTGTCATGCTATGCTCATGAGTATGATGAAACAGAAAGGAAATGCAACATCTTAAAAGCATGGTAGGAAGTTTACCTTTGATTTGAGCTGCTAGCCATGCTTAACAGTCCGGTCTTCAACCGAGCTGAGTGAATGAGATTCATTTTGGTGGTTGGAGATGTTGGGTTCAGGGACAAATTTAGTGACAACTGTTATTGGATTTGGCATGAGTGCCACTTTCATTGTTTTTGTTTGTACAAGAATCATTTGTGGAAGACTTAGAGGTGGTGTTGAATCTAGGATGATGTATCAGATTGAATCAAGATATGATATAGAACAGGTAATTCCACTTTCCATCTCCTTTATTTTGTTGTTTTTGGACTCTTTGTTCTGTTTTTTTTAATTAATCTTTTTTCAATACTATAATCTCAGTTTTATTTGGTTATGAGGACTTCTAGATTATGAATCTGATCCAATACTTGAAGTGTATGTTGAATAAGGAAATCTGCAATTGTTTGTTGTTTTTTAATTTCCGAGTCTGATGCAAATGCTGCATTCTATTTACATAGAATATTAAGAGATTGTGGTTTTAAGCTGCAAATAAGTTGTTTTCTGGTTTATGTAATTTTGTAACTTAGCAGGTTTTGGTGATTTAGTTTTTGATTTTTCATTGTTTTCTGATAGCCATAACATCATGTTAATGACCCTGATCCTGAACCAGTTCTGCTTGAAGCAATCCCCACTTTGAAGTTCAATCAAGAGGCTTTCAGTTCCATTGAAGATACACAGTTAAGTCCTTTTTATTAATTCTAACTCATACAGAACAAGTTCCTCATATTTTCGTTAACATCAGATACGGGGTAAGACTTGGTTGTTGTTGTATCAGATACATGATAGATTAAGGGCCTAGTTGAATCGATTTATAGGAGCTTATCTATTGATATAAACACTCTTCAAAATTATTTTATATGATAAGCGACGATGTTATAAGTGCTTAAATAAGTTGTTTATCTAGACAGGTCTGTGATAGATTAATAAGTTAATGAAAAAAGGAACCAGTGAATAGATAAATAACCGAGTTTGCTTCTACAGGTGTGTAATATGTTTGGCGGACTACAAAGAAAGAGAAATATTGCGAATCATGCCGAAATGCGGCCACACTTTTCATCTTTGTTGAGATGCGGTTAGAACTGTTTCGTCTCATTAACAACACCCAAGAAGCCATCGATGCTAAAAGAACGAGGAAAATCGCAATCTTGATGTCATTTAGATAGTAACTAACAACTTTTTATTCATTTCAAGTTGATTCTGTTAGGTACGTTGTTTTATTTACCCAATGTTATTTTGAATCTATGCTTGTGTCATGATGAGTAGGATGAAACTCCTTCTTCAGGTAATGTATCTGTGTTTTTGCCCTTACTGTGTGATCTAACAATCAAATTATTTGCCCCCTCATTTCTTACATACGATAATCAGGTTGCAGTTTAGGTCCTATACAATGCATTCATACAAAGTAACTTGAAATAGAAAGATATTTAGTATGTTGTTCTTTTTCCTTTTTCACAGACTTCCCATAAAGGTTAGTGTCACTCTTTTATGCTTATAATTCCATCATGTCTTGCTAATTTCTTTACTCTAAAATGTTACTCTTAGTGTCTGTTCATGTCACAAGTCTTACTATATTGTCAGAGTCTTTGCAGGCAGGTACCACAACCTTGCTATGCACGTGTCATGAATAGATTAGAATCAGTCTTGAGGTCCTTATGAGGTAATGTTCTTCTGTTTGCCTCTTTTCATTTTGTTTTTACTATATATATACACAAGGTGATTGTTTTATTATAAATACTGCACAAATATTGTGGCAAAATGCTACTTTCCGAATACAGTGAGTGGTTAAGTTCTGCAGTTTATTTTGAGCTATTTCTAACACTTTCTTTTATTATACTGGTGTCAGTGGTATTGTTTTCATTTTGAAATGTAATTCTGGAGTCCCAACACCAAACCGTATTAGATTTTTCTTGACAGAGAGTGGTTAGTCCTACCAAGGTTTCATGATTTGCTCACTTTACTGTGACATGTCATCACTGTACTAAAGCTGCTTTGGGGATAAGGATGCTTGACCAAGTGCGTGTTAACTCATTGCTATCTTTATTTGTTATAGATTGATGAACTATTTGATGGTTTTGTTTTATTTCCCAACATTATTTTGAATCCATTATTAACATGATCGTCGGAGACATTGTAGGTACCACACCCTTGCTATGAATATTTCATAAATAGATCAAAAACAATCTTGAGGTCATCAGAGATGATGTTCTTCTGTTTGCCTCTTTTGATTTGGTTTGATTTGTTTGTGCTCAACATATTATTCAGGTTCATTCGTTTATTTCATTTTTTGAATTAATATGTACAATTTTTCTAAAAATGTGAAGCCTTTTTTGATTTGAACATTTTTTCACTTATCTTAAGGACTTTTTGTTGGCTTTCTTGTAGTGAGCTATTTACTTTTCAATGCTTACATTGATAATGTTTTGTTGATTTTGTAGGAGGATAACTTGGAAGAGTTTGGTGAATATTAAAATAATAGAGTTAATACCTATTATGTCGTTGCACTTACTGTTAGATTGTTTGTTCCGCATGTATCTCTTATGTGTCTGTTTATGTTCTATAGAATGCATACATGCTAATGTTGATGTTTTGATATTGTTTCTATTTCAATTATTCCTTCATGAATGATCGTTTGATTATTTATGAGTTTGGATTTAGATTATTTCTTCCATTGTTTGATTTTGAATAGGGTTTGTATTTTAATTGTTGGAAGCTGTTGTATTAATCAATGAATGATGTGAATCTAAATTCTAATATAACAATCTGATTTAGTTCAATCTCCTAAGCTTTGTTTATTTTATTAACAGAAAACAATTAACTACACTTGTTTGCATTTTCCAGGAGTAGCTAGAAATAGAATGCAAATATCTAATGGTGTCCGACACCGACCCATATCTACACCTCTTATCATCGAGTTTTGAATTTGGATTTTGAAATTCAGTTTTGTGAAGCTGGAATCGGATACGGAGACTCTTCTTGTGGAGCTTCAATTCCATCATCATCCAAGTTGTTGATCAAAGGTGGTACTGTGGTTAATGCTCACCATCAACAAATCGCCGATGTTTATATTGAAGACGGTGTCATCGTTGCTGTTAATCCAACTATCACTGTATTATTTCTCAAATGAATCATTCTTAACTTGCAATTATTTACTCCAAGACACTTATCATGTTAAAATGAACACAATTCTTAAGAAATGAAAATAGAAAGTGTTTTCACAGGTTTTGTATTCAACTTTATGCTTTCTGTCCTAGGATTTTTTACTTTTGTAATTTCGGTATTGCCAGGTTGGAGATGAGGTGCGTGTCATAGATGCTACTGGCAAGTTTGTTATGCCAGGTTAGACCTTTGATTTTTAATCTTACAACACTTCCAATGATGATTCTTTCTGGGTTTATAACTATGTAGTACTTACACCTATGCGGTTGCGACAATTTTTTAAAACCTGGCTTATATTTGACACTTTAGGTTGAAGGTGTGTCTCGGTGACTAACATTTATATGACACTGACACTGACACGTGTGGATACATACGATCAATGATCACTTCCATTTCAACGTATTATTGTTGATGCCTACGTGTCAGGGTTGATATCATGTTTGGTGTTTGTGTTTGAATTGGTATTTCATAGGCTCTTATTAGTTCTTTGAGGTTTTACCATCGGAGTGCTCCACTTCATATCTAGGGTGAAAATGTATTCTTATAAAAGCAATCCATTCTTAGAAATAATTAAGAATAGTGAAGAGTGTGTGTGAAATTCAAAGGAGCGCTATGTCCCTCTTATGCAGACCAATGTGGGACCAATTGAAGTTCTTTAAGAACTACATCATTGGTGTGAAAAGTGAGTGATTTACTTAATTAAAAGTGTTGTGGCATAGTTGAGTCCACTTAGTCAACCTAAGATGGGTTCTATTGTTGTTGATGCTCTAACACCTATACAATAGTTAAATGCTTCTTAAACGAATCACCGTAGCGATGTCACTTGTATGCATGAATTTAGTTTCTTACATTCCATCTTGATGTCAATTTGACATCATCATCATCAGATTTTGACATACCATATGATTGCATCTTTTTGTTTACTAACAGGAGGCATTGATCCTCATACTCATCTAGAGTTTGAGTTTATGAACACTGTAACGAAGGATGACTTCTTCAGTGGCCAGGCCGCAGCATTGGCTGGTGGGACGACAATGCACATTGACTTTGCCATACCAATTGATGGGAGTTTAATGGCCGGTTTCAAAGCCTATGAAAAGAAGGCGAAGAAGTCTTGCATGGATTATGGTTTCCATATGGCTATTACCAAATGGGATGAAACAGTTGCAAGAGAAATGGAGCTCATGGTGACAGCGGGGAGTCTTACAAGGAAGTCGAGGAGAGCGTCACCGTGAGGAAGAAACACACACATAAGGAAGGCGAGGAGCGCTCAAACGTCTTTGAAAGTTGAGTTGGATGAGGTTAATAGTGGTGCCGCTCTTAGTAGGGCTTCGAGTTTGGGACTCTCGCTCTCTTTTACTGGTTTTTCTGTTCCTCTTGATGAAATCAGTAGCTCCAAACCATTCAGTGATGATGAAGATATACGTAAGTAAATTTTATGTGTGTAGTTTTTGTTGAGGTGCGGTTAGAACTGTTTCGTCTCATTAACAACACCCAAGAAGCCATCGATGCTAAAAGAACGAGGAAAATCGCAATCTTGATGTCATTTAGATAGTAACTAACAACTTTTTATTCATTTCAAATTGATTCTGTTAGGTACGTTGTTTTATTTACCCAATGTTATTTGAATCTATGCTTGTGTCATGATGAGTAGGATGAAACTCCTTCTTCAGGTAATGTATCTGTGTTTTTGCCCTTACTGTGTGATCTAACAATCAAATTATTTGTCCCACTCATTTCTTACATACGATAATCAGGTTGCAGTTTAGGTCCTATACAATGCATTCATACAAAGTAACTTGAAATAGAAAGATATTTAGTATGTTGTTCTTTTTCCTTTTTCACAGACTTTGCATAAAGGTTAGTGTCACTCTTTTATGCTTATAATTCCATCATGTCTTGCTAATTTCTTTACTCTAAAATGTTACTCTTAGTGTCTGTTCATGTCACAAGTCTTACTATATTGTCAGAGTCTTTGTAGGCAGGTACCACAACCTTGTTATGCACGTGTCATGAATAGATTAAAATCAGCCTTGAGGTCCTTATGAGGTAATGTTCTTCTGTTTGCCTCTTTTCATTTTATTTTTACTATATATATACACAAGGTGATTGTTTTGTTATAAATATTGTGGCGAAATGCTAGTTTCCGAATATAGTGAGTGGTTGAGTTCTGCAGTTTATTTTGAGCTATTTGTGACACTTTCTTTTATTATACTGGTGTCAGTGGTATTGTTTTCATTTTGAAATGTAATTCTGGAGTCCCAACACCAAACGGTATTAGATTTTTCTTGACAGAGAGTGGTTAGTCCTACCAAGGTTTCATGATTTGCTCACTTCACTGTGACATGTCATCACTGTACTAAAGCTGCTTTGGGGATAAGGATGCTTGACCAAGTGCATGTTAACTCATTGCTATCTTTATTTGTTATAGGTTGATGAACTATTTGATGGTTTTCTTTTATTTCCCAACATTATTTTTGAATCTATTATTAACATGATCGTCGGAGACATTGTAGGTACCACACCCTTGCTATGAATATTTCATAAATAGATCAAAAACAATCTTGAGGTCATCAGAGATGATGTTCTTCTGTTTGCATCTTTTGATTTGGTTTGATTTGTTTGTGCTCATTCGTTTATAGAAAACTATAGAAAACTACTCTTCATCTAACGATCTAGATCAGCTACAGTAGGATCTATATCTACAACATGATGATGGTTGTGCATGGATAAAAAAGAAGGGTCATGAAATGGTTAATTCCAGGAAGATCTAGGGTTCTAGTAATTTCTTCTGTTCTTCTTCTTTCAGCTTATGTTACTTCTTCTCAGCAACACACCGACCAAAAAACAACACCAGCTTCAACTTCAAGTAATGAAACCAAAGGAGTTGATGCTAATCACCATGCTAAAGTATTTTATAAACACACTTGGCCGGTAAGAGTGTTCAATATTCACAAATACTTCATAAAAATTTCACATGTGTATGAGATTATTTTTTAGGGTTATATATATATATATATAAGGATGTGGATATATACTGAATTGATAATCTTTGTGGTGCATGCAGGTGATGAAATTTGCGTAGAGAATAATAGTTGGTACCATAATTGGATTTCTAGGATCATCATTTGGAACTGTGGGAGGTGTTGGTGGAGGTGGCATATTTGTTCCCATGCTTACTCTTATTATTGGATTCGATGCAAAATCAGCAACAGCAATATCAAAATGTAAGTATAGGTTGCTTCTTTTGCCTCATGATGAATGCTTATATTTTTATATATTATAAAATAAATAAAAAGTTGTGAAAAAAAAAGTAAAGAATTGGCAATAAAAGATAATTTTATCTAATGATCTCTTTCTAATGATCTTTTTCTCAATCTTTGATGTGTTCTGTTCTGATGGACTCACCACATTCATCACCATGTTCTCGGATTTCATTTACGTCAACCCGACCGGCACCAAAACCTAATAAGAAACGAAAGATACAGTTTTTAGATGATGAGATTCCTCACATGATCACACTATCGTCACCTCATCATACTTCCTCACCACTGCAGAAAACACGCTTACGGTTAATGGATGAAACTATTTAGCTTGGTGAGATGCGATTAGAACTAAAGAAAGAGGAAAATCGCAATCTTGATGTCATTTAGATAGTAACTAACAACTTTTTATTCATTTCAATTGATTCTGTTAGGTATGTTGTTTTATTTCCCCAATGTTATTTTGAATCCATCCATCTGTTACTATGCTTGTGTCATTATGAGTAGGATCAAACTCCTTCAGGTAAAGTAACTAGAAATAGAATGACATTTAGTATGTATGGTTGAGTATGAATTCCTAACTGTATCTTGTTCTTTTTCCTTTTTCACAGACTTGTTGGTCAATGTCAGTTTTACTTGATTGTCAGAGTCTTTGCAGGCAGTTACCACAACCTTGGTATGCTCACATCATGAATATATCAAAGTCAGTCTTAAAGTCATTACAGGTAATAATCTTCTTGTGTTTTCTCTTTTCTTTTGGTTTATGCAAGGTGATTGTTTTGTTATAAATACTAAATACTGCACAAATGCTACTTTCCAAATACAATGAGCTGTTTCTGGCACTTACTTTTTTTATAGTGGTGTGGGTGGTATTGTGTTTTCATTTTGAAACGTGCTTGTGGAGTCCCAACCCCAAACTGTATCAGTAGGAATTTCTAATTGTGTCTTGTTCTTTTTTCTCTTTCAAAAGACTTCCCACAAAGGTCAATGTCACTCTTTTATGTTTATAACATCATGCGTTTTTATAATTCCGTCTTTTTGTTTACTCTAAAATGTTACTCTTTTTATTTCCCAAAATTATTTTGAAGTGATAACTAACTTGTTCTTCCGAGTCTTTGTAGGAAGGTATGTTCGCTCTTGTCATGAATAGATCAAAATGAGTCTTTTGGTCATTACAGGTAATGTTCTTCTATGGTCTCTTTTCATTTGGTTTTTAGAATGTATGCTAAGTGATTGTTTTGTTACAAATAGTAAATACTTCACAAATCTATAATAAATATTGGACTATTTTTGGCACTTTCTTTTTTATATTATTCGGGTAAGGGTTGTATTGTGTTTTGATTTCACTGTTTCTTTTGGTCATGCAGAAATATATTGTATATTTCCTTATGTTTTATGAGAATTACAAATGTTGTATTTATAGACTGCATAAGGCAGGATTTGAATCAGGGGAATTAATTTCCCATGAATGCTAATTCTAATTATAGAAAAGAACAGGAAATAATAGCTAATTAATTACATTAATCCTAATCCTTAATGAGCTGTACAAACAGAATCATTTGATTCTGTATTGATTATTCCATACTCCCCCTCAATCTGGGTGGTAGATGTCTATCATACCCAGATTGGATCTGATATTCTCGTATATGTTCCTTGGAAGGGCTTTTGTTAGAATGTCTGCAGTTTGCTGGCATGATGGAATATGATTAACACTTATAATTTCATGATCAATTTTCTCCTTGATGAAGTGTCGGTCTATCTCCACATGCTTTGTGCTATCATGCTGTACCGGGTTCTTAGCAATGCTAATAGCAGCCTTGTTATCACATAATATCTTCATGGGGTGATTGGTAGGAATTTTGATCTCATCTAGCATTCGCTTAAGCCAAATTCCTTCACAAATACCTTGTGACATAGCTCTGAATTCTGCTTCTGCACTACTCCTAGCCACAACAGATTGTTTCTTGCTTCTCCAAGTTACCATATTACCCCATACAAATGTGCAGTAGTCTGTAGTTGATTTCCTGTCAGATAAACATCCTGCCCAATCAGAATCGGTGTAGACTTCAATGCCTCTGTTTGAGTTCTTTTGAAAATAAAGTCCTCGGCCTGGCGTACCTTTCAGGTACTGGAGAATTCTGTTCACATTTCTCATGTCAGTTTCAGTTGGATTTGACATATAACGACTAGCCATGCTTACAGCAAAACCAATGTCTGGTCTGGTGTGAGTTAGATAGATTAGTTTTCCGACTAGACTTTGATATCTATCTTTATTAGCTGGTACATTCTCATCTTCACTTCTTTTTACTTGTTCTATGGGAGTATTGGCAGTTTTGCATCCAAGCATACCCGTTTCTTGAAGTAAATCCAGAGTGTACTTCCTTTGAGAAACTGAAATACCATTCTTTGTTCGTGCAATTTCCATCCCTAGAAAATACTTGAGTTGTCCCAAGTCTTTGACTTCAAATTCTTTTGCTAGAAGTTTCTTTAACTGGTTGACTTGTTCATCATCGTCTCCCGTAATAACGATATCATCAACATAGACAATAAACAAAGCTATCTTCCCATCCAAAGAGTGCTTGACAAACATGGTATGGTCTGTTTGACATTGAACAAAACCATCTTGCTTGACAACTTTTGTTAGTCTATCAAACCATGCCCTTGGTGATTGTTTGAGGCCATATAGAGATTTGCGAAGTCGACACACCATGTTGGCAGTTCCAGGTGATTCAAGCCCCGGAGGAATTTGCATATATACCTCTTCTTCTAACTCTCCATTTAGAAATGCATTCTTTATGTGTCTAGTTGGTGTAGGGGCCAATCTAGATTTGCTGCCAAAGATAGTAGAACCCGGACAGAATTGAGCTTCGCAACAGGAGCAAAAGTCTCCTCATAATCCACCCCATATGATTGTGTGAACCCCTTTGCAATCAACCGAGCTTTGTACCTGTTTATACTCCCATCAGCATTGTGTTTAATTGAAAATATCCACTTGCATCCTACTGCTTTCTTCCCTTCTGGTATAGCAGTGATCTCCCATGTGCCATTTCTTACAAGTGCTTGAACTTCTTCTGTTACAGCTGCTGCCCATTCAGGTTTCTGCAATGCTTCTTGAATATTATTTGGAATTTCTATGTTGTCAACAGCTGCTACAAAAGCCCTGTAACTTTGTGATAGTTTTCCATAGGAGATATATTTTTCAATAGGGTGTTTAGTGCAAGTTCTAACCCCTTTTCTCATAGCAATAGGAATATCAATATCTATTGTATCAAGATGTTCAGAGTTAGGAAGAATATTACCTGTGGGAACTTCATTTTCTAGAGTCTGGTTTGACTCATGGCCTTGCATTGGAGCTTTGCTTGACTCTACCTCCTTCCTTTTATAACAAAAACCCTTCCACTTGCCTGTTTTTGGATCACAATCCTGTTGAGATGTGGTTGAAACTATAATTGGTTCTGTTTACGTCACAACTTCTGTTGTCCTTTCATTCAGCTGAATGTTTGAGGTCTGGTCTGGTAATTTTTCAGCTGGTTTAGGCATAGGTTCGGCTGATTGAGTGTTGCCGGTTTGGTTTGGTAAGATTTTGTCATGTTCGGTTAGTTCAAGAGGCAAAAGTCGATATTCTGAATTTTCTATATGCTCCCCCTGAATACCAGTTTTGGTGTAATAGGGTTGATTTTCAAAGAAGGTTACATCCATAGTGTGGTAAAAAATTTTGGTATGGGGAGAGTAACACCTATATCCCTTTTGGTGAGGAGAGTAACCAAGAAAAATGCATTTGATGGATTTTGGGTCTAATTTGCTTCGGTGAGGGTTGAGGTTATGGACAAAAGTTGAGCATCCAAATATTTTTAATGGAATAGAGGAAAAGATTTTGCTGGTTGGAAATAGGTTTTGAAGTGTGGAGAGTGGGGTCTTAAAGTTAAGGATATGTGAGGGTGTTCGATTTATAAGGTGAGTTGCTGAAAGGACAGCTTCTCCCCAAAAGTGTTGTGGGACATTTGTGGCTAACATGATTGATCTAGTCACTTCCAAAAGGTGTCTATTCTTCCTTTCCGCAACTCCATTTTGTTGGGGAGTGTCCACACACGAGCTTTGGTGAACAATTCCAACCTTTTGAAGATAGGAATTTAGAGCAAGGTTGTAATACTCACGGCCATTGTCAGTTCTGAGTATCTGAATATTGCTTTGGAATTGTGTTTGTACCATCTTATGATAAATTTCAAATATTCTCCCTACTTCTGATTTTTCCTTCATTAGAAACACCCAGGTAACACGTGTGTGATCATCAATAAAGGTGACAAACCATCTCGAGCCTGTAATGTTGTGGACTCGCGATGGTCCCCATACATCACTATGAATTAATGAAAAAGGTTTTGAGGGTTTATAAGATTGGGGTGAGTAATGGTTTCGAGTATGTTTAGACAATTGGCAAATTTCACATTGAAAATGTTCCTTGTTTTTATTGAATAAAGAGGGAAACATTTTTTCCAAGTATATGAAATTTGGGTGGCCTAATCTATAGTGCCACATCATTACAGGATTATTATCACTTGAAACTGCAGCTGCAACATGACAATTATTCTTGAGTTTTTCTTCTGATTTTTCCACTTGAAGGAGGTAGAGTCCAGCACACTCTTCAGCATTGCCAATCGTCTTCCCCGACTCCAAAGTCTGAAATTCACACAAGTTAGGGAAGAATTTAGTAACACATTTCAAATCTCTTGTAATCTTGCTAATAGACAGCAAGTTACAATCCAGTTTAGGCACATACAAAACAGAGTCAAGTGTAATATTTGGTGAAATGATAATTGATCCTTTACCCATGACCTTAGAATGTGTACCATCAGCTATTCGAACATTATAGTTATAGGGACATGGAGAATAACTACTAAACAAAGTAAAATCTCCAGTCATGTGATCTGAAGCCCCTGAGTCAACAATCCATGATTTTATTTTTTCCTTACTAGTGTTTAGAGCATGTAAGTAATTACCTCTTTGAGCCACTACAGCAGTACCATCTTTTTCTGCAGTTAACATGGTTTGCTGAAGGAGTTTTTGAAGAGCCTCCATTTGTTCTTTGCTAAAAAGAGATGAGTTAGAGTATACCTCAGCTTCTTGATTGTTAAATGCTGTGTTACCTCTTCCCTCCTTGCCTTTGAAAAATTTGGTCTCTGAAGGTTTTCCATGTATGATCCAACATGTTTCCTTTGTGTGGCCTGGTCTCTTGCAGTGTTCACACCAGGGGCGGGTTTTCTTTTGTGGTGGCCGAGGCTGATTCCCTCTTGCTGCCATTGCAGAGCTCTCACTGTACGGAACTGAGCTAGGTGTTCCCAACATGATTTTCTTCCTGCTTTCTTCCCTTCTCACTTCTGAAAAGGCTTCTCGAATTTTGAGAAGTGGTTTGGTTCCAAGGATCCTTCCACGAACTTCATCTAGGTCCTTGTTTAGCCCCAATAGGAACTTGTAAATCCTATCTTTTTCCACCAGCTCCTTATATTTCTTTTGATCTTCTGTACAACACCATGTAACCTCTTCATATATGTCGAGTTGCTGCCAGTGTTTGTTAAGTATATTAAAATACTCAGTAACAGAAGATTCTCCCTGTCGAAGGTCATGAAGAATGCTTTTAATCTCAAATATGACAGATCTATTGTCAACATTTGAGTATGTTTCCTTCACTGCATCCCATATCTCTTTTGCAGTGTCATAGAACATGAAATTTTCACCAATTTCGTTTGTCATGGTATTGAGCAGCCATGACATTACTTGGCTGTTCTCAAGTTTCCATTTCTGAAAGTTTTTTTCTCCTTTTTCGGGACATTTAGAATCTCCCGTTGTGTAGCCTTCCCTTCCTTTTCCTTCGAGGAAGATCTTGACTGACCTTACCCATTGGGTATAGTTTTGACCATTTAATTTATGGCCTGTGATGAGGTGAGTGAGCCCTTCGTGTGAACTGGTCGGAAATGATCCAGTCTCCACTTTGAGCGATTCATCAGATTTGGGATCCTCCATAGTTTGGCGGCGCTAGGTTAGGGATGGTTCAGATCGTGCTCTGATACCATGCAGAAATATATTGTATATTTCCTTATGTTTTATGAGAATTACAAATGCTGTATTTATAGACTGCATAAGGCAGGATTTGAATCAGGGGAATTAATTTCCCATGAATGCTAATTCTAATTACAGAAAAGAACAGGAAATAGTAGCTAATTAATTACATTAATCCTAATCCTTAATGAGCTGTACAAACAGAATCATTTGATTCTGTATTGATTATTCCATAGGTCATATTTGATAGGGAGAGCCAGCAGTTGAGGTTACAAATGAAGGAGTTGATGCTGCAGGGCATGCAATTGGTACATCTTTGGAGGTCATTTCCAATTTAGGAAGGTTCTCAACCCCAAGAGTGTGATCAAACCAACATCACTAGCTAAAGATTATTTTGAATCCATAACTAACTTGATCGTCTGATATTTTGTAGGTTCCACACCTTTGCTATGAGCATGCCAGTCTTGAGGCCCTTAGAGGTAATGTTCTTATGTTTGCCTCTTTTAATTTGGTTTGATTTGTTTGTGCTGAACAAATTATTCAGGTTCATTCGTTGATTTCGTTTATTAATCTGTACAAGTTTTATAAAAACGTGAAGCCTTTTCTTGACTTGAACATTTTTTCAGATATTATTCAGGTTTTTTTATTGAACTATGCAATGATTAAATGAACTTGTTCTTTGTCTAAATTCAATATTTCTTCCATATTAAATCTGGCTGCCTCACTTCACTTGTTCAGTTTATTTTTTTTTGAATTTATAGTAATTTGTGACCTTTTCCATGAGATATAGAAAGTGATGCAGGGAACCTTTGATTTGGAAGCATAATTCGGTCTGCACCCCAACTATTTTTCATATAGAGTTTCATGCATTACATTAGATTAAATCACATAAATTTGTTAATTAATATGTAGAACCTACACCTCCGATCAAAGGTGTGTCCAATGTCAGACACGTGTTGGTTTCTGTTTCTGACACTGACTTAGCACATTCAAATTATTTATTTTTTAAAATTAATACCGGTGTTAACGTGTCATTCTCGTGTCCCATGCTCGTATTGCATAAAAAAGTTTGAAATCCATAATATGAAATTTCCAGTGCCTTGTTCTGGTCATTGTTATCCATATGTGGGAAATGTGTCTTTAATAGATATTGATGTACATCAACTTGAAAATTTGCATATTGTTTATAATTCATTTCAGATCCTAGTAATTTTCAACCATGACTACCAAAATCTTTTTATTGGGACTTTAGATAAATCGCAATCTTGATTCTTAAGATGCCATGGATGCTGAAAGGTGAGGAAAATCGCAATCTTGATGTCATTTAGATAGTAACGAACAACTTTTTATTCATTTCAAATTGATTTTAATGTTATTTTGAATTTATGCTTATGTCATGATGAGTAGGATGAAACTCCTTCTTGAGGTAATGTATCTGTGTTTTTGCACTTACTGTGTGATCTAACAATCAAATTATTTGTCCCACTCATTTCTTACATACGATAATCAGGTTGCAGTTTAAGTCCTATACAATGCATTCATACAAAGTAACTTGAAATAGAAAGATATTTAGTATGTTGTTCTTTTTCCTTTTTCACAGACTTGCCATAAAGGTTAGTGTCACTCTTTTATGTTTATAATTCCATCATGTCTTGCTAATTTCTTTACTCTAAAATGTTACTCTTAGTGTCTGTTCATGTCACAAGTCTTACTATATTGTCAGAGTCTTTGCAGGCAGGTACCACAACCTTGCTATGCACGTGTCATGAATAGATTAAAATCAGCCTTGAGGTCCTTATGAGGTAATGTTCTTCTGTTTGCCTCTTTTCATTTTATTTTTACTATATATATACACAAGGTGATTGTTTTGTTATAAATATTGTGGTGAAATGCTACTTTCCGAATATAGTGAGTGGTTGAGTTCTGCAGTTTATTTTGAGCTATTTCTGACACTTTCTTTTATTATACTGGTGTCAGTGGTATTGTTTTCATTTTGAAATGTAGTTCTGGAGTCCCAACACCAAACCGTATTAGATTTTTCTTGACAGAGAGTGGTTAGTCCTACCAAGGTTTCATGATTTGCTCACTTCACTATGACATGTCATCACTGTACTAAAGCTGCTTTGGGGATAAGGATGCTTGACCAAGTGCATGTTAAATCATTGCTATCCTTATTTGTTATAGATTGATGAACTATTTGATGGTTTTGTTTTATTTTCCAACATTATTTTGAATCCATTATTAACATGATCGTCGGAGACATTGTAGGTACCACACCCTTGCTATGAATATTTCATAAATTGATCAAAAACAATCTTGAGGTCATCAGAGATGATGTTCTTCTGTTTGCCTCTTTTGATTTGGTTTGATTTGTTTGTGCTCATTCGTTTATAGAAAACTATAGAAAAGTACTCTTCATCTAACGATCTAGATCAGCTACAGTAGGATCTATATCTACAACATGATGATGGTTGTGCATGGATAAAAAAGAAGGGTCATGAAATGGTTAATTCCAGGAAGATCTAGGGTTCTGATAATTTCTTTTCTTCTTCTTCTTTCAGCTTATGTTACTTCTTCTCAGAAACACACCGACCAAAAAACAACACCAGCTTCAACTTCAAGTAATGAAACCAAAGGAGTTGATGCTAATCACCATGCTAAAGTATTTTATAAACACACTTGGCCGGTAAGAGTGTTCAATATTCACAAATACTTAATATAAATTTCACATGTGTATGAGATTATTTTTTAGGGTTATATATACATATATATATATATATATATATATATATATATATATATATATATATATATATATATATATATATATATATATATATATATATATATATATATATATATATATATATATATATATATATATATATATATATATATATATATATATATATATATATATATATATATATATATATAAAAGCATGTGGATATATAATGAATTGATAATCTTTATGGTGCATGCAGGTGATGAAATTTAGGTAGAGAATAATAGTTGGTACCATAATTGGATTTCTAGGATCATCATTTGGAACTGTGGGAGGTGTTGGTGGAGGTGGCATATTTGTTCCCATGCTTACTCTTATTATTGGATTCGATGCAAAATCAGCAACAGCAATATCAAAATGTAAGTATAGGCTGCTTCTTTTGCCTTATGATGAATGCTTATATTTTTATATATTATAAAATAAATAAAAAGTTGTGAAAAAAAAGTAAAGAATTGGCAATAAAAGATAATTTTATCTAATGATCTTTTGCTAATGATCTTTTCCTCACCACTACAGAAAACACGCTTACGGTTAATGGATGAAACTATTTAGCTTGGTGAGATGCGATTAGAACTAAAGAATGAGGAAAATCGCAATCTTGATGTCATTTAGATAGTAACTAACAACTTTTTATTCATATCAATTGATTCTGTTAGGTATGTTGTTTTATTTCCCCAATGTTATTTTGAATCCATCCATCTGTTACTATGCTTGTGTCATGATGAGTAGAATCAAACTCCTTCAGGTAAAGTAACTAGAAATAGAATGACATTTAGTATGTATGGTTGAGTATGAATTCCTAACTGTATCTTGTTCTTTCTCCTTTTTCACAGACTTGTTGGTCAATGTCAGTTTTACTTGATTGTCAGAGTCTTTGCAGGCAGTTACCACAACCTTGGTATGCTCACATCATGAATATATCAAAGTCAGTCTTAAAGTCATTACAGGTAATAATCTTCTTGTGTTTTCTCTTTTCTTTTGGTTTATGCAAGGTGATTGTTTTGTTATAAATACTAAATACTGCACAAATGCTACTTTCCATATAGTGGTGTGGGTGGTATTGTGTTTTCATTTTGAAACGTGCTTGTGGAGTCCCAACCCCAAACTGTATCAGTAGGAATTTCTAACTGTGTCTTGTTCTTTTTTCTCTTTCAAAAGACTTCCCATAAAGGTCAATGTCACTCTTTTATGTTTATAACATCATGCGTTTTTATAATTCCGTCTTTTTGTTTACTCTAAAATGTTACTCTTTTTATTTCCCAAAATTATTTTGAAGTGATAACTAACTTGTTCGTCCGAGTATTTGTAGGAAGGTATGTACGCTCTTGTCATGAATAGATCAAAATGAGTCTTTTGGTCATTACAGGTAATATTCTTCTATGGTCTCTTTTCATTTGGTTTTTAGAATGTATGCTAAGTGATTGTTTTGTTACAAATAGTAAATACTGCACAAATCTATAATAAATATTGGACTGTTTTTGGCACTTTCTTTTTTATATTATTCGGGTAAGGGTTGTATTGTGTTTTGATTTCACTGTTTCTTTTGGTCATATTTGATAGGGAGAGCCAGCAGTTGAGGTTACAAATGAAGGAGTTGATGCTGCAATGCATGCAATTGGTACATCTTTGGAGGTCATTTCCAACTTAGGAAGGTTCTCAACCCCAAGAGTGTGATCAAACCAACATCACTAGCTAAAGATTATTTTGAATCCATAACTAACTTGATCGTCCGATATTTTGTAGGTACCACACCTTTGCTATGAGCATGCCAGTCTTGAGGCCCTTAGAGGTAATGTTCTTATGTTTGCCTCTTTTATTTTGGTTTGATTTGTTTGTGCTCAACAAATTATTCAGGTTCATTCGTTGATTTCGTTTATTAATCTGTACAAGTTTTATAAAAACGTGAAACCTTTTCTTGACTTGAACATTTTTTCAGATATTATTCAGGTTTTTTGTGAACTATGCAATGATTAAATGAACTTGTTCTTTGTCTAAATTCAATATTTCTTCCATATTAAATCTTGCTGCCTCACTTCACTTGTTCAGTTTATTTTTTCTGAATTTATAGTAATTTGTGACCTTTTCCATGAGATATAGAAAGTGATGCAAGGAACCTTTGATTTGGAAGCATAATTCGGTCTGCACCCCAACTATTTTTCATATTGAGTTTTATGCATTACATTAGATTAAATCACATAAATTTGTTAATTAATCTGTAGAACCTACACCTCCGATCAAAGGTGTGTCCAATGTTACACGATTTACCTATGAGTATTGTTTACTTGTTGGAGAAACCTAATATCCTATAAAAGTAAGAAACAAAATGTAGTTGTAAGATCAAGTGCTGAGGTAGAATATAAGGTTATGACACTATTAACATATGAGGTCGTTTGGCTGAATCAACTGCTCAAAGAACTTCAATTTGAAAAAATAAGACCATGACACTTATTTGTGATAACCAAGTTCCATTATGTATTGTTTCGAATCCAAGTTTCATGAGAGGACCAAACATTGTCAGAGAGAAGTTAGAATCAGGCGACATTGTCACAACTTTTGTCAACTCATAAGATCAATTGGCATGTGTTTACAAAATTCCTACGAGATCCTAAAACTAATTATATATGTGGCACGCTTAGTGCATTTAACTCATATGCTCAAATTTGAGGGAGAGTGTTAATATTTGTATGTAGGATACTTTTGAAGAAACAAGTTTGTAGATAATGCATTCATAGAAAGTAAGTTACTTTAACTTGTTGGTATCATCCAAAAGTAACTAGAAATACTATGTTTGGTACGGTAGGATTTTCTAACTGTATGTTGTTCTTTTTCCTTTTTCAAAGACTTCCCATAAAGGTCAATGTCACTCTTTTATGCTTATAACATCATGTGTTGTTGTAATTTCGTCTTTTTGTTTATTCTAAAATGTTACTCTTTTTATTTTCCAAGATTATTTTGAAGTGATAACTAACTTGTTCGTCGGAGCGTTTGTAGGAAGGTATGTACGCTCTTGTCATGAATAGATCAAAATGAGTCTTGAGGTCATTACAGGTAATGTTCTTCTATTTCTTCTTTTCATTTGATTTTTACAATAAATGCAAAGTGATTGTTTTGTTACCAGTAGTAAATACCGCACAAATGCATAACAAATATTGAGCAGTTTCTCGCATTTTCTTTTTTATATTATACTAATAAAGGTTGTATTGTGTTTTGATTTCACTGTTTCTTTTGGTCATATTTCATAGGGAGAGCCAGCCGTTGAGGTTACAAATGAAGGTATTGATGCTGCAGGGCATACAATTGGTACATCTTTGGAGGTCGTGTTCAAACTTAGGAAGGTTCTCAACCCCAAGAGTGTGATCAAACCAACTTGACTAGCTAAAGATTATTTTGAGAATAACATCTATCGAATAAATTTCAGGCGAAAGGCCTTGGTAAACTCCTATATTTTTTGGGTATTAAGGTAGTCCAAGCTAAAGATGATATGGTAATTTCTCCGGGGAAATATGCTATGGATACTTTTGAAGAAACAAGTTTGTAGATAATGCATTCATAGAAAGTAAGTCACTTTAACTTGTTGGTATCATCCAAAGGTAACTAGAAATACTATGTTTGGTTTGGTATGACTTTCTAACTGTATGTTGTTCTTTTTCCTTTTTCAAAGACTTCCCATAAAGGTCAATGTCACTCTTATATGCTTATAACATCATGTGTTGTTATAATTTCGTCTTTTTGTTTACTCTAAAATGTTACTCTTTTTATTTTCCAAGATTATTTTGAAGTTATAAGTAACTTGTTTGTCGGAGTGTTTGTAGGAAGGTATGTACGCTCTTGTAATGAATAGATCAAAATGAGTCTTTAGGTCATTACAGGTAATGTTCTTCTATTGCTTCTTTTCATTTGCTTTTTACAATAAATGCAAAGTGATTGTTTTGTTACCAGTAGTAAATACTACACAAATCCATAAAAAATATTCAGCAGTTTCTCGCATTTTCTTTTTTATATTATACTGGTAAGGGTTGTATTGTGTTTTGATTTCACTGTTTCTTTTGGTCATATTTGATAGGGAGAGTCAGCAGTTGAGGTTACAAATGAAGGTGTTGATGTTGCAGAGCATACAATTGGTACGTCTTTGGAGGTCGTGTTCAAACTTAGGAAGGTTCTCAACCCAAGAGTGTGATCAAACCAACATCACTAGCTAAAGATTATTTTGAGAATAACATCTATCGAATAAATTCCAGACGAAAGACCTTGGTAAACTCCTATATTTTTGGGGTATTGAGGCTGTCCAATCTGAAGATGATATGGTAATTTCTCCGTTGAAATATGTTATGGATACTTTTGAAGAAACAAGTTTGTAGATAATGAACTCATAGAAAGTAAGTCACTTTAACTTGTTGGTATCATCCAAAGGTAACTAGCAATACTATGTTTGGTTTGCTAGGACTTTCTTACTGTATGTTGTTCTTTTTCCTTTTTCAAAGACTACCCATAAAGGTCAATGTCACTCTTTTATGCTTATAACATCATGTGTTGTTATAATTTTGTCTTTTTGTTTACTCTAAAATGTTACTCTTTTTATTTCCTGAGATTATTTTGAAGTGATAACTAACTTGTTCCTAAGATTATGTACGCTCTTGTCATGAATAGATCAAAATGAGTCTTGAGGTCATTAGAGGTAATGTTCTTCTATTGCTTCTTTTCATTTAGTTTTTACATTAAATGTAAAGTGATTGTTTTGTTACAAGTAGTAAATACTACACAAATCCATAACAGTTTCTCGCATTTTCTTTTTTATATTATACTAATAAAGGTTGTATTGTGTTTTGATTTAACTGTTTCTTTTGGTCATATTTAATAGGGAGAGCCAGCCGTTGAGGTTACAAATGAAGGTGTTGATGCTGCAGGGCATACAATTGGTACATCTTTGGAGGTCGTGTTCAAACTTAGGAAGGTTCTCAACCCCAGGAGTGTGATAAAACCAACATCACTAGCTAAAGATTATTTTGAGAATAACATCTATGGAATAAATTTCAGACGAAAGACCTTGGTAAACTCTTATATTTTTTTGGGTATTGAGGTATTCCAATCTGAAGATGATATGGTAATTTCTCCGGGGAAATATGCTATGGATACTTTTGAAGAAACAAGTTTGTAGATAATGCATTCATAGAAAGTAAATCAATTTAACTTGTTGGTATCGTCCAAAGGTAACTAGAAACACTATGTTTGGTTTGGTAGGACTTTCTAACTGTATGTTGTTATTTTTCCTTTTTCAAAGACTCCATGTAAAGGTCAATGTCACTCTTTTGTGGTTATAACATCATGTGTAAAATAATTTCGTCTTTTTGTTTACTCTAAAATTTTACTTTTTATTTTTCAAAATTATTTTGAAGTGATAACTAACTTGTTCGTCAGAGTGTTTGTAGGAAGGTATGTACGCTCTTGTCATGAATAGATCAAAATGAGTCTTGAGGTCATTATAGGTAATGTTTTTCTGTTGGTTCTTTTCATTTGGTTTTTACAATAAATGCAAAGTGATTATTTTGTTACAAGTAGTAAATACTGGCCAAATCCATAAAAAATATTGAGCAGTTTCTCGCATTTTCTTTTTTATATTATATTGGTAAGGGTTGTATTGTGTTTTGATTTCACTGTTTCTTTTGGTCATATTTGATAGGGAGAGCCAGCCGTTGAGGTTACAAATGAAGGTGTTGATGTTGCAGGGCATATAATTTGTACATCTTTGGAGGTCTGTTCAAACTTAGGAAGGTTCTCAACCATAAGAGTGTGATCAAACCAGCATCACTAGCTAAATATTATTTTGAGAATAACATCTATCGAATAAATTTCAGACGAAAGACCTTGGTAAACTCCTATATTTTTTGGGTATTGAGGCAGTCCAATCTGAAGATGGTATGGTAATTTATTCGGGGAAATATGCTATGGATACTTTTGAAAAAACAAGTTTCTAGATAATGCATTCATAAAAAGTAAGTCACTTTAACTTATTGGTATCTTCCAAATGTAACTTGAAATACTATGTTTGGTTTGGTAGGACTTTCAAATTTTATGTTGTTCTTTTTCCTTTTTCAAAGACTTCCCATAAATGTCAATGTCACTCTTTTATACTTATAACATCATGTGCTGTTATAATGTCGTCTTTTTGCTTACTCTAAAATGTTACTCTTTTTATTTCCCAAGATTATTTTGAAGTGATAACTAACTTGTTCGTCGGAGTGTTTGTAGGAAGGTATATACGCTCTTGTCACGAATAGATCAAAATGAGTCTTGAGGTCATTACAGGTAATGTTCTTCTATTGCTTCTTTTCATTTGGTTTTTACAATAAATGCATAGTGATTGTTTTGTTACAAGTAGTAAACACTACACAAATCCATAACTAATATTCAGCAGTTTCTCGCATTTTCTTTTTTATATTATACTGGTATAGGTTTTATTGTGTTTTGATTTCACTGTTTCTTTTGGTCATATTTGATAGGGAGAGCCAGCCGTTGAGGTTACAAATTAAGGTGTTGATTGTGTAGGGCATACAATTGGTACATCTTTGGAGGTCGTGTTCAAACTTAGGAAGGTTCTCAACCCCAAGAGTGTGATCAAACCAACATCACTAGCTAAAGATTATTTTAAGAATAACATCTATGGAATAAATTTCAGACGAAAGACCTTGGTAAACTCCTATATTTTTTGGGTATAGAGGTAGTCCAATCTAAAGATGATATGGTAATTTCTCCGGGGAAATATGCTATGGATACTTTTGAAGAAACAAGTTTCTAGATAATGCATTCATAGAAAGTAAGTCACTTTAACTTGTTGGTATCATCCAAAGGTAATTAGAAATACTATGTTTGGTTTGGTAGAACTTTCTTACTGTATGTTGTTCTTTTTCCTTTTTCAAAGACTTCCCATAAAGGTCAATGTCACTCTTTTATGCTTATAACATCATTTGTTGTTATAATTTTGTCTTTTTGTTTACTTTAAAATGTTACTCTTTTAATTTCCCATGATTATTTTGAAGTGATAACTAACTTGTTCGTCGGAGTCTTTATAGGAAGGTATGTACGCTCTTGTCATGAATAGATCAAAATGAGTCTTGAGGTCATTACAGGTAATGTTCTTCTATTGGTTCTTTTCATTTGGTTTTTACAAAAATGTAAAGTGATTGTTTTGTTACAAATAATAAATACTGCACAAATCCAAAACAAATATTGAGTAGTTTCTCGCATTTTCTCTTTTATATTATACTGCTAAGGGTCGTAATATGTTTTGACTTCACTGTTTCTTTTGGTCATATTTGATAGGGAGAGCCAGCCGTTGAGGTTACAAATGAAGGTGTTCTGCAGAGCATATAATTGGTACATCTTTGGAGGTCGTTTTCAAACTTAGGAAGGTTCTCAACCCCAAGAGCGTGATCAAACCAGCATCACTAGCTAAAGATTATTTTGAGAATAACATCTATCGAAAAAATTTCAAACGAAAGACCTTGGTAAACTCCTATATTTTTTGGGTATTGAGGCTGTCCAATCTGAAGATGATATGCTAATTTCTCTGGGAAAATATGCTACGGATACTTTTAAAGAAACAAGTTTGTAGATAATGCATTCATAGAAAGTAAGTCACTTTAACTTGTTGGTATTGTCCAAACGTAACTAGAAATACTATGTTTGATTTGGTAGGAATTTCTAACTGTATGTTGTCCTTTTTCCTTTTTCAAAGACTTCCCATAAACGTTAATTTCACTCTTTTATGCTTATAACATCATTTTTGTTATAAATTCGTCTTTTTGTTTACTTTAAAATGTTACCCTTTTTATTTTCCAAGATTATTTTGGAGTGATAATTAACTTGTTCGTCGGAGTGTTTGTAGGAAAGTATGTACGCTCTTATCATGAATATATCAAAATGAGTCTTGAGGTCATTAAAAGTAATGTTCTTCTATTGCTTTTTTTCATTTGATATTTACCATAAATGCAAAGTGATTGTTTTGTTACAAGTAGTAAATAGTGCACTAATGCATAACAAATATTGAGCAGTTTCTCACATTTTCTTTCTTATATTATATTTGTAAGGATTGTATTGTTTTTTGATTTCACGGTTTCTTTTGGTTATATTTGATAGGGAGAGTCAATTGTTGAGGTTACAAATGAAGATGTTGATGCTGTAGGGCATATAATTGGTACATCTTTGGAGGTCGTGTTCAAACATAGGAAGGTTCTCAACCCCAAGAGTGTGATCAAACCAGCGTCACTAGCTAAAGATTATTTTGAGAATTACATCTATCGAATAAATTGCAGACGAAAGACCTTGGTAAACTCCTATATTTTTTGGGTATTGAGGCTATCCAATCTGAAGAAGATATGGTAATCTCTCCGATAAAATATGCAATGGATACTTTTGAAGAAACAAGTTTGTAGATAATGCATTCATAGAAAGTAAGTCACTTTAACTTGTTGGTATCGTCCAAAGGTAACTAGAAATATTATGTTTGGTTTGGTAGGACTTTCTAACTGTATGTTGTTCTTTTTCCTTCTTCAAAGACTTCCCATAAAGGCCAATGTCACTCTTTTATGCTTATAACATCATGTGTTGTTATAATTTCGTCTTTTTGTTTACTCTAAAAGGTTACTCTTTTTATTTCCCAAGATTATTTTGAAGTGATAACTAACTTCTTCGTCGGTGTGTTTTTAGGAAAGTATGTACGCTCTTATCATGAATAGATCAAAATGAGTCTTGAGGTCATTATAGGTAATGTTCTTCTATTGCTTCTTTTCATTTGGTTTTTACAATAATTGTAAAGTGATTGTTTTGTTACCAGTAGTAAATACTGCACAAATCCATCACAAATATTGAGCAGTTTCTCGCATATTCTTTCTTATATTATATTGGTAAGGGTTGTATTAGTTTCTGATTTCACTATTTCTTTTGATCATATTTGATAGGGAGAGCCAACCGTTGAGGTTACAAATGAAGGTGTTGATGCTGCTGGGCATAGAATTGGTACATCTTTGGAGGTCGTGTTCAAACTTAGGAAGGTTCTCAACCCCAAGAGTATGATCAAACCAACATCACTATCTAAAGATTATTTTGAGAATCACATCTATCGAATAAATTTTAGACGAAAGACCTTGGTAAACTCCTATATTTTTTGGGTATTGAGGTAGTACAGTCTAAGGATGATATGGTAATTTCTATGGGAAAATATGCTATGGATACTTTTCAAGAAACAAGTTTGTAGATAATGCATTCATAGAAAGTAAGTCATTTTAACTTGTTGGTATGATCCAAAGGTAACTAGAAATACTATGTTTGGTTTGGTATGACTTTCTAACTGTATGTTGTTCTTTTTCGTTTTTCAAAGACTTCCCATAAGACTCAATGTCACTCTTTTATGCTTATAACATCATTTGTTTTTATAATTTCGTCTTTTTGTTAACTCTAAAATGTTACTCTTTTATTTCCCATGATTATTTTGAAGTGATAACTAACTTGTTTGTCGTAGTGTTTGTAGAAAGGTATGTACGCTTTTGTCATGAATAGATCAAAATGAGTATTGAGGTCATTACAGGTAATGTTCTTCTATTTCTTCTTTTCTTTTGGTTTTTACAATAAATGCAAAGTGATTGTTTTGTTACAAGTAGTAAATACTGCATAAATGCATAACAAATATTGAGTAGTTTCTCACATTTTCTTTCTTATATTATATTGGTAAGGACTGTATTGTGTTTTGATTTCACTGTTTCTTTTGGTCATATTTGATAGGGAGAGCCAGCCGTTGAGGTTTAAAATGAAGGTGTTAATGCTGCAGGGCATAAAATTGGTACATATTTGGAGGTCGTGTTCAAACTTAGGAAGGTTCTCAACCCCAAAAGTGTGATCAAACCAACATCACTAGCTAAAGATTATTTTGAGAATAACATCTATAGAATAAATTTCAGACGAAAGACCTTGGTAAACTCATATATTTTTTGGGTATTGAGGCTGTCAAATCTGAATATGATATGGTAATTTCTCCGGGAAAATATGCTATCGATACTTTTAAAGAAACAAGTTTGTAGATAATGCATTCATAGAAAGTAAGTCACTTTAACTTGTTGGTATCGTCCAAATGTAACTAGAAATACTATGTTTGGTTTGGTACGACTTTCTAACTGTATGTTGTTCTTTTTCCTTTTTCAAAGACTACTCATAAAGGTGAATGTCACTCTTTTATGCTTATAACATCATGTGTAGTTATAATTTCGTGTTTTTGTTTACTCTAAAATTTTACTTTTTATTTTCAAAAATTATTTTGAAGTGATAACTAACTTGTTCATTAAAGGGAATAATCTTCTATTGCTTTTTTTCATTTGGTTTTTACAATAAATGCAAAGTGATTGTTTTGTTGTAAGTAGTAAATACTGCACAAATACATAACAAATATTGAGCAGTTTCTCGCATTTTCTTTCTTATATTATACTGGTAAGGGTTGTATTGTGTTTTGATTTCACAATTTCTTTTCGTCATATTTGATAAGGAGAGGCTGCCGTTGAGGTTACAAATGAAGGTGTTGATGCTGCAGGGCATACAACTGGTACATCTTTGGAGGTCGTGCTCAAACTTAGGAAGGTTCTCAACCCCAAGAGTGTGATCAAACCAACATCACTAGCTAAAGATTATTTTGAGAATGACATCTATCGAATAAATTGCAGACGAAAGACCTTGGTAAACTCCTACATTTTTTGGGTATTGAGGTTGTCCAATCTGAAGATGATATGGTAATTTCTCCGGGGAAATATGCTATGGATACTTTTGAAGAAACAATTTTGTAGATAATGCATTCATAGAAAGTAAGTCACTTTAACTTGTTGGTATCGTCCAAAGATAACTAGAAATACTATATTTTATTTGGTAGGACTTTCTAATTGTATGTTGTTCTTTTTCCTTTTTCAAAGACTTCCCATAAAGGTCAATGTCACTCTTTTATGCTTATAACATCATGTGTTGTTATAATTTCATCTTTTTGTTTACTCTAAAATGTTACTCTTTTTATTTCCCAAGATTATTAACTAACTTGTTCCTCGAAGTGTTTGTAGGAAGGTATGTACGCTCTTGTCATGAAGAGATCAAAATGAGTCTTGAGGTCATTAGAGGTAATGTTCCTCTGTTGCTTCTTTTCATTTGGTTTTTACAATAAATGCAAAGTGATTGTTTTGTTATAAGTAGTAAATACTGCACAAATCCATAATAAATATTGAGTAGTTTCTCGCATTTTCTTTCTTATATTATATTGGTAAGGATTGTATTGTGTTTTGATTTCATTGTTTCTTTTGGTCATATTTGATAAGGAGAGCCAGCCGTTGAGGTTACAAATGAAGGTGTTGATGCTGCAGGGCGTACAACTGGTACATCTTTGGAGGTCGTGTTCAAACATAGGAAGGTTCTCAACCCCAAGAGTGTGATCAAACCAGCATCACTAGCTAAAGATTATTTTGTGAATAACAGCTATCGAATAAATTTCAGACGAAAGACTTTGGTAAACTCCTATATTTTTTGGGTATTAAGGCAGTCCAATATGAAGATGATATGGTAATTTATTCGGGGAAATATGCAATGGATTCCTTTGTTGAAACAAGTTTGTAGATAATGCATTCATAGAAAGTAAGTCACTTTAACTTGTTGGTATCGTCCAAAGGTAACTAGAAATACTATGTTTGGTTTGGTACGACTTTCTAACTGTATGTTGTTCTTTTTCCTTTTTCAAAGACTTCCCATAAAGGTCAATGTCACTCTTTTATGCTTATAACATCATGTGTTGTTATAATTTCTTCTTTTTGTTTACTCTAAAATGTTACTCTTTTTATTTCCCAAGTTTATTTTGAAGTGATAACTAACTTGTTCGTCGGAGTGTTTGTAGGAAAGTATGTACGCTCTTATCATGAATAGATCAAAATGAGTCTTGAGGTCATTACAGGTAATGTTCTTCTATTGCTTCTTGTCATTTAGTTTTTACAATAATTGTAAAGTGATTGTTTTGTTACCAGTAGTAAATACTGCACAAATCCATCACAAATATTGAGCAGTTTCTCGCATATTCTTTCTTATATTATATTGGTAAGGGTTGTATTGTTTTTTGATTTCACTGTTTCTTTTGATCATATTTAATAGGGAGAGCCAACCGTTGAGGTTACAAATGAAGGTGTTGATGCTGCAGGGCATATAATTGGTACATCTTTGGAGGTCGTGTTCAAACTTAGGAAGGTTCTCAACCCCAAGAGTGTGATCAAACCAATATCACTATCTAAAGATTATTTTGAGAATCACATCTATCGAATAAATTTTAGACGAAAGATCTTGGTAAACTCCTATATATTTTGGGTATTGAGGTAGTCCAATCTAAAGATGATATGGTAATTTCTATGGGAAAATATGCTATGGATACTTTTCAAGAAACAAGTTTGTAGATAATGCATTCATAGAAAGTAAGTCTTTTTAACTTGTTGGTATGATCCAAAGGTAACTAGAAATACTATTTTTGGTTTGGTATGACTTTCTAACTGTATGTTGTTCTTTTTCCTTTTTCAAAGATTTCCCATAAAGGTCAATGTCACTCTTTTGTGCTTATAACATCGTGTGTTGTTATAATTTCGTCTTTTTGTTTACTCTAAAATATTACTCTTTTTATTTCCCAAGATTATTTTAAAGTGATAACTAACTTGTACGTCAAAGTGTTTGTAGGAAGGTATGTACGCTTTTGTCATGAATAGATCAAAATGGGTCTTGAGGTCATTATAGGTAATGTTCTTCTATTGCTTCTTTTCTTTTGGTTTTTACAATAAATGCAAAGTCACTGTTTTGTTACAAGTAGTAAATACTGCACAAATCCATAATAAATATTGAGTAGTTTCTCGCATTTTCTTTCTTATATTATATTGGTAAGGATTGTATTGTGTTTTGATTTCACTGTTTCTTTTGGTCATATTTGATAGGGAGAGTCAGCCGTTGAGGTTACAAATGAAGGTGTTGATGCTGCAGGGCATATAACTGGTACATCTTTGGAGGTCGTGTTCAAACTTAGGAAGTTCTCAACCCCAAGAGTGTGATCAAACCAGCATCACTAGCTAAAGATTATTTTGTGAATAATAGCTATCGAATAAATTTCAGACGAAAGACCTTGGTAAACTCCTATATTTCTTGAGTATTAAGGCAGTCCAATCTGAAGATGATATGGTAATTTCTCCGGGGAAATATGCTATGGATACTTTTGAAGAAACAATTTTGTAGATAATGCATTCATAGAAAGTAAGTCACTTTAACTTGTTGGTATCGTCCAAAGATAACTAGAAATACTATATTTTATTTGGTAGGACTTTCTAATTGTATGTTGTTCTTTTTCCTTTTTCAAAGACTTCCCATAAAGGTCAATGTCACTCTTTTATGCTTATAACATCATGTGTTGTTATAATTTCATCTTTTTGTTTACTCTAAAATGTTACTCTTTTTATTTCCCAAGATTATTAACTAACTTGTTCCTCGAACTGTTTGTAGGAAGGTATGTACGCTCTTGTCATGAAGAGATCAAAATGAGTCTTGAGGTCATTAGAGGTAATGTTCCTCTGTTGCTTCTTTTCATTTGGTTTTTACAATAAATGCAAAGTGATTGTTTTGTTATAAGTAGTAAATACTGCACAAATCCATAATAAATATTGAGAAGTTTCTCGCATTTTCTTTCTTATATTATATTGGTGAGGATTGTATTGTGTTTTGATTTCACTGTTTCTTTTTGTCATATTTGATAGGGAGAGCCAGCCGTTGAGGTTACAAATGAAGGTGTTGATGCTGCAGGGCGTACAACTGGTACATCTTTGGAGTCGTGTTCAAACATAGGAAGGTTCTCAACCCCAAGAGTGTGATCAAACCAGCATCACTAGCTAAAGATTATTTTGTGAATAACAGCTATCGAATAAATTTCAGACGAAAGACTTTGGTAAACTCCTATATTTTTTGGGTATTAAGGCAGTCCAATATGAAGATGATATGGTAATTTATTCGGGGAAATATGCTATGGATTCCTTTGTTGAAACAAGTTTGTAGATAATGCATTCATAGAAAGTAAGTCACTTTAACTTGTTGGTATCGTCCAAAGGTAACTAGAAATACTATGTTTGGTTTGGTACGACTTTCTAACTGTATGTTGTTCTTTTTCCTTTTTCAAAGACTTCCCATAAAGGTCAATGTCACTCTTTTATGCTTATAACATCATGTGTTGTTATAATTTCTTCTTTTTGTTTACTCTAAAATGTTACTCTTTTTATTTCCCAAGTTTATTTTGAAGTGATAACTAACTTGTTCGTCGGATAGTTTGTAGGAAAGTATGTACGCTCTTATCATGAATAGATCAAAATGAGTCTTGAGGTCATTACAGGTAATGTTCTTCTATTGCTTCTTTTCATTTAGTTTTTACAATAATTGTAAAGTGATTGTTTTGTTACCAGTAGTAAATACTACACAAATCCATCACAAATATTGAGCAGTTTCTCGCATATTCTTTCTTATATTATATTGGTAAGGGTTATATTGTTTTTTGATTTCACTATTTCTTTTGATCATATTTAATAGGGAGAGCCAACCGTTGAGGTTACAAATGAAGGTGTTGATGCTGCAGGGCATATAATTGGTACATCTTTGGAGGTCGTGTTCAAACTTAGGAAGGTTCTCAACCCCAAGAGTGTGATCAAACCAACATCACTATCTAAAGATTATTTTGAGAATCACATCTATCGAATAAATTTTAGACGAAAGATCTTGGTAAACTCCTATATATTTTGGGTATTGAGGTAGTCCAATCTAAAGATGATATGGTAATTTCTATGGGAAAATATGCTATGGATACTTTTCAAGAAACAAGTTTGTAGATAATGCATTCATAGAAAGTAAGTCTTTTTAACTTGTTGGTATGATCCAAAGGTAACTAGAAATACTATTTTTGGTTTGGTATGACTTTCTAACTGTATGTTGTTCTTTTTCCTTTTTCAAAGATTTCCCATAAAGGTCAATGTCACTCTTTTGTGCTTATAACATCGTGTGTTGTTATAATTTCGTCTTTTTGTTTACTCTAAAATATTACTCTTTTTATTTCCCAAGATTATTTTAAAGTGATAACTAATTTGTTCGTCAAAGTGTTTGTAGGAAGGTATGTACGCTTTTGTCATGAATAGATCAAAATGAGTCTTGAGGTCATTATAGGTAATGTTCTTCTATTGCTTCTTTTCATTTGGTTTTTACAATAAATGCAAAGTCACTGTTTTGTTACAAGTAGTACATACTGCACAAATCCATAATAAATATTGAGTAGTTTCTCGCATTTTCTTTCTTATATTATATTGGTAAGGATTGTATTGTGTTTTGATTTCACTGTTTCTTTTGGTCATATTTGATAGGGAGAGTCAGCCGTTGAGGTTACAAATGAAGGTGTTGATGCTGCAGGGCATATAACTGGTACATCTTTGGAGGTCGTGTTCAAACTTAGGAAGTTCTCAACCCCAAGAGTGTGATCAAACCAGCATCACTAGCTAAAGATTATTTTGTGAATAACAGCTATCGAATAAATTTCAGACGAAAGACCTTGGTAAACTCCTATATTTCTTGGGTATTAAGGCAGTCCAATCTGAAGATGATATGGTAATTTCTCCGGGGAAATATGCTATGGATACTTTTGAAGAAACAATTTTGTAGATAATGCATTCATAGAAAGTAAGTCACTTTAACTTGTTGGTATCGTCCAAAGATAACTAGAAATACTATATTTTATTTGGTAGGAGTTTCTAATTGTATGTTGTTCTTTTTCCTTTTTCAAAGACTTCCCGTAAAGGTCAATGTCACTCTTTTATGCTTATAACATCATGTGTTGTTATAATTTCATCTTTTTGTTTACTTTAAAATGTTACTCTTTTTATTTCCCAAGATTATTTTGAAGTGATAACTAACTTGTTTGTCGGAGTGTTTGTAGGAAGGTATGTACGTTTTTGTCATGAATAGATCAAAATGAGTATTGAGGTCTTACAGGTAATGTTCTTCTATTTCTTCTTTTCATTTGGTTTGTACAATAAATGCAAAGTGATTATTTTGTTACAAGTAGTAAACATTGCACAAATCCATAACAAATATTGAGCAGTTTCTCGCATTTTCTTTTTTATATTATACTGGTAAGGGTTGTATTGTGTTTTGATTTCACTGTTTCTTTTGGTCATATTGGATAGGGAGAGCCAGCCGTTGAGGTTACAAATGAAGGTGTTGATGCTGCAGGGCATACAATTGCTACATATTTGCAGGTCGTGTTCAAACATAGGAAGGTTCTCAACCCCAAGAGTGTGATCAAACCAATATCACTAGCTAAAGATTATTTTGAGAATAATATCTATCGAATAAATTTCAGACGAAAGACCTTGGTAAACTCCTATATTTTTTGGGTATTAAGGCAGTCCAATCTGAAGATGATATGGTAATTTATTCGGGAAAATATGTTATGGATTCCTTTGTTGAAACAAGTTTGTAGATAATGCATTCACAGGAAGTAAGTCACTTTAACTTGTTGGTATCGTCCAAAGGTAACTAGAAATACTATGTTTGGTTTCGTACGACTTTCTAACTGTATGTTGTTCTTTTTCCTTTTTCAAAGACTTCCCATTAATGTCAATGTCACTCTTTTATGCTTATAACATCATGTGTTGTTATAATTTCGTCTTTTTATTTACTCTAAAATGTTACTCTTTTTATTTCCCAAGATTATTTTGAAGTGATAACTAACTTGTTCGTTGAAGTGTTTGTAGGAAACTATGTACGCTCTTGTCATGAATAGATCAAAATGAGTCTTGATGTCATTACAGGTAATGTTCTTTATTTGCTTTTTACAATAAATGTAAAGTGATTGTTTTGTTATAAGTAGTAAATACTGCACAAATATATAACAAATATTGAGCAGTCTCTCGCATTTTCTTTCTTATATTATACTGGTAAGGGTTGTATTGTGTTTTGGTTTCACTATTTCTTTTGGTCATATTTGATAAGGAGAGGCAGCCGTTGAGGTTACAAATGAAGATGTTGATCCTGCAGGGCATACAATTGGTACATCTTTGGAGGTCGTGCTCAAACTTAGGAAAGTTCTCAACCCCAAGAGTGTGATCAAACCAACATCACTAGCTAAAGATTATTTTGAGAATAACATCTATGGAATAAATTTCAAACGAAAGACCTTTTAAAACTCCTATATTTTTTTGGTATTGAGGCAGTCTAATCTGAAGATGATATGGTATTTTCTTCGGAGAAATAAGCTATGGATTCCTTTGTTGAAACAAGTTTGTAGATAATGCATTAAAAGAAAGTAAATCACATTAACTTGCTGGTATGATCCAAAGGTAACTAGAAATACTATGTTTGGTTTGGTAGGACTTTCTAACTGTATGTTATAATTTCGTCTTTTTGTTTACTCTAAAATATTACTCTTTTTATTTCCCAAGATTATTTTGAAGTGATAACTAACTTGTTCGTCAGAGTGTTTGTAGGAAGGTATGTACGCTCTTGTCATGAATATATCAAAATGAGTCTTAAGGTCATTACAGGTAATGTTCTTCTATTGCTTCTTTTCATTTGGTTTTTACAATAAATGCAAAGTGATTGTTTTGTTACCAGTAGTAAATATTGCACAAATCCATAACAAATATTGAACAGTTTCTCGCATTTTTCTTTCTTATATTATACTTATAAGGGTTGTATTGTTTTTTAATTTCACTGTTTCTTTTGGTTATATTTGATAGGGAGAGCCAGCCGTTGAGATTACAAATGAAGATGTTGATGCTACAGGACATATATTTGGTACATCTTTGGAGGCCGTGTTCAAACTTAGGAAGGTTCTCAACCCCAAGAGTGTGATCAAACCAGCATCACTAGCTAAAGATTATTTTGAGAATAACATTTATCGAATAAATTTCAGACGAACGACCTTGGTAAACTCCTATATTTTTTGGGTATTGAGGCTATCCAATCTGAAGATGATATGGTAATTTCTCCGGGAAAATATGCAATGGATACTTTTGAAGAAACAAGTTTCTAGATAATGCATTCATAGAAAGTAAGTCACTTTAACTTGTTGGTATAATCCAAAGGTAACTACAAATACTATGTTTGGTTTGGTAGAATTTTCTAACTGTATGTTGTTCTTTTTCCTTTTTCAAAGACTTCCCATAAGAGTTAATGTCACTCTTTTATGCTTATAACATCATTTTTTTATAATTTCGTCTTTTTGTTTACTCTAAAATGTTACTCTTTTTATTTTCCATGATTATTTTGAAGTGATAACTAGCTTTTTTGTCGGAGTGTTTGTAGGAAGGTATGTATGCTTTTGTCATGAATAGATCAAAATGAGTATTGAGGTCATTACAGGTAATGTTCTTCTATTTCTTCTTTTCATTTGGTTTTTACAATAAATGTAAAATGATTATTTTGTTACAAGTAGTAAACATTGCACAAATCCATAACAAATATTAAGCAGTTTCTCGCATTTTTTTTTTATATTATACTGGTATAGGTTTTATTGTGTTTTGATTTCACTGTTTCTTTTGGTCATATTGGATAGGGAGAGCCAGCCGTTGAGGTTACAAATTAAGGTGTTGATGCTGCAGGGCATACAATTGGTACATCTTTGGAGGTCGTGTTCCAACTTAGGAAGGTTCTCAACCCCAAGAGTGTGATCAAACCAATATCACTAGCTAAAGATTATTTTGAGAATAACATCTATCGAATAAATTTCAAACGAAAGACCTTGATAAACTCCTATATTTTTTGGGTATTGAGGTAGTCCAATCTAAAGATGATATGATAATTTCTATGGAAAATATGCTATGGCTACTTTTGAAGAAACAAATTTGTAGATAATGCATTCATAGAAAGTAAGTCACTTTAACTTGTTGGTATGATCCAAAGGTAACTAGAAATACTATGTTTGGTTTGGTAGGACTTTCTAACTGTATGTTGTTCTTTTTCCTTTTTCAAAGACTTCCAATAAAGGTCAATGTCACTCTTTTATGCTTATAGCATAATATGTTGTTATAATTTTGTTTTTTTGTTTACTCTAAAATACTACTCTTTTTATTTCCCAAGATTATTTTGAAGTGATAACTAACTTGTTCGTCAGAGTGTTTGTAGGAAGGTGTGTACGCTCTTGTCATGAATACATCAAAATGAGTCTTGACGTCATTACAGGTAATGCTCTTCTATTGCCTCTTTTCATTTGGTTTTTACAATAAATGCAAAGTGACTGTTTTGTTACAAGTAATAAATACTGCACAAATCCATAATAAGTATTGAGTAGTTTCCCGCATTTTCTTTCTTATATTATATTGGTAAGGATTGTATTGTGTTTTGATTTCACTATTTCTTTTGGTCAAATTTGATAGGGAGAGCCAGCCGTTGAGGTTAGAAATGAAGGTGTTGATGTTGCAGGGCATTCAACTGGTACATCTTTGGAGGTCTTGTTCAAACTTAGGAAGGTTCTTAACCCTAAGAGTGTGATCAAACCAGCATCACTAGCTAAAGATTATTTTGTGAATAACGGCTATCGAATAAATTTCAGACGAAAGACCTTGGTAAACTCCTATATTTTTTGGGTATTAAGGCAGTCAAATCTGAAGATGATATGGTAATTTATTCGGGGAAATATGCTATGGATTCCTTTGTTGAAACAAGTTTGTAGATAATGCATTCATAGAAAGTAAGTCATTTTAACTTGTTGGTATCGTCCAAAGGTAACTAAAAATACTATGTTTGATTTGGTAGGACTCTCTAACTGTATGTTGTTCTTTTTCCTTTTTCAAAGGCTTCCCATAAAGGGTAATGTCACTCTTTTATGCTTAGAACATCATGTGTTGTTATAATTTCGTCTTTTTGTTTACTCTAAAATGTTATACTTTTTATTTTCCAAGAATATTTTGAAGTGATAACTAACTTGTTCGTCGGAGTGTTTATAGGAAGGTATGTACGCTCTTGTCATGAATACATCAAATTGAGTCTTGAGGTCATTAGAGGTAATGTTCTTATATTGCTTTTTTTTATTTGATTTTTACAATAAATGCAAAGTGATTGTTTTGTTACAAGTAGTAAATACTGCACAAATCCATAACAAATATTGGGCAGTTTCTCACATTTTCTTTCTTATATTATACTGGTAAGGGTTGTATTGTGTTTGGATTTCACTATTTCTTTTGGTCATATTTGATAAGGAGAGGCAGCCGTTGAGGTTACAAATGAACGTGTTGATGCTGACGGGCATACAATTGGTACATCTTTGGAGGTCGTGCTCAAACTTAGGAAGGTTCTCAACCCCAAGAGTGTGATCAAACCAACATCACTAGCTAAAGATTATTTTGAGAATAACATCTATCGAATAAATTGCAGACGAAAGACTTTGGTAAACTCCTACATTTTTTGGGTATTGAGGTTGTCCAATCTGAAGATGATATGGTAATTTCTCTAGGGAAATATACTATGGATACTTTTGAAGAAACAATTTTGTAGATAATGCATTCATTGAAAGTAAGTCACTTTAACTTGTTGGTATCGTCCAAAGGTAACTAGAAATACTATATTTTATTTGGTAGGACTTTCTAACTGTATGTTGTTCTTTTTCCTTTTTCAAAGACTTCCCATAAAGGTCAATGTCACTCTTTTATGCTTATAACATCATGTGTTGTTATAATTTCATCTTTTTGTTTACTCTAAAATGTTACTCTTTTTATTTCCCAAGATTATTAACTAACTTGTTCGTCGAAGTGTTTGTAGGAAGGTATGTACGCTCTTGTCATGAAGAGATCCAAATGAGTCTTGAGGTCATTATAGGTAATGTTCTTCTATTGCTTCTTTTCATTTGGTTTTTACAATAAATGCAAAGTGATTATTTTGTTACAAGTAGTGAATACTGCACAAATCCATAACAAATATTGAGTAGTTTCTCGCATTTTCTTTTTTATATTATAATGGGAAGGGTTGTATTGTGTTTTGATTTCACTGTTTCTTTTGGTTATATTGGATAGGGAGAGCCAGCCGTTGAGGTTACAAATGAAGGTGTTGATGCTGTAGGGCATACAATTGATACATCTTTGGAGGTCGTGTTCAACCTTAGGAAGGTTCTCAACCCCAAGAGTGTGATCAAACCAACATCACTATCTAAAGATTATTTTGAGAATAACATCTATCGAATAACATCTATTGAATAAATTTTAGATGAAAGACCTTGGTAAACTCCTATATTTTTTGGGTATTGAGGTAGTCCACTCTAAAGATGATATGGTAATTTCTATGGGAAAATATGCTATGGATACTTTTGAAGAAACAAGTTTGTAGATAATGCATTCATAGAAAGTAAGTCACATTAACTTGTTGGTATGATCCAAAGGTAACGAGAAATACTATGTTTTGTTTGGTATGACTTTCTAACTGTATGTTGTTCTTTTTCCTTTTTCAAAGATTTCCCATAAAGGTCAATGTCACTCTTTTGTGCTTATAACATCATGTGTTGTTATAATTTCATCTTTTTGTTTACTCTAAAATATTACTCTTTTTATTTCCCAAGATTATTTTAAAGTGATAACTAACTTGTTCGTCAAAGTGTTTGTAGGAAGGTATGTACGCTCTTGTCATGAATAGATCAAAATGAGTCTTGAGGTCATTACAGGTAATGTTCTTCTATTGCTTCTTTTCATTTGGTTTTTACAATAAATGCAAAGTGACTGTGTTGTTACAAGTAGTAAATACTGCACAAATCCATAATAAATATTTAGTAGTTTCTCGCATTTTCTTTCTTATATTATATTGGTAAGGATTGTATTGTGTTTTGATTTCACTGTTTCTTTTGGTCATATTTGATAGGGAGAGCCAGCCGTTGAGGTTACAAATGAAGGTGTTGATGCTGCAGGGCATACAACTGGTACATCTTTCGAGGTTGTGTTCAAACTTAGGAAGGTTCTCAACCTCAAGAGTGTGATCAAACCAGCATCACTAGCTAAAGATTATTTTGTGAATAACAGCTATCGAATAAATTTCAGACGAAAGACCTTGGTAAACTCCTATATTTTTTGGGTATTAAGGCAGTCCAATCTGAAGATGATATGGTAATTTATTCGGGGAAATATGCTATGGATTCCTTTGTTGAAATAAGTTTGTAGATAATGCATTCATAGGAAGTAAGTCACTTTAACTTGTTGGTATCGTCCAAAGGTAACTAGAAATACTATGTTTGGTTTGGTACGACTTTCTAACTGTATGTTGTTCTTTTTCCTTTTTCAAAGACTTCCCATTAATGTCAATGTTACTCTTTTATGCTTATAACATCATGTGTTGTTATAATTTCGTCTTTTTGTTTACTCTAAAATGTTACTCTTTTTATTTCCCAAGATTATTTTGAAGTGATATCAAACTTGTTCGTCGAAGTGTTTGTAGGAAACTATGTACGCTCTTGTCATGAATAGATCAAAATGAGTCTTGAGGTCATTACAGGTAATTTTCTTCTATTGCTTCTTTTCATTTGGTTTTTACAATAAATGCAAAGTGACTGTGTTGTTACAAGTAGTAAATACTGCACAAATCCATAATTAATATTGAGTAGTTTCTCGCATTTTCTTTCTTATATTATATTGGTAAGGATTGTATTATGTTTTGATTTCACTGTTTCTTTTAGTCATATTTGATAGGGAGAGCCAGCCGTTGAGGTTACAAATGAAGGTGTTGATGCTGCAGGGCATACAACTGGTACATGTTTGGAGGTCGTGTTCAAACTTAGGAAGGTTCTCAACCCCAAGAGTGTGATCAAACCAGCATCACTAGCTAAAGATTATTTTGTGAATAACAGCTATCGAATAATTTCAGACGAAAGACCTTGGTAAACTCCTATATTTTTTGGGTATTAAGGCAGTCCAATCTGAAGATGATATGGTAATTTATTCGGGAAAATATGTTATGGATTCCTTTGTTGAAACAAGTTTGTAGATAATGCATTCACAGGAAGTAAGTCACTTTAACTTGTTGGTATCGTCCAAAGGTAACTAGAAATACTATGTTTGGTTTCGTACGACTTTCTAACTGTATGTTGTTCTTTTTCCTTTTTCAAAGACTTCCCATTAATGTCAATGTCACTCTTTTATGCTTATAACATCATGTGTTGTTATAATTTCGTCTTTTTATTTACTCTAAAATGTTACTCTTTTTATTTCCCAAGATTATTTTGAAGTGATAACTAACTTGTTCGTCGAAGTGTTTGTAGGAAACTATGTACGCTCTTGTCATGAATAGATCGAAATGAGTCTTGATGTCATTACAGGTAATGTTCTTTTATTGCTTTTTTTCATTTGGTTTTTACAATAAATGCAAAGTGATTGTTTTGTTATAAGTTTTAAATACTGCACAAATATATTACAAATATTGAGCAGTCTCTCGCATTTTTTTTCTTATATTATACTGGTAAGGGTTGTATTGTGTTTTGGTTTCACTATTTCTTTTGGTCATATTTGATAAGGAGAGGCAGTCGTTGAGGTTACAAATGAAGATGTTGATGCTGCAGGGCATACAATTGGTACATCTTAGGAGGTCGTGCTCAAACTTAGGAAGGTTCTCAACCCCAAGAGTGTGATCAAACCAACATCACTAGCTAAAGATTATTTTGAGAATAACATCTATGGAATAAATTTCAAACGAAAGACCTTTTAAAACTCCTATATTTTTTTGGTATTGAGGCAGTCCAATCTGAAGATGATATGGTAATTTCTTCGGGGAAATAAGCTATGGATTCCTTTGTTGAAACAAGTTTGTAGATAATGCATTAAAAGAAAGTAAATCACTTTAACTTGCTGGTATGATCCAAAGGTAACTAGAAATACTATGTTTGGTTTGGTAGGACTTTCTAACTGTATGTTGTTCTTTTTCCTTTTTCAAAGACTTCCCATAAAGGTCAATGTCACTCTTTTATGCTTATAACATAATGTGTTGTTATAATTTCGTCTTTTTGTTTACTCTAAAATATTACTCTTTTTATTTCCCAAGATTATTTTGAAGTGATAACTAACTTGTTCGTCAGAGTGTTTGGAGGAAGGTATGTACGCTCTTGTCATGAATAGATCAAAATGAGTCTTGAGGTCATTACAGGTAATGTTCTTCTATTGCTTCTTTTCATTTGGTTTTTACAATAAATGCAAAGTGATTGTTTTGTTACCAGTAGTAAATATTGCACAAATCCATAACAAATATTGAACAGTTTCTCGCATTTTTCTTTCTTATATTATACTTGTAAGGGTTGTATTGTTTTTTAATTTCACTGTTTCTTTTGGTTATATTTGATAGGGAGAGCCAGCCGTTGAGATTACAAATGAAGATGTTGATGCTGCAGGGCATATAATTGGTACATCTTTGGAGGCCGTGTTCAAACGTAGGAAGGTTCTCAACCCCAAGAGTGTGATCAAACCAGCATCACTAGCTAAAGATTATTTTGAGAATAACATTTATCGAATAAATTTCAGACGAACGACCTTGGTAAACTCCTATATTTTTTGGGTATTAAGGCTATCCAATCTGAAGATGATATGGTAATTTCTCCGGGAAAAGATGCAATGGATACTTTTGAAGAAACAAGTTTCTAGATAATGCATTCATAGAAAGTAAGTCACTTTAAATTGTTGGTATAATCCAAAGGTAACTAGAAATACTATGTTTGGTTTGGTAGAATTTTCTAACTGTATGTTGTTCTTTTTCCTTTTTCAAAGACTTCCCATAAGAGTTAATGTCACTCTTTTATGCTTATAACATCATTTATTTTTATAATTTCGTCTTTTTGTTTACTCTAAAATGTTACTCTTTTTATTTTCCATGATTATTTTGATGTGATAACTAACTTTTTTGTCGGAGTGTTTGTAGGAAGGTATGTATGCTTTTGTCATGAATAGATCAAAATGAGTATTGAGGTCATTACAGGTAATGTTCTTCTATTTCTTCTTTTCATTTGGTTTTTACAATAAATGTAAAGTGATTATTTTGTTATAAGTAGTAAACATTGCACAAATCCATAACAAATATTAAGCAGTTTCTCGCATTTTCTTTTTTATATTATACTGGTAAGGGTTGTATTGTGTTTTGATTTCACTGTTTCTTTTGCTCATATTGGATAGGGAGAGCCAGCCGTTCAGGTTACAAATGAAGGTGTTGATGCTGCAGGGCATACAATTGATACATATTTGGAGGTCGTGTTCCAACTTAGGAAGGTTCTCAACCCCAAGAGTGTGATCAAACCAATATCACTAGCTAAAGATTATTTTGAGAATAACATCTATCGAATAAATTTCAAACGAAAGACCTTGATAAACTCCTATATTTTTTGGGTATTGAGGTAGTCCAATCTAAAGATGATATGATAATTTCTATGGAAAATATGCTATGGCTACTTTTGAAGAAACAAATTTGTAGATAATGCATTCATAGAAAGTAAGTCACTTTAACTTGTTGGTATGATCCAAAGGTAACTAGAAATACTATGTTTGGTTTGGTAGGACTTTCTAACTGTATGTTGTTCTTTTTCCTTTTTCAAAGACTTCCAATAAAGGTCAATGTCACTCTTTTATGCTTATAAAATCATGTGTTGTTATAATTTCATCTTTTTGTTTACTCTAAAATGTTACTCTTTTTATTTCCCAAGATTATTAACTAACTTGTTCGTCGAAGTGTTTGTAGGAAGGTATGTATGCTCTTGTCATGAATAGATCAAAATGAGTCTTGAGGTCATTACAGGTAATGTTCTTCTATTGCTTCTTTTGATTTGGTTTTTACAATAAATGCAAAGTAATTGTTTTGGTACAAGTAGTAAATACTGCACAAATCCATAACAAATATTGAGCAGTTTCTCGCAATTTCTTTCTTATATTATACTGGTAAGGATTGTATTGTGTTTTGATTTCACTGTTTCTTTTGGTCATATTTGATAGGGAGAGTCAGTCGTTGAGGTTACAAATGAAGGTGTTGATGCTGCAGGGCATACAATTGGTACATCTTTGGAGGTCGTGTTCACACTTAGGAAGGTTCTCAACCCCAAGAGTGTGATCAAACCAACATCACTAGCTAAAGATTATTTTTAGAATAACATCTATCGAATAAATTGCAGACGAAAGACCTTGGTAAACTCCTACATTTTTTGGTTATTGGGGCTGTCCAATCTGAAGATGATATGGTAATTTCTCCGGGGAAATATGCTATGGATACTTTTGAAGAAACAATTTTGTAGATAATGCATTCATAGAAAGTAAGTCACTTTAACTTGTTGGTATCGTCCAAAGGTAACTAGAAATACTATATTTTATTTGGTAGGACTTTCTAACTGTATGTTGTTCTTTTTCCTTTTTCAAAGACTTCCCATAAAGGTCAATGTCACTCTTTTATGCTTATAAAATCATGTTTTGTTATAATTTCATCTTTTTGTTTACTCTAAAATGTTACTCTTTTTATTTCCCAAGATTATTAACTAACTTGTTCGTCGAAGTGTTTGTAGGAAGGTATGTACGCTCTTGTATTGAAGAGATCAAAATGAGTCTTGAGGTCATTACAGGTAATGTTCTTCTATTGCTTCTTTTCATTTGGTTTTTACAATAAATGCAAAGTGATTATTTTGTTAGAAGTAGTGAATACTGCACAAATCCATAACAAATATTGAGCAGTTTCTCGCATTTTCTTTTTTATATTATAATGGTAAGGGTTGTATTGTGTTTTGACTTCACTGTTTCTTTTGGTTATATTGGATAGGGAGAGCCAGCCGTTGATGTTACAAATGAAGGTGTTGAAGCTGTAGGGCATACAATTGATACATCTTTGGAGGTCGTGTTCAAACATAGGAAGGATCTCAACCCCAAGAGTGTGGTCAAACCAAAATCACTATCTAAAGATTATTTTGAGAATAACATCTATCGAATAAATTTTAGATGAAAGACCTTGGTAAACTCCTATATTTTTTAGGTATTGAGGTAGACCAATCTAAAGATGATATGGTAATTTCTATGGGAAAATATGTTATGGATACTTTTGAAGAAACAAGTTTGTAGATAATGCATTCATAGAAAGTAAGTCACTTTAACTTGTTGGTATGATCCAAAGGTAACTAGAAATACTATGTTTGGTTTGGTATGACTTTCTAACTGTATGTTGTTCTTTTTCCTTTTTCAAAGATTTCCCATAAAGGTCAATGTCACTCTTTTGTGCTTATAACATCATGTGTTGTTATAATTTCGTATTTTTGTTTACTCTAAAATATTACTTTTTTATTTCCCAAGATTATTTTAAAGTGATAACTAACTTGTTCGTCAAACTGTTTGTAGGAAGGTATGTACGCTCTTGTCATGAATAGATCAAAATGAGTCTTGACGTCATTACAGGTAATGTTCTTCTATTGCCTCTTTTCATTTGGTTTTTACAATAAATGCAAAGTGACTGTTTTGTTACAAGTAATAAATACTGCACAAATCCATAATAAATATTGAGTAGTTTCCCGCATTTTCTTTCTTATAGTATATTGGTAAGGATTGTATTGTGTTTTGATTTCACTGTTTCTTTTGATCAAATTTGATAGGGAGAGCCAGCCGTTGAGGTTACAAATGAAGGTGTCGATGCTGCAGGGCATACAACTGGTACATCTTTCTAGGTTGTGTTCAAACTTAGGAAGGTTCTCAACCCCAAGAGTGTGATCAAACCAGCATCACTAGCTAAAGATTATTTTGTGAATAACAGCTATCGAATAAATTTCAGACGAAAGACCTTGGTAAACTCCTATATTTTTTGGGTATTAAGGCAATCAAATCTGAAGATGATATGGTAATTTATTCGGGGAAATATGCTATGGATTCCTTTGTTGAAACAAGTTTGTAGATAATGCATTCATAGAAAGTAAGTCATTTTAACTTGTTGGTATCGTCCAAAGGTAACTAAAAATACTATGTTTGATTTGGTAGGACTCTCTAACTGTATGTTGTTCCTTTTCCTTTTTCAAAGGCTTCCCATAAAGGTTAATGTCACTCTTTTATGCTTATAACATCATGTGTTTTTATAATTTCGTCTTTTTCTTTACTCTAAAATGTTATACTTTTTATTTTCCAAGAATATTTTGAAGTGATAACTAACTTGTTCGTCGGAGTGTTTGTAGGAAGGTATGTACGCTCTTGTCATGAATACATCAAATTGAGTCTTGAGGTCATTAGAGGTAATGTTCTTCAATTGCTTTTTTTTATTTGATTTTTACAATAAATGCAAAGTTATTGTTTTGTTACAAGTAGTAAATACTGCACAAATCCATAACAAATATTGGGCAGTTTCTCACATTTTCTTTCTTATATTATACTGGTAAGGGTTGTATTGTGTTTGGATTTTACTATTTCTTTTGGTCATATTTGATAAGGAGAGGCAGCCGTTGAGGTTACAAATGAAGGTGTTGATGCTGACGGGCATACAATTGGTACATCTTTGGAGGTCGTGCTCAAACTTAGGAAGGTTCTCAACCCCAAGAGTGTGATCAAACCAACATCACTAGCTAAAGATTATTTTGAGAATAACATCTATCGAATAAATTGCAGACGAAAGACCTTGGTAAACTCCTACATTTTTTGGGTATTGAGGTTGTCCAATCTGAAGATGATATGGTAATTTCTCCGGGGAAATATATTATGGATACTTTTGAAGAAACAATTTTGTAGATAATGCATTCATAGAAAGTAAGTCACTTTAACTTGTTGGTATCGTCCAAAGGTAACTAGGAATACTATATTTTATTTGGTAGGACTTTCTAACTGTATGTTGTTCTTTTTCCTTTTTCAAAGACTTCCCATAAAGGTCAATGTCACTCTTTTATGCTTATAACATCATGTGTTGTTATAATTTCATCTTTTTGTTTACTCTAAAATGTTACTCTTTTTATTTCCCAAGATTATTAACTAACTTGTTCGTCGAAGTGTTTGTAGGAAGGTATGTACGCTCTTGTCATGAAGAGATCAAAATGAGTCTTGAGGTCATTATAGGTAATGTTCTTCTATTGCTTCTTTTCATTTGGTTTTTACAATAAATGCAAAGTGATTATTTTGTTACAAGTAGTGAATACTGCACAAATCCATAACAAATATTGAGTAGTTTCTCGCATTTTCTTTTTTATATTATAATGGGAAGGGTTGTATTGTGTTTTGATTTCACTGTTTCTTTTGGGTATATTGGATAGGGAGAGCCAGCCATTGAGGTTACAAATGAAGGTGTTGATGCTGTAGGGCATACAATTGATACATCTTTGGAGGTCGTGTTCAACCTTAGGAAGGTTCTCAACCCCAAGAGTGTGATCAAACCAACATCACTATCTAAAGATTATTTTGAGAATAACATCTATCGAATAACATCTATCGAATAAATTTTAGATGAAAGACCTTGGTAAACTCCTATATTTTTTTGGGTATTGAGGTAGTCCACTCTAAAGATGATATGGTAATTTGTATCGGAAAATATGCTATGGATACTTTTGAAGAAACAAGTTTGTAGATAATGCATTCATAGAAAGTAAGTCAAATTAACTTGTTGGTATGATCCAAAGGTAACGAGAAATACTATGTTTTGTTTGGTATGACTTTCTAAATGTATGTTGTTCTTTTTCCTTTTTCAAAGATTTCCCATAAAGGTCAATGTCACTCTTTTGTGCTTATAACATCATGTGTTGTTATAATTTCGTCTTGTTGTTTACTCTAAAATATTACTCTTTTTATTTCCCAAAATTATTTTAAAGTGATAACTAACTTGTTCGTCAAAGTGTTTGTAGGAAGGTATGTACGCTCTTGTCATGCATAGATCAAAATGAGTCTTGAGGTCATTACAGGTAATGTTCTTCTATTGCTTCTTTTCATTTGGTTTTTACAATAAATGCAAAGTGACTGTGTTGTTACAAGTAGTAAATACTGCACAAATCCATAATAAATATTGAGTAGTTTCTCGCATTTTCTTTCTTATATTATATTTGTAAGGATTGTATTGTGTTTTGATTTCACTGTTTCTTTTGGTCATATTTGATAGGGAGAGCCAACCGTTGAGGTTACAAATGAAGGTGTTGATGCTGTAGGGCATACAATTGATACATCTTTGGAGGTCGTGTTCAACCTTAGGAAGGTTCTCAACCCCAAGAGTGTGATCAAACCAGCATCACTAGCTAAAGATTATTTTGTGAATAACAGCTATCGAATAAATTTCAGACGAAAGACCTTGGTAAACTCCTATATTTTTTGGGTATTAAGGCAGTCCAATCTGAAGATGATATGGTAATTTATTCGGGAAAATATGTTATGGATTCCTTTGTTGAAACAAGTTTGTAGATAATGCATTCACAGGAAGTAAGTCTCTTTAACTTGTTGGTATCGTCCAAAGGTAACTAGAAATACTATGTTTGGTTTCGTACGACTTTCTAACTGTATGTTGTTCTTTTTCCTTTTTCAAAGACTTCCCATTAATGTCAATGTCACTCTTTTATGCTTATAACATCATGTGTTGTTATAATTTCGTCTTTTTATTTACTCTAAAATGTTACTCTTTTTATTTCCCAAGATTATTTTGAAGTGATAACTAACTTGTTCGTCGAAGTGTTTGTAGGAAACTATGTACGCTCTTGTCATGAATATATTCAAATGAGTCTTGAGGTCATTACAGGTAATGTTCTTCTATTGCTTCTTTTCATTTGGTTTTGACAATAAATGCAAAGTGATTGTTTTGTTACCAGTAGTAAATATTGCACAAATCCATAACAAATATTGAGCAGTTTCTCGCATTTTCTTTCTTATATTATACTAGTAAGGGTTGTATTGTTTTTTGATTTCATTGTTTCTTTTGGTTATATTTTATAGGGAGAGCCAGCCGTTGAGGTTACAAATGAAGATGTTGATGCTGCAGGGCATATGATTGGTACATCTTTGGAGGTCGTGTTCAAACTTGGGAAGGTTCTCAACCCCAAGAGTGTGATCAAACCAGCATCACTAGCTAAAGATTATTTTGAGAATAACATCTATCGAATAAATTTCAGACGAAAGACCTTGGTAAACTCCTATATTTTTTTGGGTACTGAGGTTATCCAGTCTGAAGATGATATGGTAATTTCTCCGGGAAAATATGCAATGGATACTTTTGAAGAAACAAGTTTGTAGATAATGCATTCATAGAAAGTAAGTAACTTTAACTTGTTGGTATCGTCCAAAGGTAAATAGAAATATTATGTTTGGTTTGGTAGGACTTTCTAACTGTATGTTGTTCTTTTTCCTTCTTCAAAGACTTCCCATAAAGGTCAATGTCACTCTTTTATGCTTATAACATCATGTGTTGTTATAATTTCGTCTTTTTGTTTACTCTAAAATGTTACTCTTTTTATTTCCCAAGATTATTTTGAAGTGATAACTAACTTGTTCGTCGGAGTGTTTTTAGGAAAGTATGTACGCTCTTATCATGAAGTGATAAAAATGAGTCTTGAGGTCATACAGGTAATGTTCTTCCATTGCTTCTTTTCATTTGGTTTTTACAATAATTGCAAAGTGATTGTTTTGTTACCAGTAGTAAATACTGCACAAATCTACCACAAATATTGAGCAGTTTCTCACATATTCTTTCTTATATTATATTGGTAAGGGTTGTATTGTTTTTTGATTTCACTGTTTCTTTTGGTAATATTTGATAGGGAGAGCCAACCGTTGAGGTTACAAATGAAGGTGTTGATGCTGCAGGGCATATAATTGGTACATCTTTGGAGGTCGTGTTCAAACTTAGGAAGGTTCTCAACCCCAAGAGTGTGATCAAACCAACATCACTATCTAAAGATTATTTTGAGAATAACATCTATCGAATAAATTTTAGACGAAAGACCTTGGTAAACTCCTATATTTTTTGGGTATTGAGAGAGTCCAATCTAAAGATGATATAGTCATTTCTAAGGGAAAATATGTTATGGATACTTTTGAAGAAACAAGTTTGTAGATAATGCATTCATAGAAAGTAAGTCACTTTAACTTGTTTGTATGATCCAAAGGTAACTAGAAATACTATGTTTGGTTTGGTATGACTTTCTAACTGTATGTTGTTCTTTTTCCTTCTTCAAAGAGTTCCCATAAAGGTCAATGTCATTCTTTTATGCTTATAACATCATGTGTTGTTATAATTTCGTCTTTTTGTTTACTCTAAAATGTTACTCTTTTTATTTCCCAAGATTATTTTGAAGTGATAACTAACTTGTTCGTCGGAGTGTTTGTAGGAAAGTATGTACGCTCTTGTCATGAATAGATCAAAATGAGTCTTGAGGTCATTACAGGTAATGTTCTTCTATTGCTTCTTTTCATTTGGTTTTTACAATAAATGCAAAGTGATTATTTTGTTACCAGTAGTAAATATTGCACAAATCCATAACAAATATTGAGCAGTTTCTCGCATTTTCTTTCTTATGTTATACTGGTAAGGGTTGTATTGTTTTTTGATTTCACTGTTTCTTTTGGTTATATTTGATAGGGAGAGCCAGCCGTCGAGGTTACAAATGAAGGTGTTGATGCTGCAGGGCATATAATTGGTACATCTTTGGAGGTCGTGTTCAAACTTAGGAAGGTTCTCAAGCCCAAGAGTGTGATCAAACCAGCATCACTAGCTAAAGATTATTTTGAGAAATACATCTATGGAATAAATTTCAAACGAAAGACCTTTTAAAACTCCTATATTTTTTTGGTATTGAGGCAGTCCAATCTGAAGATGATATGGTATTTTCTTCGGGGAAATAAGCTATGGATTCCTTTGTTGAAACAAGTTTGTAGATAATGCATTAAAAGAAAGTAAATCACTTTAACTTGCTGGTATGATCCAAAGGTAACTAGAAATACTATGTTTGGTTTGGTAGGACTTTCTAACTGTATGTTGTTCTTTTTCCTTTTTCAAAGACTTCCCATAAAGGTCAATGTCACTCTTTTATGCTTATAACATAATGTGTTGTTATAATTTCGTCTTTTTATTTACTCTAAAATGTTACTCTTTTTATTTCCCAAGATTATTTTGAAGTGATAACTAACTTGTTCGTCGAAGTGTTTGTAGGAAACTATGTACGCTCTTGTCATGAATATATTAAAATGAGTCTTGAGGTCATTACAGGTAATGTTCTTCTATTGCTTCTTTTCATTTGGTTTTGACAATAAATGCAAAGTGATTGTTTTGTTACCAGTAGTAAATATTGCACAAATCCATAACAAATATTGAGCAGTTTCTCGCATTTTCTTTCTTATATTATACTAGTAAGGGTTGTATTGTTTTTTGATTTCATTGTTTCTTTTGGTTATATTTTATAGGGAGAGCCAGCCGTTGAGGTTACAAATGAAGATGTTGATGCTGCAGGGCATATGATTGGTACATCTTTGGAGGTCGTGTTCAAACTTGGGAAGGTTCTCAACCCCAAGAGTGTGATCAAACCAGCATCACTAGTTAAAGATTATTTTGAGAATAACATCTATCGAATAAATTTCAGACGAAAGACCTTGGTAAACTCCTATATTTTTTTGGGTACTGAGGTTATCCAGTCTGAAGATGATATGGTAATTTCTCCGGGAAAATATGCAATGGATACTTTTGAAGAAACAAGTTTGTAGATAATGCATTCATAGAAAGTAAGTAACTTTAACTTGTTGGTATCGTCCAAAGGTAAATAGAAATATTATGTTTGGTTTGGTAGGACTTTCTAACTGTATGTTGTTCTTTTTCCTTCTTCAAAGACTTCCCATAAAGGTCAATGTCGCTCTTTTATGCTTATAACATCATGTGTTGTTATAATTTCGTCTTTTTGTTTACTCTAAAATGTTACTCTTTTTATTTCCCAAGATTATTTTGAAGTGATAACTAACTTGTTCGTCGGAGTGTTTTTAGGAAAGTATGTACGCTCTTATCATGAAGTGATAAAAATGAGTCTTGAGGTCATACAGGTAATGTTCTTCCATTGCTTCTTTTCATTTGGTTTTTACAATAATTGCAAAGTGATTGTTTTGTTACCAGTAGTAAATACTGCACAAATCTACCACAAATATTGAGCAGTTTCTCACATATTCTTTCTTATATTATATTGGTAAGGGTTGTATTGTTTTTTGATTTCACTGTTTCTTTTGGTAATATTTGATAGGGAGAGCCAACCGTTGAGGTTACAAATGAAGGTGTTGATGCTGCAGGGCATATAATTGGTACATCTTTGGAGGTCGTGTTCAAACTTAGGAAGGTTCTCAACCCCAAGAGTGTGATCAAACCAACATCACTATCTAAAGATTATTTTGAGAATAACATCTATCGAATAAATTTTAGACGAAAGACCTTGGTAAACTCCTATATTTTTTGGGTATTGAGAGAGTCCAATCTAAAGATGATATAGTCATTTCTAAGGGAAAATATGTTATGGATACTTTTGAAGAAACAAGTTTGTAGATAATGCATTCATAGAAAGTAAGTCACTTTAACTTGTTTGTATGATCCAAAGGTAACTAGAAATACTATGTTTGGTTTGGTATGACTTTCTAACTGTATGTTGTTCTTTTTCCTTCTTCAAAGAGTTCCCATAAAGGTCAATGTCATTCTTTTATGCTTATAACATCATGTGTTGTTATAATTTCGTCTTTTTGTTTACTCTAAAATGTTACTCTTTTTATTTCCCAAGATTATTTTGAAGTGATAACTAACTTGTTCGTCGGAGTGTTTGTAGGAAAGTATGTACGCTCTTGTCATGAATAGATCAAAATGAGTCTTGAGGTCATTACAGGTAATGTTCTTCTATTGCTTCTTTTCATTTGGTTTTTACAATAAATGCAAAGTGATTATTTTGTTACCAGTAGTAAATATTGCACAAATCCATAACAAATATTGAGCAGTTTCTCGCATTTTCTTTCTTATATTATACTGGTAAGGGTTGTATTGTTTTTTGATTTCACTGTTTCTTTTGGTTATATTTGATAGGGAGAGCCAGCCGTCGAGGTTACAAATGAAGGTGTTGATGCTGCAGGGCATATAATTGGTACATCTTTGGAGGTCGTGTTCAAACATAGGAAGGTTCTCAAGCCCAAGAGTGTGATCAAACCAGCATCACTAGCTAAAGATTATTTTGAGAAATACATCTATGGAATAAATTTCAAACGAAAGACCTTTTAAAACTCCTATATTTTTTTGGTATTGAGGCAGTCCAATCTGAAGATGATATGGTATTTTCTTCGGGGAAATAAGCTATGGATTCCTTTGTTGAAACAAGTTTGTAGATAATGCATTAAAAGAAAGTAAATCACTTTAACTTGCTGGTATGATCCAAAGGTAACTAGAAATACTATGTTTGGTTTGGTAGGACTTTCTAACTGTATGTTGTTCTTTTTCCTTTTTTAAAGATTTCCCATAAAGGTCAATGTCACTCTTTTGTGCTTATAACATCATGTGTTGTTATAATTTCGTCTTTTTGTTTACTCTAAAATATTACTCTTTTTATTTCCCAAGATTATTTTGAAGTGATAACTAACTTGTTCGTCAAAGTGTTGGTAGGAAAGTATGTACGCTCTTGTCATGAATAGATCAAAATGAGTCTTGAGGTCATTACAGGTAATGTTCTTCTATTGCTTCTTTTCATTTGTGTCGTGTCGCATCCGCGAAAAACAATCGGCGGGCTGAAACAAAAACAACACAGAGCCGCCACCGTGCGTTATTTATCCCAAAGGAGGGAAAGGAAACGCTCAGAGTAAACCTGGGAAAAGCATGGTCTCGCGACCAAATAGAAGGGATCGGGAGTCGGTTATGCGAAGGGAAGGTATTAGCACCCCTACGCATCCGTCGTACTCGACGAGATCCACGCTCAAAAGATAGAAAAAGGTTGCTAAAACAAACATCACACACACACACTGAAGACAACACAGGTGGAAGAAGAGGGGAGAGGGCTCTCTAGGACATCGCATCCTATGCCTACGTATCTCGTCTGGAACGAGAATCAGAGCTACCGTAGTTCGGCTCACGCACGCCGAAACAAAACACACGCACAAAAAGGCAAACATGGAACCCGAACGCCAATCGCTGGACTTACATCGGCTTCCGAACCAAACAAACTCACTCAGGATACGGACAGCCAATCGCTGGTCTTACATCCATATCCTGGCACACAAGAAGAAACAAACAACAAGCTACTAAGGAGTCAGGCACTCGAGCCTAGCAACTGTCAAGCAAACACACACAAAGAAAAGAAAAAAAAGTGCCCGGAGAGACCTCGCACGGTCTCCTGCCTACGTACCTCATCTGGTATGAGGATCAGGGCGACGTAGTTCCCCTGAACGGGAAAGAAATTCTAACCAGATACAAAGGGAGACGCACTACTAGGGAGCTGGACTCGAGCCTAGATGTTATCATGCATCATTGTCCTATGTTATGGTTTCTATCCTAACTTGCACAGGTAGCAAGCTAAACCTAAACAGGCAAAACAATCAAAGCATGCAAACATAATCAGAACAAAGAAAACATTCGCAATTAGCACACGCTATATCCAGACAAGGTGGGCTCAATCAAGGGTTAAGTTGCAAAAGCAACACAACTGTGTCAGGTGATGTTAGCTCTTAACCCTGACATTGAGAGTCAGGGTGAAGCCAGATGAAAGGTGAGTGAAGATTAGACTTCACAGCTCTTATCCCTGGCCAGGGAGAGCTTCGGACAAAGAAGTGTGGGTCCAGAAAGTGGGAACCCTTCTACACTTATGACACTGACTCAACTGTACAACTGTACATGGATCTTGGGTTAGGATCCATAAGGCATCAACATGTGATGTGAGCCAAGGGATGACTCAACAGATTAGCAGGAGGTGGACTGCACACCTCTTGTGTCTGCCAATTGCCTTAATCAAGGTCTTTTCCTGCTTGGGGACAAATATAAACAAGCACAATCATTGCCTCTTAAGGAGGACTTCAGACAGGTGCCTGGCCAAGTAACAGGCCAGGTCTTCCAGACTACATGGAGAAAAGAAATTCTACCTCAATTGGTTTATACAACCAAGCAGCAGCACAAGCAAGTTCTCAAGGGAACTGTTACCGACTAAAGTACCTGAAATCAATCTAATTCAGTCAGTATACCAATCACAAAGTCAAAACAGACAAGATAAGAACCAACAGTCAACACAATCAATCACATGTGCAAAGCACAAGTCCAAAGCAAGTGAGCTAAGCATCCTACAAAATAAACCAAGTTAGTTCATAACAATCAACCAAACTCAATCAACTTGCATTAATCTCCTTAAAACATTTGCTTCTTCAACCTGAAAATCACATTCAAACGTGAGAAACAAGACCACTAGGACAAGCCTAGGGTCAAAAGGAGATGAAAAATTCAAAACAGCAGGTGAAAATTATCCAACATCAAGATCAAACAATTAAGAATCAAACCCAAGTGGTTCCACATTCATATCATTCATCATTATCATTTCATGAAAGAAAAGGCACCAAACATGCAATTTAGAACCTCAAAGGACCAAACAGAATGATCACAATCAAATCAATACCAAAACAATTCAATAAATCCCCAAAAAATTTATGATCAAACAGAATCCATAACATGTCAATCATACCAAATTTCAGCTCATTTGGATCCAGGGAAGCAAGTCAATGAAATTCAAAAACTCCAGACAAGTTCAAGCAAGCTCATACATGGCATCAAAACAATCATCAACTTCCATCAATCATAAAACAGAAATAAAACATGATAAATGAATGAGACCAATACCAAAATTCTATTCAAGATGTCTACAATACTCATGCCAAGTTTCACATTCATCCAATTAATAACCAGAATTTCACAAATCAAATGGAAACATGTCTCACAAAAGGTCAACAAATGACTAAACAGCAAATAAAATCCCAATCAAATAGGAAATGCATTCAAAAATTCCAGAAAAATTCACATATGATCTCAACGTCCATATGTAATCTCATGCAAAAATCCAGCTCAATTCAAGTTCAACAAGCATATAAAATAAAATCAAGAAGTTGCACAAAGCATGGCATGGCACAAAATGTAACACCTACAAAGATCATGTCATAACTCTCAATCCAGGAACTCAAAACTTACAAACCACATATCCAGATACTCCTTAAGATGTCTAGAACATGCTTGTAAAGTTTCAAAAATTTCTAATTAAGTCTCATCATTTTATGAGCAAAAGAGTGAGCATGGTGCACAAAAGGACATGTTCAAACAAAACCTAGCCAATAAATTTTTCCACACGTGCACAATATTATTAAAAATCACCATAAAATCAAGCACATGACAAGGAGAATGATGCAAAAAATTGTATCAAATTTGGATTAAAAACGAGTGAGATATGGATTTTTGATGTTGAGAAAAAAATAAAAAAATGTTGAACAAGCATGTAAAGCACATGAAAGCATATGGAAATTAAATAGGCAAGGCAAAAGGGAACCGCTGTACAGCGGGATTGAACCGAGGCCACGATTTGAATAAGGCAGCGCGCGCTACTATTCATAACAGCATCCGCACGGCCAAACACGAATTTGAGGATCAAACAGCCTATTTTGGAAAATATTTCAAGTGTTCTTCATGTGTTCATACATTCATCACCACATTCATCACTCAAGAACTTTTTGTCACCAAATTGCACAAACCATACATCAATGGAAAGGTCTTTCAATGTACATTCACAATCTCAAATTAATTTTTCCTAATTCTTCCTAAATTAAGAGAATCAAAGCCAAACATAATCATGCATGAAACTTCAAATCCACATATCTCTCTCATTTCTCAACCAAATTTAGTGAAACGAATTGCAGAATTTTTTACTAAGAAAGATCTATCCAAATCATCAATCAATTTCAAGAATTATTGGATTCGAAAAATCACCTTGATTTGAGCACAGTGATGAATTCGCGTGTATCAAGCTTGGAAAAGGCAAAACAGAAACTCTATGATGCTTGTAGAAGTGGATGAAGCAAGGTTCATGTACTGATGGTGCACGATTTGCTCAGAAATTCAACTTGCCATTGTTGAAGCTTCTTGTAACAGTCCTTGAATTAGCTTGGATTCTTCAAGATTTCACTTCCAACAGCTTCAATTATGCATGAGAATGATGAATTGATGAAGAACAATGCAGAATTTGTGGAGATTTTTGGAAAAAAAGTGAGAGAGAAAGTGAAGAGGTTTTTGTGATCTAGATCTAGAATGTTGAATTCTGTTATGGTTAATCAAAAAACAGTTAGGATTATGTTTATATATGTATTATTAAACATGTTAGTAATCACAATTAGTGCTAATGAAGTGGATTAGTGAAAATGTAAATTCATGCTAAATGGCAATTTGGTAATTTCACCCACACTTATGCAATGCAATGTAACAGTGGAATTTTTTTGTTGCAGCAAGTTTCAAATGGTGTATGTGAGCTAATGCAATTGGAATTATGTAAAAACCATGAATATTTCTCAAAATCATTTTTTCCCTCCACTTTTTAAAATTAATTCACTTGAAAAATGGACTTTTTATGTGATGAGTTTTCATGACATGTGATGATGGATCATGATAGTACATGTCAAATGGAGTTTGCTCAAAGAAACCTCACTCAATTTGGCCTTATGAATCAAAAGTTATGCCACTTTAAAATTCAACTTTTTTGGACAATGATCAATCCATAACTTGCCAACCACACATGAGAAATTCATGTTCTTGGACTTTTTGGAAAGGTGAGAGCAAGATCTACAACTTTCATGTTGAACAAAATTTAATTTGAAGCATTTTTGGACACATAATTTTGAGGAGAAAAACTTTCCATTTTTGGCAGTTTTCAATTACAAGTCACTTTCTATTTTTGGAAAGTTTCCATCTGACTTTATTTTCTTCATTCTTGATGTTTGAAATGTCAAATGAAACTTGTTTAGACATGAATGAAGTGTCTCTTACTCTCTCCCACCTCCAAATCCATCAATTCAGGCACAGTTGACCACAATTGACTTTTCTGACTGATAGATGAATCTGGCTATGCACTGATCAAGTTGAGCTTCAAACTCCTGATGAAATGGCTCAACCATGTAACCCTAGCTTCCATAAGCTCAATATAATCATGAAATGATCCCCATATCCATTGAAAACCCCATCTCCTTGCCAAGCCCTGACTGGCCCAATGCAGATGATTCAACTGATTAGGGTTGACCAGTGGTCAAAACCCTAATCCCAAGGTATCTGATCAAGCAGGATGAATCCCTTGGTGATGACAAGACCATGATGATGATGATGTACCATTTCAACCAAGATGAAGCTCAACCTCCTTGAGAAATCATGAAACCCTAGTTTGTAGCACAATCCTCAGATGGCTAATGATCAGTCCATAAACCCTCAGACTTGAACCTTAACCTCTTCATCTTCTGACCAAGACTTAGGAGGATGACTTGCACCATGTTTCCACATGATATGCAAATATGCAAGGCCTAATGACCTACAAATGATATGCAATATGTTAAGCTAGTCCCAAGAGAGGAGGGCAAATTTTGAGGTGTTACAGCTGCCCCTATTCAATTCACTATGAACCTGTCGATATGAACAGCCTCGACTTTCAGATGATCAGGATGAAGAGTGATTGAATACCAAGAACAGACGAACAATTTGCACTCTGATGGGAAAATAATTAACAGTGCCTGTCAGAATCGGCAAAGAAACAATCTTGAAAGAAACACCCGTTTGGAACGGAGAAAGTCAGCCGGAATACCGAAACAGAAATGTCGACCTGGATACCAAAATAAATGGTAACACAAGGATAACCATGGCCTGAACACCACATCCGCTGGGGAATATTATTTTTTGCTTTTTCTTGAACCCCGAAACTTTTCTGATGATTTCTCTTTTTCGTTTTCTCTGATTGAACTGTATTTTTGCGCTGATCGCGTAACGTCCCTTGATTTTATTCCCATCTCCGCCGGACGGAAAAGTTTCCTCCAGTATCGTACTACTAGAGAACATTGCTGACCTGACGTCATGATGTTAAACTCATCCGAGTAACATCTTCACCATCCGGTGAAACCAAATCTCAAGCGGTATCCACGACTTGAATCGCGCTGATCGCGTCATGATGTTAAACTCATCCGAGTAACATCTTCACCATCCGGTGAAACCAAATCTCAAGCGGTATCCACGGCTTGAATCGCGCTGATCGCGTCATGATGTTAAACTCATCCGAGTAACATCTTCACCATCCGGTGAAACCAAATCTCAAGCGGTATCCACGGCTTGAATCGCGCTGATCGCGTCATGATGTTAAACTCATCCGAGTAACGTCTTCACCATCCGGTGAAACCAAATATCAAGCGGTATCCACGGCTTGAATCGCGCTGATCGCGTCATGATGTTAAGCTCATCCGAGTAACATCTTCACCATCCGGTGAAACCAAATATCAAGCGGTATCCACGGCTTGAATCGCGCTGATCGCGTCATGATGTTAAACTCATCCGAGTAACATCTTCACCATCCGGTGAAACCAAATATCAAGCGGTATCCACGGCTTGAATCGCGCTGATCGCGTCATGATATTAAACTCATCCGAGTAACATCTTCACCATCCGGTGAAACCAAATCTCAAGCGGTATCCACGACTTGAATCGCGTTGATCGCGTCATGATGTTAAACTCATCCGAGTAACATCTTCGCCCACTGGCGAAACATAAATCTCAAACGCCGACCTCGGCTTGAGTAGCATCTTCACCCACTGGAAAAACCATATCTCAAACGGTAACCACGGCTCGAGACTAGCTTATGCTTGCAACTATGATGCATGACTTTTTTTTCAGCGTAATGCTCCATAATCATGGAAATGCTACGCGATTTATTATGCAGTGTGCTATGCTTATCTACATGATGAATGCATAAAAGTATCCCCCTCAAGGGACTCTTCTGAGGAGCTCGAGACACTCTGCTGAGGAATTCACCATTGCTTCAACTCCACCCTGTTGGGGTTGCACTCTGTGGGGAAACAACGGTCTTTGACTTGCTGGGGATACAACAATCCCGTCTCTGCTTGAGAAACCACCACCCACCAATACCTCCGCTGGGGGAACAGCAACCTCCAGACCTGGCGACTGGGAAGCATCAATCTGAAACCTGCTGGGGATAACCATCCTGACCCTGCTAGGGAAGCCACCGACCTTGGATCTGCTGGGGAATTAGTCCTCACAACTCTGCTTGGAGAGATAAGGAAATTCTGGTTCTGAACACCCGTCGACTCGTCGAATCATGGCATTCATATCCAACTCCCATGTCAACTTTCCCATTCTGAGAACTCCCAGACTCGTCTGGACTTTTCTGATTCATCACCTTGTATTCCCGACCGCTCCGTACTCGACGGAGAGCGAACTCCTGGGATTTATACAGACTTTCCAATCTTCAGACTTTGAAGAGTCTTCTTGATTAATATCCAGGATCGTCGTACGTCCTTCCGTCGTCCTTTCACCATTCTTCCATTCATTCGTCCCTGATTGGACTCCATGGGGATTTGTTTCTTCAAAAGCTTCCACATCACAACCTGCAAGTGAGGGAAAATATCTAACAGTATCTGCAAAAGAGATCGTTAGATAAAACCATGCCCCAGGCGTGTGAAGATTTCAACACTTGGGTCACTCAACCTTCCGAATAAGATTTCAAGCTTTCAATCTTATAAACATGCATTGGAAGGGACCTGTATGTCTTAAAATGCAAAGATTCTTCATCAAAAATAATCGGATGTTTTTGCAATCAAAGCGGTAATGAAAAACAAAAACAAAATTATTTGAATGAATATGCATTTTATTGATTGGAAAAGTGTGGCTCGAATTGAGCAATACAAAGGAAGCAATTCCTGAAAAGAGGTAATTGCGCACAAAAGGAAAAATTTATCCTAATGGCAATGTGAAACCCGTGATCTCATCGAGTTTCAACTCGGTTACACCCCATATGTCCTCAGACTCTCCTTGCTTTCTTCCTTCTGAATAAGACGTTTCTGATTGATCCCTATCGGGTATTATCCATGATTCCTTAACCAAAGCACTAACGATCATGCCAGACGCAGCTGTTCGTTCCAATCCCTCTTTTGCCTGGACCGCCCTTTCGGGTTTTCAGTCCACCGGGATACCCTTTTTTGTCCAAGCCGCCTTTTCAGGTTTTCGACTTGCCGGGTGTACAGTTCTTTCATTTTTATCCCTAATTTTTGTCCGAACCTTTTCTTTCTGTTTTTTGGTTCGCCGGGATGCCCATTTTTGCCTGGACTATTTTCTTCTTTTCGTCCAGCGGGTCTCTTTACACGAAGTATTTTTTAACTGCGTCCGCATTCACAGGGGATGGAAAATCTTCGCCATCCATGGTCGTTAGCAACAAGGCTCCGCCAGAGAAGACCTTCTTGACCACGAATGGACCTTCATAATTGGGTGTCCATTTGCCCCTTCGATCGTTTTGAGGAGGAAGGATCCTTTTCAGCACCATATCACCCACGTGATATACCCGAGGTCGTACCTTTCTGTCAAAAGCACGCTTCATCCGTTGCTGGTATAACTGCCCATGACAGATGGCTGCCAGCCTCTTTTCCTCTATCAGGCTCAACTCTTCGTACCGGGTCCTTACCCATTCAGCCTCTTGCAACTTCACGTCCATCAGGACTCTCAAAGAGGGAATCTGAACCTCAACAGGCAGCACGGCTTCCATTCCATATACCAAAGAGAAAGGCGTTGCCCCAGTAAACGCACCGAGGTACAATACCCAGGATACAAGTTTCATACTCAATCACACTGCCGGTGCATTCAAACGTTATCCGGGCAACAAAAGCTTATTCACCTTAACCTCCCCATCAGACATCAGAATCCGTTCGGATTCAGGGTCAGGCCCCTCCTCCGGGATCGGTTACTCTCAATCTTTCGATCAGAGCACCTCGAGATGTCCTCATCAGGGAACTCAAACTTCATCGGTTGATAATCCCCAACGGGTTGTGGGGCGATGTAATCGGACAATACACTCCCCTTGATCGCTTTCTGAGAGCATCATAAATCGTATCAATCAAAATCATTGGCCCTTTCGCAACCCGTCCGGTCATTGCTGGCTCTTTTAGAAATCTACCTGATCAAATCCATCTCGAAATCCACAAAGTGGTACGAACCAGCATATACTGTCTCAGTCAGCGAGCAGCCTATACCAAAGTACAGCAAGTTTCCTCGAGTAGTGAATGTATTGTTTCACCGTCGATAAACTTTTTGCTAAGGTAAATTGCATGCTCTTTTCGACAAGACTCGTCATGCTGACCCAATACACCTCGCAGACCCCTCGAGGGCTGTCAAGTACCAGATTAACAGTCTCTCTCCATAGGGAGGCAACAGAATCGGAGGTTCCTGCAACTTTTTCTTTTATTCTTTCAATGCCCCTTGGCAATCATTATTTCACCTGACCGTTTGATCTTTTTTTTTTCAACAACTTGAGTATAGGTTCACACGTGGCTGTTAGAGGAGATGTGAACCATGACATGTAGTTCAATCTACCTAGAAGACCACGAACCTCTCTTTCCATTCTCGGTTCAGGCATTTCTTATTTTGTATTTTTTTTTTTTAGCAGGATCGACCTCGATTCCTCTCTTACAATGAACCCCAACATCTTACCGAACCGCACTCTGATAGTGCACTTATTCTGAATTCAACCTCAGTCTGAATTATCTCAACCGGTCAAACGACTTGCCCTGGTCTGCCAGATGCCCCTCTTCTGTTTGGGACTTTGCTATCATGTCATCAACATAGCATTTAGTTTCATGATGAATCATATCATGAAACAAAGTCACCATGGCTCTCTGATAAGTAGCACCGGCGTTCTGCTTCTATAGAGGACAGTCTTCTCTCCATGGTAGCTCGTGCACAACGACACTGGTATCCGACCCTGGCATATCCTGACACGACCAGGTGAAAATGTCGACATGCTCTTTCAACAGGGCTACCATTCTGCTTTCGACTCGCCTCTGACACGGTCCCAACTTTCATTTCCTTTCTGACCTCGGCGGTATATAGGTTAACAATCTCAACTCGCTCTTCCTGCGGCTGAATCACCTTCTCCTCTTGTTTCGACAACCTGGCTAATTCCAGCAGATCACAATCTTCTTCGCCTTCTTCTTCGGCATGATAGATCGGATTATCGAAGTCATACAGAGGTGTAACCAAATTGTTATCAATGAGATCAGGAGAATGATCACTTTTGAGATTGGAACAAGACGAATCAAAAGGAAAAAATGAAAACAAACATTGCCATTTTTATTTGTTTTTAAACTGCAAAAATAAATGAAAAACAGGGAACACCGCTTTTAATTGAAAAACATCCATTTATTTTATGATGCAAAATGTTGCAAAATGAAACATGAGGTGGCCCTTACAATGGACCAATACGTTTCGGGCAAAACGTATGGCTTTCATGCAAATAAAACTGAAAAACAGAAATTATTACTCTTCCAGTAGAGTGACAGTGATGATCTGTTAGGCCTTCCAGTTCCCTGGTACGCACGCTTTTATCCACGACTCCAACTCACAGTCACTGTCAGTCTCTTCCCCCACCGCACAGACGCGATCTGAATTTTCAGCGATTACACCCACCATCACCTGACCCTGCACCGGCACGGGATCGGCATTAACATTCAATGACAGTGTAAAATTGAGGGCCTTGGAATCCACCAGGTCTTGGACAGCATGTTTAAAGGCTCTACAACCCTCAATGTTATGCCCAGACGCACCAGAATGGAATTCACACTTGGCGTTCTCATCATAATTAGGTGGCCTCTGATCTGATCTCAATGGAGCTAATGTCCTCAATTGTACCATTCCGAGATCCATCAACTTCTTGAACAGAAGAGCATACGTCATGGGTGGCCTATCAAAATGACGATCAACCCCCTTTCCTCTCACTTGGTTCCCAGCTCTCTGTGCTCTCTGTGGAGTTGGCTGATGTTGCTGTCGGACTGACTGATTACCAACAGGGGTGGTTACCGCAGCAGTGTGCTGGTAGTAACGATTCCTACTGCGTCCTCTCTGGGCATACACAGCACTCGATTCACCCTCATTCTTGTGCTGGTCATTACCAAAGGATTTCTTCGATCCAGACGACGAAGCGTTTCCTTGTGTTTCCCCTTTCTTCATCCAGTCTTCAATCCTCCCCACCTTCTCGGCAATTGCTTTCTGCCCCAAGGCGAACTCTTGCATGACATTGATCAGTTCTCCCATCTTCTCTTTCAGCTCGAGAATGTCTGTGTTGGGCGGATTCATCATTCCTGTGTCAATCTAACAGGTTAGAACTGACACCTGCAAAACAGCAAACAGGTTAATATGCATGAATGCAACGTCTATCCATACGAGGAAGCTTCTGTCTTTTGATCCTGGTTTCATCGAGATAGATAATATTTTGACATCCACATTTTGAAATTCAAGATGTCTCTCAACCAGATTCTCAATCCGTAATACTCCCCATATGGCTAGGCGTAGGTTAGGTGCAGATGAATGCAAAATGAGAATGATGCAGATGTATGAATGCAATGCATTGTGCCATCCTCCAAGTCGTCTGATCATCTGTTGCACTGAAACCCGATCTCTGAACTGATCACAACCATCTGAGGGAAAATGTAACCATAAATCCCACTCCAGGGATTCCGAAATAAACGGAACTGAAAGATACATCACCAGACAAACTCTGAGCAGATAACCACAAGAACCTCTGAATCGGCCCGGGGAATCCTGAAATAAACGGATCCCTACTGATAAATACCACGGACAGAACTCCGGCATCTCAGAAATAAATGGCCATAAATCCGACTTATAAATAGGACTCTGATCAACGGAGCCAATAGTCACCATCAAAGTCACCATCTGAACATGCATCTGTAAGAATCACCCTCCCCTCACAGGTAAATTCTAATCAGGTCATCCTAAGGCGGATAATAGTCTCGACAATCGGGCAGAGATACTCAATGGGTTTGCCCTTTCGGGTGTGCCATTGTAGCTCTCCTGAGATCGTCTAAACCAAAGATCCGGGAAATGATCGGTCACCAGAGTCAATAGTTCAGATGAAGTGACTCAACCAGAGTGGAGTACCCCACAAAGGAAGAGCACTATCAAATGAACCTCGTCCGGCTTGTGGTACATCACATTGCCAAGCACATGTTGACCTAACAAGAAGGAGGCAACATGAGACCACACTAATCCTAGGTGTATACTCGGGCCTGGGTTTTAGCCCCACTCAGAACACCCACCCCAAACAGAGGAACCACCTGTACAGAGGATAGCAACATGATAGTATGATGCATGCAAGTATTTATGCAAATATATACACAATCAGAATAATAAATGCAATAAATAAAGCGGCACAAGCAACCTAAACTATCCTAGAAAGCGCTAGGAGAGACTCGCTTAGGGAAGATGGACCAGCAAAGGTCAACTTCTTATGTCCCCAGCAGAGTCGCCAGCTGTCGCATCCGCGAAAAACAACCGGCGGGCTGAAACAAAAACAACACAGAGCCGCCACCGTGCGTTATTTATCCCAAAGGAGGGAAAGGAAACGCTCAGAGTAAACCTGGGAAAAGCATGGTCTCGCGACCAAAGAGAAGGGATCGGGAGTCGGTTATGCGAAGGGTATTAGCACCCCTACGCATCCGTCGTACTCGACGGGATCCACGCTCAAAAGATAGAAAAAAGTTGCTAAAACAAACATCACACACACACACTGAAGACAACACAGGTGGAAGAAGAGGGGAGAGGGCTCGCTAGGACATCGCATCCTATGCCTACGTATCTCGTCTGGAACGAGAATCAGAGCTACCGTAGTTCGGCTCACGCACGCCGAAACAAAACACACGCACAAAAAGGCAAACATGGAACCCGAACGCCAATCGCTGGACTTACATCGGCTTCCGAACCAAACAAACACACTCAGGATACGGACAACCAATCGCTGGTCTTACATCCATATCCTGGCACACAAGAAGAAACAAACAACAAGCTACTAAGGAGTCAGGCACTCGAGCCTAGCAACTGTCAAGCAAACACACACAAAGAAAAGAAAAAAAAGTGCCCGGAGAGACCTCGCACGGTCTTCTGCCTACGTACTTCATCTGGTATGAGGATCAGGGCAATGTAGTTCCCCTGAACGGGAAAGAAATTCTAACCAGATACAAAGGGAGACACACTACTAGGGAGTTGGACTCGAGCCTAGATGTTATCATGCATCATTGTCCTATGTTATAGTTTCTATCCTAACTTGCACATGTAGCAAGCTAAACCTAAACAGGCAAAACAATCAAAGCATGCAAACATAATCAGAACAAAGCAAACATTCGCAATTAGCACACGCTATATCCAGACAAGGTGGGCTCAATCAAGGGTTAAGTTGCAAAAGCAACACAACTGTGTCAGGTGATGTTAGCTCTTAACCCTGACATTGAGAGTCAGGGTGAAGCCAGATGAAAGGTGAGTGAAAGATTAGACTTCACAGCTCTTATCCCTGGCCAGGGAGAGCTTCAGACAAAGAAGTGTGGGTCCAGAAAGTGGGAACCCTTCTACACTTATGACACTGACTCAACTGTACAACTGTACATGGATCTTGGGTTAGGATCCATAAGGCATCAACATGTGATGTGAGCCAAGGGATGACTCAACAGATTAGCAGGAGGTGGACTGCACACCTCTTGTGTCTGCCAATTGCCTTAATCAAGGTCTTTTCCTGCTTGGGGACAAATATAAACAAGCACAATCATTGCCTCTTAAGGAGGACTTCAGACAGGTGCCTGGCCAAGTAACAGGCCAGGTCTTCCAGACTACATGGAGAAAAGAAATTCTACCTCAATTGGTTTATACAACCAAGCAGCAGCACAAGCAAGTTCTCAAGGGAACTGTTACCGACTAAAGTACCTGAAATCAATCTAATTCAGTCAGTATACCAATCACAAAGTCAAAACAGACAAGATAAGAACCAACAGTCAACACAATCAATCACATGTGCAAAGCACAAGTCCAAAGCAAGTGAGCTAAGCATCCTACAAAATAAACCAAGTTAGTTCATAACAATCAACCAAACTCAATCAACTTGCATTAATCTCCTTAAAACATTTGCTTCTTCAACCTGAAAATCACATTCAAACGTGAGAAACAAGACCACTAGGACAAGCCTAGGGTCAAAAGGAGATGAAAAATTCAAAACAGCAGGTGAAAATTATCCAACATCAAGATCAAACAATTAAGAATCAAACCCAAGTGGTTCCACATTCATATCATTCATCATTATCATTTCATGAAAGAAAAGGCACCAAACATGCAATTTAGAACCTCAAAGGACCAAACAGAATGATCACAATCAAATCAATACCAAAACAATCCAATAAATCCCCAAAAAATTCATGATCAAACAGAATCCATAACATGTCAATCATACCAAATTTCAGCTCATTTGGATGCAGGGAAGCAAGTCAATGAAATTCAGAAACTCCAGACAAGTTCAAGCAAGCTCATACATGGCATCAAAACAATCATCAACTTCCATCAATCATAAAACAGAAATAAAACATGATAAATGAATGAGACCAAAGCCAAAATTCTCTTCAAGATGTCTTCAATACTCATGCCAAGTTTCACATTCATCCAATTAATAACCAGAATTTCACAAATCAAATGGAAACATGTCTCACAAAAGGTCAACAAATGACTAAACAGCAAATAAAATCCCAATCAAATAGGAAATGCCTTCAAAAATTCCAGAAAAATTCACATATGATCTCAACGTCCATATGTAATCTCATGCAAAAATCCAGCTCAATTCAAGTTCAACAAGCATAGAAAATAAAATCAAGAAGTTGCACAAAGCATGGCATGGCACAAAATGTAACACCTACAAAGATCATGTCATAACTCTCAATCCAGGAACTCAAAAATTACAAACCACATATCCAGATACTCCATAAGATGTCTAGAACATGCTTGTAAAGTTTCAAAAATTTCTAATTAAGTCTCATCATTTTATAAGCAAAAGAGTGAGCATGGTGCACAAAAGGACATGTTCAAACAAAACCTAGCCAATAAATTTTTCCACACGTGCACAATATTATTAAAAATCACCATAAAATCAAGCACATGACAAGGAGAATGATGCAAAAAATTGTATCAAATTTGGATTAAAAACGAGTGAGATATGGATTTTTGATGTTGAGAAAAAAATAAAAAAATGTTGAACAAGCATGTAAAGCACATGAAAGCATATGGAAATTAAATAGGCAAGGCAAAAGGGAACCGCTGTACAGCGGGATTGAACCGAGGCCACGATTTGAATAAGGCAGCGCGCGCTACTGTTCATAACAGCATCCGCACGGCCAAACACGAATTTGAGGATCAAACAGCCTATTTTGGAAAATATTTCAAGTGTTCTTCATGTGTTCATACATTCATCACCACATTCATCACTCAAGAACTTTTTGTCACCAAATTGCACAAACCATACATCAATGGAAAGGTCTTTCAATGTACATTCACAATCTCAAATTAATTTTTCCTAATTCTTCCTAAATTAAGAGAATCAAAGCCAAACATAATCATGCATGAAACTTCAAATCCACATATCTCTCTCATTTCTCAACCAAATTTAGTGAAACGAATTGCAGAATTTTTTACTAAGAAAGATCTATCCAAATCATCAATCAATTTCAAGAATTATTGGATTCGAAAAATCACCTTGATTTGAGCACAGTGATGAATTCGCGTGTATCAAGCTTGGAAAAGGCAAAACAGAAACTCTATGATGCTTGTAGAAGTGGATGAAGCAAGGTTCATGTACTGATGGTGCACGATTTGCTCAGAAATTCAACTTGCCATTGTTGAAGCTTCTTGTAACAGTCCTTGAATTAGCTTGGATTCTTCAAGATTTCACTTCCAACAGCTTCAATTATGCATGAGAATGATGAATTGATGAAGAACAATGCAGAATTTGTGGAGATTTTTGGAAAAAAAGTGAGAGAGAAAGTGAAGAGGTTTTTGTGATCTAGATCTAGAATGTTGAATTCTGTTATGGTTAATCAAAAAACAGTTAGGATTATGTTTATATATGTATTATTAAACATGTTAGTAATCACAATTAGTGCTAATGAAGTGGATTAGTGAAAATGTAAATTCATGCTAAATGGCAATTTGGTAATTTCACCCACACTTATGCAATGCAATGTAACAGTGGAATTTTTTTGTTGCAGCAAGTTTCAAATGGTGTATGTGAGCTAATGCAATTGGAATTATGTAAAAACCATGAATATTTCTCAAAATCACTTTTTCCCTCCACTTTTTAAAATTAATTCACTTGAAAAATGGACTTTTTATGTGATGAGTTTTCATGACATGTGATGATGGATCATGATAGTACATGTCAAATGGAGTTTGCTCAAAGAAACCTCACTCAATTTGGCCTTATGAATCAAAAGTTATGCCACTTTAAAATTCAACTTTTTTGGACAATGATCAATCCATAACTTGCCAACCACACATGAGAAATTCATGTTCTTGGACTTTTTGGAAAGGTGAGAGCAAGATCTACAACTTTCATGTTGAACAAAATTTAATTTGAAGCATTTTTGGACACGTAATTTTGAGGAGAAAAACTTTCCATTTTTGTCAGTTTTCAATTACAAGTCACTTTCTATTTTTGGAAAGTTTCCATCTGACTTTATTTTCTTCATTCTTGATGTTTGAAATGTCAAATGAAACTTGTTTAGACATGAATGAAGTGTCTCTTACTCTCTCCCACCTCCAAATCCATCAATTCAGGCACAGTTGACCACAATTGACTTTTCTGACTGATAGATGAATCTGGCTATGCACTGATCAAGTTGAGCTTCAAACTCCTGATGAAATGGCTCAACCATGTAACCCTAGCTTCCATAAGCTCAATATAATCATGAAATGATCCCCATATCCATTGAAAACCCCATCTCCTTGCCAAGCCCTGACTGGCCCAATGCAGATGATTCAACTGATTAGGGTTGACCAGTGGTCAAAACCCTAATCCCAAGGTATCTGATCAAGCAGGATGAATCCCTTGGTGATGACAAGACCATGATGATGATGATGTACCATTTCAACCAAGATGAAGCTCAACCTCCTTGAGAAATCATGAAACCCTAGTTTGTAGCACAATCCTCAGATGGCTAATGATCAGTCCATAAACCCTCAGACTTGAACCTTAACCTCTTCATCTTCTGACCAAGACTTAGGAGGATGACTTGCACCATGTTTCCACATGATATGCAAATATGCAAGGCCTAATGACCTACAAATGATATACAATATGTTAAGCTAGTCCCAAGAGAGGAGGGCAAATTTTGAGGTGTTACATGTCGCATCCGCGAAAAACAACTGGCGGGAAAAACAAAAACAAACAAAGCCGCCACCGTGCGTTATTTATCCCAAAGAGGGAAAGGAAACGCTCGAAGTAAACCTGTAAAAGACATGGTCTCGCGACCAAAGAAAGATGGGATCGAGAGTCGGTTATGCGAAGGGAAGGTATTAGCACCCCTCCGCATTCGTTGTACTCGACGGGATCCATGCTCAAAAGGATAAAGAAAGGTTGCTAAAACACTGCTCAAAAGAATGCACACACACACACACACTAGAACAAGACACAGATGGAAAAAGAGGGGAACAGGCTCGCTAGGATATCGCATCCCATGCCTACGTATCTCATATGGAATGAGAATCAGAGCTACCGTAGTTCGGCTCACGCACGCCAAACAAAACACAAACATGAAACCGACTGCCAATCGTTGGGCTTACGTCAGACTCCACACAAACAGGCAAACATGGAAACCGAATGCCAATCACTGGACTTACATCAGACTCCGAACCAACAAACACACACTGGAAACCAACTGTCAATTGTTGGACTTACGTCAGACTCCACACAGAATAACACCAATAGGATACGGAATGCCAATCGCTGGTCTTACATCCATCTCCTAACACACACCAGAAGGTTAACAAACAGACAAGTTAATAAGGAGTCTGGCACTCGAGCCTAATAACTGTCAAACAAACACACACCAAAAGGAAAAAGGGTGCCCGGAGAGATCTCGCACGATCTCCTGCCTACGTACCTCATCTAGTATGAGGATCAGGGCAACGTAGTCCCCCTTAACAGGGGAGAAACTTTCTCCTAACCAGAGACTGGGAAACGACAAACTAAAAGGGAGACTGACTCGAGCCTAATAGTTATCATGCAATCCACAATGGTCCTAGGTCGAGGTTTCTATCTAACTTGCACAGGCAGCAAGCTATCTTAAACAGCACAAGCAAACACATACAAGCACCAAAAGCAAGCACACACACTATATGCAAACAAATGGGCTCATACAAGGTTAGGCTGTGAAACACAAGCCAACTGGAATTGGGTGTAGTTAGCTCTTAACCCTAACATTGAGAGTTAGGGTGAAGCATATGAAATGGGAAGTGAGGGTAAGACCTCACAGCTCTTATCCCTGGCCTGGGAGAGCTTGACTCAAAAATAGAAGATGTGGGAGTTCAGAATGTAGGAACTCTTCTCCACAGATGACTGAGATGACTGACACAACAAAGATCTTGGGTTAATATCCACAATGCATCAACACATGGTGTGAGCAAAGTGGATGACACACTGACTAGCAGGAGATGGATTGCACATCTCTTTTATCTGCCAATTGCCTCATAAGAGGACTTTTCCTGCTTGGCACAAAAATAAACATTCACAAGCATTGCCTCTTAAGGAGGGCTTCAGACAGGTGCCTGCCCACATAACAGGACAGGTCTTCCAGACTACATGAAGTCAAAGGGTTATACCTCACTGGTTAAGCAACCAAGCAAAGCAAAGTTCAAAGTGAACTTAAAGCAACTAATGTACCTGTGGAAACATAAAACAAATCAGTACAAAGTTCAGACAACCAAACAACAGTCAATCACACAATCAGACAAATAAGGCATTAAGCAACAATGTGCAAGCCACAAGCCAATGGGCACAACACAAATGACTTGGCATCAACCTACAAAACAACTCAAGGTTAGTCAACATTTAGAGCAAACATCAATGCTCAAGTGAGGAAGCATCATCAACTATGGGCTTGGATGTGTAAACCTGAAATCAAAGCTCAATTGTGAGTCACAAACCACTAGGTCAAGGCCTAGGGTCAAAGATGGAGAAAAAATTCAAAACAGAACATGAAATTTGACATGAATCATCCTCATCCAATCAAGAACACAATCCAAAATGTCCCATATCAATATCATTAACCAAAATCATTTCATGAACCAAACATGGCAAGGTATGCAAATTGTGACCACATTGGGACATCAGAAGAAACAAATGAACATTAAATAAAAAATGATTCAAATAATCTTGGCAAAATTCATGAGTAAATAGGACATACAACATGATCATCACACAAAAAATTAGAGGCATTGGACATCATTAGGCATGGCAATCACATAGCATAAGTCAAGACAAGCACAACAAGCACATGTGTGACACCAATTGTCACATCAAGTTAGCATAGGCATAAAACAGAAATGGTAATTGGTAAAAACATCAAACCAAAGCCAAAACAACACTCAACATGTCTAGAAATAGTGTGCCAAATTTCACATTCATTGGATAAAGAACAAGCATTTCATGATCAAATGAAGTTCAAGGCAATTTAGAAGCTCAAATGTGACCATCCAGAATGAAAAATCTCAATTAAATCAGAAATGATCTCAAAAATTCCAACAAAAATCATGAGCATTCACAACATCCATAACACGCATCATACAAAAAATCAAGGCAATTAGAGATCATTTGGCATGGCAAACGCATCAATCAAGTTGGACATCTCAAGGTGTGACACACATTGTCACACCTAACTTAGCATGATCATAAAACAGCAATGGTAAACGATAAAAATACCAAATCAACACCAAAATGTCCAGCAATGAGCCTAGTTATAGCATGCAAAATTTAAGAAGCATTGGATTAAAATTGAGCATTTCACAAATGATATAGCCAAACAATGTCAAGAATGCATACATGTTCAAGTCTCCTTAGGCAAAATAATTTCCAGGCCAGGCACAATTTATGGAAAAATGATGATAAAATAATAGACAAAATGAGGAACATAATGCAAACAATCTCATATTTTTTGGATGATTTTTCAATTACATATGAATTTTTAAAGATGGAGAAAAAATAAAAAAAATGAGATGTGAAGCATGGTTCATGGCATGGAGAGAAAAGGAAAATCATGAAACAATTAAACTAAAGCGCCTCAGGCCAGAATCGAAGCAAGGCAATATTTGAAATGAAAGAGGCGCCAAGCAACGAAACGCTGCGTTTCATTAACTGGTTGGCTTGGTCAACGAAGTCAACACGCGGTAGCCAATAGGAAGCGTGCATGGGCGTTTCTCATAACCAATCAGAACGCAACCCTAACCAAACACATATGGCAACGCTTTTACGTGGTAAAAGAGATCCAGAACCGTTTCCAAAGACCTGCACTTCGTCTTCTTCAACATGCACGCATGAACAGTGAGTGTTCATCAACACTCAAGAACAATTCTCCCAGAATTCAAAAATGATCATATCAACATGCAGCACATACATCATAGATCACGAATCAAGGCATGGCTAAGCATAATTCATCAAGACAAGATCAAATCGAGCAAAACTAATTTCATGCATGGAACTTTAAATCAACCTAACTCAGTGAATATTGCATGGAATTTAATGGTTTAAAGCTCAGAGTAACCAGCAACACAAGATCTACGACAATAGCATAATAATTTTGAGAAATAAAGAGATCGATTTTGTGACCTCTTGAAGTGCAGAATTGGAATTGGATGAATTCAGGCCTTGCAATGCGTCAAAAGTCTTCTAGAATGCTTGTACAGGTGATTGGATGAAGAATCAAAGCTCAATTGTACACGATTTCACCATAATTTGGATTTGCCATGGATGAGTTCAAGCTTGCATATGCTTCAATCATGCACGATTCCAGGTGAGTTCTCTTCCAAACCTGCTCAGTGATACTTCAATATGATGAATCAAGCAATGGAATGTGATTTGCTTGAAGAATTTGAGAGAAAAAGTGTGAAAAATTTCTAGATCTGAAAATTGTGATTGTTGTTAATGCTGAAAACAGTTAGGATTATGTTTATATATGCTTCACTAATCATGCTTAATCAAGCTTAAACCAAATGCAAATGGATTTAATTGAATTTGGAGGTGTAAGTGCAAAATGAGTTTTTCACCCTATGCATGAAAGGCATGGTGAATAGTGCACGAATTTGTATTCAATTTCATTCAAAATGTTGTTTTGGAGCTAAAGACAATGGTGAAATGTGCAAATGATGTACCAATTTTAAACTTTAATTTTTCCCTCCAAAAATCAAGTGAAATGCAAATGATTATGTGATGACAATTGGTGTAATGCAACGTATGTTTTGGAAACTAGAGGTTAAAAGGAGAATTTAGCAAAAAGAACCACTTGAATTGGAGTTTTGGTTGAGAAGTTATGCCCATTTGAAGTTCAAGTACACTTTGTCATGTTTTGATCATATCTCCTTAACCACACATGAGAAATTGATGATCTTGGACTTTTTGGAAATGGGAGAGAAAGATCTACAACTTTCATGTTCAACAAAATTTCATTTAAAGCTTTCTTGATGATGTAATCTTGAGTTGAAAACCTTTCCATTTTTGGCAAGTTCAAATTACAGGTCAATTTCTATTTTTGGAAAGTTTTGTCCTGACTTTATTTTCTTCAAAGTTGATGTTTGAAATGTCAAATGAGACTTGTTTGAACATGAATGAAGTATTTCTACTCACTTCCCACCTCCAAATCCAACAGTTGACTTTGCAGTTGACTTTTGTGATTGATAGATGACTTGGCTATGCACAGATGATTTTGAACCTCAACCACTTGATGAAATGGCTCCAACATGAAACCCTAGCTTATACAAGCTCAACAAAATCATATGATGATCTCCATCTCATTAAAGACCTCATCTCCTTTGAAAAACCCTGATTGACATAATGCAACTGATTAGGGTTGACCAGAGGTCAAAACCCTAATCCCAAGGAATCTGATCAGGAATAAAGAACCATGATGATGATGGTGTACCATTTCAACCAAGATAATACTCAACCTCCTTGAGGAACCAAGAAACCCTAATTGAAGCACAAACCTCAGATGATTAGTGATCAATTCATGAGACCCTCAAGCTTGAATCTTTTAACCTCTCTATCCTCTGAGAAAGACTTTGGAGGATGACTTGCTTGTTGCTTCACATTAAATGCAAAGATGTAATGCCTAAAGTCCTATAAAAATGAGATGCAATATGCTAAGCTAGTCCCAAGAGAGGAGGGCAAATTTTGAGGTGTTACAGCTGCCCCTATTCAATCCACTGTGAACCTGTCGATATGAACAACCTCGACTTTCAGACGATCAGGGTGAAGAGTGATTGAATACCAAGAACAGACGAACAATTTGCACTCTGATGGGAAATAATTAACAATGCATGTCAGAATCGGCGAAGAAGCAATCTCAACAGAAGAATCCGTCTGGTACGGAGAAAGTCGGCCTGAATACCGAACAGAAATGTCGACCTGGATACCAAAATAAATGGTAACACAGGAATAACCATGGCCTGAACACCGCATCCGCTGGGGATTATATTATCCTTTCTTTTACTTTTTCTTGAACCCCGGAACTTTCTGATTGATTTCCTCTTTTTTCATTTTTTTGAACCCCGAACAAATATTTTTCTTTCGCGCGAATGATCCCGGATCACCGCAGTTGAACCCCGACATCTTCATAGTAGTCTTGTTTGCCAAACAATGAACCCCGCTCTCCAGTTGAACCCCAGTCGCCTGACGATAACTCGCGATCGCCATTGTGAACCCCGTTCTCCAGAAAACACCCCGTGTCTCCCTTTCTCCATTTGGACCCCGCTCTCCAGAAAATGCCCAGCATCTCCTTCTCTCCATTTGAACCCCGTTCTCCAGAAAATGCCGCAACACTTCCCTTTCTCCATTTGAACCCCGTTCTCCCTTTTCTTGTGGTAATTCCGCTGGCAACGCCGGAAATAACACCAAAACACCACTCTGATGGCGACATATCAGAGGGTACACCTTCACGAAAGGAAGGTAACATGTGCATCTCTTCCTCATAAGACACCCATAACGACCTCTGTTGGCCTCAGCCAAAGTCCAAGGTGACACATGATCAGAAGATAATCCTGAGGACCTCATCCCGGATATAATTTTCAACTCCAATCTCCATTTGAACCCCGTTCTCCAGAAAATGCCGCAACACTTCCTTTTCTCCATTCTTCGATTTTCGCGCTGATCGTGTAACGTTCTTTGATTTTATTTCCATCTCCGCCCGACGGAAAAGTTTCCACCAATATCGCACTACTGGGGAACATTGTTGCTCCAACGTCACGATGCTAAACTCCTCAGAGTAACATCTTCACCATCCGGCGAAACCAACTCCCAAGCGGTAACCACGGCTCGAGTAACTGATGCTTGCAATGCTGATGTTGATCTTCCAACTAGCGAAACCACTTCTCAAACGGTAACCACGGCTTGATTAGCATCTTCACCCACTGGCGAAGCCAAATCTCAAACGGTAACCACGACTTGAGACTAGCTTATGCTTGTAATGATGATGCATGATGATTTTTTAGCGCAATGCTCCATAATTATGGAAATGCCACGCAATTTATTATGCAACATGCTATGATCTCTTAAATGATGCATGCATAAAAAGTATCCCCCTCAAGGGACTCTCCTGGGGAGCTCGAAGCACTCTGCTGAGGAACCCACTAACACTCCTACCTCCACCCTGCTGGGGAATAGCACTGCTGCTGGGAAATAGGCCACCCTCACTAGGGATAACCTCCTCTGCACCCAACCCACTTGGGGACTTCGTTAGGTAGAAACCACCACCGCACTCTGCGGGGAAAACAACAGTCTCTGACTTGCTGGGGAATTAACAAGCTCCGCCATGCTAGGGGAAACAACTACCCCCAGACACCTCCGCTGGGAAATAGCAACCTTCAGGCCTGGCTGCTGAGGAAACATCGATCTAAAACCTGCTGGGGAGATAATCATCCCGACCCTGCTAGGGAAGACTCGGACCTTGAATCTGCTGGGAAGGTAACAATCCCAACTCTGCCTGGGGAAACAAGGAAATTCTGGCGCAGAACACTCATCGACTCGTCGAACCCTGGTATCCAACATCCAAATCCCGTGTCAGCTTTCCACTTTTGAGAGCTCCCAGACTCGTCTGGACTCTTCTGATTCATCACCTTGTATTCCCGACTCCTCCGTACTCGACGGCGATCGAACTCCTTGGATTTATACAAACTTTCCAGTCCTCAGACTTTGAAGAGTCTTCTTGATTAATATTCAGGATCGTTGTACGTCTCTCGCCGTCTTTCCACCATTCCTCGATCCCTGGTCCCTGAGTGGACTCCACGGGGATCCTCTTCAAAACTTCTCATCACAACCTGCAAGTGAGTGAGAATATCTAACAGCACCTGTAAAAGAGATCGTTAGACAAAACGTGCCCCAGGCGTGCCAAGATTTCAACACCTGGGTCACCCAACCTTCCGAATAAGATTTCAAGTTTTCAATCTTATAAACATGCATTGGAAGGGACCTGTATGTCTTAAAATGCAAAGATTCTTTATCAAAAATAACTGGATGTTTTTGCAATCAAAGCGGTAATGAAAATAAAAACAAATTTATTTGACTGAATATGCATTTTATTGATTGAAAAGGTGTGGCTCAAACCGAGCAATACAAAGCAAGCAATTCCTGAAAAGAGGTAATTGCGCACAAAAGGAAAATCTATCCTAATGGCTATGTGAAACTGCGATCTCATCGAGTTCCAACTCGGTTACACCCCATATGTCCTCAGACTCTCCATACCTCCTGCCTTCTGAACAAGACGCTTCCAACCGATCCCTGTCGGGGATTATCCTGATGCCTTAACCAAAGCGCAAACGATCATGCCAGACGCAGTTGTTCGTTTCAATCCCCCTTTTGCCTGGACCGCCCTTTCGGGTTTTCAGTCCACCGGGATACCCTTTTTTGCCCAAGCCGCCTTTTCAGGTTTTCGACTTGCCGGGTGTACAGTTTTTTCCTTTTTATCCCTAATTTCTGCCCGAACCTTTTTCATTTTTTTTTCAGTTCGCCGGGATGCCCATTTTTGCCTGGACTATTTTATTCTTTTCGTCCAGCGGGTCTCTTTATACGAAGTATTTTTTTAACTGCGTCCGCATTCACAGGGGATGGAAAATCCTCGCCATCCATGGTCGTTAACAACAAGGCTCCGCCAGAGAAAACCTTCTTGACCACGAATGGACCTTCATAATTGGGTGTCCACTTGCCCCTACGATCGTTTTGAGGAGGAAGGATCCTTTTCATCACCATATCACCTACGTGATACACACGAGGTCGTACCTTTCGGTCAAAAGCACGCTTCATCCACTGCTGATACAACTGCCCATGACAAATGGCCGCCAGCCTCTTTTCCTCAATCAGGCTCAACTCTTCATACCGAGTCCTTACCCATTCAGCCTCTTGCAATTTCACGTCCATCAGGACTCTCAATGAAGGAATCTGGACCTCAAACGGTAATACGGCTTCCATCCCATATACCAAAGAGAAAGGTGTTGCCCCAGTAGATGTACGTACCGAAGTTCGATACCCATGCAATGCAAATGGCAACATCTCATGCCAGTCCTTATAGGTCACAACCATCTTCTGCACAATCTTCTTAATATTCTTATTAGCTGCCTCAACCGCCCCATTCATCTTCGGACGATAAGGAGAAGAATTGTGATGCTCAATCTTGAATTCCCGGCACAGTTCTGCCATCATCTTGTTGTTCAAATTAGAACCATTATCAGTAATGATTCTCTCGGGAACCCCATATCTGCAAATGATGTCTCTCTTGAGGAATCTGGCAACGACCTACTTCGTCACGTTCGCATAAGAGGCTGCTTCCACCCACTTGGTGAAGTAATCAATAGCCACTAATATAAATCGGTGCCCATTCGAAGCCGTAGGCTCAATCTTCCCAATCATATCGATGCCCCACATAGCGAACGGCCACGGAGATGACATCAAACTCAACGGATTTGGAGGCACGTGCACCTTGTCAGCATAAATCTGACATTTATGACACCTCCGCACGAAATTGAAACATTGGGCCTCCATTGTCATCCAATAATAACCTGCCCTCAGCAGCCTCTTCACCATTGCATTTCCACTGGCATGGGTACCGAATGACCGCTCGTGTACCTCTTTCATCAATTGGCTTGCTTCTTTATCATCAACACATCTGAGCAAAATCCAATCGAAATTTCTCTTGTACAAAACCCCATCCTTATTCAGATAGAACACCATGGCCAACCTCCGCAGAGTCTTTCGGTCCTTCTTAGATGCTCCCTCAGGATACTCTTGGGTCTCCAGATAGCGCTTGATATCGTAATACCACGGCTTCTCATCAGCAGGCGCTGTATCAACAGCAAACACATAAGCAGGTCTATCCAGACGTCCCACCTCAACACTGGGGAACTGATTCCACCACTACACCTTAATCAAGGCGGCCAGAGTAGCTAAAGCATCCGCCAACGGATTCTCCTCTCTAGGCACATGATGCATTTTCACCTTGGTGAAAAATGTCAACAATCTTCTCGTATAATCCCGGTATGGAACTAAATGAGATTGATGCGTATACCATTTCCCGTTAACCTGATTCACAACCAAAGCTGAATCTCCATATATAACTAGGTTCTTGATCCTCAAATCAATCGCCTCTTCAATCCCCAGGATACAAGCTTCGTATTCAGCCACATTGTTGGTGCACTCAAATGCTAGCCGGGCAGCAAAAGGAATATGGGATCATTTTGGCGTAACCAAAACAGCACCAACACCACTACCATTCACGTTAACGGCCCCATCAAACATCAAAATCCATTCGGATTCAGGGTCAGGCCCCTCCTCCAGGATCGGTTCCTCACAATCTTTCGATTTGAGAAACATGATGTCCTCATCAGGGAACTCAAACTTCATTGGTTGATAATCCTCAATAAGCTGCTGGGCGAGATAATCAGATAATACACTCCCCTTGATCGCTTTCTGAGAGGTATACTGAATATCATATTCGGTCAGAATCATTCATCATCTCGCAACCCGTCCGGTCAATGCTGGCTGTTCAAACATGTACTTGATCAGATCCGTCTTGGAAATCCACAAAGTGGTATGAACCAACATATACTGTCTCAGTCGGCGAGCAGCCTATGCCAAAGTACATCAAGTTTTCTCGAGCAGTGAATGTATTGTTTCACAGTCGGTAAACTTTTTACTAAGGTAAATTGCATGCTCTTTTCGACCAGACTCGTCATGCTGATCCAATACACACCTCATAGACCCCTCGAGGCCTGTCAAGTACAGAATTAACGGTCTCCCTCCACAGGAGGCATCAGAATCAGAGGTTCCTGCAACTTATTCTTTTATCCTTCAATGCCCCTTGGCAATCATTATCCCACCTGACCGTTTGATCTCTTTCTTAATAACTTGAATATTGGTTCACACGTGGCTGTTAGATGAGATATGAACCGTGAAATGTAGTTCAATCTACCTAAGAAACCACGAACCTCCTTCTCTGTTCTCGGTTCAGGCATTTCCCTTATTGCTTTTACTTTAGCAGGATCAACCTCGATTCCTTTTTCACTTACAATGAACCCCAGCAATTTATCGGACCGCACTCCGAAAGCGCACTTATTCGGATTCAACCTCAGTCTGAACTGTCTCAGTCGGTCAAACAACTTGGCCAAATCCACCAGATGCCCCTCTTCTGTTTGGGACTTTGCTATCATGTCATCAACATAGCATTCGATTTCATGATGAATCATATCATGAAACAAAGTCACCATGGCTCTCTGATAAGTAGCACCGGCGTTCTTGAGACCGAATGGCATCACCTCATAACCAAAAGTGCCCCACGGTGTGATGAACATTGTCTTCTCCATATCATCTGACGACATTTTGATCTGATTACAGCCAGCACAGCTATCCATGAAAGAAAACACCGAGAATTGAGTTGTATTATTTACCAACACATCGATGTGAAGTACTGGGAATTCCTCTTTCGAACTAGCTCTGTTCACATCTCGGTATTCCACACACCTTCTCACCTTCTCGTTCTTTTTTCAGCACCGGCTTCCGCTTCACTGGAGGACATTCATCTCTCAATGGTAGCTTGTGCACAACGATATTGGTACCCTGCCCTGGCATATCTTGATAAGACCAGGCGAAGATATCAACATACTTTTTCAACAGTGCTACCATTCTGCTCTTGACATTTGCCTCTAAAGCGGCCCCAACTTTCACTTCCTTTCCGACCTTCTCGGTGCCTGAATTGACAACCTCAACTTGCTCCTCGTGCGGCTGAATCACCTTCTCCTCTTGTTTCAACAACCTGGCTAATTCTCCAGCAGATCACAATCTTCTTCGCCTTCTTCTTTGGCATGATAGATCGAATTGTCGAAGTCATACAAAGGTGTAACCAAATTGTTATCAATGAGATCAGGAGAATAGTCGCATCTACATGAATGCGGATTTATGCATCGCTTTTGAGGTCGGAACGAGACAAATCAAAAAGGGGAAAAATGAAAACAAACATTGCCATTTTTAAAAACTGCAAAAATAAATGAAAAACAGGGAACACCGCTTTTAATGCGAAAAACATCCATTTATTAATGATGCAAAATGTTGCAAAATGAAACACATGAGATGGCCCTTACAATGGACCATTACGTTTCGGGCAAAACGTATGGCTTCCATGCAAATAAAATTGAAAACATAAAATGTTATTCTTCAAGTAGAGTGACAGTGATGATCTTTTAGGCCTTCTAGTTCCCGGGTACGCACGATTTTATCCACGACTCAAGCTCGCGGTCAGTGTCGATCTCTCCACCTACTGTACAAGCGTGACCTGGATCCATCATTCCAGCACTGACGAATGTGAACGGTGGACGACATCCTCTGTTTCGCCCAAACAAGTCTTGGTCTGGATGATAGCCAACCCCGAACATATCTGCTTTTACCATAATGTCTATGATTTTTCCCCAGCCTAGGGCTTTCCCGTTCTTCACCACCTCCATGGCCTGCTTGTAAGAAGAAATGGACAGCTTTTTCTCTTTCTCAACACAAATGGCATTTTCTACCTTGACGGTCTCAACTGCCTGACATGGTGTTTCAAATATTTCACTGTCCATTTCTACTTGCTTGAACGATGACAAGTGGCCGACAAAGATGTCCTCCTTCCCCCAATCAACTTTCTCAAATTAGAGACGTCCTTCATCCATCATTCTCTGAATCGTCTCCCTCAGCATTACACACCCATTTGTAGTGACGGTGCAGGCAGCACAACGATTATCACAACCAGGGAAAACTCCACTCTTCATCAGATGTCTCTTGACCACAGACATTGGAGTCCTCAACTGGTTCACAGCCATCACCTCTAATTTCCTCTTATCCTCTATCATCACATTTACCCCCATAGGACCATGCATCGGCATGAGGTTAGCGTTAACATCTGGCATCGGTGCAAAATTGATGGCTTTAGAATCCACCAAATCTTGAACGACATGCTTAAAAGCTTTACACCCCTCAATGTGATGTCCGGGTGCACCAGCATGGAACTCGCACCTGACATTCTCATCGTAACTTGCAAGCCTCTGATCCGGTCTCATTGGAACCAATGTCCTTGGCTGCACCAACCCAAGATCCTTCAACCTTTTAAACAGAGAGGCATAAGTCACGGGCGGCTTATTAAAATGACGATCTGTCGTCCTTCTTCTCACTTGGCACCCAGCTTTTTGTGTTCTCTGTTGAGGTGACTGCCGTTGCTGTAATACAGATGAATTACTAGCAGGAATCGTTACTGTAGCAGCATACGGATGGTAACGATCCTTACCCCTTTTGGCATGCACATCACTCGATTCGACCTCCTTCTTGTGCTGACTATTGTCGGAGGGCTTCTTTACTCCAGATGACAGAGCATCTCCCTGGATTTCCCCCATTCTCAGCCAGTTTTCAATCCTCTCCACCTTCTCGGCGATCGCTTTCTGCCCCAAAGCGAGCCCTTGCACAACATTGAACAACTCCCTCATCATCTCTTTCAATTCAAGAATGTCGGCGTTGGGTGGATTCATCATTCCTGTGTCAATCAAACATGTTAGAAACTGACACCTGCAAAACAGAAGACAAGTTATTATGATTATGCGTGAATGCAATGTCTATCCATATGAGGAACACTCTGTCTTTCGATCCTGGTTTCATTGAGACAGATAATAATAATTCGGCAGCAACATTCTGACATCAATCGTCTGGTTTCATCATACAGAGCAGAGATATATGATTTAGCAAAGATACCACCCAACCATGTGTGTGCTGTGCGAGTGAAGCAAAGCAAATAAAGCTTGAAGATCGATCACTGAATGAAAATAACCATTGTATACCAAAAGTGCATCATACGTGCAAAAGTCATACATCAAGTCTGATACAAATCAAATTACAATTCTCCAGAATCAGATAGAAAATACAAACAAGTGAATTCCGTCAACAGGCCTGACGGTAATCCAACATAAATAAGAAAGGTCTACACTGAAGAAGGTCCCACAGACGGCTCTACATCATCAACCATCTTGGTAAACTTCACCGCGAACCTAAGCTCAGTGTTCTCCTGCTGCAATCTCCCTATCTCCTTCTGGTGAATCTTCATCTGTCTGAAGTAATGATCCCTCTCAGCAAGATAGTGATCTCTCTCGGCAATGATCTTTGCTTTCTCAGCTTCCCATTCTGTAGCAAGGACTTTGGCTCTGACATCTCTCTGATCCCTCACAAGGATTTGTCTCCTCTTCTCATCTTCAATGCCCCTCGAAGCTCTAGCCAACCTCTCCTTGGTGATGTCGTGCTCCTTTGTAGACGACTCCAATGCTTGGCTGACCTTGCGGTAATAGGCAGTGTCTATCTCAAAGCGCTTTACCTCCATGGCATGTCTCTTATCCTGGTCTTCTATTCTCCCTTTGATTTCCTGATTAGCCATCTGAATTCTAGCAACACTCATCTCCAATTCAGTCTTCTCTGCTTGCAGCTGATCTCTGGCTTTCTTCATCTCAAGGAACTCTTCCATGCTGACAGAAGAATGTGGCCCCTCAATCAAAGGATACCAAGGATCACTTCCAGGAAATGGTAGATGTGTGAGCTCAATCCTCTTCCTAAGCCAATCATCAAATGGAGGAAAAGACCTGCTGTTAACCTTGCCAAAAGGAACCTTGCCCTTTCTCTGAATATCACGCCACTCATCAGACACTTGCCTCAACTTGGACTGATTACCCTCAATTGGGAAATAGAAAGACTCCTGAATCTCTCGCCCGAGAGGAGGACCCTCCACAGCAAATCCCATCTGTCTCCTAAGAAGCACCGGGTTGTAATTAATGCAACCTTGAACTCCTATAAGAGGCACATTGGGAAGACTCCCACAACTGTAAATAAAATCTCGTCCAGCCATACCATTGTGAGTCCAAGCTATGTCCTTGGCTCGCAAACCCATCAGTCTGATGGACCATTTGACAGTAGGATCAAGAAAGGCAAAGGCACCTCGGGAAGGCAAATACCCCATGAACCACTTGTACAACAGCTGAGCACAACATCTGATCAGTCCCCCACACCGCTTTTTGTTCCGATTATGGACCGAGTAATAAACATCCCCAACCAGAGTAGGAATAAGATTCCTCTATATAAACAACCTGATAGCATTAATGTCTACAAAGTTCTTCTGATTAGGGAACATGATGATCCCATAAATGCTGACAGCAATCAAGGCACAGACGGTCCTCCAATTACCTACAATAGCATGCTCCTTGGCTTTAGCCTCCAAGAAACTCAGATGAAGACCGGGCAACTTTCCCTTCTCCTTCAAACCCCCCTTGGTCACTTCCGGGCTCAAATAAAGAGCACGAGAAATCTCAGCAACATCAGGCTCCCCCTTAGTGGCACAGAAAGGAATCTGATCTCGGATCTGAATACCCAGGATGCTAGCATAGTCCTCCATCAAGGGCCCCAACAGGTAATCCGGGAACACAAAACATCTCAAACCCGGGTCATAAAACTGGAGAAGAGTATGGACGACGCTCCTATCACTGTCTGTGAGCCTGAAAACCAATTTCAGAATACCACCGTATGTCTCTCGGAACATCCCCACATGGTCAGGTGTAATCAATGCTATCATATCTCTCAGCACACCAATCTCTGGATCGAAGAAACTGTAGACGACGTCATCTTTCAAGTCGGTCCTCATGTCTGGAACAAAGAAGTCTCTCAACCAGGATCTCGATCAAGAATGTCCCCTGCATATGGATAAACGTGAATTAGATGCAAATAAATGCAAAATGTGAATGATGTTGATGTATGAATGCAATGCACTGTGCCATCCTCCAAGTCATCTGAACATTCACTGCACTGAGTCACGGCCTCTGAACTGATCACAACCATCTGTACTGAGCAACCCACAAATCCGACTTGGGGTTCCGAAATAAACGGAACTGAAGGATACATCACCATCATCACTAGAGAATCACTGAACAGATAACCATAAGACCCTCTGAACCAGCCCAGGGAATCCTGAAATAAACGGATCCCCACTGATAAATACCACGGACAGAACTCCGGCGTCTCAGAAATAAAACCATCCGACTTATAAATAGGACTCTGATCAATATCTGAACCATTAGTCACCATCAAAGTCACCATCAGAACATGCATCTGTAAGAATCAACCCTCCCCTCACAGGTGAATTCTAATCAGGTCATCCTAAGGCGGATAATGGTCTCGACAATCGGGCAAAGATACTCAACGGGTTTGCCCTTTCGGGTGTGCCGTTGTAGCTCTCTTAAAATCGTCTAAACCAAAGATCCGGGAATGAACGGTCACCGAAGTCAACAGCTCAGATGAAGTGACTCAACCAAAGTGGATACTCCACAAAGGAAGAGCACTCTCAAATGAACCTCGTCCGGCTTGTGGTATGTCACGTTGCCCAAAACATGTTGACCTAACATGAGAGGCAACATGAAACCACACTAATCCTAGGTGTATACTCGGGCCTGGGTTTTAGCCCCACTCAGAACACCCCCCCCCCAAACCAGAGGAACCAACCTGTACAGAAGACAGCACAATGACAGTATGATGCATGCAAACATATATGCAAATATATACACAACATAATAATCATAAATGCCATAAATAGAGCAATAAAAGCAACCTAAACTATCCTAGAGAGCGCTAGGAGAGACTCGCTTAGGGAAGATGGACCAGCCAGAGGTCAACTTCTTATTCCCCAGCAGAGTCGCCAGCTGTCGCATCCGCGAAAAACAACCGGCGGGAAAACAAAAACAAACAGAGCCGCCACCGTGCGTTATTTATCCCAAAGAGGGAAAGGAAGCGCTCGAAGTAAACCTGGAAAAGACATGGTCTCGCGACCAAAGAGAGATGGGATCGGGAGTCGGTTATGCGAAGGGAAGGTATTAGCACCCCTACGCATCCGTCGTACTCGACGGGATCCACGCTCAAGAGGATAGAAGAAAGGTTGCTAAAACACTGCTCAAAAGAATGCACACACACACTAGAACAAGACACAGATGGAAAAAGAGGGGAACGGGATCGCTAGGATATCGCATCCCATGCCTACATATCTCATCTGGAATGAGAATCAGAGCTACCGTAGTTCGGGTCACGCACGCCAAACAAAACACAAACATGAAACCGACTGCCAATCGCTGGGCTTACGTCAGACTCCACACAAACAGGCAAACATGGAAACCGAATGCCAATCACTGGACTTACATCAGACTCCGAACCAACAAACACACATTGGAAACCAACTGCCAATTGCTGGACTTACGTCAGACTCCACACAGACTAACACCAATAGGATACGGAATGCCAATCGCTGGTCTTACATCCATCTCCTAACACACACCAGAAGGTTAACAAACAGACAAGTTAATAGGGAGTCTGGCACTCGAGCCTAATAACTGTCAAACAAACACACACCCAAAGGAAAAAGGGTGCCCGGAGAGATCTCGCACGATCTCCTTCCTACGTACCTCATCTGGTATGAGGATCAGGGCAACGTAGTTCCCCTTAACAGGGGAGAAACTTTCTCCTAACCAGAGACTGGGAAACGACAAACTAAAAGGGAGACTAACTCGAGCCTAATAGTTATCATGCAATCCACAATGGTCCTAGGTCGAGGTTTCTATCTAACTTGCACAGGCAGCAAGCTATCCTAAACAGCACAAGCAAACACATACAAGCACCAAAAGCAAGCACACACACTATATGCAAACAAATGGGCTCATACAAGGTTAGGCTATGAAACACAAGCCAACTGGAATCGGGTGTAGTTAGCTCTTAACCCTAACATTGAGAGTTAGGGTGAAGGAGATGAAATGGGAAGTGAGGGTAAGACCTCACAACTCTTATCCCTGGCCTGGGAGAGCTTGACTCAAAAATAGAAGATGTGGGAGTTCAGAATGTAGGAACTCTTCTCCACAGATGACTGAGATGACTGACACAACAGAGATCTTGGGTTAATATCCACAATACATCAACACATGGTGTGAGCAAAGTGGATGATACACTGACTAGCAGGAGATGGATTGCACATCTCTTTCATCTGCCAATTGCCTCATAAGAGGACTTTTCCTGCTTGGCACAAAAATAAACATTCACAAGCATTGCCTCTTAAGGAGGGCTTTAGACAGGTGCCTGCCCACATAACAGGACAGGTCTTTCAGACTACATGAAGTCAAAGGGTTATACCTCACTGGTTAAGCAACCAAGCAAAGCAAAGTTCAAAGTGAACTTAAAGCAACTAATGTACCTGTGGAAACATCAAACAAATCAGTACAAAGTTCAGACAACCAAACAACAGTCAATCACACAATCAGACAGATAAGGCATTAAGCAACAATGTGCAAGCCACAAGCCAATGGGCAAAAAACAAATGACTTCGCATCAACCTACAAAACAACTCAAGGTTAGTCAACATTTAGAGCAAACAGCAATGCTCAAGTGAGGAAGCATCATTAACTATGGGCTTGGATGTGTAAACCTGAAATCAAAGCTCAATTGTGAGTCACAAACCACTAGGTCAAGGCCTAGGGTCAAAGATGGAGAAAAAAATTCAAAACAGAACATGAAATTTGACATGAATCATCCTCATCCAATCAAGAACACAATCCAAAATGTCCCATATCAATATCATTAACCAAAATCATTTCATGAACCAAACATGGCAAGGTATGCAAATTGTGACCACATTGGGACATCAGAAGAAACAAATGCACATTAAATCAAAAATGATTCAAATAATCTTGGAAAAATTCATGAGTAAACAGGACATACAACATGATCATCACACAAAAAATTAGAGGCATTGGACATCATTAGGAATGGCAATCACATAGCATAAGTCAAGACAAGCACAACAAGCACATGTGTGACACCAATTGTCACATCAAGTTAGCATAGGCATAAAACAGAAATGGTAATTGGTAAAAACCTCAAACCAAAGCCAAAACAACACTCAACATGTCTAGAAATAGTGTGCCAAATTTCACATTCATTGGATAAAGAACAAGCATTTCATGATCAAATGAAGTTCAAGGCAATTTAGAAGCTCAAATGTGACCATCCAGAATGAAAAATCTCAATTAAATCAGAAATGATCCGAAAAATTCCAACAAAAATCATGAGCATTCACAACATCCATAACATGCATCATACAAAAAATCAAGGCAATTAGAGATCATTTGGCATGGAAAACTCATCAATCAAGTTGAACATCTCAAGGTGTGACACACATTGTCACACCTAACTTAGCATGATCATAAAACAGCAATGGTAAATGATAAAAATACCAAATCAACACCAAAATGTCCAGCAATGAGTCTAGTTATAGCATGCAAAATTTTAGAAGCATTGGATTAAAATTGAGCATTTCACAAATGATATAGCCAAGCAATGTCAAGAATGCATACATGTTCAAGTCTCCTTAGGCAAAATAATTTCCAGGCCAGGCACAATTTATGGAAAAATGATGATAAAATAGTAGACAAAATGAGGAACATAATGCAAAAAATCTCATATTTTTTGGATGATTTTTCAATTACATATGAATTTTTGAAGATGGAGAAAAAAGAAACAAAATGAGATGTGAAGCATGGTTCATGGCATGGAGAGAAAAGGAAAATCATGAAACAATTAAACTAAAGCGCCTCAGGCCGGAATCGAAGCAAGGCAATATTTGAAATGAAAGAGGCGCCAAGCAGCGAAACGCTGTGTTTCATTAACTGGCTGGCTTGGTCAACGAAGTCAACACGCGGTAGCCAATAGGAAGCGTGCATGGGCGTTTCTCATAACCAATCAGAACGCAACCCTAACCAAACACATATGGCAACGCTTTTACGTGGTAAAAGAGATCTAGAACCGTTGCCAAAGACCTGCACTTCGTCTTCTTCAACATGCACGCATGAACAGTGAGTGTTCATCAACACTCAAGAACAATTCTCCCAGAATTCAAAAATGATCATATCAACATGCAACACATACATCATAGATCACGAATCAAGGCATGGCTAAGCATAATTCATCAAGACAAGATCAAATCGAGCAAAACTAATTTCATGCATGGAACTTTAAATCAACCTAACTCAGTGAATATTGCATGGAATTTAATGGTTTAAAGCTCAGAGTAACCAGCAACACAAGATCTACGACAATAGCATAATAATTTTGAGAAATAAAGAGATCGATTTTGTGACCTCTTGAAGTGCAGAATTGGAATTGGATGAATTCAGGCCTTGCAATGCTTCAAAAGTCTTCTAGAATGCTTGTACAGGTGATTGGATGAAGAATCAAAGCTCAATTGCACACGATTTCACCAGAATTTGGATTTGCCATGGATGAGTTCAAGCTTGCATATGCTTCAATCATGCACGATTCCAGGTGAATTCTCTTCCAAACCTGCTCAGTGATACTTCAATATGATGAATCAAGCAATGGAATGTGATTTGCTTGAAGAATTTGAGAGAAAATTTTGAGAGAAAAAGTGTGAAAAATTTCTAGATCTGAAAATTGTGATTGTTGTTAATGCTGAAAACAGTTAGGATTATGTTTATATATGCTCCACTAATCATGCTTAATCAAGCTTAAACCAAATGCAAATGGATTTAATTGAATTTGGAGGTGTAAGTGCAAAATGAGTTTTTCACCCTATGCATGAAAGGCATGGTGAATAGTGCACGAATTTGTATTCAATTTCATTCAAAATGCTGTTTTGGAGCTAAAGACAATGGTGAAATGTGCAAATGATGTACCAATTTTAAACTTTAATTTTTCCCTCCAAAAATCAAGTGAAATGCAAATGATTATGTGATGACAATTGGTGTAATGCAATGTATGTTTTGGAAACTAGAGGTTAAAAGGAGAATTTAGCAAAAAGAACCACTTGAATTGGAGTTTTGGTTGAGAAGTTATGCCCATTTGAAGTTCAAGTACACTTTGTCATGTTTTGATCATATCTCCTTAACCACACATGAGAAATTTATGATCTTGGACTTTTTGGAAATGGGAGAGAAAGCTCTACAACTTTCATGTTCAACAAAATTTCATTTGAAGCTTTCTTGATGATGTAATCTTGAGTTGAAAACCTTTCCATTTTTGGCAAGTTCAAATTACAGGTCACTTTCTATTTTTGGAAAGTTTTGTCCTGACTTTATTTTCTTCAAAGTTGATGTTTGAAATGTCAAATGAGACTTTTTTGAACATGAATGAAGTATTTCTACTCACTTCCCACCTCCAAATCCAACAGTTGACTTTGCAGTTGACTTTTGTGATTGATAGATGACTTGGCTATGCACAAATGATTTTGAACCTCAACCACTTGATGAAATGGCTCCAACATGAAACCCTAGCTTATACAAGCTCAAAAAAATCATATGATGATCTCCATCTCATTAAAGACCTCATCTCCTTTGAAAAACCCTTATTGGCATAATGCAACTAATTAGGGTTGACCAGAGGTCAAAACCCTAATCCCAAGGAATCTGATCAGGAATAAAGAACCATGATGATGATGGTGTACCATTTCAACCAAGATAATACTCAACCTCCTTGAGGAACCAAGAAACCCTAATTGAAGTACAAACCTCAGAAGATTAGTGATCAATTCATGAGACCCTCAAGCTTGAATCTTTTAACCTTTCTATCCTCTGAGAAAGACTTTGGAGGATGACTTGCTTGTTGCTTCACATGATATGCAAAGATGTAATGCCTAAAGTCCTATAAAAATGAGATGCAATATGCTAAGCTAGTCCCAAGAGAGGAGGGCAAATTTTGAGGTGTTACAATTTGGTTTTTACAATAAATGCAAAGTGACTGTTTTGTTACAAGTAGTAAATACTGCACAAATCTATAATAAATATTGAGTAGTTTCTCGCACTTTCTTTCTTAAATTATATTGGTAAGGATTGTATTGTGTTTTGATTTAACTGTTTCTTTTGGTCATATTTGATAGGGAGAGCCAGCCGTTGAGGTTACAAATGAAGGTGTTGATGCTGCAGGGCATACAATTGGTAAATCTTTGAAGGTCGTGTTCAAACTTAGGACGGTTCTCAACCCCAAGAGTGTGATCAAACCAGCATCACTAGCTAAAGATTATTTTGTGAATAACAACTATTGAATAAATTTCAGACGAAAGACCTTGGTAAACTCCTATATTTTTTGGGTATTAAGGCAGTCCAATCTGAAGATAATATGGTAATTTATTCGGGGAAATATGCTATGGATTCCTTTGTTAAAACAAGTTTGTAGATAATGCATTCATAGAAAGTAAGTCACTTTAACTTGTTGGTATCGTCCAAAGGTAACTAGAAATACTATGTTTGGTTTGGTACGACTTTCTAACTGTATGTTGTTCTTTTTCCTTTTTCAAAGACTTCCCATTAATATCAATGTCACTCTTTTATGCTTATAACATCATGTGTTGTTATAATTTCGTCTTTTTGTTTACTCTAAAATGTTACTCTTTTTATTTCCCAAGATTATTTTGAAGTGATAACTAACTTGTTCGTCGAAGTGTTTGTAGGAAAGTATGTACGTTCTTCTCATGAATAGATCAAAATGATTTTTGAGGTAATTACAGGAAATTTCTTCTATTGCTTCTTTTCATTTGGTTTTTACAATAAATGCAAAGTGATTGTTTTGTTACTAGTAGTAAATATTTCACAAATCCATAACAAATATTGAGCAGTTTCTCACATTTTCTTTCTTATATTATACTGGTAAGGGTTGTATTGTTTTTTGATTTCACTGTTTCTTTTGGTTATATTTGATAGGGAGAGCCAGCCGTTGAGGTTACAAATGAAGATGTTGATGCTGCAGGGCATATGATTGGTACATCTTTGGAGGTCGTGTTCAAAGTTAGGAAGGTTCTCAACCCCAAGAGTGTGATCAAACCAGCATCACTAGCTAAAGATTATTTTGAGAATAACATCTTTCGAATAAATTTCATACGAAAGACCTTCGTAAACTCCTATATTTTTTGGGTATTGAGGTTATCCAATCTGAAGATGATATGGTAATTTCTCCGGGAAAATATGCAATGGATACTTTTGAAGAAATAAGTTTGTAGATAATGCATTCATAGAAAGTAAGTCACTTTAACTTGTTGGTATCGTCCAAAGGTAACTAGAAATATTATGTTTGGTTTGGTAGGACTTTCTAACTGTATGTTGTTCTTTTTCCTTCTTCAAAGACTTCCCATAAAGGTCAATGTCATTCTTTTATGCTTATAACATCATGTGTTGTTATAATTTCGTCTTTTTGTTTACTCTAAAATGTTACTCTTTTTATTTACCAAGATTATTTTGAAGTGATAACTAACTTGTTTGTCGGAGTGTTTGTAGGAAAGTATGTACGCTCTTGTCATGAATAGATCAAAATGAGTCTTGAGGTCATTACAGGTAATGTTCTTCTATTGCTTCTTTTCATTTGGTTTTTACAATAAATGCAAAGTGATTATTTTGTTACCAGTAGTTAATATTGCACAAATCCATAACAAACATTGAGCAGTTTCTCGCATTTTCTTTCTTATATTATACTGGTAAGGGTTGTATTGTTTTTTGATAACACTGTTTCTTTTGGTTATATTTGATAGGGAGAGCCAGCCGTCGAGGTTACAAATGAAGGTGTTGATGCTGCAGGGCATATAATTGGTACATATTTGGAGGTCGTGTTCAAACTTAGGAAGGTTCTCAACCCCAAGAGTGTGATCAAACCAGCATCACTAGCTAAAGATTATTTTGAGAATAACATCTATCGAATAAATTTCAGACGAAAGACCTTGGTAAACTCCTATGTTTTTTGTGTATTTAAGTTGTCCAATTTGAAGATGATATGGTAATTTCTCCAGGAAAATAAGCTATGGATATTTTTGAAGAAACAAGTTTGTAGATAATGCATTCATAGAAAGTAAGTCACTTTAACTTGTTGGTATCATCAAAGGTAACTAGAAATACTATGTTTGGTTTGGTAGGACTTTCTAACTGTATGTTGTTCTTTTTCCTTTTTCAAAGACTTCCCATAAAGGTCAATGTCACTCTTTTAGGCTTATAACATCATGTGTTTTTATAATTTCGTCTTTTTGTTTACTCTAAAATGTTACTCTTTTTATTTCCCAAGATTATTTTGAAGTTATAACTAACTTATTCGTCGGAGTGTTTGTAGGAAGGTAAGTACGCTCTTGTCATGAATAGATCAAATGAGTCTTGAGGTCATTACAGAAAAGGTTCTTCTATTGCTTCTTTTCATTTGGTTTTTACAATAAATGTAAAGTGATTATTTTGTTACAAGTAGTAAATACTGCACAAATCCATAAAAAATATTGAGCAGTTTCTCGCATTTTCTCTTTTATATTATACTGGTAAGGGTTGTATTGTGTTTTCATTTCACTGTTTCTTTTGGTCATATTTGATAGGGAGAACCAGCCGTTGAGGTTACAAATGAAGGTGTTGATGTTGCAGGGCTTACAATTGGTACATCTTTGGAGGTCGTGTTCAAACTTAGGAAGGTTCTCAACCCCATGAGTGTGATCAAACCAAAATCACTAGCTAAACATTATTTTGAGAATAACATCTATCGAATAAATTTCAGACGAAAGACCTTAGTAAACTCCTATATTTTTTGGGTATTGAGGTTGTCCAATTTAAAGATTATATGGTAATTTCTCTGGGGAAATATGTTATGGATACTTTTGAAGAAACAAGTTTGTAGATGATGCATTCATAGAAAGTAAGTCACTTTAACTAGTTGGTATCATCCAGAGGTAACTAGAGATACTATGTTTGGTTTGGTAGGACTTTCTAACTGTATGTTGTTTTTTTCCTTTTTCAAAGACTTCCCGTAAAGGTTAATGTCACTCTTTATGCTTATAACATCATTTGTTGTTATAATTTCGTCTTTTTGTTAACTCTAAAATGTTACTCTTTTTATTTCCCAAGATATTTTGAAGTGATAACTAACTTGTTCGTCAGAGTGTCTGTAGGAAGATATGTACGCTCTTATCATGAATAGATCAAAATGAGTCTTGAGGTCATTACAGGTAATGTTCTTCTATTACATCTTTTCATTTGGTTTTTACAACAAATGCAAAGTGATTGTTTTGTTAGAAGTAGTAAACACTGCACACACCCATAACAAATATTGAGCAGTTTCTCGCATTTTCTTTTTTATATTATACTGGTAAGGATTGTGTATTGTTTTGATTTCACTGTTTCTTTTGTTCATATTTGATAGGAAGAGCCAGCCGTTGAGGTTACAAATGAAGGTGTTGATGCTACAAGGCATACAATTGTTACATCTTTGGAGGTCGTGTTCAATCTTAGGAAGGTTCTCAACCCCAAGAGTGTGATCAAACCAACATCACTAGCTAAATATTATTTTGAGAATAACATCTATCGAACAAATTTCAGACGAAAGACCTTGGTAAACTCCTATTTTTTAGGTATTGAGGTAGTCCAATCTGAAGATGAAATGGTAATTTCTTTGGGGAAATTAGCTATGGATACTTTTGAAGAAACAAGTTTGTAGATAATGCATTCATAGAAAATAAGTCACTTTAACTTGTTCGTATCATCCAAAGGTAACTAGAAATACTATGTTTGGTTTGGTAGGACTTTCTAACTGTATGTTGTTCTTTTTCCTTTTTTAAAGACTTCCCATAAGGGTCAATGTAACTCTTTTATGCTTATAACATCATGTGTTGTTATAATTTCGTTTTTTTGTTTACTCTAAAATTTTACTCTTTTTATTTCCCATGATCATTTTAAAGTGATAACTAACTTGTTCGTCGGAGTGTTTGTAGGAAGGTATGTACGCTCTTGTCATGAATTGATCAAAATGAGTCTTGAGGTCATTACAGGTAATGTTCTTCTATTGCTTCTTTTCATTTGGTTTTTACAATAAATGCATAGTGATTATTTTGTTACAAGTCGAAAATACTGCACAAATCCATAACAAATATTGAGCAGTTTCTCGCATTTTCTTTCTTATATTATACTGGTAAGGGTTGTATTGTGTTTTGATTTCACTGTTTCTTTTGGTCATATTTGATAGGGAGAGTCAGCCGTTGAGGTTACAAATGAAGGTGTTGATGCTGCGGGGCATACAATTGTTACATCTTTGGAGGTCGTGTTCAAACTTAGGAAGGTTCTCAACCCAAGAGTGTGATTAAACCAGCATCACTAGCTAAAGATTATTTTGAGAATAACATCTATCGAATAAATTTCAGACAAAAGACCTTAGTAAACTCCTATATTTTTTGGGTATTGAGGTTGTCCAATCTGAAGATGATATGGTAATTTCTCCGGGGAAATATGCTATGGATACTTTTGAAGAAACAAGTTTGTAGATAATGCATTCATAGAAAGTAAGTCACTTTAACTTGTTGGTATCGTCCAAAGGTAACTAGAAATACTATGTTTGGTTTGGTAGGACTTTCTAACTGTATGTTGTTCTTTTTCCTTCTTCAAAGACTTCCCATAAAGGTCAATGTCACTCTTTTATGCTTATATAATCATGTGTTGTTATAATTTCGAATTTTTGTTTACTCTAAAATGTTACTCTTTTTATTTCCCAAGATTATTTTGAAGTGATAACTAACTTGTTCGTCGGAGTGTTTGTAGGAAAGTATGTATGCTCTTGTCATGAATAGATCAAAATGAGTCTTGATGTCATTACACGTAATGTTCTTCTATTGCTTCTTTTCATTTGGTTTTAAAATAAATGCAAAGTGATTATTTTGTTACCAGTAGTAAATATTGCACAAATCCATAAGAAATATTGAGCAGTTTCTCGCATTTTCTTTCTTATATTATACTGGTAAGGGTTGTATTGTTTTTTGATTTCACTGTTTCTTTTGGTCATATTTGATAGGGAGAGCCAGCCGTCGAGGTTACAAATGAAGGTGTTGATGCTGCAGGGCATATAATTGGTACATCTTTGGAGGTCGTGTTCAAACTTAGGAAGTTCTCAACCCCAAGAGTGTGATCAAACCAGCATCACTAGCTAAAGATTATTTTGAGAATAACATCTATCGAATAAATTTCAGACGAAAGACCTTGGTAAACTCCTATATTTTTTGGGTATTGAGGTTGTCCAATCTGAAGATGATATGGTAATTTCTCCAGGAAAATATGCTATGAATACTTTTGAAGAAACAAGTTTGTAGATAATGCATTCATAGAAAGTAAGTCACTTTAACTTGTTGGTATTGTCCAAAGGTAACTAGAAATACTATGTTTGGTTTGGTAGGACTTCCTAACTGTATGTTATTCTTTTTCCTTTATCAAAGACTTCCCATAAAGGTCAATGTCACTCTTTTATGCTTATAATCATGTGTTGTTATAATTTCGAATTTTTGTTTACTCTAAAATGTTACTCTTTTTATTTCCCAAGATTATTTTGAAGTGATAACTAACTTGTTCGTCGGAGTGTTTGTAGGAAAGTATGTATGCTCTTGTCATGAATAGATCAAAATGAGTCTTGATGTCATTACACGTAATGTTCTTCTATTGCTTCTTTTCATTTGGTTTTTAAAATAAATGCAAAGTGATTATTTTGTTACCAGTAGTAAATATTGCACAAATCCATAAGAAATATTGAGCAGTTTCTCGCATTTTCTTTCTTATATTATACTGGTAAGGGTTGTATTGTTTTTTGATTTCACTGTTTCTTTTGGTTATATTTGATAGGGAGAGCCAGCCGTCGAGGTTACAAATGAAGGTGTTGATGCTGCAGGGCATATAATTGGTACATCTTTGGAGGTCGTGTTCAAACCTAGGAAGTTCTCAACCCCAAGAGTGTGATCAAACCAGCATCACTAGCTAAAGATTATTTTGAGAATAACATCTATCGAATAAATTTCAGACGAAAGACCTTGGCAAACTCCTATATTTTTTGGGTATTGAGGTTGTCCAATCTGAATATGATATGGTAATTTCTCCAGGAAAATATGCTATGAATACTTTTGAAGAAACAAGTTTGTAGATAATGCATTCATAGAAAGTAAGTCACTTTAACTTGTTGGTATTGTCCAAAGGTAACTAGAAATACTATGTTTGGTTTGGTAGGACTTCCTAACTGTATGTTATTCTTTTTCCTTTATCAAAGACTTCCCATAAAGGTCAATGTCACTCTTTTATGCTTATAACATCATGTGTTGTTATAATTTCGTCTTTTTGTTTACTCTAAAATATTACTCTTTTTATTTCCGAAGATTATTTTGAAGTGATAACTAACTTGTTCGTCGGAGTGTTTGCAGGAAAGTATGTATGCTCTTGTCATGAATAGATCAAAATGAGTCTTGAGGTCATTACAGGTAATGTTTTTCTATTGCTTCTTTTCATTTGGTCTTTACAATAAATGCAAAGTGATTGTTTTGTTACAAGTAGTAAATCCTGCACAAATACATAACAAATATTGAGCAGTTTCTCGCATTTTTTTTCTTATATTATACTGGTAAGGTTTGTATTGTGTTTTGATTTCACTATTTCTTTTGGTTATATTTGATAGGGAGAGCCAGCCGTTGAGGTTACAAATGAAGGTGTTGATGCTGCAGGGCATACAATTGGTACATCTTTGGAGCTCGTGTTCAAACTTAGGAAGCTTCTCAACCCCAAGAGTGTGATCAAACTAACATCACTAGCTAAAGATTATTTTGAGAATAACATCTATCGAATAAATTTCAGACGAAAGACCTTGTTAAACTCCTACATTTTTTGGGTATTGAGGTAGTCCAATCTGAAGATGATATGGTAATTTCTCCGGGGAAATATGCTATGGATACTTTTGAAGAAACAAGTTTGTAGATAATGCATTCATAGAAAGTAAGTCACTGTAACTTGTTGGTATCATCAGAGGTAACTAGAAATACTATGTTTGGTTTGGTAGGACTTTCTAACTGTATGTTGTTCTTTTTCCTTTTTCAAAGACTTCCCATAAAGGTCAATGTCACTCTTTTTTGCTTATAACATCATGTGTTTTTATAATTTCGTCTTTTTGTTTACTCTAAAATGTTACTCTTTTTATTTCCCAAGATTATTTTGAAGTTATAACTAACTTATTCGTCGGAGTGTTTGTAGGAAGGTAAGTACGCTCTTGTCATGAATAGATCAAAATGAGTCTTGAGGTCATTACAGAAAAGGTTCTTCTATTGCTTCTTTTCATTTGGTTTTTACAATAAATGCAAAGTGGTTATTTTGTTACAAGTAGTAAATACTGCACAAATCCATAAAAAATATTGAGCAGTTTCTCGCATTTTCTCTTTATATTATACTGGTAAGGGTTGTATTGTGTTTTGATTTCACTGTTTCTTTTGGTCATATTTGATAGAGAGAACCAGCCGTTGAGGTTACAAATGAAGGTGTTGATGTTGCAGGGCTTACAATTGGTACATCTTTGGAGGTCGTCTTCAAACTTAGGAAGGTTCTCAACCCCAAGAGTGTGATCAAACCAACATCACTAGCTAAACATTATTTTGAGAAAACATCTATCGAATAAATTTCAGACGAAAGACCTTGGTAAACTCCTATATTTTTTGGGTATTGAGGTTGTCAAATCTAAAGATTATATGGTAATTTCTCCAGGGAAATATGTTATGGATACTTTTGAAGAAACAAGTTTGTAGATGATGCATTCATAGAAAGTAAGTCACTTTAACTTGTTGGTATCATCCAGAGGTAACTAGAGATACTATGTTTGGTTTGGTAGGACTTTCTAACTGTATGTTGTTCTTTTTCCTTTTTCAAAGACTTCCCATAAAGGTTAATGTCACTCTTTTATGCTTATAACATCATTTGTTGTTATAATTTCGTCTTTTTGTTTACTCTAAAATGTTACTCTTTTTATTTCCCAGGATTATTTTGAAGTGATAACTAACTTATTCGTAAGAGTGTCTGTAGGAAGATATGTACGCTCTTATCATGAATAGATCAAAATGAGTCTTGAGGTCATTACAGGTAATGTTCTTCTATTACTTCTTTTCATTTGGTTTTTACAACAAATGCAAAGTGATTGTTTTGTTACAAGTAGTAAACACTGCACAAACCCATAACAAATATTGAGCAGTTTCTCGCATTTTCTTTTTTATATTATACTGGTAAGGGTTGTATTGTGTTTTGATTTGACTTTTTCTTTTGGTCATATTTGATAGGGAGCGCCAGCCGTTGAGGTTACAAATGAAGGTGTTGATGTTGCAGGGCTTACAATTGGTACATCTTTGGAGGTCGTGTTCAAACTTAGGAAGGTTCTCAACCCCAAGAGTGTGATCAAACCAACATCACTAGCTAAAGATTATTTTGAGAATAACATCTATCGAATAAATTTCAGACGAAAAACCTTGGTAAACTCCTATATTTTATGGGTATTGAGGTTGTCCAATCTAAAGATTATATGGTAATTTCTCCGGGGAAATATGTTATGGATACTTTTGAAGAAACAAGTTTGTAGATGATGCATTCATAGAAAGTAAGTCACTTTAACTTGTTGGTATCATCCAGAGGTAACTAGAGATACTATGTTTGGTTTGGTAGGACTTTCTAACTGTATGTTGTTCTTTTTCCTTTTTCAAAGACTTCCCATAAAGGTTAATGTCACTCTTTTATGCTTATAACATCATTTGTTGTTATAATTTCGTCTTTTTGTTTACTCTAAAATGTTACTCTTTTTATTTCCCAAGATTATTTTGAAGTGATAACTAACTTGTTCGTCAGAGTGTCTGTAGGAAGATATGTACGCTCTTATCATGAATAGATCAAAATGAGTCTTGAGGTCATTACAGGTAATGTTCTTCTATTACTTCTTTTCATTTGGTTTTTACAACAAATGCAAAGTGATTGTTTTGTTACAAGTAGTAACACTGCACAAACCCATAACAAATATTGAGATGTTTCTCGCATTTTCTTTTTTATATTATACTGGTAAGGATTGTATATTGTTTTGATTTCCCTGTTTCTTTTGGTCATATTTGATAGGAAGAGCCAGCCGTTTAGGTTACAAATGAGGGTGTTGATGCTGCAAGGCATACAATTATTACATCTTTGGAGGTCTTGTTCAAACTTAGGAAGGTTCTAAACCCCAAGAGTGTGATCAAACCAACATCACTAGCTAAATATTATTTTGAGAATAACATCTATCGAACAAATTTCAGACAAAAGACCTTGGTAACCTCCTATATTTTTTGGGTATTGAGGTAGTCCAATCTGAAGATGAATGGTAATTTCTCCGGGGAAATATGCTATGGATAATTTTGAAGAAACAATTTTGTAGATAATGCATTCGTAGAAAGTAACTCACTTTAACTTGTTGGTATCATCCAGAGGTAACTAGAAATACTATGTTTGGTTTGGTAGGACTTTCTAACTGTATGTTGTTCTTTTTCCTTTTTCAAAGACTTCCCATAAAGGTCAATGTCACTCTTTTATGCTTATAACATCATGTGTTGTTATAATTTCGTCTTTTTGTTTATTCTGAAATGTTACTCTTTTTTTATTCCAAGATTATTTTGAAGTGATAACTAACTTGTTCGTCGGAGTGTTTGTAGGAAGGTATGTACTCTCTTGTAATGAATAGATCAAAATGAGTCTTGAGGTCATTCTAGGTAATGTTCTTCTTTTGCTTCTTTTCATTTGGTTTTTACAATAAATGCAAAGTATTTGTTTTGTTACAAGTAGTAAACACTGCACAAATCCACAACAAATATTGAGCAGTTTGTCGCATTTTCTTTCTTATATTATACTGGTAAGGGTTGTATTGTGTTTTGATTTCACTGTTTCTTTTGGTCATATTTTACAGGGAGAGCCAGCCGTTGAGGTTACAAATGAAGATGTTGATGCTGCAGGGCTTACAATTGGTGCATCTTTGGAGGTCGTGTTCAAACTTAGGAAGGTTCTCAACCCCAAGAGTGTGATCAAACCAACATCACTAGCTAAAGATTATTTTGAGAATTACATCTATCGAATAAATTTCAGACGAAAAACCTTGGTAAACTCCTGTATTTTATGGGTATTGAGGCTATCCAATATTAAGATGATATGGTAATTTCTCCGGGAAAATATGTAACGGATACTTTTGAAGCAACAAGTTTGTAGATACTGCATTCATAGAAAGTAAGTCACTTTAACTTGTTGGTATCGTCCAAAGGTAACTAGAAATATTATGTTTGGTTTGGTAAGACTTTCTAACTGTATGTTGTTCTTTTTCCTTCTTCAAAGACTTCCCATAAAGGTCAATGTCATTCTTTTATGCTTATAACATCATGTGTTGTTATAATTTCGTCTTTTTGTTTACTCTAAAATGTTACTCTTTTTATTTCCCAAGATTATTTTGAAGTGATAACTAACTTGTTCGTCTGAGTGTTTGTAGGAAAGTATGTATGCTCTTGTCATGAATAGATCAAAATGAGTCTTGAGGTCATTACAGGTAATCTTCTTCTATTGCTTTTTTTCATTTGGTTTTTACAATAAATGCAAAGTTATTATTTTGTTACCAGTAGTAAATACTGCACAATTCCATAACAAATATTGAGCAGTTTCTCGCATTTTCTTTCTTATATTATACTGGTAAGGGTTGTATTGTTTTTTGATTTCACTGTTTCTTTTTTTCATATTTGATAGGGAGAGCCAACTGTCGAGGTTACAAATGAAGGTGTTGATGCTGCAGGGCATATAATTGGTACATCTTTGGAGGTCGTGTTCAAACTTAGGAAGGTTCTCAACCCCAAGAGTGTGATCAAACCAGCATCACTAGCTAAAGATTATTTTGAGAATAACATCTATTGAATAAATTTCAGATGAAAGACCTTGGTAAACTCCTATATTTTTTGGGTATTGAGGCTGTCCAATCCGAAGATGATATGGTAATTTCTCCAGGAAAATATGCTATGGATACTTTTGAAGAAACAAGTTTGTAGATAATGCATTCATAGAAAGTAAGTCACTTTAACTTGTTGGTATTGTCCAAAGGTAACTAGGAATACTATGTTTGGTTTGGTAGGACTTTCTAACTGTATGTTGTTCTTTTTCCTTTTTCAAAGACTTCCCATAAAGGTCAATGTCACTCTTTTATGCTTATAACATCATGTGTTGTTATAATTTCGTCTTTTTGTTTACTCTAAAATATTACTCTTTTTATTTCCCAAGATTATTTTGAAGTGATAACTAACTTGTTCGTCAGAGTGTTTGCAGGAAAGTATGTATGCTCTTGTCATGAATAGATCAAAATGAGTCTTGAGGTCATTACAGGTAATGTTCTTTTATTGCTTTTTTTCATTTGGTTTTTACAATAAATGCAAAGTGATTGTTTTGTTATAATTTCGTCTTTTTGTTTACTCTAAAATGTTACTCTTTTTTTCCCTAGATTATTTTAAAGTGTTTGTAGGAAGGTATGTACACTCTTGTCATGAATAGATCAAAATAAGTCTTGAGGTCATTACAGGTAATGTTCTTCTATTGCTTCTTTTCATTTGGTTTTTAGAATAAATGCAAAGTGATTGTTTTGTTACAAGTAGTAAATCCTGCACAAATACATAACAAATATTGAGCAGTTTCTCGCATTCTCTTTTTTATATTATACTGGCAAGGATTGTATATTGTTTTGAATTCACTGTTTCTTTTGGTCATATTTGATAGGAAGAGCCAGCCGTTGAGGTTACAAATGAGGGTGTTGATGCTGCAAGGCATACAATTGTTACATCTTTGGAGGTCGTGTTCAAACTTAGGAAAGTTCTCAACCCCAAGAGTGTGATCAAATCAACATCACTAGCTAAATATTATTTTGAGAATAACATCTATCGAACAAATTTCAGATGAAAGACCCTGGTAAACTCCTATATTTTTTGGGTATTGAGGTAGTCCAATCTGAAGATGATATGGTAATTTCTTCGGGGAAATTAGCTATGGATACTTTTGAAAAAACAAGTTTGTAGATAATGCATTCATAGAAAGTAAGTCACTTTAACTTGTTCGTATCATCCAAAGGTAACAAGAAATACTATGTTTGGTTTGATAGGACTTTCTAACTGTATATTGTTCTTTTTCCTTTTTTAAAGACTTCCCATAAGGGTCAATGTCACTCTTTTATGCTTATAACATCATGTGTTGTTATAATTTCGTCTTTTTGTTTACTCTAAAATGTTACTCTTTTTATTTCCCATGATTATTTTAAAGTGATAACTAACTTGTTCGTCGGAGTGTTTGTAGGAAGGTATGTACGCTCTTGTCATGAATTGATCAAAATGAGTCTTGAGGTCATTACAGGTAATGTTCTTATATTGCTTCTTTTCATTTGGTTTTTACAATAAATGCAAAAGGATTGTTTTGTTACAAGTCGTAAATACTGCACAAATCCATAACAAATATTGAGCAGTTTCTCGCATTTTCTTTCTTATATTATACTGGTAAGGGTTGTATTGTATTTTGATTTCACTGTTTCTTTTGGTCATATTTGATAGAGAGAGTCAACCGTTGAGGTTACAAATGAAGGTGTTGATGCTGCAGGGCATACAATTGGTACATCTTTTGAGGCCATGTTCAAACTTAAGAAGGGCTTTCTAACTGTATGTTGTTCTTTTTCCTTTTTCAATGACTTCCCATAAAGTTCGATGTCACTCTTTTATGCTTATAAAATCAAGTGTTGTTATAATTTCGTCTTCTTTTTTACTCTAAAATGTTACTCTTTTAATTCCCCAAGATTATTTTGAAGTGATAACTAACTTGTTCGTCGGAGTGTTTTTAGGAAAGTATGTACGCTCTTGTCATGAATAGATCAAAATGAGTCTTGAGGTCATTACAGGTAATGTTCTGCTATTGCTTCTTTTCATTTGGTTTTTACAATAAATGCAAAGTGATTGTTTTGTTACAAGTAGTAAACACTACACAAATCCATAACAACTATTGAACAGTTTCCCGCATTTTCATTTTTATATTATACTGGCAAGGGTTGTATTGTATTTTGATTTCACTGTTTCTTTTGGTCATATTTGATAGGGAGAGCCAGTCATTGAGTTTACAAATGAAGGTGTTGATGCTGCAGCGCATACAGTTGGTACATCTTTGGAGGTCGTGTTCAAACATAGGAAGGTTCTCATCCCCAAGAGTGTGATCAAACCAACATCACTAGCCAAAGATTATTTTGAGAATAACATCTATCGAATAAATTTCAGTCGAAAGACATTGGTAAACTCCTATATTTTTTGGGTGTTGAGGTAGTCCAATTTAAAGATGATATGGTAATTTCTCCGGGGAAATATGCTATGGATACTTTTGAAGAAACAATTTTGTAGATAATGCAATCATAGAAAGTAAGTCACTTTAACTTGTTGGTATCATTCAAAGGTAACTAGAAATACTATGTTTGGTTTGGTAGGACTTTCTAACTGTATGTTGTTCTTTTTCCTTTTTCAAAGACTTCCCATAAAGGTCAATGTCACTCTTTTATGCTTATAACATCATGTGTTGTTATAATTTCGTCTTTTTGTTTACTCTAAAATGTTACTCTTTTATATCCCAGGATTATTTTGAAGTGATAACTAACTTGTTTGTCGGAGTGTTTGTAGGAAGGTATGTACGCTCTTGCCATGAATAGATCAAAATGAGTCTTGAGGTCATTATAGGTAATGTCCTTCTATTGCTTCTTTTCATTTGGTTTTTACAGTAAATGCAAAATGATTGTTTTGTTACAAGTAGTAAACACTGCACAATTCCATAACAAATATTGAGCAGTTTTCCGCATTTTCTTTTTTATATTATACAGGTAAGGGTTGTATTGTGTTTTGATTTCACTGTTTCTTTTGGTCATATTTGATAGGGAGAGCCAGCCGTTGAGGTTACAAATGAAGGTGTTGATGCTGCAGGGCATACAATTGGTACATCTTTGGAGGTCATGTTCAAACTTAGGAAGTTTCTCAACCCCAAGAGTGTGATCAAACCAACATCACTAGCTAAAGATTATTTTGAGAATAACATCTATGGAATAAATTTCAGACGAAAGACCTTGGTAAACTCCTATATTTCTCCGGGGAAATATGCTATGGATACTTTTTAAGAAACAAGTTTGTAGATAATGGATTCATAGAAATTAAGTCACTTTAACTTGTTGGTATCATCCAAAGGTAACTAGAAATACTATGTTTGGTTTGGTAGGACTTTCTAACTGTATGTTGTTCTTTTTCGTTTTTCAAAGACTTCCCATAAAGGTCGAAGTCACTCTTTTATGCTTATAAAATCATGTGTTGTTATAATTTCGTCTTCTTGTTTACTCTAAATTGTTACTCCTTTTATTTCCCAAGATTATTTTGAAGTGATAACTAACTTGTTCGTCGGAGTGTTTTTAGGAAGGTATGTAAGTTATTGCCATGAATAGATCAAAATGAGTCTTGAGGTCATTACAGAAAAGGTTCTTCTATTGCTTCTTTTCATTTGGTTTTTACAATAAATGTAAAGTGATTATTTTGTTACAAGTAGTAAATACTGCACAAATCCATAAAAAATATTGAGCAGTTTCTCGCATTTTCTCTTTTATATTATACTGGTAAGGGTTGTATTGTGTTTTCATTTCACTGTTTCTTTTGGTCATATTTGATAGGGAGAACCAGCCGTTGAGGTTACAAATGAAGGTGTTGATGTTGCAGGGCTTACAATTGGTACATCTTTGGAGGTCGTGTTCAAACTTAGGAAGGTTCTCAACCCCATGAGTGTGATCAAACCAAAATCACTAGCTAAACATTATTTTGAGAATAACATCTATCGAATAAATTTCAGACGAAAGACCTTAGTAAACTCCTATATTTTTTGGGTATTGAGGTTGTCCAATTTAAAGATTATATGGTAATTTCTCTGGGGAAATATGTTATGGATACTTTTGAAGAAACAAGTTTGTAGATGATGCATTCATAGAAAGTAAGTCACTTTAACTAGTTGGTATCATCCAGAGGTAACTAGAGATACTATGTTTGGTTTGGTAGGACTTTCTAACTGTATGTTGTTTTTTTCCTTTTTCAAAGACTTCCCGTAAAGGTTAATGTCACTCTTTTATGCTTATAACATCATTTGTTGTTATAATTTCGTCTTTTTGTTAACTCTAAAATGTTACTCTTTTTATTTCCCAAGATAATTTTGAAGTGATAACTAACTTGTTCGTCAGAGTGTCTGTAGGAAGATATGTACGCTCTTATCATGAATAGATCAAAATGAGTCTTGAGGTCATTACAGGTAATGTTCTTCTATTACATCTTTTCATTTGGTTTTTACAACAAATGCAAAGTGATTGTTTTGTTAGAAGTAGTAAACACTGCACACACCCATAACAAATATTGAGCAGTTTCTCGCATTTTCTTTTTTATATTATACTGGTAAGGATTGTGTATTGTTTTGATTTCACTGTTTCTTTTGTTCATATTTGATAGGAAGAGCCAGCCGTTGAGGTTACAAATGAAGGTGTTGATGCTACAAGGCATACAATTGTTACATCTTTGGAGGTCGTGTTCAATCTTAGGAAGGTTCTCAACCCCAAGAGTGTGATCAAACCAACATCACTAGCTAAATATTATTTTGAGAATAACATCTATCGAACAAATTTCAGACGAAAGACCTTGGTAAACTCCTATATTTTTTAGGTATTGAGGTAGTCCAATCTGAAGATGAAATGGTAATTTCTTTGGGGAAATTAGCTATGGATACTTTTGAAGAAACAAGTTTGTAGATAATGCATTCATAGAAAATAAGTCACTTTAACTTGTTCGTATCATCCAAAGGTAACTAGAAATACTATGTTTGGTTTGGTAGGACTTTCTAACTGTATGTTGTTCTTTTTCCTTTTTTAAAGACTTCCCATAAGGGTCAATGTAACTCTTTTATGCTTATAACATCATGTGTTGTTATAATTTCGTTTTTTTGTTTACTCTAAAATTTTACTCTTTTTATTTCCCATGATCATTTTAAAGTGATAACTAACTTGTTCGTCGGAGTGTTTGTAGGAAGGTATGTACGCTCTTGTCATGAATTGATCAAAATGAGTCTTGAGGTCATTACAGGTAATGTTCTTCTATTGCTTCTTTTCATTTGGTTTTTACAATAAATGCATAGGGATTATTTTGTTACAAGTCGAAAATACTGCACAAATCCATAACAAATATTGAGCAGTTTCTCGCATTTTCTTTCTTATATTATACTGGTAAGGGTTGTATTGTGTTTTGATTTCACTGTTTCTTTTGGTCATATTTGATAGGGAGAGTCAGCCGTTGAGGTTACAAATGAAGGTGTTGATGCTGCGGGGCATACAATTGTTACATCTTTGGAGGTCGTGTTCAAACTTAGGAAGGTTCTCAACCCCAAGAGTGTGATTAAACCAGCATCACTAGCTAAAGATTATTTTGAGAATAACATCTATCGAATAAATTTCAGACAAAAGACCTTAGTAAACTCCTATATTTTTTGGGTATTGAGGTTGTCCAATCTGAAGATGATATGGTAATTTCTCCGGGGAAATATGCTATGGATACTTTTGAAGAAACAAGTTTGTAGATAATGCATTCATAGAAAGTAAGTCACTTTAACTTGTTGGTATCGTCCAAAGGTAACTAGAAATACTATGTTTGGTTTGGTAGGACTTTCTAACTGTATGTTGTTCTTTTTCCTTCTTCAAAGACTTCCCATAAAGGTCAATGTCACTCTTTTATGCTTATATAATCATGTGTTGTTATAATTTCGAATTTTTGTTTACTCTAAAATGTTACTCTTTTTATTTCCCAAGATTATTTTGAAGTGATAACTAACTTGTTCGTCGGAGTGTTTGTAGGAAAGTATGTATGCTCTTGTCATGAATAGATCAAAATGAGTCTTGATGTCATTACACGTAATGTTCTTCTATTGCTTCTTTTCATTTGGTTTTTAAAATAAATGCAAAGTGATTATTTTGTTACCAGTAGTAAATATTGCACAAATCCATAAGAAATATTGAGCAGTTTCTCGCATTTTCTTTCTTATATTATACTGGTAAGGGTTGTATTGTTTTTTGATTTCACTGTTTCTTTTGGTTATATTTGATAGGGAGAGCCAGCCGTCGAGGTTACAAATGAAGGTGTTGATGCTGCAGGGCATATAATTGGTACATCTTTGGAGGTCGTGTTCAAACTTAGGAAGTTCTCAACCCCAAGAGTGTGATCAAACCAGCATCACTAGCTAAAGATTATTTTGAGAATAACATCTATCGAATAAATTTCAGACGAAAGACCTTGGTAAACTCCTATATTTTTTGGGTATTGAGGTTGTCCAATCTGAAGATGATATGGTAATTTCTCCAGGAAAATATGCTATGAATACTTTTGAAGAAACAAGTTTGTAGATAATGCATTCATAGAAAGTAAGTCACTTTAACTTGTTGGTATTGTCCAAAGGTAACTAGAAATACTATGTTTGGTTTGGTAGGACTTCCTAACTGTATGTTATTCTTTTTCCTTTATCAAAGACTTCCCATAAAGGTCAATGTCACTCTTTTATGCTTATATAATCATGTGTTGTTATAATTTCGAATTTTTGTTTACTCTAAAATGTTACTCTTTTTATTTCCCAAGATTATTTTGAAGTGATAACTAACTTGTTCGTCGGAGTGTTTGTAGGAAAGTATGTATGCTCTTGTCATGAATAGATCAAAATGAGTCTTGATGTCATTACACGTAATGTTCTTCTATTGCTTCTTTTCATTTGGTTTTTAAAATAAATGCAAAGTGATTATTTTGTTACCAGTAGTAAATATTGCACAAATCCATAAGAAATATTGAGCAGTTTCTCGCATTTTCTTTCTTATATTATACTGGTAAGGGTTGTATTGTTTTTTGATTTCACTGTTTCTTTTGGTTATATTTGATAGGGAGAGCCAGCCGTCGAGGTTACAAATGAAGGTGTTGATGCTGCAGGGCATATAATTGGTACATCTTTGGAGGTCGTGTTCAAACCTAGGAAGTTCTCAACCCCAAGAGTGTGATCAAACCAGCATCACTAGCTAAAGATTATTTTGAGAATAACATCTATCGAATAAATTTCAGACGAAAGACCTTGGCAAACTCCTATATTTTTTGGGTATTGAGGTTGTCCAATCTGAATATGATATGGTAATTTCTCCAGGAAAATATGCTATGAATACTTTTGAAGAAACAAGTTTGTAGATAATGCATTCATAGAAAGTAAGTCACTTTAACTTGTTGGTATTGTCCAAAGGTAACTAGAAATACTATGTTTGGTTTGGTAGGACTTCCTAACTGTATGTTATTCTTTTTCCTTTATCAAAGACTTCCCATAAAGGTCAATGTCACTCTTTTATGCTTATAACATCATGTGTTGTTATAATTTCGTCTTTTTGTTTACTCTAAAATATTACTCTTTTTATTTCCGAAGATTATTTTGAAGTGATAACTAACTTGTTCGTCGGAGTGTTTGCAGGAAAGTATGTATGCTCTTGTCATGAATAGATCAAAATGAGTCTTGAGGTCATTACAGGTAATGTTTATTTATTGCTTTTTTTCATTTGGTTTTTAAAATAAATGCAAAGTGATTGTTTTGTTGTAATTTCGTCTTTTTGTTTACTCTAAAATGTTATTCTTTTTTTCCCTAGATTATTTTGAAGTGTTGGTAGGAAGGTATGTACGCTCTTGTCATGAATAGATCAAAATGAGTCTTGAGGTCATTACAGGTAATGTTTTTCTATTGCTTCTTTTCATTTGGTCTTTACAATAAATGCAAAGTGATTGTTTTGTTACAAGTAGTAAATCCTGCACAAATACATAACAAATATTGAGCAGTTTCTCGCATTTTTTTTTCTTATATTATACTGGTAAGGTTTGTATTGTGTTTTGATTTCACTATTTCTTTTGGTTATATTTGATAGGGAGAGCCAGCCGTTGAGGTTACAAATGAAGGTGTTGATGCTGCAGGGCATACAATTGGTACATCTTTGGAGCTCGTGTTCAAACTTAGGAAGCTTCTCAACCCCAAGAGTGTGATCAAACTAACATCACTAGCTAAAGATTATTTTGAGAATAACATCTATCGAATAAATTTCAGACGAAAGACCTTGTTAAACTCCTACATTTTTTGGGTATTGAGGTAGTCCAATCTGAAGATGATATGGTAATTTCTCCGGGGAAATATGCTATGGATACTTTTGAAGAAACAAGTTTGTAGATAATGCATTCATAGAAAGTAAGTCACTGTAACTTGTTGGTATCATCAGAGGTAACTAGAAATACTATGTTTGGTTTGGTAGGACTTTCTAACTGTATGTTGTTCTTTTTCCTTTTTCAAAGACTTCCCATAAAGGTCAATGTCACTCTTTTTTGCTTATAACATCATGTGTTTTTATAATTTCGTCTTTTTGTTTACTCTAAAATGTTACTCTTTTTATTTCCCAAGATTATTTTGAAGTTATAACTAACTTATTCGTCGGAGTGTTTGTAGGAAGGTAAGTACGCTCTTGTCATGAATAGATCAAAATGAGTCTTGAGGTCATTACAGAAAAGGTTCTTCTATTGCTTCTTTTCATTTGGTTTTTACAATAAATGCAAAGTGGTTATTTTGTTACAAGTAGTAAATACTGCACAAATCCATAAAAAATATTGAGCAGTTTCTCGCATTTTCTCTTTTATATTATACTGGTAAGGGTTGTATTGTGTTTTGATTTCACTGTTTCTTTTGGTCATATTTGATAGAGAGAACCAGCCGTTGAGGTTACAAATGAAGGTGTTGATGTTGCAGGGCTTACAATTGGTACATCTTTGGAGGTCGTCTTCAAACTTAGGAAGGTTCTCAACCCCAAGAGTGTGATCAAACCAACATCACTAGCTAAACATTATTTTGAGATAAACATCTATCGAATAAATTTCAGACGAAAGACCTTGGTAAACTCCTATATTTTTTGGGTATTGAGGTTGTCAAATCTAAAGATTATATGGTAATTTCTCCAGGGAAATATGTTATGGATACTTTTGAAGAAACAAGTTTGTAGATGATGCATTCATAGAAAGTAAGTCACTTTAACTTGTTGGTATCATCCAGAGGTAACTAGAGATACTATGTTTGGTTTGGTAGGACTTTCTAACTGTATGTTGTTCTTTTTCCTTTTTCAAAGACTTCCCATAAAGGTTAATGTCACTCTTTTATGCTTATAACATCATTTGTTGTTATAATTTCGTCTTTTTGTTTACTCTAAAATGTTACTCTTTTTATTTCCCAGGATTATTTTGAAGTGATAACTAACTTATTCGTAAGAGTGTCTGTAGGAAGATATGTACGCTCTTATCATGAATAGATCAAAATGAGTCTTGAGGTCATTACAGGTAATGTTCTTCTATTACTTCTTTTCATTTGGTTTTTACAACAAATGCAAAGTGATTGTTTTGTTACAAGTAGTAAACACTGCACAAACCCATAACAAATATTGAGCAGTTTCTCGCATTTTCTTTTTTATATTATACTGGTAAGGGTTGTATTGTGTTTTGATTTGACTTTTCTTTTGGTCATATTTGATAGGGAGCGCCAGCCGTTGAGGTTACAAATGAAGGTGTTGATGTTGCAGGGCTTACAATTGGTACATCTTTGGAGGTCGTGTTCAAACTTAGGAAGGTTCTCAACCCCAAGAGTGTGATCAAACCAACATCACTAGCTAAAGATTATTTTGAGAATAACATCTATCGAATAAATTTCAGACGAAAAACCTTGGTAAACTCCTATATTTTATGGGTATTGAGGTTGTCCAATCTAAAGATTATATGGTAATTTCTCCGGGGAAATATGTTATGGATACTTTTGAAGAAACAAGTTTGTAGATGATGCATTCATAGAAAGTAAGTCACTTTAACTTGTTGGTATCATCCAGAGGTAACTAGAGATACTATGTTTGGTTTGGTAGGACTTTCTAACTGTATGTTGTTCTTTTTCCTTTTTCAAAGACTTCCCATAAAGGTTAATGTCACTCTTTTATGCTTATAACATCATTTGTTGTTATAATTTCGTCTTTTTGTTTACTCTAAAATGTTACTCTTTTTATTTCCCAAGATTATTTTGAAGTGATAACTAACTTGTTCGTCAGAGTGTCTGTAGGAAGATATGTACGCTCTTATCATGAATAGATCAAAATGAGTCTTGAGGTCATTACAGGTAATGTTCTTCTATTACTTCTTTTCATTTGGTTTTTACAACAAATGCAAAGTGATTGTTTTGTTACAAGTAGTAAACACTGCACAAACCCATAACAAATATTGAGATGTTTCTCGCATTTTCTTTTTTATATTATACTGGTAAGGATTGTATATTGTTTTGATTTCCCTGTTTCTTTTGGTCATATTTGATAGGAAGAGCCAGCCGTTTAGGTTACAAATGAGGGTGTTGATGCTGCAAGGCATACAATTATTACATCTTTGGAGGTCTTGTTCAAACTTAGGAAGGTTCTAAACCCCAAGAGTGTGATCAAACCAACATCACTAGCTAAATATTATTTTGAGAATAACATCTATCGAACAAATTTCAGACAAAAGACCTTGGTAACCTCCTATATTTTTTGGGTATTGAGGTAGTCCAATCTGAAGATGAAATGGTAATTTCTCCGGGGAAATATGCTATGGATAATTTTGAAGAAACAATTTTGTAGATAATGCATTCGTAGAAAGTAACTCACTTTAACTTGTTGGTATCATCCAGAGGTAACTAGAAATACTATGTTTGGTTTGGTAGGACTTTCTAACTGTATGTTGTTCTTTTTCCTTTTTCAAAGACTTCCCATAAAGGTCAATGTCACTCTTTTATGCTTATAACATCATGTGTTGTTATAATTTCGTCTTTTTGTTTATTCTGAAATGTTACTCTTTTTTTATTCCAAGATTATTTTGAAGTGATAACTAACTTGTTCGTCGGAGTGTTTGTAGGAAGGTATGTACTCTCTTGTAATGAATAGATCAAAATGAGTCTTGAGGTCATTCTAGGTAATGTTCTTCTTTTGCTTCTTTTCATTTGGTTTTTACAATAAATGCAAAGTATTTGTTTTGTTACAAGTAGTAAACACTGCACAAATCCACAACAAATATTGAGCAGTTTGTCGCATTTTCTTTCTTATATTATACTGGTAAGGGTTGTATTGTGTTTTGATTTCACTGTTTCTTTTGGTCATATTTTACAGGGAGAGCCAGCCGTTGAGGTTACAAATGAAGATGTTGATGCTGCAGGGCTTACAATTGGTGCATCTTTGGAGGTCGTGTTCAAACTTAGGAAGGTTCTCAACCCCAAGAGTGTGATCAAACCAACATCACTAGCTAAAGATTATTTTGAGAATTACATCTATCGAATAAATTTCAGACGAAAAACCTTGGTAAACTCCTGTATTTTATGGGTATTGAGGCTATCCAATATTAAGATGATATGGTAATTTCTCCGGGAAAATATGTAACGGATACTTTTGAAGCAACAAGTTTGTAGATACTGCATTCATAGAAAGTAAGTCACTTTAACTTGTTGGTATCGTCCAAAGGTAACTAGAAATATTATGTTTGGTTTGGTAAGACTTTCTAACTGTATGTTGTTCTTTTTCCTTCTTCAAAGACTTCCCATAAAGGTCAATGTCATTCTTTTATGCTTATAACATCATGTGTTGTTATAATTTCGTCTTTTTGTTTACTCTAAAATGTTACTCTTTTTATTTCCCAAGATTATTTTGAAGTGATAACTAACTTGTTCGTCTGAGTGTTTGTAGGAAAGTATGTATGCTCTTGTCATGAATAGATCAAAATGAGTCTTGAGGTCATTACAGGTAATCTTCTTCTATTGCTTTTTTTCATTTGGTTTTTACAATAAATGCAAAGTTATTATTTTGTTACCAGTAGTAAATACTGCACAATTCCATAACAAATATTGAGCAGTTTCTCGCATTTTCTTTCTTATATTATACTGGTAAGGGTTGTATTGTTTTTTGATTTCACTGTTTCTTTTTTTCATATTTGATAGGGAGAGCCAACTGTCGAGGTTACAAATGAAGGTGTTGATGCTGCAGGGCATATAATTGGTACATCTTTGGAGGTCGTGTTCAAACTTAGGAAGGTTCTCAACCCCAAGAGTGTGATCAAACCAGCATCACTAGCTAAAGATTATTTTGAGAATAACATCTATTGAATAAATTTCAGATGAAAGACCTTGGTAAACTCCTATATTTTTTGGGTATTGAGGCTGTCCAATCCGAAGATGATATGGTAATTTCTCCAGGAAAATATGCTATGGATACTTTTGAAGAAACAAGTTTGTAGATAATGCATTCATAGAAAGTAAGTCACTTTAACTTGTTGGTATTGTCCAAAGGTAACTAGGAATACTATGTTTGGTTTGGTAGGACTTTCTAACTGTATGTTGTTCTTTTTCCTTTTTCAAAGACTTCCCATAAAGGTCAATGTCACTCTTTTATGCTTATAACATCATGTGTTGTTATAATTTCGTCTTTTTGTTTACTCTAAAATATTACTCTTTTTATTTCCCAAGATTATTTTGAAGTGATAACTAACTTGTTCGTCAGAGTGTTTGCAGGAAAGTATGTATGCTCTTGTCATGAATAGATCAAAATGAGTCTTGAGGTCATTACAGGTAATGTTCTTTTATTGCTTTTTTTCATTTGGTTTTTACAATAAATGCAAAGTGATTGTTTTGTTATAATTTCGTCTTTTTGTTTACTCTAAAATGTTACTCTTTTTTTCCCTAGATTATTTTAAAGTGTTTGTAGGAAGGTATGTACACTCTTGTCATGAATAGATCAAAATAAGTCTTGAGGTCATTACAGGTAATGTTCTTCTATTGCTTCTTTTCATTTGGTTTTTAGAATAAATGCAAAGTGATTGTTTTGTTACAAGTAGTAAATCCTGCACAAATACATAACAAATATTGAGCAGTTTCTCGCATTCTCTTTTTTATATTATACTGGCAAGGATTGTATATTGTTTTGAATTCACTGTTTCTTTTGGTCATATTTGATAGGAAGAGCCAGCCGTTGAGGTTACAAATGAGGGTGTTGATGCTGCAAGGCATACAATTGTTACATCTTTGGAGGTCGTGTTCAAACTTAGGAAAGTTCTCAACCCCAAGAGTGTGATCAAATCAACATCACTAGCTAAATATTATTTTGAGAATAACATCTATCGAACAAATTTCAGATGAAAGACCCTGGTAAACTCCTATATTTTTTGGGTATTGAGGTAGTCCAATCTGAAGATGATATGGTAATTTCTTCGGGGAAATTAGCTATGGATACTTTTGAAAAAACAAGTTTGTAGATAATGCATTCATAGAAAGTAAGTCACTTTAACTTGTTCCTATCATCCAAAGGTAACAAGAAATACTATGTTTGGTTTGATAGGACTTTCTAACTGTATATTGTTCTTTTTCCTTTTTTAAAGACTTCCCATAAGGGTCAATGTCACTCTTTTATGCTTATAACATCATGTGTTGTTATAATTTCGTCTTTTTGTTTACTCTAAAATGTTACTCTTTTTATTTCCCATGATTATTTTAAAGTGATAACTAACTTGTTCGTCGGAGTGTTTGTAGGAAGGTATGTACGCTCTTGTCATGAATTGATCAAAATGAGTCTTGAGGTCATTACAGGTAATGTTCTTATATTGCTTCTTTTCATTTGGTTTTTACAATAAATGCAAAAGGATTGTTTTGTTACAAGTCGTAAATACTGCACAAATCCATAACAAATATTGAGCAGTTTCTCGCATTTTCTTTCTTATATTATACTGGTAAGGGTTGTATTGTATTTTGATTTCACTGTTTCTTTTGGTCATATTTGATAGAGAGAGTCAACCGTTGAGGTTACAAATGAAGGTGTTGATGCTGCAGGGCATACAATTGGTACATCTTTTGAGGCCATGTTCAAACTTAAGAAGGGCTTTCTAACTGTATGTTGTTCTTTTTCCTTTTTCAATGACTTCCCATAAAGTTCGATGTCACTCTTTTATGCTTATAAAATCAAGTGTTGTTATAATTTCGTCTTCTTTTTTACTCTAAAATGTTACTCTTTTAATTCCCCAAGATTATTTTGAAGTGATAACTAACTTGTTCGTCGGAGTGTTTTTAGGAAAGTATGTACGCTCTTGTCATGAATAGATCAAAATGAGTCTTGAGGTCATTACAGGTAATGTTCTGCTATTGCTTCTTTTCATTTGGTTTTTACAATAAATGCAAAGTGATTGTTTTGTTACAAGTAGTAAACACTACACAAATCCATAACAACTATTGAACAGTTTCCCGCATTTTCATTTTTATATTATACTGGCAAGGGTTGTATTGTATTTTGATTTCACTGTTTCTTTTGGTCATATTTGATAGGGAGAGCCAGTCATTGAGTTTACAAATGAAGGTGTTGATGCTGCAGCGCATACAGTTGGTACATCTTTGGAGGTCGTGTTCAAACATAGGAAGGTTCTCATCCCCAAGAGTGTGATCAAACCAACATCACTAGCCAAAGATTATTTTGAGAATAACATCTATCGAATAAATTTCAGTCGAAAGACATTGGTAAACTCCTATATTTTTTGGGTGTTGAGGTAGTCCAATTTAAAGATGATATGGTAATTTCTCCGGGGAAATATGCTATGGATACTTTTGAAGAAACAATTTTGTAGATAATGCAATCATAGAAAGTAAGTCACTTTAACTTGTTGGTATCATTCAAAGGTAACTAGAAATACTATGTTTGGTTTGGTAGGACTTTCTAACTGTATGTTGTTCTTTTTCCTTTTTCAAAGACTTCCCATAAAGGTCAATGTCACTCTTTTATGCTTATAACATCATGTGTTGTTATAATTTCGTCTTTTTGTTTACTCTAAAATGTTACTCTTTATATATCCCAGGATTATTTTGAAGTGATAACTAACTTGTTTGTCGGAGTGTTTGTAGGAAGGTATGTACGCTCTTGCCATGAATAGATCAAAATGAGTCTTGAGGTCATTATAGGTAATGTCCTTCTATTGCTTCTTTTCATTTGGTTTTTACAGTAAATGCAAAATGATTGTTTTGTTACAAGTAGTAAACACTGCACAATTCCATAACAAATATTGAGCAGTTTTCCGCATTTTCTTTTTTATATTATACAGGTAAGGGTTGTATTGTGTTTTGATTTCACTGTTTCTTTTGGTCATATTTGATAGGGAGAGCCAGCCGTTGAGGTTACAAATGAAGGTGTTGATGCTGCAGGGCATACAATTGGTACATCTTTGGAGGTCATGTTCAAACTTAGGAAGTTTCTCAACCCCAAGAGTGTGATCAAACCAACATCACTAGCTAAAGATTATTTTGAGAATAACATCTATGGAATAAATTTCAGACGAAAGACCTTGGTAAACTCCTATATTTCTCCGGGGAAATATGCTATGGATACTTTTTAAGAAACAAGTTTGTAGATAATGGATTCATAGAAATTAAGTCACTTTAACTTGTTGGTATCATCCAAAGGTAACTAGAAATACTATGTTTGGTTTGGTAGGACTTTCTAACTGTATGTTGTTCTTTTTCTTTTTTCAAAGACTTCCCATAAAGGTCGAAGTCACTCTTTTATGCTTATAAAATCATGTGTTGTTATAATTTCGTCTTCTTGTTTACTCTAAATTGTTACTCCTTTTATTTCCCAAGATTATTTTGAAGTGATAACTAACTTGTTCGTCGGAGTGTTTTTAGGAAGGTATGTAAGTTATTGCCATGAATAGATCAAAATGAGTCTTGAGGTCATTACAGGTAATGTTCTGCTATTGCTTCTTTTCATTTGGTTTTTACAATAAATGCAAAGTGATTGTTTTGTTACAAGTAGTAAACACTGCACAAATGCATAACAACTATTGAGCAGTTTCCCGCATTTTCTTTTTTATATTATACTGGCAAGGGTTGTATTGTATTTTTATTTCACTGTTTCTTTTGGTCATATTTGATAGGGAGAGCCAGTCATTGAGGTTACAAATGAAGGTGTTGATGTTGCAGGGCATACAGTTGGTACATCTTTGGAGGTCGTGTTCAAACTTAGGAAGGTTCTCAACCCCAAGAGTGTGATCAAACCAACATCACTAGCTAAAGATTATTTTGAGAATAACATCTATCGAATAAATTTCAGACGAAAGACCTTGGTATACTCCTATATTTTTTGGGTATTGAGGTAGTCCAATCTAAAGATGATATGGTAATTTCTCCGGGGAAATATGCTAAGGATACTTTTTAAGAAACAAGTTTGTAGATAATGCATTCATAGAAAGTAAGTCACTTTAACTTGTAGGTATCATCCAAATATAACTAGAAATACTATGTTTGGTTTGGTAGGACTTTCTAACTGTATGTTGTTCTTTTTCCTTTTTCAAAGACTTCCCATAATGGTCAATGTCACTCTCTTATGCTTATAACTACATGTGTTGTTATAATTTCGTCTTTTTGTTTACTCTAAAATGTTAATCTTTTTATTTCTCAAGATTCTTTTGAAGTAATAACTAACTTGTTCGTCGGAGTGTTTGTAGGAAGGTATGTACGCTCTTGTCATGAATAGATCAAAATGAGTGTTGAGGTCATTACAGGTAATGTTCTTCTATTGTTTCTTTTCATTTGGTTTTTACAATAAATGCAAAGTGATTATTTTGTTACAAGTAGCAAACACTGCACAAATCCATAACCAATATTGAGCAGTTTCTCGCATTTTCTTTCTTATATTATACTGGTAAGGGTTGTATTGTGTTTTGATTTTACTGTTTCTTTTGGTCATATTTGATAGGGAGAGCCAGCCATTGAGGTTACAAATGAAGGTGTTGATGCTGTAGGGCATACAATTGGTACATCTTTGGAGGTCGTGTTCAAACTTAGGAAGGTTCTCAACCCCAAGAGCGTGAATAAACGAACATCACTAGCTAAATATTATTTTGAGAATAACATCTATCGAAGAAATTCCAGACGAAAGACCTTGGTAAACTCCTATATTTTTTAGGTATTGAGGTAGTCCAATCTAAAGATGATATGGTAATTTCTTCGGGGAAATATCCTATGGATACTTTTGAAAAAACAAGTTTGTAGATAATGCATTCATAGAAAGTAAGTCACTTTAACTTATTGTTTCCATCCAAAGGTAACTAGAAATACTATGTTTGGTTTGGTAGGACTTTCTAATTGTATGTTGTTCTTTTTCCTATTTCAAAGACTTCCCATTAAGGTCAATGTCACTCTTTTATGCTTATCACATCATGTGTTGTTATAAATTCGTCTTTTTGTTTACTCTAAAATGTTACTCTTTTTATTTCCCAAGATTATTTTGAAGTGATAACTAACTTGTTCGTCGGAGTGTTTGTAGGAAGGTATGTACCCTCTTGTCATGAATAGATCAAAATGAGTGTTGAGGTCATTACAGGTAATGTTCTTCTATTGTTTCTTTTCATTTGGTGTTTACAATAAATGCAAAGTGATTATTTTGTTACAAGTAGTAAACACTGCACAAATCCATAACAAATATTGAGCAGTTTCTGGCATTTCCTCTTTTATATTATACTGGTAAGGGTTGTATTGTGTTTTAATTTCACTATTTCTTTTGGTCATATTTGATAGGGAGAGCCAGCCGTTGAGGTTACAAATGAAGGTGTTGATGCTGCTGGGGATACAGTTGGTACATCTTTGGAGGTCGTGTTAAAACTTAGGAAGGTTCTCAACCCCAAGAGTATGATCAAACCAACATCACTAGCTAAAGATTATTTTGAGAATAACATCTATCGAATAAATTTCAGACGAAAGACTTTGTTAAACTCCTATATTTTTTGGGTATTGAGGTAGTCCAATCTAAAGATGATATGGTAATTTCTCTGGGGAAATATGCTATGGATACTTTTTAAGAAACAAATTTGTAGATAATGCATTCATAGAAAGTAAGTCACTTTAAATTGTTGGTATCATCCAAAGGTAACTAGAAATACTATGTTTGGTTTGGTAGGACTTTCTAATTGTATGTTGTTCTTTTTCCTTTTTCAAAGACTTCCCATAATGGTCAATGTCACTCTCTTATGCTTATAACATCATGTGTTGTTATAATTTCGTCTTTTTGTTTACACTAAAATGTTACTCTTTTAATTTCTCAAGGTTATTTTGAAGTGATAACTAACTTGTTCGTCGGAGTGTTTGTAGGAAGGTATGTACCCTCTTGTCATGAATAGATCAAAATGAGTGTTGAGGTCATTACAGGTAATGTTCTTCTATTGTTTCTTTTCATTTGGTTTTTACAATAAATGCAAAGTGATTATTTTGTTACAAGTTGTAAATACTGCACAAATTCGTAACAAATATTGAGTAGTTTCTCGCATTTTCTTTTTTATATTATACTAGTAAGGGTTGTATTGTGTTTTGATTTCATGTTTCTTTTGGTCATATTTGATAGGGAGAGCCAGCCATTGAGGTTACAAATGAAGGTGTTGATGCTGCAGGCCATACAATTGGTACATCTTTTGAGGTCGTGTTCAAACTTAGGAAGGTTCTCAACCCCAAGAGTGTGATCAAACCAACATCACTAGCTAAAGATTATTTTGAGAATAACATCTATCGAATAAATTTCAGACGAAAGACCTTGGTAAACTCCTATATTTTTTGGGTATTGAGGTATTCCAATCTAAATATGATATGGTAATTTCATCAGGGAAATATGCTATGGATACTTTTTAAGAAACAAGTTTGTAGATAATGCATTCATAGAAAATAAGTAACTTTAACTTGTTGGTAGCATCCAAAGGTAACTAGAAATACTATGTTTGGTTTGGTAAGACTTTCTAACTGTATGTTGTTCCTTTTCCTTTTTCAAAGACTTCCCATAAAGGTCAATGTCACTCTTTTCTGCTTATAACATCATGTGTTGTTATAATTTCGTCTTTTTGTTTACTCTAAAATGTTACTCTTTTTATTTCCAAATATTATTTAGAAGTGATAACTAACTTGTTCGTCGGAGTGTTTGTAGGAAGGTATGTATGCTCTTGTCATGAATAGATCAAAATGAGTCTTGAGGTCATTACAGGTAATGTTCTTCTTTTGCTTCTTTTCATTTGATTTTTACAATAAATGCAAAGTGATTATTTTGTTACAAGTAGTAAACACTGCACAAATCCATAACCAATATTGAGCAGTTTCTCGTATTTTCTTTTTTATATTATACTGGTAAGGTTTGTATTTTGTTTTGATTTCACTGTTTCTTTTGGTCATATTTGATAGGGAGAGCCAGCCATTGAGGTTACCAATGAAGGTGTTGATCCTGTAGGGCATACAATTGGTACATCTTTGGAGGTCGTGTTCAAACTTAGGAAGGTTCTCAACCCCAAGAGCGTGATCAAACCAACATCACTAACTAAAGATTATTTTGAGAATAACAACTATCGAATAAATTCCAGACGAAAGACCTTGGTAAATTCCTATATTTTTTGGGTATTGAGGTAGTCCAATCTAAAGATGATATGGTAATTTCTTCGGGGAAATATGCTATGGATACTTTTGAAAAAACAAGTTTGTAGATAATGCATTCATAGAAAGTAAGTCACTTTAACTTGTTGGTATCATCCAAAGGTAAATAGAAATACTATGTTTGGTTTGGTAGGACTTTCTAACTGTATGTTGTTCTTTTTCCTTTTTCAAAGACTTCCCATAAAGGTCAATGTCACTCTTTTATGCTTATAACATCATGTGTTGTTATAATTTCGTCTTTTTGTTTACTCTAAAATGTTACTCTTTTTATTTCTCAGGATTATTTTGAAGTGATAACTAACTTGATTGTCGGAGTGTTTGTAGCAAGGTATGTACGCTCTTGCCATGAATAGATCAAAATGAGTCTTGAGGTCATTACAGGTAATGTCCTTCTATTGCCTCTTTTCATTTGGTTTTTACAGTAAATGCAAAGTGATTGTTTTGTTACAAGTAGTAAACACTGCACAATTCCATAACAAATATTGAGCAGATTTCCGCATTTTCTTTTTTATATTATACTGGTAAGGGTAATATTGTGTTTTGATTTCACTGTTTCTTTTGGTCATATTTGATAGGGAGAGCCAGCCGTTGAGGTTACAAATGAAGGTGTTGATGCTGCAGGGCATACAATTGGTACATCTTTGGAGGTCGTGTTCAAACTTAGGAAGTTTCTCAACCTCAAGAGTCTGATCAAACCAACATCACTAGCTAAAGATTATTTTGAGAATAACATCTATGGAATAAATTTCAGACGAAAGACCTTGGTAAACTCCTATATTTTTTGGGTATTGAGGTAGTCCAATCTAAAGATGATATGGTAATTTCTCCGGGGAAATATGCTATGGATACTTTTTAAGAAACAAGTTTGTAGATAATGCATTCATAGAAATTAAGTCACTTTAACTTTTTGGTATCATCCAAAGGTAACTAGAAATACTATGTTTGGTTTGGTAGGACTTTCTAACTGTATGTTGTTCTTTTTCGTTTTTCAAAGACTTCCCATAAAGGTCGAAGTCACTCTTTTATGCTTATAAAATCATGTGTTGTTATAATTTCGTCTTCTTGTTTACTCTAAATTGTTACTCCTTTTATTTTCCAAGATTATTTTGAAGTGATAACTAACTTGTTCGTCGGAGTGTTTTTAGGAAGGTATGTACGCTATTGCCATGAATAGATCAAAATGAGTCTTGAGGTCATTACAGGTAATGTTCTGCTATTGCTTCTTTTCATTTGGTTTTTACAATAAATGCAAAGTGATTGTTTTGTTACAAGTAGTAAACACTGCACAAATGCATAACAACTATTGAGCAGTTTCCCGCATTTTCTTTTTATATTATACTGGCAAGGGTTGTATTGTATTTTTATTTCACTGTTTCTTTTGGTCATATTTGATAGGGAGAGCCAGTCATTGAGGTTACAAATGAAGGTGTTGATGTTGCAGGGCATACAGTTGGTACATCTTTGGAGGTCGTGTTCAAACTTAGGAAGGTTCTCAACCCCAAGAGTTTGATCAAACCAACATCACTAGCTAAAGATTATTTTGAGAATAACATCTATCGAATAAATTTCAGACGAAAGACCTTGGTAAACTCCTATATTTTTTGGGTATTGAGGTAGTCCAATCTAAAGATGATATGGTAATTTCTCCGGGGAAATATGCTGTGGATACTTTTTAAGAAACAAGTTTGTAGATAATGCATTCATAGAAAGTAAGTCACTTTAACTTGTTGGTATCATCCAAATATAACTAGAAATACTATGTTTGGTTTGGTAGGACTTTCTAACTGTATGTTGTTCTTTTTCCTTTTTCAAAGACTTCCCATAATGGTCAATGTCACTCTCTTATGCTTACAATTACATGTGTTGTTATAATTTCGTCTTTTTCTTTACACTAAAATGTTACTCTTTTTATTTCTCAAGATTATTTTGAAGTGATAACTATCTTGTTCGTCGGAGTGTTTGTAGGAAGGTATGTACGCTCTTGTCATGAATAGATCAAAATGAGTGTTGAGGTCATTACAGGTAATGTTCTTCTATTGTTTCTTTTCATTTGGTTTTTACAATAAATGCAAAGTGATTATTTTGTTACAAGTTGTAAATACTGCACAAATTCGTAACAAATATTGAGTAGTTTCTCGCATTTTCTTTTTTATATTATACTAGTAAGGGTTGTATTGTGTTTTGATTTCATGTTTCTTTTGGTCATATTTGATAGGGAGAGCCAGCCATTGAGGTTACAAATGAAGGTGTTGATGCTGCAGGCCATACAATTGGTACATCTTTTGAGGTCGTGTTCAAACTTAGGAAGGTTCTCAACCCCAAGAGTGTGATCAAACCAACATCACTAGCTAAAGATTATTTTGAGAATAACATCTATCGAATAAATTTCAGACGAAAGACCTTGGTAAACTCCTATATTTTTTGGGTATTGAGGTATTCCAATCTAAATATGATATGGTAATTTCATCAGGGAAATATGCTATGGATACTTTTTAAGAAACAAGTTTGTAGATAATGCATTCATAGAAAATAAGTCACTTTAACTTGTTGGTAGCATCCAAAGGTAACTAGAAATACTATGTTTGGTTTGGTAAGACTTTCTAACTGTATGTTGTTCCTTTTCCTTTTTCAAAGACTTCCCATAAAGGTCAATGTCACTCTTTTCTGCTTATAACATCATGTGTTGTTATAATTTCGTCTTTTTGTTTACTCTAAAATGTTACTCTTTTTATTTCCAAATATTATTTAGAAGTGATAACTAACTTGTTCGTCGGAGTGTTTGTAGGAAGGTATGTATGCTCTTGTCATGAATAGATCAAAATGAGTCTTGAGGTCATTACAGGTAATGTTCTTCTTTTGCTTCTTTTCATTTGATTTTTACAATAAATGCAAAGTGATTATTTTGTTACAAGTAGTAAACACTGCACAAATCCATAACCAATATTGAGCAGTTTCTCGTATTTTCTTTTTTATATTATACTGGTAAGGTTGTATTTTGTTTTGATTTCACTGTTTCTTTTGGTCATATTTGATAGGGAGAGCCAGCCATTGAGGTTACCAATGAAGGTGTTGATCCTGTAGGGCATACAATTGGTACATCTTTGGAGGTCGTGTTCAAACTTAGGAAGGTTCTCAACCCCAAGAGCGTGATCAAACCAACATCACTAACTAAAGATTATTTTGAGAATAACAACTATCGAATAAATTCCAGACGAAAGACCTTGGTAAATTCCTATATTTTTTGGGTATTGAGGTAGTCCAATCTAAAGATGATATGGTAATTTCTTCGGGGAAATATGCTATGGATACTTTTGAAAAAACAAGTTTGTAGATAATGCATTCATAGAAAGTAAGTCACTTTAACTTGTTGGTATCATCCAAAGGTAAATAGAAATACTATGTTTGGTTTGGTAGGACTTTCTAACTGTATGTTGTTCTTTTTCCTTTTTCAAAGACTTCCCATAAAGGTCAATGTCACTCTTTTATGCTTATAACATCATGTGTTGTTATAATTTCGTCTTTTTGTTTACTCTAAAATGTTACTCTTTTTATTTCTCAGGATTATTTTGAAGTGATAACTAACTTGATTGTCGGAGTGTTTGTAGCAAGGTATGTACGCTCTTGCCATGAATAGATCAAAATGAGTCTTGAGGTCATTACAGGTAATGTCCTTCTATTGCCTCTTTTCATTTGGTTTTTACAGTAAATGCAAAGTGATTGTTTTGTTACAAGTAGTAAACACTGCACAATTCCATAACAAATATTGAGCAGATTTCCGCATTTTCTTTTTTATATTATACTGGTAAGGGTAATATTGTGTTTTGATTTCACTGTTTCTTTTGGTCATATTTGATAGGGAGAGCCAGCCGTTGAGGTTACAAATGAAGGTGTTGATGCTGCAGGGCATACAATTGGTACATCTTTGGAGGTCGTGTTCAAACTTAGGAAGTTTCTCAACCTCAAGAGTCTGATCAAACCAACATCACTAGCTAAAGATTATTTTGAGAATAACATCTATGGAATAAATTTCAGACGAAAGACCTTGGTAAACTCCTATATTTTTTGGGTATTGAGGTAGTCCAATCTAAAGATGATATGGTAATTTCTCCGGGGAAATATGCTATGGATACTTTTTAAGAAACAAGTTTGTAGATAATGCATTCATAGAAATTAAGTCACTTTAACTTTTGGTATCATCCAAAGGTAACTAGAAATACTATGTTTGGTTTGGTAGGACTTTCTAACTGTATGTTGTTCTTTTTCGTTTTTCAAAGACTTCCCATAAAGGTCGAAGTCACTCTTTTATGCTTATAAAATCATGTGTTGTTATAATTTCGTCTTCTTGTTTACTCTAAATTGTTACTCCTTTTATTTTCCAAGATTATTTTGAAGTGATAACTAACTTGTTCGTCGGAGTGTTTTTAGGAAGGTATGTACGCTATTGCCATGAATAGATCAAAATGAGTCTTGAGGTCATTACAGGTAATGTTCTGCTATTGCTTCTTTTCATTTGGTTTTTACAATAAATGCAAAGTGATTGTTTTGTTACAAGTAGTAAACACTGCACAAATGCATAACAACTATTGAGCAGTTTCCCGCATTTTCTTTTTTATATTATACTGGCAAGGGTTGTATTGTATTTTTATTTCACTGTTTCTTTTGGTCATATTTGATAGGGAGAGCCAGTCATTGAGGTTACAAATGAAGGTGTTGATGTTGCAGGGCATACAGTTGGTACATCTTTGGAGGTCGTGTTCAAACTTAGGAAGGTTCTCAACCCCAAGAGTTTGATCAAACCAACATCACTAGCTAAAGATTATTTTGAGAATAACATCTATCGAATAAATTTCAGACGAAAGACCTTGGTAAACTCCTATATTTTTTGGGTATTGAGGTAGTCCAATCTAAAGATGATATGGTAATTTCTCCGGGGAAATATGCTGTGGATACTTTTTAAGAAACAAGTTTGTAGATAATGCATTCATAGAAAGTAAGTCACTTTAACTTGTTGGTATCATCCAAATATAACTAGAAATACTATGTTTGGTTTGGTAGGACTTTCTAACTGTATGTTGTTCTTTTTCCTTTTTCAAAGACTTCCCATAATGGTCAATGTCACTCTCTTATGCTTACAATTACATGTGTTGTTATAATTTCGTCTTTTTCTTTACACTAAAATGTTACTCTTTTTATTTCTCAAGATTATTTTGAAGTGATAACTATCTTGTTCGTCGGAGTGTTTGTAGGAAGGTATGTACCCTCTTGTAATGAATAGTTCAAAATGAGTGTTGAGGTCATTACAGGTAATGTTCTTCTATTGTTTCTTTTCATTTGGTGTTTACAATAAATGCAAAGTGATTATTTTGTTACAAGTAGTAAACACTGCACAAATCCATAACAAATATTGAGCAGTTTCTGGCATTTTCTTTCTTATATTATATTGGTAAGGGTTGTATTGTGTTTTGATTTCACTATTTCTTTTGGTCATATTTGATAGGGAGAGCCAGCCGTTGAGGTTACAAATGAAGGTGTTGATGTTGCAGGGGATACAGTTGGTACATCTTTGGAGGTCGTGTTAAAACTTAGGAAGGTTCTCAACCCCAAGAGTGTGATCAAACCAACATCACTAGCTAAATATTATTTTGAGAATAACATCTATCGAATAAATTTCAGACGAAAGACCTTGGTAAACTCCTATATTTTTTAGGTATTGAGGTAGTCCAATCTAAAGATGATATGGTAATTTCTCTGGGGAAATATGCTATGGATACTTTTGAAGAAACAAGTTTGTAGATAATACATTCATAGAAAGTAAGTCACTTTAACTTGTTGTTATCATCCAAAGGTAACTAGAAATACTATGTTTGATTTGGTAGGACTTTCTAACTGTATGTTGTTCTTTTTCCTTTTTCAAAGACTTCCCATTAAGGTCAATGTCACTCTTTTATGCTTATAACATCATGTGTTGTTATAATTTCGTCTTTTTGTTTACTCTAAAATGTTACTCTTTTTATTTCCAAAGATTATTTAGAAGTAATAACTAACTTATTCGTCGGAGTGTTTGTAGGAAGGTATGTACGCTCTTGTCATGAATAGATCAAAATGAGTCTTGAGGTCATTACAGGTAATGTTCTTCTATTGCTTCTTTTCATTTGGTTTTTACAATAAATGCAAAGTGATTATTTTGTTACAAGTAGCAAACACTGCACAAATCCATAACCAATATTGAGCAGTTTCTCGCATTTTCTTTTTTATATTATACTAGTAAGGGTTGTATTGTGTTTTGATTTCACTGTTTCTTTTGGTCATATTTGATAGGGGGAGCCAACCATTGAGGTTACAAATGAAGGTGTTGATGCTGTAGGGCATACAATTGGTACATCTTTGGAGGTCGTGTTCAAACTTAGGAAGGTTCTCAACCCCAAGAGCGTGAATAAACCAACATCACCCACTAAAGATTATTTTGAGAATAACAACTATCGAATAAATTCCAGACGAAAGACCTTGGTAAACTCCTATATTTTTTTGGTATTGAGGTAGTCCAATCTAAAGATGATATGGTAATTTCTTCGGGGAAATATCCTATGGATACTTTTGAAAAAACAAGTTTGTAGATAATGCATTCATAGAAAGTAAGTCACTTTAACTTATTGTTTCCATCCAAAGGTAACTAGAAATACTATGTTTGGTTTGGTAGGACTTTCTAATTGTATGTTGTTCTTATTCCTATTTCAAAGACTTCCCATAAAGGTCAATGTCACTCTTTTATGCTTATCACATCATGTGTTGTTATAAATTCGTGTTTTTGTTTACTCTAAAATGTTACTCTTTTTATTTCCCAAGATTATTTTGAACTGATAACTAACTTGTTCGTCGGAGTGTTTGTAGGAAGGTATGTACCCTCTTGTCATGAATAGATCAAAATGAGTGTTGAGGTCATTACAGGTAATGTTCTTCTATTGTTTCTTTTCATTTGGTGTTTACGATAAATGCAAAGTGATTATTTTGTTACAAGTAGTAAACACTACACAAATCCATAACAAATATTGAGCAGTTTCTGGCATTTCCTCTTTTATATTATACTGGTAAGGGTTGTATTGTGTTTTAATTTCACTATTTCTTTTGGTCATATTTGATAGGGAGAGCCAGCCGTTGAGGTTACAAATGAAGGTGTTGATGCTGCTGGGGATACAGTTGGTACATCTTTGGAGGTCGTGTTAAAACTTAGGAAGGTTCTCAACCCCAAGAGTGTGATCAAACCAACATCACTAGCTAAAGATTATTTTGAGAATAACATCTATCGAATAAATTTCAGACGAAAGACTTTGTTAAACTCCTATATTTTTTGGGTATTGAGGTAGTCCAATCTAAAGATGATATGGTAATTTCTCCGGGGAAATATGATATGGATACTTTTTAAGAAACAAGTTTGTAGATAATGCATTCATAGAAAGTAAGTCACTTTAACTTGTCTGTATCATCCAAAGGTAACTAGAAATACTATGTTTGGTTTGGTAGGAATTTCTAACTGTATGTTGTTCTTTTTTCTTTTTCAAAGACTTCCCATAATGGTCAATGTCACTCTCTAATGCTTATAACATCATGTGTTGTTATAATTTCGTCTTTTTGTTTACACTAAAATGTTACTCTTTTAATTTCTCAAGGTTATTTTGAAGTGATAACTAACTTGTTCGTCGGAGTGTTTGTAGGAAGGTATGTACCCTCTTGTCATGAATAGATCAAAATGAGTGTTGAGGTCATTACAGGTAATGTTCTTCTATTGTTTCTTTTCATTTGGTTTTTACAATAAATGCAAAGTGATTATTTTGTTACAAGTTGTAAATACTGCACAAATTCGTAACAAATATTGAGCAGTTTCTCGCATTTTCTTTTTTATATTATACTAGTAAGGGTTGTATTGTGTTTTGATTTCATGTTTCTTTTGGTCATATTTGATAGGGAGAGCCAGCCGTTGAGGTTACAAATGAAGGTGTTGATGCTGCAGGCCATACAATTGGTACATCTTTTGAGGTCGTGTTCAAACTTAGGAAGGTTCTCAACCCCAAGAGTGTGATCAAACCAACATCACTAGCTAAAGATTATTTTGAGAATAACATCTATCGAATAAATTTCAGACGAAAGACCTTGGTAAACTCCTATATTTTTTGGGTATTGAGGTAGTCCAATCTAAATATGATATGGTAATTTCATCAGGGAAATATGCTATGGATACTTTTTAAGAAACAAGTTTGTAGATAATGCATTCATAGAAAATAAGTCACTTTAACTTGTTGGTAGCATCCAAAGGTAACTAGAAATACTATGTTTGGTTTGGTAAGACTTTCTAACTGTATGTTGTTCCTTTTCCTTTTTCAAAGACTTCCCATAAAGGTCAATGTCACTCTTTTCTGCTTATAACATCATGTGCTGTTATAATTTCGTCTTTTTGTTTACTCTAAAATGTTACTCTTTTTATTTCAAAAGATTATTTAGAAGTAATAACTAACTTGTTCGTCGGAGTGTTTTTAGGAAGGTATGTACGCTCTTGTCATGAATAGATCAAAATGAGTCTTGAGGTCATTACAGGTAATGTTCTTCTTTTGCTTCTGTTCATTTGGTTTTTATAATAAATGCAAAGTGATTGTTTTGTTACAAGTTGTAACTATTGCACAAATCCATAACAAATATTGAGAAGTATCTCACATTTTCTTTTTTATATTATACTGATAAGGGTTGTATTGTGTTTTGATTTCACTGTTTCTTTTGGTCATATTTGATAGGGAGAGCCAGCCGTTGAGGATACAAATGAAGGTGTTGATGTTGCAGGGCATACAATTGGTACATCTTTGGAGGTCGTGATCAAACTTAGGAAGGTTCTCAACCCCAAGATTGTGATCAAACCAACATCACTAGCTAAAGATTATTTTGAGAATAACATCTATCGAATAAATTTGAGACGAAAGACCTTGGTAAACTCCTATATTTTTTGGGTATTGAGGTAGTCCAATTTAAAGATGATATGGTAATTTCTCCGGGGAAATATGCTATGGATACTTTTGAAGAAACAATTTTGTAGATAATGCAATCATAGAAAGTAAGTCACTTTAACTTGTTGGTATCATTCAAAGGTATCTAGAAATACTATGTTTGGTTTGGTAGGACTTTCTAACTGTATGTTGTTCTTTTTCCTTTTTCAAATACTTCAAATAAAGGTCAATGTCACTCTTTTATGCTTATAACATCATGTGTTGTTATAATTTCGTCTTTTTGTTTACTCTAAAACGTTACTCTTTTTATTTCCCAAGATTATTTTGAAGTGATAACTAACTTGTTCGTCGGAGTATTTGTAGGAAGGTATGTACGCTCTTGTCATGAATAGATCAAAATGAGTCTTGAGGTCATTACAGGTAATGTTCTTCTATTGCTTCTTTTCATTTGGTTTTTACAATAAATGCAAAGTGATTGTTTTGTTACAAGTAGTAAATACTGCACAAATCCATAACAAATATTAAGCAGTATCTCGCATTTTCTTTTTTATATTATACTGGTAAGGGTTGTATTGTGTTTTGATTTCATTGTTTCTTTTGGTCATATTTGATAGGGAGAGCCAGCTGTTGAGGTTACAAATGAAGGTGTTGATGCTGCAGGGCATACAATTGGTACATCTTTGGAGGTCGTGTTCAAACTTAGAAAAGTTCTCAACCCCAAGAGTGTGATCAAACCAACATCACTAGCTAAAGATTATTTTGAGAATAACATCTATCGAATAAATTCCAGACGAAAGACCTTGGTAAACTCCTATATTTTTTGGGTATTGAGGTAGTCCAATCTAAAGATGATATGGTAATTTCTTCGGGGAAATATGCTATGGATACTTTTAAAGAAACAAGTTTGTAGATAATGCACTCATAGAAAGTAAGTCACTTTAACTTGTTGGTATCGTCCAAAGGTAACTAGAAATACTATGTTTAGTTTGGTAGGACTTTCTAATTGTATGTTGTTCTTTTTCCTATTTCGAATACTTCCCATAAAGGTCAATGTCACTCTTTTATGCTTATAACATCATGTGTTGTTATAATTTCGTCTTTTTGTTTACTCTAAAATGTTACTCTTTTTATTTCCCAAGATTATTTTGAAGTGATAACTAACTTGTTCGTCGGAGTGTTTGTAGGAAGGTATGTGCGCTCTTGTCATGAATAGAATAAAATGAGTGTTGAGGTCATTACTGGTAATGTTCTTCTTTTTCTTATTTTCATTTGGTTTTTACAATATATGCAAAGTGATTGTTTTGTTACAAGTAGTAAATACTGCACAAATCCATAACAAATATTGAGCAGTTTCTCGCATTTTCTTTTTTATATTATACTGGTAAGGGTTGTATTGTGTTTTGATTTCACTGTTTGTTTTGGTCATATTTGATAGGGAGAGTCAGCCGTTGAGGTTACAAATGAAGGTGTTGATGCTGCAGGGCATACAATTGGTACATCTTTAGAGGTCGTGTTCAAACTTAGGAAGGTTCCCAACCCAAAGAGTGTGAACAAACCAACATCACTAGCTAAAGATTATTTTGAGAATAACATCTATCGAATAAATTTCAGACGAAAGACCTTGGTAAACTCCTATATTTTTTGGGTATTGAGGTAGTCCAATCTAAAGATGATATGGTAATTTCTCCGGGGAAATATGCTATGGATACTTTTGAAGAAACAAGTTTGTAGATAATGCATTCATAGGAAGTAAGTCACTTTAACTTGTTGGTATCATCCAAAGGTAACTAGAAATACTTGTGTATTATTTTGCATATATGTGAGTTATGTGTAATTGAGCATTTATGTGATAAAAGTGAAAGCATGACGTGATGTTGATTTTGTTGATGAGAAGTGTGATATGAGATACGAGTGATTATTGAAATATACTTTAATTACAGTCAGAGTATGGTCATTTTGCATCTGTTATTGTCGAGTAATTATGTATAGTCAAAGTGGGGTTGTACTGTATTTTGTATGACATTCATCATGTGTCATTATTACGAAAGAGGCATGTTTGCTAGTTAAGAGTGGAGACTAATGACTTGTCACAAGCCTTGAATTAGGGTTTGGAGCTCAGAGTGGGGGTTCGGAGTTCGCAGAGATGGGGACCCCGTTTGTATGAAAAACTAAATGTTGAGTATGTACCGCATGAATATCAAGTTGAGTTCTGAGTCCAGTTCAAAGTGGGGACCGTGATGAGCATGAGTCGAGTCATTGTTGCATTATATTGCATGATTGTGATTGAATGTGTGTGTTATGGTTGAGATGTGAATAAATGATGTTGGCGTGTTTCCTAACTATGTGGATGATTGTGTAGATGTGTGAATCTAACTTGAATGTGTATGCCCCGTTTATTATTTGAATGTATTACCACTCCTTTTCCGTGTTGTTGTGTATGTGCTCCTATGAAGTACAGATAATCAGGAACCTGAGTAGGAGCTTGAGGCTGAGGACATTGTTGTGCCTCTTTAGTTGGCTTTCGTTCAAGTCTATAGTTGGAGTCGGTCTGATACGTAACATGAGGGAAACTGGTTGTCCTATATTTGTTTTGTTACATATCTTCCTATTTGTTTTAATTTTGCGATGAACTATTTTTTAAACTGATAACTCTGTTGAGGCTTTTATGCCAAATATTTTTGTCATTCCTCTGCTATTCAAATGTGTTTTTTTGGTATTATGTGGTTCAAGGAATTTTGATGTTTTGGATTATGAGAGTAATATCCTACTTGATGAATAACTATATTTTTATACATGTTTTATTATTTAATTGTCGAGTTGAGAATAAGATGTTATATAGTGGTATTATAACAGATCGGCCCATTCGTCCAGGTTTTGACATGATAATTGTTCCCTAGTATGTGACATGTGAGTTTTCGTTGTCGATGCATTGTTTCTTCGGACAATTAAAGATAATGATGCATTTGTGTTCAATTTTTTTGGATTTGGTTCTTACAATATATGCAATGTGCTTTCATCTCTTATGTTTTTTCACTTAGTCTTATCTAACATAACTTCAGGTAACCATGTTGCAATTTAGGTAGGCATAACAAATAAATTCAAATCCTGTGGGGAAAACCTAGGTTTTAACTACAGGATGGGATGTTAATATCCACTTCACACTCACCCACCTATTAAATTTAATTTATTACTCTTATTTTTAATAATTTATTTACACTTCTTAATCTTACAATATAAAAAATAGTAGAATTATTATTTACTTTTTTTAGAATAGAAATTAAATACTTGGTAATCTTTCTTAATGTATTTACCGATTTTTTTCCTTCCTAATCAAGTCTTATATTGCAACCGTCATATGAATGCACTCATCAAGTCTTGCCCATGACTTTTATGAAATCTGTCAAAGTTGATTCCTTCACAATGTGAGAATATTTTACCTCGACTTTCTTGAATTCAATATTGACATACTCTTGTAAGATTCTTTTATTTGAATTTGTTTAGTAGGGTGTATTTAGAGAATCTGGATCATGATCCTTTGTTTCTTCCCTTGTGTTGTCTCCTTACCTTCCATTTCTAGTGTTTCTAAAGGCTTTACTTCTCTTGACCGATCATAAACTTTTCTTCATAATTGAGAAAATTACTCACGTTTTTCGATTCCTCCAACCATAGCTTCTCCATAAAGATGTAATCTAGGATGAATTTTTTCATAAAAGTCCAGCATTTCAGCTCCTACTTTCACATTTCACACTTTCTAAAAAGATGGATTTCAAACTCGACCAAAATTTAGGCATTGCCTCTATACAATTATCTAAACCATTTATTTTTATGGAAGATTAAAATGAAAATTCATTGAAATAAAATAGTCATCTAGCCATTTATTTTCTTAACAACAAATGAATAAATAAAAATAAGAAATTTAAAAATACTCAATGAAGGTGGATGTTTTTTTATCTAAAATTATTGCTAAAACATACTATTTTAATATCAAGAATTGTGTAAATAATAATAGGGTAAATTTTTGTGTACGCATAAATTTAAGATAGGTATTAATATCTTTAATACAAAGTGCTTTAAAATTCAGATTTATTTTAAAATAAAATAAAAAATTGACATAAGATTAAATTGTCATGTTTGATTGGTCAAGGGTAAAGGAATCTTCACCTAATAATAATAATAATAATAATAATAATAATAATAATAATAATAATAATAATAATAATAATAATAATAATAATAATAATAATAATAATAATAATAATAATAATAATTTAGTGATAAACTATTAAAGAAAAAGTGATTGTTTAGCACCGCCTTATTCCGCGAAGCGAAACATTATAAATACAAACAAAGAAACATCGTTGTTTCAATCAAATTATTTGTCTCCCTCATTCTCTTGTTCTTGTTGTATTGTATTCTGGTTTCGATGGATTTACCGCATTCATCACCATGTTCTGAGATTTCGTTTCCATCACCCCCGTCTGCACCAAAACCTAATAAGAAACGAAAGATACCGTTTTTGGATGAGATTCCTCAAATGAACACACTATCACCTCAGGCTCATACTCCCTTATCACTCAAAAGACGCATACAATTCATGGATCAAATTATTGAGCTTGGTGAGATGAAGTTACAACAGTTTCGTCTCACTGAAAAAACCCAAGAAGCCATCGATGCTGAGAGAAAAAGGAAAATCGCAATCTTGATGTCATTTCGGTAGTAACAAGTAACAACTTATTTTACTTTCGATTGATTATGAATTTGTGTATTCTTGATCGTCCGTTAGGTATGTTCTTTTATTTCCCAATGTTATCTTGCATCCATATGTTAGGTTAGGTATGTTATGTTATTTTCCAATATTATTTTGAATTCATTACTAACTTGATCGTAGGAGTCTTTGTAGGTACCACACCTTTGTTGTGCTATGCTCATGAGTATGATGAAATAGAAAGGAAATGCAACATCTCAAAAGCATGGTAGGAAGTTTACTTCTTTTGAATCTATATCGAACTTTAGAGACAATAATTTCATAATAGATATTTAGAATATATTATAATAAAATATAATCTCATTTAGAATATAATCTCAAAAGCATGGTAGGAAGCATTAGTATTTATATATAGATATTTCATAATAAAATAGAATATATTGTAGCATATTCCTATAAATTTCACTTTATAATATAATTTTTATAGTGTTATTCATAAATACGATTTTTTTAAATGTATGTCCGTTTCTCATATTTTAAAATTGTATTTAGAGTTTATTGAGTGGAAATCTTTTCATCCTGCTTTATCCGGTTGATCCACAGTCATTCGATGATAATTTATTTCCGATAAACCATATTTCAACTCTGATTTTCCTTCCTTTCACTATTGTAGTTCTTCTAATTCAACAGATCTTTTTTCACCTAGTTCACATGATATTCTCTATCTTCAGATACTCATATCTGACCCTCAGAATTTCATTCCAAACTACGATGATTTACTGATGGTACCAGAATTAATAGAGCTCAAATTTTATAACTTCGGTTGCACATAATTGTAATTCATCTGTTTTCCTTTCTCAATCATCTTCTCTTGGATCTTGTGTACTTGAGTCTCGTGCATATGGTCAGGTTACCGATAATAAAAGTAGTTTATCTTTCCTCTTTGTTGGCTCATATTTTTGACGCCCATTAAGAATTACCAAAAGTGGAAATTATATGCACAACTGTTTTCGGCCATGAAGTAATATTCGACCAGCTGGAGGTGATTCGACTGGGCTAGGTGAATAAGGATCAACATACAGCTGAGACTCCAGAGGGATTTTTTTAGAGAAAACGGTTGAAAACGATTTTCGATCAAAGATTCAAAATTCAAATAAGGAAGGTAACTTTGCCTTCATCAGAAACCGTGAGAGCACACGTGGAGCATAGTGGATGAATGCGCGCATGCAAGGCGCCATGTGTCTCGACGTGATTGAAGAACCATCAAAGCGGTTATCTCGATCCAGTATAAATATAGGGTCTTAGTGTTAGAAAAGTGTGTGTCAAATTGTGTACAAAAATCTGTAAATTTATCAAGTATTCGTGTGAAGAAGAATCGTAAAGCACGGAATGTACGTTGTCTGCACCATTGTTAGTTATTTTAAAGCAATATAAATTTTTCTTTACTTTTTCCAGAAATATACTTCCTTACTTCTTCATTTCAAACACCCTCATTTTACTTTGTCGTTTGCACTTTTAAGATTTCCTTGTTTTTTCCTTGCTTTCAACACTTACTTTATAGTTTTAAGATTCATGCACTTTCGACATTTACTTTGTCATTTATAAATTCTTTACAACTTCTTTCGTTCACATCACCTTTTTTATTAGTTTTCAAACTCTGATTTGACGCTTATTATTGAGCATTCGTTACTACCACATTTCATTTCAAAACAATTAGCACATGTCCTAGGATCAATCTGATCGATCCTACAAGTAACCAAATTTAGAAATTTGGAAGATCAGCGGTTGTTTACCGATTTTCAAGGTAAATAAATTGGCACGCCCAGTGGGACCAATGCTAGCGTTATGTATTGTGTGTAGTTCTGGTTGTTAATTATTTTTTTTGGAGGGGGGGGGGGAATATTCATTGTATGTTATTAAGAAGTGGTAAAATAGCCATAAACGACGAACAACGAACAGGGAGAGAATCCCATACGAGGATGGCGAATGTGAATGCGCCAGAGACCCAAAACTCTCAAAATCCATCAACTAGTAACATAACGCCCCCTTCTTCTCTGATAGGGACGAACACAGCCACAACGCATGTGTCCGAAGTAGTTCCGTCTATGGTGAGTTTGATGCCTACGCATTCGATCTCCCATACTGAACCAATTTTAACCTACATTGGGCCTATGGGACCTTCTCATACTCCCCCACCAATTAGAGATATTCCAAATAGACCGTTGGTACCCCCTGGTTTCTCAATACCATTTGGTAGTTGAGAACAGTTGTATGGAATACCAACTTCAATGATGGCCAATTTACAGAATGCTGGTTCTACTTTTTCGGAACCGGTGGTCAACATAAATTCTCCAGTGCAAGGGTCTGGGGTTAACATGGGTCGAACCAACCAATCTTCAGGTTTGAGACACCCGACACAACTACCTACTCTTACTAGTAACTCTGCGACAACATGGAGGCAACAGATGGACGAAAGCAATCATGAAATGGTTCAAATGTTGACTCAGACTTTGACCACTATACTGAATCCTCTTATTCAAAATACGACTCAGCTGAATCAACAGATGACATCACAGGTGGCTCGAATGTATGAGTTTCTTGGTATACCTCAGCACCAACCTCCTCCTAGGGATTGGGTAAGAGAGAATCAATAGGCCACGTTTGAGGAAGACCTCACCATTAACCAGGTCCCACAAAACCAAGGGGGAGTAGCAGTACCCCCTAAGATCTAATCACAAGTACCCAGGGAACCAAGGATATTAATGGTGAATAGAAACCAAAATGCTGATGATATCATACGTCAAGTTCGACATGACGATGTGGCAGCAGATAATAACCTAGCAGCTATAGTCGAAAGAATCATGGTTCGAAACGGAGTAAACTTTGGCCTTAGAATGCCAAATTATACGTCGCCTTTATCAGAGTATATATTACAAGTAGAAGCACCCCTCAGGACCAAAATCCCCAAATTCACCAGTTTGCTGGGGATACTATTGAGTCTATTGTTGAGCACGTGGCGAGATATTTAATCGAGGCTGGAGATATGTCAAATAATGAGAGCCTTAGGATAATTTTTTTCCAAGTTATCTCATAAATAATTCTTTCACATGGTTCACGACCTTGCCCCAAAATTCGATCCACACTTGGAACCAACTGGAAAGAATGTTCCATGAACAGTTTTACATGGGGCAAACGAAGATAAGTTTGAAGGAGTTGGCTAGTGTTATACGAAAGTTCACTGAGCCAATTGATGATTATCTAAATAGATCTCAATTACTCAAAGCTAGGTGTTTTACGCAAATACCAGAGCATGAACTGATCGAAATGGCCGCTGAGGGCCTTGACTATTCGATTAGAAAGAAATTAGATACTCAGTACCTAAGGGATATGGCCCAGTTGGTTGACAGAGTTCGACAGTTAGAACATTTAAAGGAAGAAAAGGCCAGGGCGAACAAAGGTAAAAGGGTAGCCTATGTCGATTTCAGGAATGATGACGAAGGTTCATGTCATGAAGTTTCAGACTTCGACGACAATGAGATCTACCAAGCTGAATTGACACAAGGGACACCATATGCGTGCAAAGTTTTAGCCCTTTCGAATGGAAAAAATCCTGTCGAACCTGAAAAGAGTGACAAATTTCCTAAGAAAACTTATACGTTTGATGTTACAAAATGTGACGAAATGTTTGACTTACTAGTCAAAGATGGGAAGATGGTAGTACCTCCGGGTGCTAAAGTACCCCCTTTAGGGCAAAGAAAGAAAAGAGGGTTTTGCAAATACCATGGTTTTTGGGGTCATATAACGTCTCAATGTTTTCTTTTCAGGGATCTTGTGCAGAATGCCATCCAGGAAGGAAGACTTAAGTTCGGAGACAAAACACGGAGCCAGATGAAGATCGACTTTGATCCTCTACAGGTAGCTAAGGCCCATTATACTGAACCAGAGAAAGTAAACCTTATTGAATTCGCTGATGATTTCAACATGACTGAAGTCACTGAAGACTTCGTCAATGGACCTATTATGGCCAGGGTTCATGAGTACTTCGAGCAAGTGCCTCTTGATGATTTTGCTCAAAAGGCTGCAGGAGATGTCAACAACAAAAATGTTGAAGCCTCCAATGCCGAGAACGCTGAAAGTTCAAAGTTAATGATGATTACTAAAGAAACCGCTGATAATTCCGTTCAGATGGACAAGGGCACTGAGGACCTTCAAAAATAATTCCAAAGGTTGGATATTACCGGGGATATCCACATGGAGGTCAATATGGTGGAGTTATCTTAAGAAACCTCTATGGAGGTCGCCGATGAATGTCAACAAGAGGAGTATAACAAGGGCGACTTCCCTCAAGAGGAAGAAACGTTGTCGGACTTCCTCCGAAGGTGTTAGAAAAAGAAGTTGGAAGTTATGTTGTGCCCTAGGTGCAGTGTTGTATTCAACAAGAAAGCAGCTCAGAATCTTGAAGGGGTTAGGAGAGTAAATCACCAAGATGGTCATAAAGCCATCCAAAATCATTTAGTGGGTAAGCCAGGAAGGGATTTCGATCCCAGGATATATCCTGATCCAAGACGCCCCATGGTGAAGCTGAGTGAAACCAAGCAAGCAGGGAAAATTTCAAACCCATGTCCTTCAAGCCTAGTGTCGAGGGGTCAAATGGAAAGTGGGTCAAGCAAACTGATGGCGGGAAATGCGGTTATGGAAAGTGGCAGAACTTCGAGGTTGAAAGGGGTTCGTCACTGGCTTACCGCAAGGAATTTCGGGCCGATAAAAGGAGCTCACATGTGTCCGAGAACTATAAGGGAAAAACCCCTATGACGAGATCTCAGTGGAGAAGAGAACAGAGAAGGCGAAAAGCCCAAAGAGAAGCTGGTGAGAGGGATCAGGCTGAGTCGAGTACCAATGTGACTGTGAAGAAAAGGGAGGACCCAAACTTCGCCAAAAGAGATCCCAATATCCCAGTTAGAACGGCCAGTGAAAAATACAATCAAGTGGCCGCCGAAGATGAATTATTGACTGACAACTTCGACTCTGGTTCGGAAGTTTCCTTAGACATCTTAGTCGGGGTAGTATATGTAATGCACAGGGAATTCGATCGGATTACTGAAGTCTAAGACAATGACAGTATCACAGAGAGGGAGATGGCCGCTCATAAGCCAATATGTTACTATGTGATGAACAACGACTGTGTTGAAGAGCAAAATGCCTTTTTCGAAAGGCCTAGTGAAGCCATGAAGAGCCACCTGAAACCCCTCTTCATCACTGGAAAAGTCGAAGACGTCCCTGTTAATAAAACATTGGTGGATTGTGGAGCCATTGTGAACTTGATGCCTCACCGCATGCTTAAGTGTGTCTTTCTTGGTTATCATCAATCACTAAAAGGTTATCGTTTATATTTTCCTACTCTATAATTATAACTCATATCAGTCGTTGTTACCTTCTTCGAGTTTGTTTCATATTTCGAGTTCAATCATGTAACTCTAGAACCCCTTCAAGAAATTACTCCCACACCTCTTCTGAATGTTATTAATATCCCATCTACCATTATTCTCAATCAGTCCAAGGAGCTTGATCCACTAGATATCACTTCAGTTGATCCTCAAACTTCTCGACAACTACAAACATATCACTGTCATCATTCAACATCTCTCATACTTGTTTACGAGGTCATTATAGACTCTCCTTTAAGGTTGTCTCTATCAACAGATTTGATCTTGCAGCCTGAGCTAGATTTTCTGATTGCCCTGTGAAAAGGTATACGTCAAACACGAAATCCCTCTCCATATTATATTAATGTATGCTAGCACCATTTTCCCATTTACATTATACTTGTATGTCTTCTTTGTCTTCTATTTCTATTCTTAACACTCCAGGTGAAACATTATCTCACCCCTGAGTGGAGGCAATCAATGATTGACGAGATATATTATCTCCAAATAGTGGTACCTGGGAATTGGTTCCTCTACCCCCTAGGAAGTGTTTGGTAGGTTGTCGTTGACTTTATATTGTGAAGGTCGGTCTATATGGTAAGATAATCGATTTAAAGCTTGTTTGGTAGCGAAAGGATACACTCAGATTTTTGGGTTGGATTACAGTGATACTTTTTCACCTGTAGCCAATATACCATCAGTTAGACTTCTTCTCACCATTCGACGATGCCTTCTTCATCAACTTGACATAAAAAAATGCATTTTTACATGGTGATCTTGAAGAGGTTATATGGACCAACCACATGAGTTCGTTGCTCAGAGGAAGTCATCGACCATGGTTTGTAGGCTACGCGGGTCTCTGTATCGTGTTAAGCAATCTCCAAAAGTTTGGTTTGGCATATTAAGTACTATAGTATAACAGTTTGGTATAGCCCGTAGTGAAGTCGGTCATTCTGTTTTTTATCATCACTCATCCCAAGAGTGTATTGATCTTATTGTGTATGTAGATGATATTTTCATAATTTTTAGTGATCAATAGGGGGTATTCCAGTTAAAATAACATCTATCGAATAAACTTCAGATGAAAACCCTTGGTAAACTCCAATTTTTTTTGGGTATTGAGGTAGTCCAATCTAAAGATGATATGGTAATTTCTTCGCGGAAATATGCTATGAATACTTTTGAAGAAACAAGTTTGTAGAATGTTAAACCAGCTAATACTCTTACGGATCCAAGTGATAAAATCCTATCCAATTAGGGGGAGCTTCTATCTAACTTAAGGATGTATAGGAGATTAGTTGGAAATTTGAATTATCTCATAGTCACACGTCTCAACATTTCTTTTTCAGTTAGTGTAGTAAGCTAGTTCTTAAACTCTCCTTTCCAAGAACACATGAACGTTGTTTTCTGGATTCTGAGATACATCAAAGGTTCTTCAGGAAAAAGGTCTCATTTATGAAAACAAAGGACATACTCAGATAGTTGGATATTCTGACACAGACTGGGAAAACTCACTCATTGTTATACGATATACCTCTGAGTATTGTGTACTTGTTGGAGGAAACCTAATATCCTATAAAAGTAAGAAACAAAAAATAGTTGCAAGATCAAGTGTTGATGTAGAATATAAGGTTATGACACTAGTAACATGTGAGCTCGTTTGGTTGAATCAGCTGCTCAAAGAACTTCGATTTGAAAAAACAAAACCAATGACACTTATTTGTGATAACCAAGTTGCATTACATATTGCTTCGAATCCAGGTTTCATGAGAGGACCAAACATTGTCAGAGAGAAGATAGAATCAGGCGACATTGTCACAAGTTTTGTCAACTCTAATGATCAATTGACAGATATGTTTACAAAATCCTTACGAGATCCTAAAACTAATTATATATATGGCAAGCTTAATGCATTTGACTTATGTGCTCAAGTTTGAGAGGGAGTGTTAATATTTATATATAGAATATTCCTTAACCTATCTAGAATATAATAGAATAGAATATACCATTGCATATTCCTTATGTAATTAATATAATACACTGTAAATCTCACTATATAATACAATCTTTATAATGTTATTCAGAGATACTTTTTATTTAAATGTCTCTCACTCTCATATTTCAACAATTTGACTATAAAATTGTGAAGTTATCATGATTTGTTGGAGGTTGTCTAAGGTAGTATGTTCTTTTTTTACTAATATTATTTTGAATTTACAACTAACATGATGTCAGAGTTCTTTAGGTACAACACCTTTGATATGTTCATGATGAGTACCATCAAAATCAGCCTTGAAGTCATTAGAGATAATGTTATTCTGTTTGTAACTCTGATTTGATTTGATTTTCTTGACTTGATGCAAGAATTATATAGACCCAACTTATTAGTTCATAGGTTGATTTCATTTTTTTTAAGGTAATATGTCCTCTTTTTATAAAAATGTGAAGTCTTTTCTTGATTTGAATACTTTTTTATTTAAGGACTTTTTGTCCGTCTTCTTGTGGTAAGCTTATTTATACCATAATAGAGTTAATATTTTTCAGAAGTAAATGTATGTTGGTCTTCTGTGCAGATATGGATCCAATTGACTTAAAACAAAACATATACTTACTATTAGTATTAAATATTTTTTCTTCCTTTGCAAGATTTATAACAATGCATGCGTGTAGTTTTTTCTAAGATATGATGAGGCTCATGATATAAATTTTTGTTGCTTTTAACTATTTCTCTTTGTAATTTGTATTAGTACTACAAAAATTTGTTCACAAAATCAATGAATTTGTTTTCATCTATGTGATTTCTTTGTGCTATCTACCTGTGCCCACTAGATTATGGCTTTTAAATCCTGTTGTCTCTATTTGTTATGATAAAAAGTGTATGTATAGTAAAACTTTTCACTAAGAGATTGCACGACAATATTTTTAACATAACAAAAAACAATTTATTAATTCTACTTTGCAAGTTATGTCGTAAGCTAAATTTGTAAAAAAAAATCAAGCTCTTCAGTTCTAAATGAAATTTGAGTAGTGTCAATGTTTTCTTTAGAAGTTTGAAGAGGAAGAGAGATAACTTTGAAAAAATAGAAAGAACCAGATAAATAGAATGAAACAATTTAGATGAAGAGGTTTTCGGTGAATTTAGTTTTATTTTGGAGTTTAAAATTTGTCTTAAGGAAGGAATTTGAAGAGATTTAATATATTGTTAAAATATAATTTATATGAGATTAATTACTATACACTGTCAGTGTAAAAAAATTTACACCGTCGATTCATCACCATCATCCGTTTGTATTACTTTATAGATTTTTAAAATAAAAGTCAAACTTCTTTTAATATCCGACGTCTATGATTAACCGATGGTGTAAAATCCTTTTACACTGTCAGTGTATTTCAATTAAACTCAATTTATATTGTTATAAGTATTTTAAAAATTAAAAATACGTTAATGATGAAGATTCATTTATTATTATATTATTATAAAATTATATTTTGGAAAAAATAAGAGTTAACCAATATAAATTTTTTTATTTTATAAATTATGCGCTCAAATTTTAAAAATATCAATTTTTGAAAAAATATATATATTATGAGTATAAAATATTCTTACACGGTCTCCTAATTAGGGACGTGTCTCCCGTCAAATCATCCTTTTAATTTTAAAATATCAATATAATATTATAATTTAATTAAATAATTATATAAAATTGTTTTACACGGACAATACACTACTTTTATTTCAAACTTTAAATGAATATATTTTTACCCCCACTTTTTTATTTATCAATGTTGTTGTCAGCTTATACGGGGTTTTTTTATCGAGATAACCCAATTTTTCAAGGAAATTCCCAAAATATCCCTGGTTTCAAAAAAAATCCCAAAATACCCCACTTTTAGGAGGAGTCTCCAATTGAATTGGCGACTCCTCTTAAAACTTGAATGGAGGCGCCAATTGGATTGGCTAGGGCAGGTGCCCTAGCCAATCCAATTGGCGCCTATGTGTAGGTTTTAAGAGGAGTCTCCAATTCAATTGGCGACTCCTTCATAAAAGTCTCAAATGATAAAACCTCCAACATGAACGTTGTAGATCTTTTCAAGACAATGAATTTGGACATAACTTTTGCATCATTTGGATTTTTTATGAGAAAGTTATGGGCACTTGAAGTTGGACTTCTGATTTTTTTCAACTGTTATCTGACCTATAATGTTTTGTATTATCACATGTGTTTCTTTTAGAATTATGAAATTTTGTCCAATATAACAATTGAAGTAGACATCTCAAATTTTCCAATGCACTTGGTCCCACCTCAAAATCATAAAAGATGAAGGAGTTAGATCCTTGGGAAGTTGACCCAAAATTAGGGTTTTAGTCAAAACATGTGTATGTGAATTTTGCCAAAATGGACCAACTTCAAGCCCTTATGTTTGAATTATAAAAGCCTCAAATGACAAAAACTTCAACATAAAAGTTGTAGATCTTTTCAAGACAATGAATTTGGACTTAAAGTTTACATCATTTGGATTTTTTATGAGAAATTTATGGGCACTTGAAGTTGGACTTTTTCACATTTCAATTGTTATGTGACCTATAATGTTTTGTATTATCACATGTGTTTCTTTTAGAATTATGAAATTTTATCCAACACAACAAGTGAAGTAGACATCTCAAACTTTACAATGCACTTGGTCCCACCTCAAAAGAGTAAAAAATGAGTGAGTTAGGTCCTTGGGAAGTTGACCCAAAATTAAGGTTTTAGTCAAAACATGTGTATGTGAATTTTGCCAAAATGGAGTTTACACAAAGAAACCTAAAGTTTGGAGTTTACACAAAGATAAATTTGATATAATACGTCTTGATATTAATAAAGTTTGGAGTTTACACAAAGAAACCTAATGGTGATGACCAAGATCACCTAACCGACCTCCGGTCCCACATCCCCTAACTACCCTAACCCTTGGCCCTAACCCATGTTGACGATTCTGCACCGGTGTTTGTTCATCTGAGGGGCCAGGAGCGTCACTACCAACTACAGGAGAATGTCCGTTGAGGTATTCAGACAACTCAGCATAGTCTTCAGTATGCAATGATGGTGTATCGCCGTAGCTGAGCTCATGACCCATGCCAGAGAAGTTGGGATGTGGTTGACTCATGGATGGGCGACCGGGATGGTTGAAGGGAGATATGGGTGTGAATGATGCGTCTAGGAAAGGTTGGAAAGGTTGTTGGGGGTGTTTGTTAGATATAGGGTTGTGGGATGTTTTGGTTTTGTGATGTTTGGACTTCTTGGCTACAGTAGGAGGAGGGGCGGTTGGTGTTTTGGCTAAGGCGACTTTGGTAGGGTGATGGTGTGGGTGCGAAGTGATGTTGGGTCTCAGGTTGATGGTCAATTTGCTGGTGGTGGTATGGGGTATGTTCTTGGTATTGGGGTTGGGTGAATGACATGTTTTGGTTGTATGTTTGTGTGTTTATGGAATGGAAAGTTTGACGGATAGGGGGTTGTGAGTAACCGGGCTGAGAATGTTGTTGGGGGTTAGATGTTGATCCTTCTTGTGTGTAACTTGCCTGGCGTGGGTCGTAGAGGTACATATCTTCGGCGATGAATTGAAAACCAACCGATCTGTACCAAGCCATATAAGTATGACTTAGTTTTACCTCATTTGGCATGACTGCGTCAGTTAAGACATGGTCATGACGGTGCTTCCACTTGCGACACTCAGATCTTGCGAAGTTTTTCCAAGGGTTGAAGTTCCATTGGTCGTTCATTTTACGCATATGCCATTCTCCTAGGCTAGCTGGGGGATCTGGGATATTCTGGACCATACCGAACTGCAGCTTCACACGATCGGTGTTGTGCATCTCCACAGTTGTGAACCGTATTATTGGTGTGCATGTTGTCCATACAGCTGCGTCTTCAGCGTTGACCTCATGGTCATGATCCAGATTAAGGTATGGACGCCAAATGAACTGAAATGTTAAAGAAGATAGGATTATAATGAATGTAGAAAAAGTTAACATAATATAACGAAATAATTAAGTTATTTTTCTTACGTCTATCGGTCGAAGGTGATCCAACAGGTTGCGATACTGAGTAATACAGTGTCTCGGACATCTGTTGTAACTCATACCACGTGCCGACCATCTACACCAAAAAGTTAAAAAAAATTAGTTTGAGGTAATAAACTTTAAGGAAGTAAGTAAAGATATAGCAATTTAAACAACTTACTTTTGTGCATATGGAAAAGTGAAAGGGTTGTTATTGACCGGTGCTAAAGACGGTAGTCTTGACCAACCCGATGCTTGTAGCAAAACAGCACATCCATAAAAAATGTAGATGTGTCTTTGTGGGAGTTTTTGCACAACGAACTATAGAGGTAGGCTAGATAAGCAGATCCCCAACTGTAACTTCCTATTCTATCTACATTTCTAAGTAGAGGTGAGTACATAATATGCATGCTAGAACCACTACCTTCGGGAAATAAAAAGGATCTTATTAACAACATAATGTAACACCTAGTTTTTATTATTCGAGCATCTTCGGTAGAATGCTCATCTAAGTATAAACTATTATAATATGACTTTAGGCGTGAGAGTAGTATACCTTGACCTCTAGCATTATCATCTAACAAATCAGTGTCTAAAAGCTCCATGCAAATTGAATTTGCATAGTTGGTCTTACCATTAACAGCTTTGCCTTCAATTGGTAGTCCTAAAAGCATGTAGACGTCTTCTAACGTCACGGTACACTCACCGGTTGGGAACCAAAATGTGTGTGTCTCTGGCCTCCATCTTTCGCATAAGGCTAGAATGAACTTGTTATCTATAGACCAAGACATAATCTTGATAATATGACCAAAATCGGCGAGTTCAATATAAGGTTGAATCATCGGGTCCATATGGACATATTCGTTGACCCGAGTTCGAAACCTTGATACATCCTATAATAGAAAGAATAAAACACTTGACTAAGTTGGTATGTCAAAATAAAATGGGGTTGGTGAAGATGAAAGATAAAACGTTAACAAAAGAAAAAACTTACATATATTGCGATGTTTGCAACTGTTCCTCTATGTGCTTCGCCCATTTTGAGTAAAGACATATTGTTGGGGAGTTGGTGTAGATGAAACTAGAAGATGTTGTTGAAGATGAAATTGTAAAAGAAGTATTGTAGATGAAGTAGTGAGAGTGATGGTGTGGAAGAAGTGTTGAAGGAGTGGATGTATTTATAGCCAAATGGATGGGAGCATGAAAATTTGTGTTTGCATGGTGTCTCCATATGAATTGGCGACCATGTACAATCCTTAAGAGGGGTCGCCATTCAAATTGGCGCCTCTATAGGGACATGCATGCAAGGCTAGGTCTGAATGCTTGGTTTCGAGGTCTGAATGCATGGTGTCTCCACTTGAATTGGCGACCATGTACAAGGATTAAGTGGAGGCGCCAATCCATTTGGAGACACCATCTGCATGTCTGACACGTGGTTGTCTTGTCTCCTACATACTGAACAAGTCACTTGTTGATGGCTTGCATGGTTGACACATCATCTCTGACTATCTTACATGTCCGACCTGTGGTTGTCTTGTCTCCTGCATGCTGAAGAGTCACTTCTTGATAGCTTGCATGGTTGACACATCATCTCAGACTATCTTGCATGACTGACACATCATCTCAGACTATCTTACATGTCCGACACGTCATCTCATACTAGCTTGCATGTCCGACACATCATCTCAAAACTAGCTAGCATGTGAGACACTTGTACCATCTATTTAAGTGTCTTACTATCAACACCCAAGACACTTCACTCACATTCATCTGCAGTAAGAAAATAATTTTCATCTCCACAATGTCATCTTCATCATTATATAGTGTCAACGTTCACTGCAACGGTGAAACTTTCGAGTCTGAGCTTCATGGTTTCTGTTTTCGAAACACTGATACCATTAGAATCATGATCAAGAGAAATGCAACCTTTTTGCATTTGAAAAAAAGAATACAATCCTTTATAGGATCGAGTATTGTGTCAAAGATCACATATCAAAATCCAATATTTTTTGAGAATGGTCAATGCAAGTTTTTCCCCTTAAGGTACGAGACGATGAAGATGTTGAGTACATGTTTGTTAGTCATGAACATTCAGGCAACAATTGTATCGAGTTGTACATTACTCTACAACCATGTATACCATCTCAACAGTCTCAACTAACCGATCAGGATGAAGTTGGTGAAGATGATGCACAATGGTCAGATGAACTCAACCCAGAAGTAGAAGTAGAAGTCGACGTTGTTGATGAAGAAGAAGAGGAGACCGAGATACAAGTTGATCACATGCTGAACAACGACGATGAAGATGATGATCAACCACCACCAATACCTCCTAGTCATGTCTACAATCCGCCTCAACATATGACAAATATGGATCTTCACGATGATGAAACATCCAACAGTGTCTTTTATAATCTGTATCCGAGATCAGAAGGAGAATTAAAGGTGGGAGACATGTTTCGTACCAAAGAAGAATGTGTTTTGGCAATCAAAAAATTCCACATGAACAACTCTGTTGACTTTACAGTGTAACACAGTGATTCTAGAAGGTATGTTATCGAATGTCGTAACATTCTCCGCACAGTTGCATTATAACTAACGTTGAACAAGATCACCGTAAACTGAGCACAACTTTGATATGTCAAGACATTCTGCCATTGATAAATAAAGACCCATCAGTGAAGGTGAGTATAATTATATCCCATATCAGAACAACATATAATTATACTCCATCTTACAAGAAAGCATGGATTGCGAGGACAAAGGCTGTTGAACAGGTTTTCGGCAACTGGGAGGATTCATTCAAGGAATTGCCACGGTTTTTATGGGCACTAAAAACATATGTCCCAGGAACTGTGGCAATTATGGAGACAGTGCCAGCAATGATGCCAGACGGAACCTGTGCTACAGGTAATAAAATATTTCACCGTCTCTTTTGGGCATTTGACCCGTGCATCAAAGGTTTCGCATTCTGCAAACCTATTATTCAAATTGATGGCACTTGGTTATACGGAAAGTACAAGGGTACTTTGCTCATGGCGGTTGCACAAGACGGTAACAACAATGTCTTTCCCATTGCCTTTGCTCTTGTTGAAGGTGAAACGGCTGGTGGATGGGGTTTCTTTCTTCGACATCTCAGAACGCATGTGGCTCCACAAGCCAATCTCTATTTGATTTCTGATAGACATGCTTCCATTGAGAGTGCCTACAACAACCATGACAACGGATGGCATGATCCTCCTTCTACACATGTCTACTGTATCAGACACATTGCACAAAACTTCATGCGTGCTATAAAAGATAAGAATCTTCGCAAGAAGGTGGTGAATGCTGGGTATGCTTTAACTCAACCGTCATTTCAATATTATCGTGATGAAATTAGACTGTCTAATGAAGACGCAGGGAGATGGATAAATAACATACCAGTAGAGCAGTGGACAAGAGCATTTGACGGTGGTTGTCGATGGGGTCACATGACAACAAACATTGTGGAATGCATGAACGGGGTTTTCAAAGGAATTCGAAATCTGCCGATAACCGCCTTGGTAAGATCAACCTATTATAGGTTGGCTTCTATGTTCGCAACTAGAGGTGAAAGATGGAGTGCAGTGTTAATGTCCGAGCAAGTATTCAGTGAGTGTTGCATGAAGGTCATGAAAGAGGAGAGCGTCAAAGCTACCACACACGATGTAACAATCTTTGACCGTCATAGACAAAATTTCAGCGTCCAGGAAACAATGGGCAACAACGAGGGGAGACCAAATTTAGCCTACGCTGTTAGACTAAACAGAAGTTGGTGCGATTGTGGAAAATTTCAGGCCTTCCGCATACCTTGCTCCCATGTCATTGCAGCATGCGCTTATACTCGTCAAGACGCTTACAACCATTTATCTGATGTGTACAAGGCCAACACAATCATGAATGTATATACTCAAAGCTTCTCAGTACTACCAATGGAGGATTACTGGCCTCCATACGAAGGAGATATTATTTGGCACAATGAAGAGATGCGTAGAAAGAAGAAAGAAAGGCCAAACAACACACGTATCAGAACAGAGATGGATTCCACAGATAAAATGATAAGATTATGTAGTATCTGTCGTCAACCAGGACACAACAAAAACAATTGTCCCAATCAAGGAGCATCATCTAGGTCTTAAGCTTTTTGTAACATTGTATTTCTGTAACATTCAATCATTATATATCATTAAGTTCTTGTTACAACAAGTTTCACAACAAACATCAGTACAAAACATCTGAAAACATAAATAATTCTAACTGATTACAACAATCAAATTAATGTCGTCTCGACCGAACATCGTTTCCCTAGCATCCTTATCAGTCTTCATTCGCACCCAACCAAAGATATTGTCAAGTCTCTCAGTACTTCTGATTTTTTCCCCTTCTGATATTTTCCCATCTAACCATTGAACCAACTCCCTCTTCAGTTGATCGAACATGGTGATGTTCCAAAACAGCATCAGCATTTGAGGTTTGTCTCTCGCATAAATCACCTTACCGTATCGGCGAAGAACACCAAACATGATAGCCAAATGATTATATGAGCTGTGGAATAATTGGTCACACAACGCATCTATTTATAAGACAAAATAGGCATTTTATGAGGGAGTCGCCAATTGAATTGGCGACTCCTGTTAAAACCTACACATATGCGCCAATTGGATTGGCTAGGGCACCTGCCCTAGCCAATCTAATTGGCGCCTCCATTCAAGTTTTAAGAAGAGTCGCCATATGAACAACTTTCATGTTCATCAAAAATCCATTTGAAACTTGGAAGGTCATCATTCATTTCAAAACATTATAGATCATTTTGACTGAAACCCTAATTTTGGGTCAACTTCCCAAGGACCTAACTCACTCATTTTTTATTCTTTTGAGGTGGGACCAAGTGCATTGGAAAGTTTGAGATGTCTACTTCAATTGTTATGTTGGACAAAATTTCATAATTCTAAAATAAATACATGTGATAATACAAAACATTATAGGTCAGATAATAGTTGAAATGTGAAAAAGTCCAACTTCAAGTGCCCATAACTTTCTCATAAAAAATCCAAATGATGCAAAATTTATGTCCAAATTCATTGTCTTGAAAAGATCTACAACTTTCATGTTGGAGGTTTTGTCATTTAAGGCTTTTATGAAGGAGTCGCCAATTGAATTGGAGACTCCTCTTAAAACCTACACATAGGCGCCAATTGGATTGGCTAGGGCAACTGCCCTAGCCAATCCAAATGGCGCCTCCATTCAAGTTTTAAGAAGAGTCGCCAATTCAATTGAAGACTCCTTCTAAAAATGGGGTATTTTGGGAATTTTTTAAAACCAGGGATATTTTGGGAATTTCCTTAAAAAACTGGGTTATTTCGGTAAAAAAAAACCTTATACGGTATCATTTGTCTTTATTTAAGGCAAATTCTTAACTACCTTTGTTGTTTGAGAGGGCGCCAAAGCCCATATGATAGGAATATATAGGTGGCACTTATTTATAAATAAAAGAATTTTAATTTTTTTAATTTTAAATATAAGTAAATATCAATAAATCTAAACATAATTAATATCTTTATTTTAAAATTATCAATACATTAATTATTTAATATGGTTAGTGGATGATAATTTAGTTTTAAAAAAATTTAATTGTGTATTTGTTTTAAATAAATTCAAGACAATTAAATATATTAATTATCATTCTAAATGTAAAATTTATAGTTTTTATTTATAAATCATACTTGAAATAGCATTCAATATTATGAATCAATGTGAAAGAATATTCTTGAATTAACGTAATTTGCAGTTAAAAGAATGAAAATATTTCATCATATTCACATACTTCTTTGGCAATCGTAAAGGAAGAAATAATCAAATATATATTTTATTTAAGGGTAAAAAATTAAACTTATATCTTATGCATTTTGTTGTTAAATTTAAAATTATCTTAAAATTGATTTATGATCACGACGATTTAAGAATGGTCTTGAAACAAAACAAACAATCCTTAAATGAGTAAAAAATTGTGACGGATAGTGAAAAATATTGAACAGTATTAGGTAGGACAACGTGGCAGGTCAGAGATGATTTTTACCTTCTGAAACTCAAATCCGATCTTAAAACAATCCATGTTCCTGCCCTAATATTTATCAGGACTGAAGAATTAAAACTTAAATTTGTCTCAAAGCGATTCAGATATCCTCCCTCACCACCATTTATTTATGAAATTAATTTTTTAAATAAAAATATTTATTTTTCTAAAATAAAATTATATTATAAATAATAAAATAAAAATATATCAAAAACTTTCAAAATATATCAAAAACTTTTCATGCATACGTTTCAAATATTTTAAATAATAAATTAAAATTAAAATATCAAAATATTAACCACATATTTAATATTATAAATTATCAAAACTAAAATAATAAAATAAATGGAACGAGATCGATAATGGATTCAGGAAGAGTCCTTGTGTCCATATTATCCGATTCGTTCCTATATTTTATATTTGGGAAAAATTCAAATCCAAACTTATTCAAAATGAGTTTTTCCCGTCGAATTCGGGACGAGTTCAAGTGGATACTCGTATGCATGTATGTATTATGTTGCCATGCTTAGATAGAAGAAGAAACATTACTTAGCAATTAAAAAAATTAAATAATTAATTTTAAAGAAAATAGAATATGCAGTATAAATTACACTTTTAACAAATCTTCATCGTATTTTTCCACAAATCATACTATAATTCAAATTAATAATATAACATGATTGCATGATTTATTTTTATTTAACGATAGTTTAAAACTAATTTACAAAATACATTACCATTAAACTCTTGATTTAACAATGTTGTTTGTTCTATTAACTTGTTGTCTTTCATATAAGTGGATTCTTTTAATGAGTACAAGTCACTCGAATATGAGTACCCCACAACTCACTCGAGTATGAGTACCCCATTAAAATTTTAGGTATCAAAGTGTTCACGTTATTTTAAATACGTTCTTGTTTCATAGATGAGATAGAGAGAGGAGGAATGGTTATGAAATCTAATAGTATACTTTTCATTTTTTTTATGGAAGATGTTTGATAAAAATAAATCTATATTAAGTAAAATATCTTTCTTTGGAGATGAAGTATAGTTTATACCATATTATTTATAATTTTTTATTTATAAGATAAATATATTTGATAAGTGTAATTTTTTACAAGTTTATAATTTACTTTTATTATTTTTTAACATTTCATATCTTAATTCAAGTAATTTTTATTATTTATTATTTATTCTCTTAATTTTATTATAAAAAAATTAATTAATTTAGCATAAATATTTAGGTCATTTCATATTTAGAAAGTAGTTCAATCACTAATTTTATAAAATAATATAAATTTAATTAATTATTTTTTACTTATTCTAGTACAAAATTAAAGACCGATGACATGTAGATATGAATCTCCCCGGTACGAAAGTGCAGATCTCCAGTATGGCAGAACAAGGGGAGTTTTTTTTACCAAAATATCCTTGATTTTTAAAAAATTCTTAAAATAATTATGATTTCAAAAAAAATCTCCAATATACCTCACTTTTTAGAGGAGGCGCCAAATCAATTGGCGTCTGCTCTTAAACTTAGAGAGGAGGCGTCAATTGGATTGTCTAGTGCTCCTTGTGTTGTTAATCCAATCGGCGCCTATGTGTTAAGCTTTAAGGGAGGCGCCAATTGGATTGACACCTATGTGTGTTTTGTAATTTTTTTTAAAAACATTCTACATGATAGACAAAGTCGAAATCAGACCAATTCATATTAATATTAATACCCATTTACACAAAAAAGACTGATGTTGATGACCGGGATCACCTAACCGACCTCGGGTCCCACATCCCCTAACTACCCGAACTCGTGGCCCTAACCCATGTTGATGATTCACCATAGGTGTTTGAGTATCTGAGGACCCAAGAACATCACTATCAACTGCAAAAGATTGCCTCAGATAGTCAGACAAATCAACGTAGTCTTGTGTATGTATCGAAGGGGTACCACCATAGCTGAGTTCATGACCCATGCCAGAGTAGTTGGGTTGTGTTTGAGTTGTTGGAGGGGCGACCGAGACGACTGAAGGGAGACATTGGTGTGAATGATGCGTCGAGGAAATCTTGAAATGATTGTTGTGGTGTTTGGTAGACATATGGTTGTTGAAGGTTTTGGTTTTGAGATGTTTGGGCTTCTTGGCTATGGTAGGAAGAGGGACAGTTGGTGTTAAATGACCATTGAGTATTTTGACTAAGGAGGCTATGGTAGGGTGATGTGTTGGGTGCATAGCGATGTTGGGTCTCTTGATGATGATCTAGTTGTTGGTGGTGGTACATGGTATGCTCTTGGTATTGTAGTTGAGTGTATGGTATGTTAGGGTTATATGTTTGTGTGTTTGTGGATCAGAAAGTTTGATGGATAGGGGGTTGTGAGTAGCCGGTCTGACAATGTTGTTGGAGGTTAGATGTTGAGCCTTCTGGTGTGTAAGTTGCCTGGCGTGGGTCGTATAGGTACATATCCTCGGCGATGAACTTAAATCCAACCGATTTGTACCAAACCATATAATTACGACTTGGTTTTTCTTCAGTTGGCATCACAACGTCGGTTAAGATATGGTCATGGCGGTGCTTCCATTTGCGACACTCAGATCTAGCGAAGCTTTGCCATGGGTTAAAGTTCCATTGGTCGTTAACTTTGCGTAGATGTCATTCTCATAGGTTTGTTGGGGGATCTAGGATGTGTTGAAGCATACCGAACTGCAATTTAACACGATCACTATTGTGCATCTCCACAGTGGTGATTCTTATGATCGGTGTCTTACTATCTACATCCAACAATCAACATAAATTCATTTGCACCAAAAAATTAATTTTCGTCTGCACAAGAAATATTACAATGTCATCTTCACTAAAATATACTATCAATGCTCACTGCAATGGTGAGACATATGAGTCTGAGTTATACGAGTTTTGTTTTCGAAACACCGATACTACCCAACTTACGATCAAGAGAAATTCAAATTTCTTGCATTTGAAAAAACGAATTGAATCCTGCATAGGATTCGGTCTTGTGTCAAAGACCACGTATCAAAATACATTTTTTTTAGAACAATCAATGCAATTTTTTGTCGCTGAAGGTACGAGATGATGAAGATGTTGAATATATGTTTGTTAGTCACGAACATTCTGGTTGCAACTCTATTGAGTTGTATATTACTCTTCAATCAAGTATACCATCTCAACAATCTCAAATAACTAATCAAGTTGAATCTGGTGAATTTGATTCAGAAAACACAGATGACGCCGACCCAGAAGCAGAAGTCAACGTCATTGATGAAGAAGAAGAAGAGACCGAGATACAGGTCGATCATATGTTGAACAACAACATTGAAGATGATGATCAACCAGCGCCATTACCTCCAAGTCATGTATAAAATCCACCTCAACATATGACAAACATGGATCTGCATGACGATGAAACATCCAAAAGTTTTTTTTATAACCCATATCCATGATCAGAGGGTGAGTTAAAAATGGGAGACATGTTTCGCACTAAAGAAGAATGTATGCGAGCTATCAAAAAATTTCACATGAATAACTCTGCTGATTTTACTGTGAAACACACTGATTCGAGAAGGTACGTCATCGAATGTCGTAACATCCTTTGTAAGTTTCGGTTGACTGCATCTCATAAAAATAGAAGCAACTCTTGGGAGATATCTTCTATAGACCCACCTCACAATTGCATTGCAACTAACGTTGAACAAGATCACTGTAAATTAAGCGATGCATTGATATGTCAAGACATTTTGCCGCTTGTTAACAAAGACCCATCAGTGAAGATGAGTATAATAATATCTCATATCGTCACAAGATATAATTATACTCCATCTTACAAGAAAGCATGGATTGCAAGGACAAAGGTTATTGAACATGTATTCGGAAACTGAGAGGATTCATACAAAGAATTGTCACGGTTTTTATGGGCTCTAAAAGCATACGTACCAGGAACTATTGCAATTATGGAGACATTGCCAGTATTTACGCCAGACGGAACATGTATTGCTGGAAATAGAATCTTTCACCGCCTCTTTTGGGCGTTTGAACCGTGCATCAAAGGTTTTACATTCTGCAAACCTATTATTCAAATTGATGGAACATGGTTATACGATAAATACAAGGGTACTTTGCTTATGGATGTTGCACAAGACGACAACAAAAATGTCTTTCCCATTGCCTTTGCTCTGGTTAAAGGTGAAATCACTGGTGGTTGGGGTTTCTTTCTTCGATATCTCAGAACACATGTCGCTCCACAAGTCAATCTTTGTTTAATTTCAGATAGACATGCTACCATTGAGAGTGCTTACAATAACCATGATAACGAATGACATGATCCTCCTTCTACTCATGTCTATTACATTAGACATATCACACAAAAATTCATGTGTGCAATCAAAGATAAGAACCTTCGCAAAAAATTGGTGAATGTTGGGTATGCTCTAACTCAACCGTCATTTCAATATTACCGTGATGAAATTAGATTGTCTAATGCAAATGCAAGAAGATTGGTGGATAACATACTAATAGAGCAGTGGATAAGAGGATTTCACGGAGGCTATTGATGGGGCCACATGACAACAAACCTTGTGGAATGCATGAACGACGTATTCAAAGGCATTAGAAATCTACCAATAACCGATTTGGTCAGAACAACCTATTATAGGTTGGTTTCTACCTTCGCAACCAGAGGTGAAAGATGGAGTGTAATGTTAATGTCAGGTCAAATATTCAGTGCATGTTGTATGAAAGTTATGAAAGAGGAAAGTATCAAAGCTAGCACACACGCGGTTACAGTCTTTGACCTCCATAGGCAAAATTTCAGCGTATAGGAAACAATGGACCATAATGAGGGGAGGCCAAATTTATCATATGTTGTCAAACTAAACAGAAGTTGGTGCGATTGTGGAAAGTTCCAGGCCTTCCGTATTCCTTGCTCCCATGTCATTGCGGCATACGCACATACTCGCCATGACGCTTACAATAATCTATCTGATGTTTACAGGGCCATTACCGTCATGAATGTTTATAACAAAAGCTCTTCAGTTCCTACCAATGGAGGAATACTGACCTCCATATGAAGGTGGCATAGTTTGGCACAATGATGAGATGCGAAGAAAGAAAAAATGACGGCCAAACAGCACGCGTATTAGAACAGAAATGGACACGGCTGATAAAATGATAAGACTATATAGTATATATCATCAACCAGGACACAATAAGAACAATTGTCCCAATCTAGGAGCAACATCTGCATCATAAGATAGTATCTCCTTTTAACTTTTGTAACCTTAGATTTTTATATATCATTATCTTTTTGTTACAACAAGGTTAACAATAAACATCACTACAACATAAGTAAACTTAAAACATATCATTTCTAACTGATTACAACACTCAAACTGATGTCATCTCGTCCAAACATCATTTCCCTAGCATCCTTATCAGTTTTGACTCGCACCCAATCAAATATATTATCTAGTCTCTCAATACTTCTAATTTTCCCCTTCTGGTATTTTTCCATCTAACCAACGAACCAACTCCCTCTTCAGTTGATCGAAACTACATATGTTCTAGAAGAGCATCAACATCGGAGGTTTGTCTCTCGAATAAATCACTTTTCCATAGCGGCGACGAACACCAAACATGTTTGCAATACGATAAAATGAGATGTGGAAAAATGATTCACACAACACCTCTATTTATAACACAAAAAATTGCACATTACACTGAGGCGCCTGACCAATTGACACATCCTCTACCAAATATAACATGGGCGCCAATTGGATTGGCAACACCATGTATTGTAGCCAATCTAATTGGTGCCTCCTCTCTAAGTTTAAGAGCAGGCACCAATTGGTCTGGAGCCTCCTCTAAAAAGTGGGGTAGATTGGGAGATTTTTTTAAATCAGGGGTATTTGGGTAAAAAAATTGAACAAGGGTGTGCTTGCAAGATTAACACTTCAACACCAAAGTCAGTTAGACCAGAGTGGTGTAACTTTCAAGAGTGAGTGAAAATGTATCTCTTATGGAACATATACGAGTTTATATGTGACGAATGGTGAAAACCACTTCCTCTTGACGCGACGATGAATGCGAGAGATTATTAGATTGAATCCAATGGATGATGATAAACAAGTAGCTCGGGTATGTTATGCGGCCTTCTGACGAGGGTCCGCATGTCCGTCGTTCTCCTGTGAGGATATTATGGATTGGGTTTTTGGTGTTTGGCCAGTCTTATTGGGCTGTTTGGCCGACCTTGAACAATAAACATAAGTCCTTGATATCATGTATGAAACTAGGGTTGTGACAGAGGCTTTGAGGCCGACCTTAAGACCGTTTTTTTTATCACAACGTACTTGGATTGGTCCCAAGGAGACAAGGTCTAAAACATGTTTAGTGGAAACAGGTGACCTCGAGAACACGCACATTAAAATTTTGTCTTGTAACATAAATATTTTTCTATGTAACTTCTTCACATGGGCTTAGGCTCGTTATGTTAAGGAGTTGCGACATTATTATATCAATCGAATGCACTCAAGTTGCTTTATGGGATTGAGGCTAATTTTGAGTCATTGGTATTATACTAAATCTTAATTGTAGATCCTCACTTCCTAGTTAGCTATAAAAAATATATCAAAACATCATAAGTCACTCTTTTCGTTCCTTTTGAAACAAAGATTTATGTCTCCATTTATTCATGTAATATCAGTTTTATAAGTGATTTGTTATTTGTTTCTTTCGACCTTTACTCTAGACTAGGGAACATTTATTAAACTTTGCAGTTTTCTCAAGGAAATACCTTTTTTCTCTACCTTTTAAGTTATTTCCATTTATTTCTAGCTGTTGACAATATAGGAAACCCAAACATTGCTTTCATGGAATTGTTTAGTAGGTATGATATAAGTGATGCTTCTTCGTGAATTAGAGTCTAGACCCTGAAATACTAGAAATGTATCATTTATAAGTAAGGTATCTTTCTGTAGACTTTATAAACACTACAGATAGTTTTTACACAGTGTGGGTCTCTAGAGGGTATACCGAAGGGTTGTATGGTTAGCTTATTTAGGATTGACATCATGGAATTTTGGACGTATTTTTTTATTTCCATGAAATTCTCATAACAAACTCAAAGATGGTAGGGAACATCAGAATAAATTAAAGGTCTGTGATTATATTAAGGCCTTTAAGTGTCAGTATAGTCGGGAATCGAATGATGATAAGGTTAGGTGGTGGACTAAGTCAAAAACTCCATTTTGGAAGATGTAAATGGAATCAAAACCCACATCTCATAAATGATGGGGATGTGGACTTAAAAATAGGAAGCAGATGGTTCACCGATAATATCAATATTGTCCCTAACCTTCTTGGAACAAGGTTACGTAATTATGTATCTCTCTAACAATACTGGAAAACATAAAAATTTACATTGATACTGCATTATCTTTAATCTCATTTTTTAATAGTATTTTAATAAGAGAATAAAAAAAAAATTGTCATCTACTTTTAAAATCTATTTTATTGTATAAACTATTACAATTTAAGAAAATTAATTGATATTTGTTCGAATACAAATATTTGGGTTAAAGCAATTTTTTAATTTTACAAATCAGATAACACTTGTTTGATGAATATTTTTCTTTATTTTTTTAATTACTATTTTTAATAACGTTTCTCTTAAACAAAATAGGAATTAATTATTTTCGATAACTTTGATAATTTTTAATAGTTTAAAAATTTTAAAAATATATAAAGTTGTAATGACTATGAAGAATGTGATATAAAGTATGGAGGAGAAATCATTGTGTTAAAAAAATAATAAAACCATTTTTTTAAAAATAAATTATAAGAATATTTAAAAAAAGAAAAAGAATAGTATTAATAAGATTTAGCTATATAATATTTTAAAGTCGAAGAGATAAATTCAATGTTTTAGAAATCACATTGGACCTGTCGATTGAACCGATCGAATAAAAAATCTAAGGGGTCATTGGTATGGTTCAATTGATGGATCAGATAAGATATTAATCAGTGAGAATTGACCAAACTTATCAAAATCGATAAAAATTGAAGAACCGATGGTTTTTAAAAATCGACGGATTAATTGTTTGCTTTTTTTAACAAAATACGACTCCGTTTTGATAAAAGAATTTTAAAAAATTAAAATATAATAAGATTTTGCTTAAAACTTAATTGGAACACCTTTCACCCCTTAAATCTAAATTGTATGCATTATTTAGTTATTCAAGTTGATTTTATTTAGATTTGTATTATGTACTATTTTGTTGTGTGCGATGATTATGTTTAGAATTTGAGTTTAAAGAATAAATTTGTTAAATTATGATATTTTAAAATCTTGAAATTTTATAGGTGTCATGATTTTTTTTAGAGACTAGATCATTTGGTTCGACCAATTTAATAACTATACTTTTTCTTTATATAGACTAGTTTATTCAACCGAATTATCTAGATTAATCTGGATTAATGATGCAGTTCGACCAATAACATAGTGGTTCGACCAATAAATTAGTGATTAAGTACTCTTATTAATTTGATGACCAATCTAATTTTCAAAATAGTGAATAAATTTATTTGAAATGAATTTTTATTACTTTGAGAATTTAAAATAAAATTAAAAAATATAATAATAATTAGAAAAAAAAAGTAAAAAAATGGGGTTGCACGTTTAATAGAATAAAAGGTTATATAGTGAAAATAATTAAGAAGCACAAAAAGAAGCATACATGAATTAAAAAAATCATATTTTTTAAAATATATTTTTTTATCTTATTTTAAAAATATAAAAATTATTAAAATTACATTAATAATCAATTATAAATTTTATGTGTTTTTTCTTCAAATTTTATAATACTAAAAATTGAAAAATAAAAAGCAAAATACAACTAAGCTGTTTCATTTTTTGCTTTTAAAAATTAAAAAATAAAAAAGGATTTTTAAAAACATCTTTTACAAAATATTATATTCAAATAAGTTTTTAAATTTTAAATTTTCAAAAACTGAAAAGAATTTTTAAGATGAATTTCAAACATGCACTTGATGTTTTCTTGTTTTTGGGATAAGTATCACTTATGCTCTTTTAATATTATCTTTGTTTATAAAAAATAAATTCTAATATTTCACATTTAATTAATAAATATGAGTATAATACAATAAAAAAACTCGCAAAACCAATTTTAAAAATTATGGTTTCACCTAAACTCGAACCGAATGTGGGAGATATGGTTTTCAATACCAAAATTGCAGTTAGGTTTTGGCATGTTATAAATTTGAATTGAAACCAAATTTGAGAGATGTGATTTTCAATACCAAACTTGCAATTTGGTTTTGACACGTTTGTTCAAAGTTTTATAATTGGAGTAAAGCTCATTTATTATATTTTAAATTTGTATTAACTTTTTTCCTTTTGGATTGAGTATCTCTATTACTCTATTGACTCAATTGCTTATAAAAAAAAACTACACCACAAAACCAAGTGATAATCTAAGATGCTTTTTAAATTTTCAATTGGATTAATTAGTTTTTATTAATGTGCCGCTTATTTTATATTTTTTTTATAAGAAAGTCTTATATTTAACGTGAAAGTTAGTCTACACCATCCTCATTCTACATTAGGGTTGTTTGTGAGTGTGAGTCGACTCATGAATCTATTGATCCAAATCAAATCAACCTATAAATTATATGAATTCATTTATTTACGGATATATCAAATTCAACCTATAATAATCAATATAGTTTTGTTTCGAATATCAAATTTGAATTTTATAACCTGTTGACCTAATTAATTGATGTGACTTTAATAACTTATTATTTTTATTATTATTTTAAATAAAAATATAAAATTAATATCTCACTAATAATCATAATCTTTTTCAAAAAAAATTATTCTCTTCCAAAAATACTAATAAATCAATGAGTTTATGTAATTATAAGATTAAATGTTGTTTCTTATTTTCTTTTATATCATTTCCAACTTATGTATTTTATGAAAATAACGTATCTTGTTAAATTTTATACTATTATCAAGTGTTAGGTTGTGTTGATGATTTTTATTAGATATTGTATGATGTGTTTCATCGATTTTAAGTATTGTAAATGAATATGATTGTATTGAGTTGTGTTGCATTTTTTTTAAATCAACAAAAAAATTCATAAAAACAAATTTATATTTGAAACACAATCCACGAATCCAACCCATAAATTAACGGGTCAGATCGAACCAATTTTAACAATAAAATTGTAGATTAGTCGACGAACTCATTCTATTTAAATTTAAACGGACTACATAAAATATTAACTCAAATTCAATCAACCTAACTCATCTACTCTCCTAATCTATACTATATATATTTCACTATATTTTAATACAATTTGTGCACTTCAAAAAAAAAATGTTGCATCCGTTTTCATTTTCTAAGGCCAACCATGTTTCTACCAAAAATTTATCTTCCCCACTAAATATGAATACCACGTCGTTCCACTTCTCCAGAAAAGCTCCCACTTCTTTTTCATTTCCTTACAAGTCATTCTATCCACATGCACTTCAGTCAGCGAGTGCTAGAACTTCTTCACCACTCCTTGATAATGTCAAAGATAGCAAAAGGTACATGCAACTTCTCACTAAAAACTGGTATATATTTTCTGAGGGAACCTTTAATACAATAAAGTTAGATATTAATATTTATTTACTAAGTGTGTAATTTTTTATAGATGCATCTAAAAAATTACACTAGAGTTTCACTTTCTTATGATTAAAATATATTTATGATTTTATTTGATGACTGTAATTTTGGACAAAATTATCTAAAATAAGAAATGATAAAGGTTATTATATATTTTATCTGGATTTCGTCTGAAGACAAATTTGAAACATAATATTTTAAATATTGACTATCTTTGCAATATGTTAAATGTTTCTAAAGATGTAATATAATTAAAATAAAATATTTTGATAGAAATTTTTGTTTTAAATTATTCGGAGATGCTATTCATGTGATTTGATGTTTAAAAAAATCATAACACTGTCTAATTTTACATGAGACATTTCTATCAAGCTATCTCATATGATTTTGGATTTGATTATTTTTCCTTTTAAAAAATTGAATTTTTTTTAAAATGAGATTTATAAAAATATTAAATTTTGTTTAAATTTGTTTTTTTTTTATAAATTAAAAGATTAATATTTATATTCTGTAATATAAATATATATTATTAAAAATTAAAATATAGTTGAAATTATAATTTTTTAAAAGACACGTCTCATTTATTTTTATGAAAATTTATTTAAAATAATTTTTTGAAGTATTAATATTCATAAAAAGTAATATTAAAATGATAAAATATTTAAAATAGTATTATAAAAATAAATATTCAAAGGAATTTTTTATTTGAAACATTTTTAAAGGTTTTAAACAATAACTATCATTGATTCTCAAACAAATTTAAATATTTTACTAACAAAACTGAATAAAAACAGTCTCTCTCATTGATCCTCATTTTTTTGGACAAGTTTCTAAACCCATCATAATAAATAAATAAAATATTATAGAAACAACTATTTTGGTCTTGAATTTATGAAGCGTTGGGAATATATTTCTATAGGATATTATAATTGTAAATATTTTTTCATGAGTCACTTTATTTGCAGTTATATTAACTAAATCGACTAATAAAAGAATGTTAGTTTGTTGTAAGTTTAGAAAATGTATGTCGGCTTGTATCCAAAAATTCATAATTAGAAATACAGACGACAATATGGATGACAAACACCATCAAAAATTTACTGTTATAGTATGAAAGGTCTTTTTGGCAATAATGAGAGTTTTAAAATACTTTTTTTTTTAATTTTTCAGAATTTTCATTTCAATCTACAAATATAGATTTGTTGAAAAATTCGGTATTTTTTGCATCATTATCATTTTGAATATAAAATAAGCACTAGATTTTGTATGAATTTTGTTTTAGTAAAAAACTTACAAAGGTTAAAGGTTAGATAACTAAAATGATTTATCATGTTACAAGACAATAGATTAAGTAAGGAACACCAACCTCAAACTAAGACTTCTTTTTGCACTTACAATTCATCCTAAAGATTGTTTTCATACTTCTTTAAGTTTTTCTTTTTTCAATCTTAATGTTTCAATTATAAATGTTTGTTATTTACAACGTAGCATCGAATATATATATTTTTTGTGTATGCGCTCTGATTGGTTAGTGTGAGGGTATTATGCGGGTCGCTAACGTTTCATGTGAATTAATGGGTTGACAATATTTCAAGTGTTTATAATCATTACGTGGACGACAAAGATTCATTTATAATCAAAATTGTATCACTATGTCCCTCAGATATTTTTGAACATCAAAGGTAATAGGTTATTTCTTTTTTAAATAAAAAATAAAATAAAATAATGACTTTCTCAACCCTTTGGTTTTCCGCCCACTCGAGATAATTGATTACTTCTATTGCAGACCCAAAAATAAAATGATGAACTATAAGGTGTATCGCTTACGTATTTTAACTTTCCACCAGTTTTTTTTGGGTTGTAATATTTCTAAGTATGATTAGGAATATGTTTCTCAATGTTGTCAGCCAAAGAAATAATTAAATCATTAAATTTTTGCCTTAGATGACAATATTGAGAAATTTTTCTAAAATATAAAAATTGATTACAAAAAGTGGAATCAACAACAACAACGTCATTCCATTAGATGAATTGCAGAAGCAGAAAAATATTTTGTTCAATGTTTGTAAAATTAGTTTTTTCAATGAATGAATGTATCAACAACAACAACATCAACACACAATAATAAAACAAGTCCTCAATAGTTGCAAATTAGTCCTTAATAATTCCCAACTTTAACAAATTGGTCCCTTTAAAATTTTAAAATTTCAAATTAGTCCTAATTTTTTAAATTTAAAATTTGGCCCTAAAACTTTAAAATTTGTAAAAGTGACCCAAAAATCTAACAATGATTTATGTTAATGCTTTATCCTAACAAATTTTTTAAAAAAATGAATGAAATTCAATTTAATCATTTGAATCGCTTAGAATTTTAAATTCTTTTAAAATTTCCAATTACCTCGTTCAAACACACTCTTAAAGTGAGAATTATTTATAATTACATCTAGGTATATCGATGTGTAAAAGAATGGAAGAGACAAGAAACAAAATTGTAAAAAACAAAAAATCACATGCCCATTGGGGCCATTAAAGCCGTAATGCCCATTATAGGTGTGGCCCGAGGTTTCCACTATGCATCTCATGGTGGAAAGGCCCATTGTTATTGTTTAGACAAAATGATGATTATTATTGATGTTGCGATTTATTTTCGCGACTCTTACCATGACTACTAGGACAATTACATCTATCGTAATTGGAGGGTGCATTGTTAAATCCACCATGGCTGTCTATGCAATTTGTGTTCATATGATTTTGATGATGAAAATAATTGAAAAAAGAACATTATCTTGAGATGTGAGAAATACAAAATTGTTCCAGATGGTTGCACCAATATTTGATAGTTGATTAGAGAGCAGTTTTAGATGTTGCCAATACAATATAGTATTAGAAAATTTCTCGATCCTCACTTGAGAAAAGTCTTGTTCTAGATAGAGTGCACTTGAATTCTTGTTGTAAAAAATTTAAATAGTCGGTTCCATGAAAGTTCAACCTTTGAATCATGCTCGATGATTATGTTGAGCAAATTACCAGATATAGTCTCGTAAATCTATCGTTGGACAACTACATCAATATACGACCAAAATTTAGGATTTGTTTCTTTGAGAGAGGATCCGGAGTATCATCCATATCGGAAGGAATGAAATGACCAATGATTTGGTAGACTCTGATATGTATCTTAAAGAGATATGACTATATATTGACTTTTTTATATATAACCTAATTTGATGAAATTGGTCATATTAGAGATAATGAGGATATGATGAGTGACATGAGTACGGATTATAGTAGGAGCCGAAGATGATTTTGGTTGTGAGAAAGCGATTGAAATAGAGTATCAAATTCTACAATGAAATAGGAAAAAGGCAACGAGTGTTTCAAAGAGATATCTTAGTGCTTAAAATAATAAATTTTTAAAGAAAAATATACATTCAAATGTGCTGAAAATTAAAATACTTAATTTTGTCTACATATAATTACTTTATTTAAATACTTAAACAATAACCTTATGAAATTTATTATCATTACTCTTTTGAATAATATTGGTACTGACTTTTCTAATGATTATTTTTGGAGTTGAAATGCAATAAGGAAATAGTGTTCAACAATGAATAAGACAATATTTGTTCATTCTTAGGTTAAAGTTATCACAAGCATCTTGTACTAATTTGGCTTTGTGATTTTGCAGCAAGAATAAGTTCTTCGATGTAGAACTAGAGGTTCGTGAGTATGAGTTGGATCAGTATGGTGTAGTCCATAATTCTGTTTATTCTTGTTATTGTCAACAAGGTGATAACTCATGACCTAATTCTATCTCTCCCTATATATATATAATCTCTCCATCTAACTTCTATTAATATTAACTCTAGTAAAAATATTATACATATTTTTAAGTTTATTTAATTTATTTCACTTTGATGATGAAAAAAATTAAAAATTAAAATTTTATATATAAACCACTTGCATGTATATCATCACACCTTTTTTTTCTTTACATACAAATAAGATAAAGATCAATATGTGTATCTTAAGATAATTAATAAGTCGGTCTCATATATATATATATATATATATATATATATATATATATATATATATATATATATATATATATATATATATATATATATATATATATATATATATATATATATATATATATATATATATATATATATATATATATATATATATATATATATATATATATATATATATATATATATATTATATATATATATATATATATATATATATATATATATATATATATATATATATATATATATATATAAAATATTGAAATCTATTATATAAAATTCTAAAATTATTATTTTTCTATCTAGATTATATTTGATGATCTAAAAGTTCTTTTTACCAATTTGTCTTTCGAATTTTCTAGTTAATAAAATTGTTTCGGAAATTAGATATAAAAAAAATATAGGAATATGATGATAATACAAAGATATAACATAAAAAAATACAAAATTAGAAAAAAAAAATAGGATCGAAAATAACACAATGTAAAAATTATTACAATATATAAACTACTATCAACCACTTCCACGACCCCAACACACCAAACATTTTCCAATGTATATATTTAATTATATTTTAGAATACTCTAACATAATAATTCCATATTTTAGGTTCTTAAAAATAACTCTCAAATCTTTACCTAAAGCATCTCACACCGTACGGATCTAATATTTGGGGGATTATGTACATTTCAGGTTCTTAATAATAACTCCAGGCATTTATCTAACATATCTCCCCCTATGGAACTCATAATTGAGGGATTGTGTACCTTTCGAATAATTTATTGGATCTGGCTATGAACCCGGATATGGGATCCATATGTGGTCTATATATAGGGGTGATAAAACGGGCTTGGCCCGTTGGGCATGCCTGCTTTTCCCGCACTTTAGTGCGGGGCGGACCAAGGATTTAGGCCCTTGCTCTCTAACGTGTCCGCCCGCCCCGCCCAATTTTCTTCATGGGCTTTTGCGAACACGAGCATTTACATGAACGTTTTCATTTTTAGACTTAAAAAGAAAAGTGTCTGTGAACTTTCCCCCGCCTCTTCCTCACTTTTTTGCAGGGGACAAACCTAAGTTTTAGGCTCGCATCATCAACTATGATTGTCCCGCCCTGCCCCGTTTTTTTACAGGCTTTTGCCGGGTGGGCCTTAACGAGACGAGCATGCCCGTTTTCCACCCCTATCTATATATGATTGAGATAAGCAATTATGACTAATTTGAAATATCAAACACAAAAATCTTACTCGTACGAGCCTGATTCTCAATCATTATTAAGTGGTGGCGATATGAACAATCAATCAAATTAAATGCCTTTAATTGAGTTTCCTTTCAAGATGAATCAAAGTCACTGTATAAAGAGAAAAGTATCATAGGGATAAAACACACACAATTTCACTCTGTGAATCAATTCCAACTCTTATTAGCCTAGCACAGGTAGAGTTATTAATTAGTGTACCCATTGTGTACAATAGTATAAGAGGAAAAAAAAGGAAAAACTCAAATACAAATTTAAAGTGTTTTTTTACTAATGCATTTTGTAATAAAATACTACAGGATATAGTACTTCTTCAACATATATATATTTTCAACCAACACCAATGAATATATACTTTTTTTACATGCTTAAATTGATTACTTATATACATAATTTTTTTTATAAGGTTGGAGTGATTTTATGAAAAGCATTGGTATTAATCATAATGAAGCGATTGAAAGTGGTTCTGCATGGGCAATGTCAGAAATATCTCTCAAATTCATTGCACCTCTAAGAGTAAGTCATGTTAAATATTTTGGTCAATTTTATTCGTTAAATAAGTACATATGTTTATTTATATAAATGTTTTAATTTTAAAAATAATATGAAATTTTTCAATGCATAGATTTATTTGTCAATATTTGTTCTGATTTAAGAAAACTTGAAACCAGAGTCGAGACAAATTTATTGTAAGGATTAGACCTTTAAGCGTTTCAGCAGCTTGTTTTTGCTTCTCTTGTTTCATCTATAAGCAACCAAACCAAGAGGTTTATTCCCTTATTTACACTATTATATAATTATTTTTTCCCTATCTTTGAATATATTTCTTAAAGCTTCGTGAATTTGATGACAGCCTATTCTGGAAGCAAATGTCAAAGGGGTGTATCTGAACAGATATTATCGTCCTATTCGTATTTTGAAAGATATGAAATTTAAAATGGTTAAATTTATCAATGAAAATGATATTTAATTCGTATTATTTGTTATAAAGAATAATATCAAAGATATCATGGTCAGTTTCATAATAGAAGTACGCCTGTAAATTTCATCCAAAAGAAACAAAATTGGACACATTAATTTGTGCTATATATCAAATATTTTATATTTTATATATGTTCTCTTACATTTATTTTAAGTTTAATGTTTGTCTCTATGATTTAAAAGTTTTAAATTGATCTCTTGTTGTTAATGTAAGGTTAAGTTGATCCATCTTAGCGTATCTAACTTGACAATTAATATGTTGACTTTATATTATATTTAGTGTCTTTCTTATTTCATGTTTTATTTTGGACCCCGAAACTTTAAAACTTTCAAACCATTACATTAATTTTACATCATGATTAATTGGTCCTTTCTTTAATTTTAAAATTATCCCCACAAATAAGATATATCGGTTGAAATATACTCTCCTTCCTCAATCACTTTTAAAATTTTAATTCATTACTGAAATTTAATCGTTAAAAAGAGGAGGTATTAATCGTTGGCTGAGTGGTACAAAATCTAACAACTTCAACTAAATGAAAACTAAGTTATAAACTCATTAAACTAACTAACAAACTTAAGAATAAAATATAAAGAGTTAACAAAATAAAAAGTAAACAATACTTTTAATACTCCCCCACAAGATAATGGTGGTTGAGACACAACTTTGAGTTTGGTATGGAGATCTTGAAAGGAAAAAGTACAAAGAGGCTTGATCGGAAAATAACAAGTATACTATTTTACCTTTGTAGTAATACTGAGAAAAGTTCCTCGAATGTCGATCTCAATGACTGCTTGTAAATATTGAGTTCTAATTGTTGTTCAATTAAAAAAAAAACTAATGTTGGGAATTTTTTATGCGAATATATAAAAATAATTGCAAATAAAATAAATAGTGCAGAAAACGATTTTTGACAGATATGAGTAATATGCTAGGAAATGTGTGTGATTTCTTCTTGTAACAACTCTGAGTCACTATTGCAACAATAAATATCAATTAATTAATATCAGTTCTTAAGGGTGTTTTCTCCTCATGCCTTAGTTAAAAAACCTTTAATCATTCATACCTAATCTCTATGTCCATAGAAATTAACCGGTGAAATTAAACATTATTATATCAAGAACAAATTGGTTTCTACAGGGTATCTCTAGTCCTAGGTAATATCTACTGTAGAATAATTTCATGAAAGCATTACCAATATCGGTCCAACCAAATTGATAATCATATAACAATCTCAATTGTTCTGAAAGAGAAAGCATTGAGAACATCACGAGAATAAATTAATTATGAAAAATAATACTGTTATTGCAAATATAAACTCAAAGTCATTACATGTTCAAATCAGGGACACCCCATATCATTTGGGGGTTTAACAACTCATAGTATTCAAGGAAATCAAATGATAAAATATAGACATTACAAGTATTAAGATAAAATTTGATCTTCAATTGCTTCCGCTCATGAAAATCCCGTCTCCCCCAAAACCTTGTTTTCTCCAATTCTGAATCATGTGATTTTTGCTTCCAGAAAAAAGTGTGTTTTCTTGTCTGAAAAACTTCCTTAAATAAACAAGTCCCTCTCTTTCCTTTTTCTCCTCAAACAAATCCGCAAAAGTCAATAACATTAGGTTTCCAATTGACTAAAACACCCTTCACTTAATATTAACAAAAGAAAAGACATAATTGCTTTTTTTGCACGCATGTCCGCTACGACCCGTAGTCGGTGCTACAGGTGGCCATAGCAGGTCTCTATTTATGATGATCCTGTCTAAGCCCTCTGCTACGTCCCGTAGCAGGTGCTACGGGTGGCCGTAGCAGGCCATTATCTTTTGTGAAATCAGGGCTTTTGTCTCATACCTTCCACTACGGCCCGTAGCAGGTGCTACGGGTGGCCGTAGTGTGCCCCCTGTTTGGATGGACTTTGTAATATGGTTCAGGGCTCCCTACTACGGCTCGTAGCAGGTGCTATGGATGGGCGTAGTAGGCCTACTGGAACATGGGAACACTTTTCCGATTATTTACGCTTCTCCTTAATTTCTGCATCCGATCGTACTTGAATACCTGTTTGAACCTTAAAAACAGTAAAGGCACGCAACCAAAGCGTAACATGAGAAAGATAGAAATAACACTTTAAAATGATGAAACAATTAAATTAACTATCGGTAAAAGAAAGTGACTCAAAAGACCACTAACTAAGCACAAATTCCTATAGTTTACCTAGATTTTTGCCGAATAAGTGATATAACATATAACATAAGCGGTGACTGATCACAACCCTAAACTTAGCTCATTGCTTGTCCTCAAGCAATGTTCAAGACAAAATGAACATCATGTCACCCCTAAAAATAGTTTAAGATTTAACTTTTACCACAATACTGATGAGATCTTTTACAACTTTCTCATTCTTCTTCTTTCAGGGTCCCTTGCTCTCCGCATTTAATTGTTCTTCCACACTTCCACATAGAAGTACTACTTCACTTTTCAGCTTGTTTCACACTCTCATCCATACTCTCAAGGCTAAAGTGTTGCACTCACAATTTCATAATAAGCAATACCGACTCATAAGCTTGAATGAATTCTCCTTTCATCTCACCTGCATACTACACACACTTTTAAGATCTTTCAGGTTATAACAGGGCTTGGGTTAAGGTGAGATAGGGAAGGGATAGAAAACGAATTTTGGGTTCAGAGTCGATGTTATTATTCTTTTCACTGTGTTTATTATAAAGTACCATTGACATTTCTCTTCTTTTTTTTCCAGCTCAACTACTCAGTTCTTTTTCTTTTTGTCTTTGACCCGGTACCTTGTTGGGTCGGATCCTGGCTTAGAGGTACAAAATGTTGTTGGAAAGTGGCATCTTCCTCCATGGTGTCACCTGCAACAAAATCATCCACATTATGGTTGTCCTCTTCTTCGGGGACGACACTTGCATTCAACCAGTTAGAGCGATCAATAATACTTACTCTGCTTGGGGAAGGTAGTTCAAGAACAAACCGACCATGACTCATCAGTGAATAATTGTTATTCATAACATCAATCATCCCTTGGTGAATGAGGGACTCCATATCAATTTTTGCTTTACTTGCAATAGGAGTATCAGAGGACAAATTGAGGCCATATCCGAGATGCTCTACAATTTAGGTAATCATACCCCCCATGGAAATGCCTCTGGTGGGTGCACAAGCAACTCTGCCCAAATAATTAGTCGCGAATGTAGCAACATTAATTATCTCATTATTTTCCATCGCATGCAGGAAAAATAATTCCCTCTGAGTGGTCACCCCGGTACCATCGCCTCGGCCAAAAAGAGTGTATGCAAGGCCTTTTTGGGCGTACCAAAAGCAGGGGTTTTGAATCACCGACGACTTAGCGGCTGCAAAACTGTACCTTGGACTACCTGTATTGTGAGACCAAAAATGTTTCATGGGAAGTCATCCGGAACAGCTTCGGGCCCGTAGGTGGGAAATTTTAGGATGTCTCCTAGTTCCTCAACAAATAACTTATGATTTTCATTAAAAAGGAGAAATTTTAGGGTACCAAGTAGTACCTCACATTTCCAAGCCATTTTCTCTGCAGCTGAAAATCAAGAGTGCTAAAAAATTCAAGAGTAATGCGCTCAAAAGTTGGCGCTTCAAAATGCATAAACTCTAATAATCCTGTCACATGAAACATCTGATCAACCTCATATTTCAAACCTAAATCAGTTAAGGTTTGTTCACATATATACCTGGTTGGCATGATTTTTCGCCGCGCGAGTACCGAATATCTTATTGCTTGACCCTCGTCTTCAAATACAATGTTGTGAGGGTTAGATGTACGGGTACCGTGCTTCCGTGTTCTTGAAGATTCTTCTACATTAGTTCTCTTTGGAGGAATCTTGAAAATTGACAATTTGAAATGTGAGCTTCATAGAATTTAGTACCCGAAATAATAATGAGGAGGGAATTTTACGAATGTTTTATGAAGGGTGCTTGAGGTTTTGAGTGGTTATTTGGGTAAAGGTGGGAGCTGTAGGTGGTGGTGATAATGAAGTTCTTGGTAATTCTTGAGAGAAAAGTGGAGGTAGGAGATGAATATGAAGGGATTGGATGGAGAGAGAAGATTTTAATGGTAATGATTTGTGATTTAATTGGGGGTTAAAAGGATTTGGTAAGATATGATGAGAGTTTATTGGGTAGTGAGTGATAAGCGGGCCCAAGGTGAGAGAAGTTGGAGAGTTGAATAAAATTCAAAAGCTTTTAAAAAAAATCTGAATTTTTTCCGGCAGGCCTGCTACGGGCGACCGTAGTAGTTTTCTGTCTTGCTAACATTTTTAGGGCCTTTCCTGCTACGGGTCGTAGCATCTGCTACGGGCGCCCGTAGTAGGTTTCTGTCTTATCCAGAATTATGAGGGTCCCATTTGCTACGGCCCCCCGTAGTGGGTTTTTGTTTCCCTTGTTTTTGAGTGGTTTTCAAGGGTTCCTGGTTTGGCCTGCTACGGGTCGTAGCAGCTGCTACGGGTCGTAGCAGCTGCTACGAGCACCCGTACTAGACCTCTGATTCTTCCTCAAACTCTTGGTTTTATTGACTGTGTGGCTTTTTATTCCGGGTACCATTCTCTGTTTCGACTCTTCTTCAATTTTTCTGAATGTAATTCCTTCTGCCTCCCCTTATTAAAACACTGCATATCACCTGACTAAACAAAACACACAACAAAAACAAAATAGCTTAGTATGTAAAAGTGTGGGTTGCCTCCCACGTAGCGCTTCATTTAATATCGCATGGCTCGATGGTTCACCATACTATTCGTGTAGACGAACATCCTCTACCAGGCCAATTCCTTGTCCTTGGTGATAAGGCTTCAATCTCTGCCCATTGACTTTAAAAGTGTCCCCAGTTGCCTGATTCTTCAATTCTATTGCATCATGAGGGAATACTTTGTTAAAAACAAATGGTCTTGAACATCTAGACTTCAATTTCCCTTGAAATAGTTTCAACCTGGAATTAAACAAGAGAACTAGCCGTCCTTCCCAAAATTCATTCCTTTGAATCTTTCGATCATGCCATTTTTTTTTGTTCTTTATACAGTTTGGCATTGTCGTAAGCTTGATTCCTAAGTTCTTCCAACTCATGGAGTTGAATGATTCTAGAACCCCCCCGCTTTGGAAATATCATAATTCATAAATTTTGAGGCCCACAATGCTTTGTGCTCCAACTCTAAAGGAAAATGACAAGCTTTTCCGTAAACTAACTGATATGGAGACATACCTATTGGAGTTTTGTATATGGTTATGTATGCCCATAATGCATCATCCAACTTGGTTGGCCAATCCTTCCTGGAAGAGTTTACAATCTTTTCTACAATTTGCTTGAGTTGCCTATTTAGACACTTCCACATGTCCACTGGTATGAGGGTGGTAGGGAGTGGCAATTTTGTATTTCACATTGTATTTCTTGAGCAGGTTTTCCCTGAGGCAATTCAGAAAACGTGTTCCTTCATCGCTTATCAATGCTCTTGGTACTCCAAACCTCGTAAAGATGTTAGCTCTAAGAAACTTAACCACCACTTTGGCGTCATTTATAGGCAAGGCCACCGCTTCTACCCATTTAGATACATAATCCACCGCAACCAAAATATATTTTTTTCCACATGACAGTGGAAATGGTCCTATAAAATCTATGCCCCATACATCAAATAAATTTACTTCCAACATGGGTTTTTGAGGTATCTGATTTCTCTTTGAAATGTTACACGTTCTCTGACATCTGTCACATTCTTGTACTATATAGTGGGCATCCTTGAAAAGTGTAGGCCAGTATAACCCAGATTGGAGGACTTTTGGTATTGTCATATCCCCACTAAATGTCCTCCATATTCTGAGTCATGACATGCTTTTAGGACGTCCCGCTGTTCTTCCTCTGGAACACATCTTCGAACTAGCTTGTCTATCCCCTTCTTGTATAGGAATGGGTCGTCCCACAAATATAATCTGCAACCATGCAAACACTTTTTCTTTTTGTTATAATCCAAATCCTTAGGGATTACACCACCTACCAAATAATTCGTATAGTCTGGGAACCATGGGATACCAGTAATTGCCAAGAGGCATTCATCTACAAACTCAATCTTAATAAGACGTTTATCTTCAGTCTCTTCAATCAGGGACATCCGGGATAAGTGATCAGCAATAGTGTTTTCACACCCCTTTTTGTCCCGGATTTTCAGATCAAACTCCTGAAGGAGTAAGATCCATCTCAAAAGCCTTGGCTTTGGTTCTTGCTTAGCAAATAAATACTTTAAAGCAACATGGTCAGTATAAAAAATTACTTTAGATCCGAACATGTATGACATGAACTTGTCAAAAGCATAAATCACTGCTAGCAACTCCTTCTCGGTAGTTTCATAATTTGTATGAGAGGATTTAAGACATGACTCTCATAATAAATCACATGTAACAACTTATCTCTTTGTTGTCCTAATACTGCCCCTATTGCAATGTCACTAGCATCACACATAATTTTGAATGGTAGAGACCAATCGGGGGAAATCACTACTGGTTTTGACACTAACTTACTCTTCAATGTTTCAAAATCATCGACATATTCTTTATCAAACACGAAAGACTTGTCTTCCACAAGAAAACTAGTCAACAATTTGGCTATTTTAGAGAAGTCTCTTATGAACCTGCGGTAGAAACCTGCATGTCCCAAGAAACTTCTGATGCCATTCTTATTCACGAGAGGTGGGAGATTTGATATTACCTCTTCTTTTGCTTTGTAAACTTCTATTCCCCCCTGGAAAATTTTATGCCCTAAGACTTTGCCTTCACGCACCATAAAATGACATTTCTCCCGATTGAGAATTTGGTTAGTCTGTTGGCATCTTTCTAACACAAGAGAAAAGTTAGTTAAACAGTTATCAAAAGAAGAACTGAAAACAGAAAAATCATCCATGAACACTTCCATATGCTTTTCAAGCATATCACCAAAAATGGATGTCATACACCTTTGAAATGTAGCGGGTGCATTGCACAACCCAAGTGGCATCCTCCTGTAAGCAAAGATATCATAGGGGCATGTGAATGTTATCTTCTCTTGATCTTCGGAAGCTACTGCGATCTGATTATATCCTGAATATCCATCCAGAAAACAATAGTAGTCATGACCATCCAATCTTTCCAACATTTGATCATTGAATGGGAGAGTAAAGTGGTTTTTCTTGCTGCAATGTTCGACCGTCTGTAATCGATGTACACTCTCTAGCATGTAACAATTCTTATGGGAATCAACTAATTTTGTTCATTCATGATAACGGTTGTTCCCCCCTTCTTAGGTATTACATGTACGGGACTCACCCATGAGCTATCGAATATAGGGTAAATAAGACCTGCATCTAACAACTTCACAACTTCCTTGCGAACCATTTCTTTCATTGCAGGATTAAGTCTCCTTTGTAGTTGGACAAATGGCTCGTGATCATCCTCCATCAGTATCTTGTGCATGCAAACTGTCGGACTAATACCTTTCAAATCTTCGATTGCCCATCCAATAACACTCTTGTGTTTTTTACGTACTTGGATGATTTTTTCTTCTTGGAAACTTTTGATACTAGAATTTATGATATCTGGGAATTTCTCTTCAGTGTCAAGAAAAACATATTTGAGATGCTTCGATAGTTGTTTCAACTTTGTACCCTTCTTGAATTCTTGCTTTTCTTCTCCGGATTGTGGTGGTCTTAAATCTTCCCACCGAAGCGGTTTGGATCTAATCCACTGAGGTTGTGCTTTCATCATGGCTAGCACTTCAAATTTTGTCTCATCCTTCTCTTCATCATTTTCAAAAATTGATAGGCTCAATACCCGTTCCAACGATAACTGTGGTGACTTCATTGGACTTCCCTAAGAAATCACTTGGTCTATTACCTCTATAGTATGGCTGGTACCAATATCATATTTGTATTTCATAGTGTTTCAGACATCAATCTTCAATTCTTCATCATAGACTTTTAGAGTCATCGTTCCTTCTTCTATGTCTATCATACATCTTCCCGTCTCTAGAAATGGTCTGCCTAAAATGAGAGGAATCTCTTCATCTTCAAGCATTTCAATAATCACAAAGTCTATTGGGAAGACAAATTTGTCTATATTCACCAGAACATCTTCTACCACTCCATAAGGTCGCTTAACTGAGTGATCAGTAAACTGTAGTGTCATCTTAGTGTCTTAAATCGTGCCAATACTCAATTTTTTGTAAATAGATAAAGGCATCAAACTGACACTAGATCCCAAATCAATAAGCGCTTTTTTGAAAGTTCTATTTCCTATAGTGCAAGGAATAGTAACTGATCCTCTATCCTTCTTCTTCACTAGTATTTTCATCCCCTGCAAAATAGCACTACATGTTCAGTTAATAGAATGGGCTCAATGTTGGTGGGGCTCTTCTTTGAGACGATGTCTTTCATGAATTTAGTGTATAAGGACATTTGCTCCAAGGTCTCAGAGAACGGAATGTTAATCTCAAGTTTCTTGAATATCTCCAAGAACTTCTCAAAAGAATTCTCATTATACTTCTTCTTCTTTGTCCTTTGAGGATATGGGATTCTGATGGTTGGTTTTGGGTGTTTCTGCTTATCTTCCTCCACAACTGATAATATAACAACCTCTTCTTATTTTTTTCTCATGATCTCTTATTTCTAAATCCATTTATAGCAACTTATCCTCTTCCACCTGTTTATTCTCAGAATTCTCAACAAACTTACCACTTCTGGTTACAACAACACTCACATTATTATGTTCTCTTGGATTTATCACAGTTATAGTAGGTAGTGTATATGGTGCTTGGGAACCGACTAGTTATTGAAGCTACACGAATTATACCCGAGCGTATCACACGCTCAACGATACAACAGAGTCGCCATCGAACTTTATTTTTTCTTGAAGGAAAGGGAAAACATCGATAAAACTCGGGGGAAGGAGATAAGGGTAAGGAAGTCGGTTATACAAGGGGAAAGTATTAGCACCCCTAACATCCATTGTACTCCATGGGAACCGTTTTGAATGTTCTTTGCAAGAATGGGTGTTACTATCTGAAGATTACTCGAGAAAAGGGAAACAAGGGGTTAATAAATAGATGTGAGAAAAAGGAAAGGAATAGATAATTGTGCTCGCCAAGGATTTGGGCCCTCGTGCCTACGTATCCTCATTCGTGCAATGAGGAAATCAGAGCTCTGTAGTTCGTGGAACTAGGACGGATGCGTTAGTTGTTTTTAGTGAACAATATTAACATTCTCATTCTATTGTTAACTTGCTTGTATGCTCGAGCATGAGAGTATTAAGCGTCTTTTTGTTTGCGGTAGAATGGATGAACTCGGATCACACTCTAGCAATTAAACATTGCTTGCTCGCACATGGCGACTTAAGCATCATTCACGGTAGAACGGGTAACACGTCCTTTTTGAAAAGGTTTTAAATTGAAATGAATTCCAAAGGCAAAACTGAGTTTGATGAGGTGAGTTTACTTTTATTCTGAAATAAGAGTTATAATTTGAATCATACTAAATTCTATAAATGGAGATGAACACAGTGAGCAACTGGGTCATTCGTCCCGTAATCAAATATATTCAGAATGAGGATACGAATTATCCACTCTCATTCCTTCTCCATTGCTTAAGGCTCATCTCGTACAATCTTAATCGTATGATTAATTGTTTTTGAGTTTATTCGTGTAAGACCCCAATTTTGACCCCTAAGATTCCTCATGCCATCTCATAGCTTTGCATTGGCATTGGGATCACACCTTGGTATTATCCTCACCTACCACCCATTAGGTTTTCATTGGGAGAAGCATGTTTGATTCTATCATACTTTATTTTCTTTGTTTAGTAACCAAAATAAAAAAATATGTCTAGTGTATCTTTGTTTTTTTTGTAGGTAGTGTGTGTATCCATCTGTGTCCCACCAAGCCCACAACTAGGGTTTGAGACCCTCAATGCAATAGATCAAGAAATAAAAGGTCCACATTTGTTCTAAAAATCATATATGGATCCCCATGTTCTTTGAAATTCTGGTGTAGTCAGAGTTTAGATGTTCTACTCCAAGTAATGACATCTGATCTAACATTGTTACTAATACAACAAGACAGTTATACAAATTAAAACCTAGTACTGATATGCACACATTCACAGATGTCACGACATCTGCTACTATATCACCATAGAATGGAAGAACACCCAGTTCTGTCCATCTGGTACAAAGACACAGCAGAGATCAAACATAGCACTTACTTCTGTTGAGCCTGCACAGTTATCAGCATGATGTCTCAACATTGATTTGAACATCACCTGTTACAGCATTACAGGTTTACCTTATTTTATAACAGACAAAATTATAACGTACAGAAGGTAAAAATACAGGTAATTGTTAACCCAGTTCGGTGCAACATCACCTACGTCTGGGGGCATACCAAGCCAGGAAGAAGATCCACTATCAGCAGTATTAATTCAGAGTTAAACTCCCCCGTTTACAACTCTTCACTTAATCCCTACCCAATGCAATCTATACCTAGGAACTCCTAGATAGAAACCTCCAGTTTCCATTCCTATCACTACAATTACAATGTAATGCTAAACAACTTGAACTTGCTTCACAGCTTCGTTCAAGAACATAATCACTCTTGCCTACAGGCTTTGAGTTACAAATACTCTCAGCTTTGAACATTGAGAAACACATGGTAACCTTCCCACAGGTTGGGAGGTTTACCTCACACACACCCCTAAATTTTCATTCTAAGAGGCTTACAAACACTAGGTTACAATATGCTATTTATAACCTAATCACCCAACTGGATTTGGGCCTTCAGAAATCGCAGCAAACTTGTTCTTTGCTGTTACAAATTCAGCAGAAACTTTCTGCTACAAACAAGGTCTTCAATCTTTTAGTTCCTAAAATATCTCCATATTTAGTTCCTAAAATATCTCCATATTTAGTTCCTAAAATATCTCCATATTTAGTTCCTAAAGTATCTCCATATTTAGTTCCTAAAATATCTCCATATTTAGTTCCTAAAATGTCTCAAGACCTCCACAAATAATGCCACATAGGATTCTAACTAATTTCCACATATTAGTGTGCTAACAGATAGGCTATTTGTTAGGTTCCTTAATTGTAGCTCAGTTGTTAGTTTCCTGGATTTTAGATCAGCTGTTGGATTCCTGAAGAATAGCCTGAGAAAAATCTTGAAACAGAAAAACTAAACAACCTACAATTTAGCATATGCTGTCAGGAATGAATGTCACAACATTCAGTTTGACGTCCAAAACATTAACCATATGCTAAGTCTGTTTTTCCTGAAAACAGACTGTACAATTTGCTGTATTGTACAGAACCAATCTGTCCATACTTCAGTATCAGCGTACAATAATAAATGTCAAAACCTCCAATTTGACATTCACACATAGAGCCTTACATCAGGTCTGTTATCCTCTTGATAAGCAGACTGAGTTGTATACTGAAATGTAGCAGAAAACCAATCTGTCTATTGTTCAGTAAATGCTGTCAATGAATGTCATAACATCCAGTTTGACATCCAGACAGTAGGCCTTATGCCAGGTCTGTTATCCTCTTGATAAACAGTCTGAAACTAAATGCTGAGTTATAGCAGAACACCCACTGTTCTATTCCTCAGTATCTGCTGACAGGGATGAATATCATAACATCCAGTTTGACATTCAATAAATCCTGTATTAGCTAAACCTGCAGTACACTACTCAGAATGTCATGACATCAGCCAAGCCATCAGAGTACAGCTAGATATTCTAACATACAATGCAGTCAAACAAACATCTCCACAGCATGTCATGACATCAGTCAAGACATTAGAATCCAGCTAGTGTTTTACCATACAATGCAGCCAGTTAAACATCTACAAACTCCCCCTTTGACAAATTTTTGGCTAAAACACTTTGGTCTCACAACAGAGTCCATAGCAGCGGAAATCTCACATCTAGCAGGAAATTAACCTAGCTAATACACTTTGATCAAGACACCACCCACTTGATATTGCTTCACAGCTTGGATCAAGTAGTCACACACTCTTTCCTAAAACCACTTTCTTATCTCCAGTGGTAGCTTGACATCTAGCACCACTACAACCAAAACAACAGTAGATGGTTACTCCCCCTGTACCACACAACTGTAACACACAGGCTCTTTCTAATATATCATAATGAGACACACAACATCCATATTTCCTTATGACTGTAAGTTTTGGAAGGAAATAACAATATTGTCCAAGGCAATGTCATGACATCCGGTCAGACATTTTTTTGCTCACTCAGCCTTGACACACACCACATCATCCCACTAACTAACAAGGTGCCATACCTTGTTATCTGAGAACACATAGATCATAAGCATGATGATTACTTGCAGTGCAAAGACAGAACTCCCCCTGTCATGAACAACCAACTCTCCTCTTGAAACTTGGAGATCACACATGAACATATCCAACACCCCAAAGTTGGACCTTCACATACTTCCTGATTCAAAGAGAACCCAGACCACTTGATGAATGGAAAACATAAGACGCATCTTCATGTCTTCAAGAGAACACCCTCTATTCAACCCTCTTGGCTGAACACATCCACACTCTGTGTCAATCTCTCTTCTAACCAGAACAGAAAACCACTTCACAAAGTGTTCTAACATTAGTTAGGACATCCTTCACAACATAACAAAGAACACCATCTGATAGTCTTCAGATATCACTGAGTCACCAGCTTGATCCAAAAGAACCCAGACATAAATTGGGACATATACATTGTCATCCCATTACAAGAGACAATCTTCCATAGATAGCTCAGAACTTCTACCACAAGCTCCAAGAGATGAATAGAAAACACCTCCTTTTGTCTTCAACTTACTACTTTTTTTTTTGCTCAAAAGTAATTTGTCTCAGACTTTCCTCAAGAATAATCAGCTGCCATATGTTGATTATCTTGATTCTTCGAACTCACTTCTGAGATGGACCAAATCCCACTGGTTGATCACCTCCTTCATGAATCCTCATATGAAAAAGTCAAATGTCACTTATTGACCTCTCCACGTTTATCAGACTTCTCCCAAAGATATTCTGACCTTCCAAGTGAGACTTGAACTTCAAGCTACAAGTTAAACAAGACTTAGATTCTCTAAGACATGAACATGTAACATCTTCTCCATCCAGCAACTCCAAAGAACTGCAATGAGCACGATCTTTTTGAAGTACCCAATCTACAACTCTGTAGACCCTTCTATCTTAAGTTGATGTGCCACTTCACCAACTAAGATTCTGATGTTGAACCAAATGTCACAACATTGTGTTTTAACATTTAGCTGTTGAATTCAGCTCCTTCTTCTGCCACTTGAAAGAACTTCCTCCCTACACAGAACAAGAGTTCAATGCTCTCATAGACTTGATTGTGGAACCAAGTTTGAGTAAACAACCTCCATCCTGCAGGTTTGCAGTTAAGTCATCCAAGCTCACACCTTGATGAATTCCTGCTTCTTCTCCAAAGACATCAGACACTCTGATGCATGAGTCTTCAGAAGGACCAGTTAGAGACTAACCCTTCAGCTATACCAAGGATTCCACTTCCTAAAGCAAGGTTGTTTCCATGATGTCAAGAATGATGCCACTTATTCTTAACTCCACAGTGTGCATTTGCCAATGCACTTCCTTACCTAGATCAGAAGTAAATTGATCCAAGTAACCACCATCAAGACTATGATGTCTTCTTCTTCTTGTACATACCAAGGCTGAACATGTTTCTTGCCAGGAAACCTTTTCAGAGATCATATGCTTTTGTTGCCACCAAAGAGATAGACCAGAAGCCAATGTACTATCCTTCCTGTGATTCTGCACAGGGTCTTGAAGAAGTGTGTCGCATCCGCGAAAAACAACCGGCGGGCTAAAAACAAAACAAACAGAGCCGCCACCGTGCGTTATTTATCCCAAAGAGGGAAAGGAAACGCTCGAAGTAAACCTGGAAAAGACATGGTCTCGCGACCAAAGAGAGATGGGATCGGGAGTCGGTTACGCAAGGGGAAGGTATTAGCACCCCTCACGTCCGTCGTACTCGACGGGATCCACGCTCAGAAAGATAGAAAAAAGGTTGCTAAAACTGCTCACAAAATGCACACACACACTAGAAAGAAACACAGGTGGGAGAAGAGGGAAAAGGGCTCGCTAGGATATCGCATCCTATGCCTACGTATCTCATCTGGAATGAGAATCAGAGCTACCGTAGTTCGGCTCACGCACGCCAAACAAAACACACGCCGGAAACCGACTGCCAATCACTGGACTTATGTCAGACTCCACACAAAACGGCAAACATGGAAACCGAATGCCAATCGCTGGACTTACATCAGACTCCGAACCAACAAACACACACAAGAAACCAACTGCCAATCGTTGGACTTACGTCGGACTCCACACAAACAAACGCCAATAGGATACGGACTATCAATCGCTGGTCTTACATCCATATCCTAACACCCACAAGAAGGATGACAAACAAATAAGTTAATAGGGAGTCGGGAACTCGAGCCTAATAACTGTCAAGCAAACACACACAAAAAAGAAAAAGGGTGCCCGGAGAGATCTCGTAAGATCTCCTGCCTACGTACCTCATCTGGTATGAGGATCAGGGCAACGTAGTTCCCCTTAACAGGGGAGAAACTTTCTCCTAACCAGAGACTGGGAAATGACAAACTAGAAGGGAGACTGACTCGAGCCTAATAGTTATCATGTATTCCACAATGGTCCTAGGTTGAGTTTTCTATCTAACTTGCACAGACAGCAAGCTATCCTAATCAGGCAAAGCAAAGCAAACATACACACAATTAGCACACACTATATACAAACGAAGTGGGCTCACACAAGGGTTAGGCTGTGAAACACAAGCCAACTATATCAGGGTGATGTTAGCTCTTAACCCTAACATTGAGAGTTAGGGTGAAGCAGATGAAATGGGAAGTGAAGATAAGACTTCACAACTCTTATCCCTGGCCTGGGAGAGCTTCATATGATAGAAGGTGTGGGAGTTCAGAAAGTTGGAACTCTCTCCACAAGTTAATGACTCTATAGATCTTGGGTTAATATCCACAATGCATCAACATGTAATGTGAGCAAAGGGATGACACACAGACTAATAGGAGATGGGTTACACATATTTTTTATCTGTCAATGGCCTTATCAAAGGTCTTTTCCTGCTTGGCACAAACATAAACAATCACAAGCATTGCCTCTTAAGGAGGACTTCAGACAGGTGCCTGCCCAAGTAATAGGACAGGTCTTCCAGACTACATGAAGTCAGTGAGTTATACCTCAAATGGTTAAGCAACCAAGCAACAACAAAAGCAAGTTCAAAAGAACTTAAGCAACTAATGTACCTGAAAACAATCTAACTCAGTCAGTACACAACTCACAAAGTCAAACAGACAATCCAAAAGTCAACAGTTAACTGTACAAAGTCAAACAAGCAAGGCAACAATGTGCAAAGCACAAGCTCAACTCAAATGAGCTAAATCACCTACAAAACAACTCAATGTTAATCAACATCAACCAAATAGGCCACTCAAGCCAATGAATCAATTCCTCAAGGCCATATGCTTCTTGTCCTGAAAACAAAGCTCAAACATAAGCACAAACCACTAGGACAAGGCCTAGGGTCAAAGTGGGAGAAATAATCCAAAACAGAACATGAAATTTGACAAGAATCAAGCTTAATCAATTAAGAACAATATCTAAGTGGTCTCATACCAATAGCATCAACCAATTTCATTTCACAAATCATATAAGGCAAGGCATGCAAGTTGGAAACTCATTGAAGCAAACAGAATGAACCAATCCACACCAACTCAAAAATGATTCAATAAATCTCAAGAAAAATCATGGTTAAACAGCACACATCAAATGATCAACACACCAAAAATCAAAGCATTTGGATAAGTGTAAGCATAGCAATCAAATTCCCTAAGGCAAGGTAAGCACAAACAAGCTCAAATGAGGCACAATTTCATACATCAACTTAACACAAGCCTAAAACAGAATTCATAAATGATAAATGTCTCAAACCAAAGCCACAATAAACTTCAAAGTGTCTAGAAACAATATGCAAAATTTCAAGTTCATATGATAAACATCAAGCATTTCACAAATCCTTGAAGTTCATGACTATCCAAAAGTCCACAAATGGCAATCCAGAAAGAAAAATCTCAAACAAATCAGAAATGATTCTAAAATTTCCACGAAAAATCATGATCAATCCTAACATCCAGAAGAAGCATCATGCAAAACAATCTCATCATTTGGCATTTAATTGGCATGGCAAAAAAAAATCAACAAATTGAGCAAGCAATGGTGTGACACACATTGTCACACCTACATTAACCAGATCATATCTCAACAACCATAAATGAGAAAAATGCAAACTCTATACCAAAATGTCAATTAGGATGTCTAGTTTAAACATGCAAAGTTTCAAGAGCATAGGATAAAATCTCATCATTTCATGAAGCATATGGCAAGGTAAGTCAAGAAAACACACATGTTCACAATCCCTAAGCAAGATTAAAATCCATCCAGGAACAAATTATGGAAAAATATCCAAAAAATACTAGACATAATGAGGAGAATAATGCAAAAAACCACACCTCATTTGGATCATTATTTATGGAGTTATGATTTTTTGAATGAATGAAAAAAATTAAAAATCATGAAATAGCATACATGAACATGGATGGTTAAAAGATGAAATAATGCAAAACCAAATTATGGAAATGTCCACGGCTGGAATCGAAGTGTGTTAATATTTAAAAGTGGCACGCTTACAATGAAACTCTGCATTTCATTAAAGCCTATGTGGCACGGGGAAGCTCTCACAGCCAATCACTACGCCACGCCAAGACACGCTGGACCACTGCATGGCTTTAAACAAGAAAACACATGCAAAACGCGTTATCTAAGATCAAACCAGTTCTGGAAATAGAAACCCTAGGTGTTCTTCATGTTCATCGTGATTCATAGGCTCAAGAATAAATTTGCACAGAAATTCACAACCAATACACCATTGCACTCGTCTTTCAACATACATCAACATGCCATGCTTAATTTGACCTAATTCAAGCTATATCAAAAGATTCGAACGCATACATTTTCACACATGAAACTTCAAGCTAACACAACTAACTCATTTCTCCATGAAATTCAATGATCTAAAGTGCAGATTAATCACCGATGAAAGATCTACAACATGCATCTATCAATTTTAAGAATCAAAGCATTCGAAATCTGACCTTCAAGGATGTGCAAAAGTGGAATTGATGCTTTCAGGCTTGGTAAGGCGCAAATAGATGCTTCTCAACTCTTGGATGAATGAATGGAGGAGAGTTTGAGTGGTAATCATGCTTGATATAGCTGGAATCTCCAACTGCCATTGATGGATGCAAAGCTTCAACAGTCCTCAAATTGCACGATTCTTGCTGGATCTAGCTTCAAGGATACTCCACAATGCTTCTATGAGATGAATCAATCAAAGAACATACAAGGTTTTTGAAAGAAATTGAAAAAAAGTGAGAGAAAAAGTTTGAAGAGATTTGTGAACTAGATCTAGATCTGAGAATTCTGTTGTGTTAATGAAGTTTTCTGTTATGATTATGCTTTTATATGGTCTGTTAATGATGTATGCTAATCACAATTAAGCAATGCCAAAGTAATTAGTGAAAACCAAGTGTTATGGCCAATTTGCAAATGCACCCTCATGCATGAAATGGATGGAACAGTGCACGATTTATGTGTTAATTCCCTTGAAAAACCACTTTGGAACCAAATGCATTTGTTAGGAAGTGAATACAATGAATAATTTTTGAATTTGACTTTTCCCTCCAAAATTCAAATGAAAATGCCAATATTTTTGTGATCAAAACGCATGGAATATGATGCATGTTTTGGATAGCTCATGTCAAGATAGAAATGTTGCAAAAAGAACCATTTCATTTGGCCTTATGGTTCAAAAGTTATGCACTTGTGAAGTTCAAATTTGCTTGGCAATGATTGATCCATATCTTCTCAACCATACATGACAAATTCATGTTCTTGGACTTTTTGGAAATGGGAGAACAAGATCTACAACTTTCATGTTGGACAAAATTTCATTTGAAGCATTCTTGATGATGTAATCTTGAGGAGAAAACCTTTCCATTTTTGGCAATTTTGAATTACAAGTCACTTTCTATTTTTGGAAAGTTTTATCCTGACTTTATTTTCTTCAATGTTGATGTTTGAAATGTCAAATGAGACTTTTTTGAACATGAATGAAGTATTTCAAATCACTTCGCACCTCCAAATCCAACAGTTGACTTTCAGTTGACTTCTGTTGACTTTTTCAGTTGATAGATGACTTTGGCCATGCACAAATGAACTTGAGCCTCAATCTCCTGATGAAATGGCTCAAAAATGAAACCCTAGATTATACAAGCTCAATAAAACCACATGATGATCCTTATCTCAATGAAGACCTCATCTCCTTGACAAACCCTGATTGGCACAATTCAACTGATTAGGGTTGACCAGAGGTCAAAATCCTAATCCCAAGGAACTGATCAAGCACAGTGAATCTCTTGGTGATGATAAAACCATGATGATGGTGATGCACCATTTCAACCAAGATAATACCCAATCTCCTTGAGGAACCAAGAAACCCTAATTGAAGCATAATCCTCAGATGATTAATGATCAATCCATGAGACCCTCAAGCTTGAATCTTTTAACCTCTTTACCTTCTGAACAAGACTTAGGAGGATGACTTGCTCAATGTTTCCATATGATATGCAAAGATGCAATGACTAATGACCTACAAGATGAAATGCAATATGCTAAGCTAGTCCCAAGAGAGGAGGGCAAATTTTGAGGTGTTACAGCTGCCCCTGTTCAATCCACTATGAACCTGTCGATATGAACAGCCTCGGCTTTCAGATGATTAGGGTGAAGAGTGATTGAATACCAAGAACAGACGAACAATTTGCACTCTGATGGGAAATAATTAACAATGCCTGTCAGAATCGGCAAAGAAGCAATCTCAAAGAAACATCCGTCTGGCACGGAGAAAGTTGGCCTGAATACCGAAACATGAATATTAGTCTGGATACCAAAATAAATGGTAGCACAGGAGTAACCATGGCCGGAACGCTGCTCATCAGTATGAATACTGAGCATCAGAATATGAAAGTATTGATATCGGTCTGAATACCGAGAGATTGGCCTGAATGCCCAACAACTGGCCTGAATGCCGCTTTGGTCTGAACACCACTTCGGTCCGGATACCGGAAAATTGGCCTGAATGCCATAAGCTGCATTGATCTGAACTTCGGAAGCTTCCTCGATCTGAACATCGGAAACTTGGGTCTGAATACCCACCTCGGTCTAAGCACCGGAAGACTGGCCTGAACGCCACTTTGGTCTGAACATCACTTTGGTCTGAACACCACTTCGGTCTGGATACCGGGAAACTGGCCTGACTGCCGCAAGCTGCATCAATCTGAACTTCGGAAGCTTCTTCGATCTGAAAATCGGAAACTGGTATGAGTGCCACAAGTTCTTCGACCTGAACGTCGGAAACTTCTTCGATCTGAAAATCGGAATTTTTGGTCTGAATACCCACCTCGGTCTGATCACCGGAAAACTCTTCATGCCTATCAGCATCGGCAAAGATAAAAACAATGATAAATGAGTCGGCACGCGTGCCAACGACCCATGTTGGGAGTAATAAGCCATGAGCATGTTATCCTTTATTCAACCCCAGCAATCGAACAATTACGCTCCGCTGGGGATGATTCTCTTTTTTACTTCTTCTCTTTTTTTTTTTGGACCCCGAAACTTCTCTGATTATCATTCCCATCTCCGCTCGACAGAAACCCTTCCTCCAATACCACACTACTGGGGAATTACTGCTGATTAAAATCACGATGCCAAAACTCCTCGGAGTAACACCTTCACCTTTGGGCGAAACCACCTCTCAAACAGTGACCACGGCTTGAGACTAACTTATGCTTGCAATAATGATGCATGACTTTTTTCAGCGTAATGCTCCATAATCATGGAAATGCTACGCGATTTATTATGCAATATGCTATGCTTATCTATATGATGAATGCATAAAAGGTATCCCCCTCAAGGGACTCTTCTGGGGAGCTTGAGGCACTCTGCTGAGGAACTCGCCAACACTCCGACTCCACCCTGCTGGGGAATAACACTGTTGCTGGGAAAGGACCACCCTCATCAGGGAAAACCTCCTCCGCACCCGATCCACTTGGGGACTTCGCTGGAGAAAGAACCACCAACGCACTCTGTGGGGAAACAATGGTCTCTGACTCGCTGGGGATATAACAATCCCAACCCTGCTTGGGGAAACCACCACCCACAGATACCTTCACTGGGAAATAGCAACCTTCAGGCCTGGCTGCTGAGGAAACATCGATCTCAAATCCGTTGGGGAGATAGCAACCTGACCCTGCTAGGGAAAACACAGACCTTGAATCTGCTGAGGAGGTAACAATCCCAACTCTGCTTGGGGAAACCAGGAAAGCCTGGTACTGAACACCCGTCGACTCGTCGAACCAGGGCATTCACCACCCAAATCCACGGTCAGCTTTCCAATTTTGAGAACTCCCAGACTCGTCTGGACTTTTCTGATTCATCACCTTGTATTCCCAACTGCTCCGTACTCTACGAAGAGCGAACTCCTTAGGCTAGTACGGACTTTTTAATCTTCAGACTTTGAAGAGTCTTCTTGATTAATATCCAGGATCGTCGTACGTCTCTCGCCACCCTTTCACCATTCTCCATCCATTCGTCCCTGATCGGACTCCACGGGGATCCTTTTGTCAAAAGGCTTCCACATCACAACCTGCAAGTGAGTGAAAAAAATATCTAACAGCACCTGCAAAAGAGATCGTTAGATAAAAACTTGCCCCAGGCGTGTCAAGATTCCAACACTTGGGTCACTCAACCTTCCGAATAAGATTTCACGCTTTCAATCTTATAAGCATGCATTGGAAGGGACCTGTATGTCTTAAAATGCAAAGATTCTTTATCATAAACAATTGGATGTTTTTGCAATCAAAGCGGTAATGAAAAACAAAAACAAAATTATTTGACTGAATATGCATTTTATTGATTGAAAAAGTGTGGCTCAAACTGAGCAATACAAAGGAAGCAATTCCTGAAAAGAGGTAATTGCGCACAAAAGGAAAATCTATCCTAATGGCAATGTGAAACCGTGATCTCATCAAGTTCCAACTCGGTTACACCCCATATGTCCTCAGACTCTCCGTGCTTTCTGCCTTCTGAACAAGACGTTTCCAATTGATCCCCACCAGGGGATCATCCATGTCATATCCAAAGTACAAACGATCATGCCAGACGCAGTTGTTCGTTTCAATCCCTCTTTTGCCTGGACCGCCCTTTCGGGTTTTCAGTCCACCGGGATACCCTTTTTTGCCCAAGTCGCCTTTTCAGGTTTTCGACTTGCCGGGTGTACATTTTTCATTTTTATCCCTAATTTTTGCCCGAACCTTTTCATCATTTTTTCGGTTCGCCGGGATGCCCATTTTTGCCTGGACTATTTATTCTTTTCGTCCAACGGGTCTCTTTATACGAAGTATTTTTTAACTGCGTCCGCATTCATAGGGGATGGAAAATCCTCGCTATCCATGGTCGTTAACAACAAGGCTCCACCAGAGAAAACCTTCTTGACCACGAATGGACCTTCATAATTGGGTGTCCACTTGCCCCTTCGATCGTTTTGAGGAGGAAGGATCCTTTTCAACACCATATCGCCCACATGGTATACCTGAGGTCGCACCCTTCAGTCAAAAGCATGCTTCATCCGCTGCTGGTACAACTGCCCATGACAGATGGCCGCCAGCCTCTTTTCCTCAATCAGGCTCAACTCTTCATACCGAGTTCTTACCCATTCCGCCTCTTGTAACTTCACGTCCATCAGGACTCTCAAAGAGGGAATTTGAACCTCAACCGGTAGCACGACTTCCATTCCATATACCAACGAGAAAGGCGTTGCCCCGGTAGATGTACGCACCGAAGTTCGATACCCATGCAATGCAAACGGCAACATCTCATGCCAGTCCTTATAGGTCACAACCATCTTCTGCGCAATCTTCTTAATATTCTTATTGGCTGCCTCAACCGTCCCATTCATCTTCGGACGATAAGGAGAAGAATTGTGATGCTCGATCTTGAATTCCCGGCACAGTTCTGCCATCATCTTATTGTTCAAATTAGAACCATTATCAGTAATGATTCTCTCGGGAACCCCATATCTGCAAATGATGTCTCTCTTGAGAAATCTGGCAACGACCTGCTTCGTCACGTTCGTATAAGAAGCTGCTTCCACCCACTTGGTGAAGTAATCGATAGCCACTAATATGAATCGATGCCCATTCGAAGCCGTAGGCTCAATCTTCCCAATCATATTGATGCCCCACATAGCAAACGGCCACGGAGACGACATTAAACTCAACGGATTTGGAGGCACGTGCACCTTATCAGCATAAAACTGGCATTTATGACACTTCCGCACGAAATTGAAACATTGGGCCTCCATTGTCATCCAATAATAACCTGCCCTCAGCAGCTTCTTCACCATTGCATTCCCACTGGCATGGGTACCGAACGATCCCTCGTGGACCTCTTTCATCAACTGGCTTGCTTCTTTGTCATCAACACATCTGAGCAAGACCCAATCGAAATTTCTCTTGTACAGAACCCCATCCTTATTCAAGTAGAACACCATGGCCAACCTCCGCAGAGTCTTTCGGTCCTTCTTAGATGCTCCCTCAGGATACTCTTGAGTTTCCAGATAGTGCTTGATATCGTAATACCACGTCTTCTCATCATCAGACACTGTATCAACAGCAAACACATAAGTCGGTCTATCCAGACGTCCCACCTCAACACTGGGGAACTAATTCCACCACTGCACCTTGATCAAGGCAGCCAGAGTAGCCAAAGCATCTGCCAACGGATTCTCTTCTCTGGGCACATGATGCAACACCACCTTGGTAAAAAACGTCAACAATCTCCTCGTATAATCCCGATATGGAACTAAATGAGACTGATGCGTATACCATTTCCCGTTAACCTGATTCACAACTAGAGCTGAATCTCCATATATAACAAGGTTCTTGATCCTCAAATCAATCGCCTCTTCAATCCCCAAGATGCAAGCTTCGTATTCAACCACGTTGTTGGTGCACTCAAATGTTAGCCGGGCAGCAAAAGGAATATGGGATCCTTTCGGCGTAACCAAAACAGCACCAACACCGCTACCATTCACGTTAACGGCCCCATCAAACATCAGAATCCATTCGGATTCAGGGTCAGGCCCCTCCTCCGGGATCGGTTCCTCGCAATCTTTCGATTTGAGAAACATGATGTCCTCATCAGGGAATTCAAACTTCATCGATTGATAATCCTCAATAGGTTGCTGAGCGAGGTAATCAGACAATACGCTCCCCTTTATCGCCTTCTGCGAGGTATACTGGATATCATATTCTGTCAAAATCATTTGCCACCTCGCAACCCGTCCGGTCAATGCTGGCTTCTCAAAAATGTACTTGATTGGATCCATCTTGGAAATCAACAAAGTGGTATGAACCAGCATATACTGCCTCAGTCGGCGAGCAGCCCAGACCAAAGCACAACAAGTTTTCTCGAGCAGTGAATATCTTGTTTCACAGTCGGTAAACTTTTTGCTAAGGTAGTATATGGCATGCTCTTTTCGACCAGACTCGTCATGCTGCCCCAATACACACCCCATAGACCCCTCGAGGACCGTCAAGTACAGAATTAACGGTCGTCCCTCCACAGGAGGCATCAGAATCGGAGGCTCCTGCAAATACTCTTTTATTTTTTCAAATGCCGCTTGGCAATCATTATTCCACCTGACCGTTTGATCTTTCCTCAACAACTTGAATATAGGTTCACACGTGGCTGTTAGATGAGATATGAACCGTGAAATGTAGTTCAATCTACCTAAGAAACAACGAACCTCCTTCTCCGTTCTTGGTTCAGGCATTTCTCTTATTGCTTTTACTTTAGCAGGATCAACCTCGATTCCTCTTTCACTTACAATGAACCCCAGCAATTTATCGGACCGCACTCCGAAAGTGCACTTATTCGGATTCAACCTCAGTCTGAATTGTCTCAACCGGTCGAACAACTTGGCCAGATCTACCAAATGCTCCTCTTCTGTTTGGAACTTTGCTATCATGTCATCAACATAGCATTCGATTTCATGATGAATCATATCATGAAACAAAGTCACCATGGCTCTCTGATAAGTAGCACCGGCGTTCTTGAGACCAAACGGCATCACCTTATAACAGAAAGTGCCCCACGGTGTGATGAACGTTGTTTTCTCCATATTATCTGGCGACATTTTGATTTGATTATAGCCAGAAAAGCCATCCATGAAGGAAAACACCGAGAATTGAGCTGTATTATCTACCAACACGTCAATGTGAGGTAATGGGAAATCATCTTTCGGGATAGCTCTGTTCAGATCCCGGTAGTCCACACACATTCTCACCTTCCCATCTTTTTTCGGGACTGGCACAATGTTCGCGACCCAAGGCGGATAGTTAGTGACAGCAAGGAAACCAGCATCCCACTGCTTCTGAACTTCCTCTTTTATTTTCATGGCCATTTCAGGTCGAGTTCTGCGCAACTTCTGCTTCACTGGAGGACAATCTGCTCTCAATGGTAGCTTGTGCACAACGATATCGGTATCCAACCCTGGCATATCTTGATAAGACCAGGCGAAGATGTCGACATACTCTTTCAACAATGCCACCATTCTGCTCTTAACACTTTCCTCCAAAGCGGCCCCGATCTTCACCTCTTTTCTGACCTCTTCGGTACCCAGATTCACTATCTCAACTTGCTCCTCGTGCGGCTGAATCACCTTCTCCTCTTGTTTTAACAACCTGGCTAATTCCTCCGGCAGTTCACAATCTTCTTCGCCTTCTTCTTCAGCATGATAGATCGGATTGTCGAAGTCATATGAGGGTGTAACAGGATTGTTATCAATGAGATCCGGAGAATGATCGCATCTGCATGAATGTTGATTCATGCATTGCTTTAGAACCGGAGCGAGACAAATTGAAAAGAAAAATGAAAACACTGCCATTTTTAGTTTTGTTTTTAAACTGCAAAAATAAATGAAAAACAGGGAACACCGCTTTGAATTGAAAAACATCCTTTTATTTATGATGCAAATTTTGCAAAATGAAACATGAGGTGACCCTTACAATGAACCATTATGTTTCGGGCAAAACTTATGGCTTTCATGCAAATAAAACTGAAAACAGGAAAATATTACTCTTCGAGCAGGGTGACAGTGATGATCTTTTCAGCCTTCCAGTCTGGACTTCCATCCCTGGTGTGCACGGCTTTATCCCCCGATCCATCTCACAGTCACTGTCAATTTCCTCATCCACCATACAGATGTGATCTGGATCCAGCAGTCCATCACTGGTGAATGTGAATGACGGACGACGTCCTCTGCCTTGTCCAGACGAGCCTCGGCCCGGCTGATAACCAACCCCGAATCGATCTTTCTTAGCAGCGATGTCCATCATCTTTCCCCAACCAGGAGCTTCTCCACTCTTCACCACCTCAGCGGCCTGTTTATACGAAGAAATGGACGGTTTCTCCTCTTCTTTTGCAAAAAGAGCATTCTCCACCTTGACGGTTTCAAATGCTTGACTCGGCGTTTCCCATATCTCACCGTCCATCTCCACGTACTTGAACGATGACAAGTGGATGACAAAGATATCCTCCTCTCCGCAAACGGTGACGACCTGCCCATCCCAGATATACTTCAGTTTCTGGTGCAAAGTCGAAGTCACTTCCCCTGCAGCATGAATCCATGGGCGACCCAACAAGCAACTGTATGCCGACTGAATATCCATGACATAGAATACCGACTTGAACACCTCGGGTCCGATCTTCACCGGGAGCTCAACCTCTCCAAACACCGCCCGCTTCGAACCATCAAAAGCCCTCACTATTAGGTCAGTGGGCGTCAGGATCAACCCTTCACAATTCAGCTTTGCCAGGGCCTTCTTTGGCAACACATTTAAAGAGGAGCCAGTATCAACTAGCACATGCGAAAGCACGGCTCCTTTACATTCCATAGCAATGTGCAAAGCCCTGTTATGATTCCTCCCATCTACAGTCAGATCCATATCAGTGAACCCCAGCCCATGACTGGCATTAACATTAGACACCACCGTCTCCAACTGATTAATTGTGATCTCTTGAGGAACATAGGCCCTCTTCATAATTTTCAATAAAGCCTCTCTATGCCCCTCAGAGCTCAGCAACAACGACAAAATTGAGATTTTAGATGGGGTCTGCTGCAGATGGTCAACAAGTTTGTACTCAGACTTCTTGATGATTCTCAGGAATTCCTCCGCTTCATCATCAAGTTCTTTCTCCGACCCACCAGGCGCCGGTGTCACCACGGGAGTACCTTCGTTCACTACTTGTTTCCCCCTTGCCCTGGCTAAAACCTCGGCCTTATCTTTCTTTTCTTTTTCTCCTTCCTCACCTCTCCTCAATGCGTCAGGTGCAAACAACCTCCCACTACGAGTGAAACCACTAGGTCCGGCATTATCCACCTTTGAAACGGTGGCTTCACTTGTAGTTTGATCCTCCACCTTCTCTCCATTACAATAAACTTCCCCACCATAATGCCACGGCACGACATCATCTTTGTCATAAGGAATTGGCCCAGGTACCGTGATAGTAACTGGAGCTGCATCTGCTAGCGTTGACAAATCAACCGGGTCGAAGTAGATGGTTATGGTGGAGACATCTTCCTTCCCCAAATCCATCCTCTCAAACCTGAGACTTCCTTCGTCCATCAGCCTCTGGACAGCCTCCCTCAGCAATATACACCCATCAGAAGTAACAGTGCACGCAACACAACACACATCACAGCCCGGAAAGACCCCATTCTTCAATAATTGTCGCTTGACCTCAGCCAAAGGAGTCTTCAACTGATCTACCCTCTGTAAGACCCCAATTTTGTCCCTAAGATCCCCCATGGCATCATATCATATCATAACATTGCCTCAAGGATCTTTGTGCACCTTTGCCTTCTTTCTTGTGGGTGGGTTATCGTTGTGAGTGTGATTCTTGATCACCAAGCGTGTCTAGCATTTGTATATCATTGCTTTTCATTTGTTTATTAACCCAAAAGTACAAAAATATTGTCATCTAACCATGTTACTTGCAGATGAAGCAAACTAGGTCAAAACAGTCAATGAATTCATTGAGCAATGGATGGTGGCCACTCTTGAAGAATTTGGGCACCATGATCATTCATAAGAGGTTCATACGATTTGAACCATCATTTTGAATCAAGATCTCAAGTGGTAGAGGCTTGAAAGTCATCAGAACATGGCTCAGTCAACCAAAACCCTAGCAAAGTCAACTGTGGTCAACTGCGCATTTAATCAGGGATTTGAGGGTGTGAGATGGTTTGAGAGGTCTCATTCATGTCCATACAAGCCTCATATAACATGTCAAACATCATCATTGAGGACTTGGAGGTCAGACAAAAAGTTTCCCAAAATAGCAAGGACCTGTAATTTTCAACTGCCAAAAATGGAAAGTTCTTCTCCTCAAATTTACATCATCAAGCAAGCTTCAAATCAAAATTTGTCCAACATGAAAGTTGAAGATATTGCTCTTGCCTTTCCAAAAAGTCAAAGAATATCCATTTCTCATTTATGGTTGGCAAGTTATGATCAAATCATTTTCAAGAAATCTTGAACTTCAAGGAGGCATAACTCTTGAACCATTTGGCCAAATTGAGTGAGGTTTCTTTGAGCAAATCCCATTTTACATGAGCTATCATAATGCATCATTACATTTCATAAAAAGTCATCACATAAAAAGGTCATTTTTCAAGTGAACCATTTAAATTTTGGTGGGAAAAATAGTGAATTTGAAAAATACACATGATTTTCATGCCAAACCATTTCCAATCACTTCAAAACAGGTTTTGTGACTTGCTTCAACTGGTTTTACACTGTTCTATTGATCACACTTACATAAGGGCATTTTGGCATTTTTACATAACATGTGCATTTTCACTAATCCAATTCCATTTTGCTAATCATGATTAACAATGCTGATTAACAGGAGTATATATTCCTAATCATAACAGAAAATCGAAATCCACAATCACAATCTTAGATCCAAATCAAAAATCTCCAAAATTCTCTCAATTTTGCTCAAACTTTTTCAACTTTCTTTCATCAAATTTCATCATTCTTTTTGTTTTCTCTTGTGCTAATCATCATCTGCAGATGCTATTGAAGATCTGTTGAAGCAAAACATGGACAAATTCGTGATAGATCGCAGTTGTTGAACCTTGAGCATTCACATGGCATTTTGAGTTTTCTGCGAATCTGAGCATTGTTGAGCCAAAGCACATCATCCATTCATCTTCCTTAGCATCATTGAGCACCTGTTTTCACCATTGAAGCCTTGAGGAGCACGAATCAAGATCTGCACTTCAAACCAGGTCAGAATTCGATGTTCTTGATTCATGAAATTAATGCATGATTCGTGTAGATCTTTGAATGTAGGTTGTAATGAACTTTGAATCGTGTTAAACCATGCTATATCGAGTGAGTTCCATGGATTTAAAGTTTCATGTTCATAGTTAGATTTGCTCGATTCATGATGTTGATGTTGTTATTTGATGAAATGCATGTTGATTTGCGTTTTGTGATGTTAGATCTCCATGAATATACGATCAATTTGTGTTTCTGGAATCATTGCAATTTTCTGGAAATTTTATGCATGAAGATCATGAAGATCTTCATGCTGTTCTTGAAACTGGACATTTTCCTACGGATTTAGCCGCAGCCTTCATAGCGCCTTGCCACGGAGTTACCTGCGGAATCGCGTGAGTTTCCTGCGGATTCGTGCGTATTGCATGGGCGTGCATGCGCTAGGGCTTAAGGTCAAACGACTGTGTTTCGTTTGGCGCCCTGGGACATTTGAAATTGGCACGCGTTCGATACCTGCCGCTAGCATCCACATATATTCTTTTTTACATGTTATTTCACTTAGCTTCACATGTTTACATGTTCCATTCATCTTTTTTTTTATTTCTTTCCACATAAAAAAATCATAAATCAAAAAATATAAATCCGAATTGCATGATTCTTTTTTTGAATTGTTCATCATGTTATGTACTTTTTTATGGACATTTTTTCAAGATTTGTGCACGGGTAGAAAAAATAATTGCTTAGGGTTTTCTTTCACATGTCATTTCTTGCACAATGCTTGCTATTTCTTTCATGAAATCTTGATGCTTGCTCCAAAATGCTTGAAATTTTATATGCATGATTTAGACTCACTCCTGGTTATTTTGGTATATGGTTTGCTAATCTTGCATTTCTGGATTAGGAGATATGATTTGATCTTTGGAGGTGTGTCTATGTATGTCACACCATGGCTTGTTCATGTTCTTGATTTTATTTTCCATGCCTATTGAACTTGAATTGCCCTGGAGTTTTGCATGATAATACTTATGGATGTCTAGTTTGCTTGTGATTTTTCTTGGAATTTTTGAATGCATTTTCTATTTGTTTGAGAATTTCTCCCCTGTTTGGTCAATTGTGAACATTTTGGGAGTCATGATATCATATGATTTGTGAAATCCTTGTGGTTTATTGGATGAACTTGAAATTTGGCATGGGTATTGTAGACATCTTAAAGTTTGCCATGGCCTTGATCTCATTCATTTCTCATGTTTGGTAACTGTTTTGTGATTGCATGAATTTGATACATGATTTGTGGTCTTGTATGAGCTTGTATGAACATGCTTTGACTTGTTGATTTTAATTGACATACTTCCACTTGTCCAAATGACATGAAATTTGGTGTGTTACTTATTCAACGTGTTCTGTTTAAGCATGATTTTTCCTGGAATTTATTGAGCCATTTTGGTATTGATATGCTTGTGTTCATTCTGTTTACACCATTGAGTTCTCATCTTGCCTAGTTTGACATGTTTTGCTTATGAAATGCAATTGATGAATGCTTTTGACCTGAGACCAACTGGAATTTGTTCTTATTTGATAAATCTTGATTTTGATCAAGTTTCATGTTCTGTTTTAAATATTTTCTCCTCCTTTGACCCTAGGCTTTGGCCTAAGGGTTCACTTCTCACATTTGAGTTTGATTTTCAGGTTTAAGAAGCAATTGCTTTAAGGAGATTAATTCAAGTTGATTGAGTCTGGTTTATTTGATTGTGATGAACTAACTTGGTTTGTTTTGTAGGATGCTAACTCATTTCATTTGAGTTTGTGCTTTGCACATGTGGTTGATTGTGTTGACTGTTGGTTCATAACTTGTCTGTTTTGACTTTGTGATTGGTATACTGATTATATTTGATTGATTTCAGGTACCATAGTTGCTTTAGTTCCTTTGAGAACTTGCTATTGCTTTGCTTTGCTTAAGCATTGAGGTAGAATCTCTTGTCTCCATGTAGTCTGGAAGACCTGGCTTGTTACTTAGCCAGGCACCTGTCTGAAGTCCTCCTTAAGAGGCAATGTTTGTGATTGTTTAACTTTGTCCCCAAGCAGGAAAAGACCTCATATGAGGCAATTGGTAGATAGAAGAGATATGTAGCCTATCTCCTACTATTCTGTGTGTCACTCACCTTGCTCACACCACATGTGTTGATGCATAGTGAGTAAAAGCCCAAGATCTATCGAGTCATTAACTTGTGGAGAGAGTTCCATCTTTCTGAACTCCCACACCTTCTGATATTCAATGCTCTCCCTGACCAGGGATAAGAGTGATGAGGCACACCCCTCATATCCTTTCATCTGCTTCACCTTGGCTCTCAATGTCAAGGTTAAGAGCACCATTTACCCTATTCCAGTTGACTTTTTAGTCTAACCTTTGATTGAGCCTAATTGCTTGGTTATAGTGTGTGCTAAATGACTTTGTTTGATTGATTGCTTGTTGCATTTATACATATTTGCTTGATTGCCCTTGTGCACTTATCATCCTTGATTATTCATTATTGCATGATCATCATTTCATACCCTTGTGGTTTGTTTGAGTTTACCCATTGAGGGCAACTGTAAGTCCATTCATTGGCTATTGTTCCTATGATTTGGAAGGGATAGAGTGTAAGACCATTTCATTTGATCACTCATGTCCATTGCCTAGTGCTTGTTTGTTTGTAGTATGTGAGGATGCAATTGTAAGACCATGTTGTTGGCATTTGTATTCCTATGATCATCCTTTGGAGGTTGGTATAAGTCCAGATAGATTGGCATCTGACATCCAGGTTTTGTTTTAGGAGATTGGAATAAATCCATTTATTGGTATCCGACATCCGCTTTTGTTTGTGAGATTGGTATAAGACCATTGATGGCTTCCGGTATCATTGTTTTGTTTTAGGAGATTGGTGTAAACCCATTTATTGGTATCCGGTATCCGCTTTTGTTTGTGAGATTGGTATAAGTCCATTGATGGCATCCGATATCACCTTGCTTTTGTTTTGCTTACTTGCTCATTTGCCTATTCCTAAGGACACACTTGAATCATCTTCTATATGATCTCAAGAGGTGAACCTTTCTAAGAAGTTTTACGCTCCATTATCCATCCACATCCTCTTTGTCCTAAACCTTTTCACATGTTGACTTTTAAAACTTTGACTTGTTGTGCAAACATCTTCATGTCTTTTCAAATTAGAAACCTGGACCCTAAGTCCTTGACTTTTCAAATTTCACATTTCATAACACTTCTTTGAATCAATCTTAATCATACCTTGACCATATTTTGTGAATACTCATAATCAATTAACTTCACACATTGAATTGTTTTGTGGCTTCGTCCATTGTTAATATGTTTTCATACATTAGCCGTAGGTTTCAATTACCATAGTGGTTGATGTAAATCTTACCTTATCCTTAGTGAGTCGATTGTAAGACTTCCGTACTGAAAACAGGGTTAACCCCTCTAGTACGTCGAAGCCATCCTCGCATGGTGGATTGTTGAATTCAGGTTGAGTTTTCTCCCATTGGTAATGAAAAGCCTTAATGCTTGTGTTTTAAAATTGAACTCACTAATTTTTGGAAATCTTTTAGCCGAACTACGGCGTTTTGATCCTTACCTTTGATGGAAGGTACGTAGGCAACGGGTTCATCCGTTCAAACACAAAAATAACTAACTTGTACATTCTTTTCTCATCTTCCCATTCATGTTTGCACAATATGTCATAAACAAATAAATATTTTTATACAACAAGTGTGAAAAGGGCTCCCTAGGAATACCTAGGACGTGATGGGTGCCTAACACCTTCCCATTGCGTAATTTACCCCTTACCCAGATTCTCTGATCTTTTTATTGGTTTTCTACGTGTAAAACTTCTTAGGTTTTTGTTCGCTTTTTAACCAGTCCTTAGGATAAATAAAAGTGCGGTGGCGACTCGATTTCTTTGTATGCTTTGCTTATGGTTTAATCAATAAATCATATAGCGACGAATACACCGCTACAGAAAAGTGGCGACTCTGCTGGGGAGAGAATTAGACCTTCCCTGGTGGTATTGCCTACTTTTCACCCTTGTTGTATGATATTTGTTTATGTGTTATTTGACATATTTTTGTACAATTTGGGATAACTGTATCGATTGTAATGTTTGAATTGCTTGATATACAATTGCTGTTTGCTTTGGTGATCTCTGTGAGATGAGTTCTATACCCGAACTCGAGTGCACTCTAGGATAGGAGAATGGCGTAGTCTTGTTGACTGGTGTGGAGTATTCCTTAGCCAGTTGACTTGCGAGTCCATTCACTTGGTGGAGGTCATGTTGGATTAATAATGTCACACAAGTTATTTGTGGTTAGGCATTATTCTTTCAATCATGTGCCTTAGAAGCCAAGGACCTTAGTTTACCAAACCCATCTTGGCCTATTTTTAGGACGTAGTGCGGAGGTCGTTCAGATGTCAGATCTGATGCGATTGTCACGCGATACTACACTCATAAGAGTCTCTCTTGAGAATATTTTTGGAATACGAGTATTCGTTCCTCCAATAATATCCGAGAGATGGGACGATGATTATGGGAACCTCTAGTAGAACATGTCTGGCAGGTTTAAACCCTAGTACACTCCCTTTGGGTGGTTCTTAACCAGGACTCCATGCTCGTGACTCTCAGCAAACCCGTGATTCGTGGTGGAGTCGTTCAAACATCGTTAATATCAATGGAACTTGGGCGTTGATAAGGTGCAAACCATAATCCGCCAAAATGGATGATTGATATTAAGGATGTTAGAGCCAGTTCATGTACCGTTAATATCAATGGAACTTGGGTGTTGATAAGGTGAAAACCTAAATCCACCAAAATGGATGATTGATATTAGGGATACAACGAGCTTTCCCACGACCTTTGTTTGGTGTGACTTGCTTGGTCCTTGAGTGTGATTGTTGCATTCATGCATTCATGCATTCATCTGCATTTCATGTCATCAGAAAAAAGAGAAAATTTTCAAGGAACTCAAAGGAGTTTATTTACAAAAAATTTCAAACATGGAAAAAACCGGAAAAAAATTTCACCTGATATATCTGATAAGATATTCTCATACATGATCAAAATGCTTAAATATTTCAAAGTTTGCAAATAAAACCCTCGAGTTCCTTTGAAATAAAAAACAAGCATGTACACAAGCACTTCATGCATCATTTGCATAAGCGGGTGTTTGTTCTCAGCCTTTGGTCCTCTGGTCTGATCCCCGTGCTCTTCATTTATTTTGAAGACGCACCTCGCCGGTACTACACCAGAGCCGATTCTTCGAGATTGATGGATCATCTTGAGCAAGAGAGTTGTGAACTCAAGGAGGAATTTGCCAGACAGAGTGCTTTTGATGGATTTATTCCTGGTTAGCCACTTGTCTTCCTTCATTAACGCTGAGGATGAAGTTGGAACGCCATTCCAAGCTTTATCTATTGATGAACCGATTTAGAAGAAGTCTCCTTCGTTCACTTCCTACCGAGATGCGAAACTGGCCATTGAATGTGGTGCAATTGCTGGTTTAGGGAAGATGATCGAGCTTGAAGACAATAGATCCCGGGCTGGCATTGGCTACTGTTCTGGGGCATATAACGAGCTTGGTTTGTTCACGAGTGGAGGATTCATCCATGACGATCAACCTAAGGAAGAAGCTGCTGCTATCTTGGAAGAGGATGCAGAAGATCTGAACAATTTCGTCATTCCTGGTGGTGTCTGCCACAATTGGGTCGCTGTAGATGTTCCTACAGTCATCCATAGATCAGAGTAATTGTTCACTTTGTTCAAAACCCTTCTCCCATGCCAAAAGGAGAAGTGATGACATTGTTGGCAGCATTTAATTCAATGAAGTTTTCATTCAATTAATGCATTGTTAAACATTTGTTTTTCCATTTGTTTTCACTTTTTGCTTTTGCATGAAATCAGTGATCACAAAAAACCCATAAAAACAATCATTTTTCATCTGCATAATGATTTGCTTGTTTAAATTCTAAAGTTTTTCATTAACCAAAATCATTATGCAGGTTGATCTTAAAACCCATTGAACATAATGATCCAACGCCATCTCCCAATTTTGAATTCCCTGTATTCGAGGCAGAGGAAGATGATGTTGAAGGGATTCCTGATGAGATTACCCGTCTCCTTGAGCACGAGAAGAAGATCATTCAGCCGCACCTTGAAGATCTGGAAACAGTCAACTTGGGGTCTGAGGATTGTGTTCGTATGGTGAAGATTGGGGCACTTCTAGAAGAGTCTGTCAAGAAGGGGTTGATCAGCTTGCTACGAGAATATTCCGATATCTTCGCTTGGTCATATGAAGACATGCCGGGTCTAGATACAGATATTGTGCAACATTTCCTGCCTTTGAAGCCTGAGTGTGTGCCTGTGAAGCAGAAGCTCAGAAGAACTCATCCAGATATGGCAGTGAAGATCAAAGAGGAAGTTCAGAAGCAAATTGATGCGGGGTTTCTGGTGACTTCTACATATCCTCAATGGGTGGCCAATATTGTGCCTGTTCCTAAGAAGGATGGAAAAGTCCGTATGTGTGTTGATTGCAGAGATTTTAATAAAGCTAGTCCTAAAGATGATCTTCCTCTACCACACATTGATACGTTGGTAGATAATACAGCTAAATTCAAAGTCTTTTCCTTTATGGACGGATTTTCCGGATATAATCAAATCAAAATGGCACCCGAAGATATGGAGAAGACAACATTCATCACACCTTGGGGAACATTCTGTTATCGAGTGATGCCCTTCGGTTTGAAGAACGCCGGAGCCACGTATCAACGAGCTATGACTACCTTGTTTCATGACATGATGCACAAGGAGATAGAGGTCTATGTTGATGACATGATTGCTAAGTCCCGAACGGAAGTTGAGCATATTGAGCATTTGTTGAAGCTTTTTCAGCGTTTGAGGAAGTTTAGACTTCGTCTGAATCCGAACAAATGTACATTTGGAGTCCGTTCCGGCAAGTTGTTGGGTTTTGTGGTAAGCGAAAGAGGTATTGAGGTTGATCCTGCAAAGGTCAAAGCAATACAAGAGATGCCTGCGCCCAAAACTGAGAAGCAAGTCCGAGGTTTTCTTGGCCGCTTGAACTACATTTCCAGATTTATATCCCACATGACTGCCACATGTGCGCCGATATTCAAGCTCCTTCGGAAAGATCAGTCTCATAATTGGACCGAGGATTGCCAGAAAGCTTTCGACAGTATCAAAGAGTATCTGTCCGAACCTCCGATATTGTCTCCGTCGGTGGAAGGAAGACCTCTGATTATGTATCTGACTGTGCTTGAAGACTCGATGGGTTGTGTTCTCGGTCAACAAGATGAATCAGGGAAGAAAGAATCTGCTATATACTACCTCAGTAAGAAGTTTACTGATTATGAGTCTCGGTACTCCATGCTTGAGAAGACGTGCTGTGCTTTAGCTTGGGCTGCTAAGCGTTTGCGCCAGTACATGATAAATCATACAACTTGGTTGATATCCAGAATGGATCCGATCAAGTATATTTTCGAGAAGCCTGCTTTAACTGGGAGGATTGCCCGTTGGCAGATGTTGTTGTCTGAGTATGATATTGAGTATCGAGCTCAGAAAGCTATCAAAGGTAGTATCTTGGCTGACCATTTAGCGCACCAGCCAATTGAAGATCATCAGTCCGTTCAGTATGACTTCCCGGATGAGGAGATTTTGTATTTGAAAATGAAAGATTGTGATGAGCCTACACTTGATGAAGGTCCGTAACCTGGTTCCAGATGGACGATGGTGTTCGATGGCGCTGTAAATCAATATGGAAATGGTATTGGGGCAGTAATCATTACTCCTCATGGTACGCATATTCCGCTTACAGCAAGGCTAACTTTCAAATGCACGAATAATATGGCTGAGTATGAGGCATGTATTATGGGACTGTAAGAATGTATTGGTTTGAGAATCAAACATCTTGATGTGTATGGTGATTCGGCCCTGGTTGTCAATCAGATCAAGGGTGAATGGGAGACGAATCAGCCAAGTCTCATTCCATACAGAGATTATGCAAGAAGGATTTCAACATTCTTTACAGAAGTTGACTTTCATCATATTCCTCGAGAGGATAATCGGATGGCAGATGCTCTTGCTACGCTCTCTTCCATGATTGTTGTCAAGTATTGGAATGAAGTTCCTAATATTGCCGTGATGCGCCTGGATAGACCAGCTCACGTATTTGCAGTCGAAGAAGTGAATGATGACAAGCCTTGGTATTTTGATATCAAGAATTTCCTCCAGAACCAGGTCTACCCGCCTGGGGCATCTGTGAAAGACATGAAAACTTTAAGAAGGTTGTCAGGCAGTTTCTACCTCAGTGGTGAAGTGCTGTATAAGAGAAATTTTGACATGGTTTTGCTCAGATGCATGGATAGACACGAAGCAAACCTGTTGATGACTGAGGTCCATGAGGGTTCATTTGGTACTCATTCCAATGGACATGCCATGGCTAGAAAGATGTTGAGAGCAGGCTACTATTGGCTGACAATGGAGTCTGACTGCTGCAAATATGTGAAGAAATGCCACAAGTGTCAGATTTATACGGACAAGATTCATATTCCTCCGACACTTCTGAATGTGATTTCATCACCATGGCCTTTCTCTATGTGGGGAATCGACATGATCGGCATGATTGAACCGAAGGCGTCCAACGGACACAGGTTTATTCTCGTAGCAATTGACTACTTCACCAAATGGGTCGAAGCCGCTTCGTATGCGAACGTGACTAGACAGGTGGTTGTGAAGTTTATCAAAAACCAGCTGATTTGCCGTTATGGTGTGCCAGATAAGATCATTACTGATAATGGATCTAATCTGAATAATAAGATGATGGAGGAGTTGTGCGCTGAATTCAAGATTGCACACCATAATTCCTCTCCTTACAGACCTAAGATGAATGGGGTTGTTGAAGCTGCTAATAAGAATATCAAGAAGATCATCCAGAAGATGACAGTTACGTACAAAGATTGGCATGAGATGCTGCCATTTGCTTTGCATGGTTATCGTACGTCTGTACGCACTTCGACAGGGGCAACCCCTTTTTCTCTTTTTTACGGCATGGAAGCTGTTCTCCCAGTAGAGGTGGAGATCCCATCAATGAGAGTCTTGATGGAAGCCAAGTTGACTGATGCTGAATGGATTCAGAGTCGTTATGACCAACGGAATCTGATTGAAGAGAAGCGATTGACTGCCGTGTGCCATGGTCAATTGTATCAGCAGAGAATGAAGAAAGCATTCGATAAGAAGGTCAAGCCTCGTGTGTTCCGAGAAGGAGACCTCGTACTCAAGAAAGTCTTGTCTTTCGTGCCCGATTCCAGGGGCAAGTGGACTCCAAACTACGAGGGTCCATATGTTGTCAAGAGAGCCTTTTCAGGTGGAGCTCTGATGCTTACAACAATGGATGGGGAGGATTTCACTCGTCCTGTGAATTCAGATGCAGTCAAGAAATACTTTGCCTAAAAAAAAAGTATATGAAAATGAAAAACAGAATGGCTCGCTAAGTTGAAAACCCGAAAGGGCGGCTTAATCAAAAATGAGCGTCTCGGTGGAGAACCCGCAAGGGCGGTCCAGGCAAAAATTAGAGACTTGAAAAAAGGATATTTGCATCTCGCTAGATTGAGTACCTCACCTTGGGGCAATCTAGGCAAAAATTAGGGATTCGGCAAGTAACTGCATCCTGACAAGACTTTCTATTCCGCAACCGTCTTTCCGTCAGAGGATTCTCGACTCGTCATCAACTGAAGCCTCGGATACATCGAGATTCAAATTGGTAGAGAAAGGATCATTATGTTCAATGTAGCCCTCTTCCAATATATATCACTGATTTCAAATTTGTACAGATCTATAGAGTCTTGCCATTTGCAGGCTACCATTCGATCAAATCAATTTGAGCTTTTATCCAATTATTTGCACTCTTATTTGTTTCAATTCGACAAATGTTTTGCATGTTTTAATTGATAAAACGTCATTGTTTTAAACAAATAAATTTTTCAGAAAATTGTTGTTTTAAACAAAGTGAACATTCACAATGATGAAAGGATACTTAAGAATTTCTCAGTGCTCTCCCGAGGGTGGCATGATTTCCAACAGGTAAGACATGTGTTCAGATTCCTGGCTTGGTTATATCCTCTTTCTCCTGCTTTATTGTTGGGGTTGTTCCCCAAGCAGAGCTTTTGTTAGGGTTGTTCCCTAAGCAGAATGTTGTTGAAGACTTCGTTTTCTTCTCCAGCCGTATTCTCCCCCAGCATGGGTATTTCCCATTTGGAAGCTTCAGTAGTGGTTGGTTTGAGACCCCGGTACCCTGTCACTCTCCCCAGTGCAATCGCCAGCGGAGTTGTGGTTTTTTATCCTTAGCATGGATGCTTTCCCTTCGAAGATTCAATGGTTGGTGGTTTTTATCCCCAGCATTGTCGTAAGCAGGATTGTTGCTATGTTTCCTCAGCACAGTCGATAGTAGGATCTGTGATGTATCCCCAGAGCAGAGTGTTGTGGAAGATTTTGTTTGCTCCAGTAGTACTCTCTTCCCCGGCCACGTCGCTAGTGGAGTTGCTATATTTCCCCGTCAGTGCGCTTATTCCTTTAGCAGGGCAGTAATTGTGTTCCTCCTTAGTAGTTGTGAATTTTCTCCTCAGAAGAGCTAGCATTTGGTGGTTGATCCCCAGCTCTCTTCCGTATCCCTCAGTGGATTCTTCAACGGATCTCCCCAGGAGACGTCAGTACGTTTGTGGTTTGGTGGATCGTGTATATGCAAAATCCCCTATAAAATGGGTTTTCCTCAACAGAATCAGGATTGCATCCGTGATATTCCCCTCAGAATCTCCGCCGGAGTTGAAACCTCTGTTTTCCCCAGTAGGGTTGGTTGGTGATCTATCATCTATAGATTTGGGTTGATTCCCTGATTGCTTTTGATCCCCAGTAGGGTAGCTTGTTGCAGAATCTACTTGTGTGATCTTTTCTTCCTCCTCAGTGGGTTGTTCCCCAATGGAATGGATATTTGTGTTCTCCCCAGGTAGAGTTGCTTGTGCAGCCAGATTCTATGTGGATGATCTGTTCTCCCTCAGTGGGTTGTTCCCTAGTGGAGTTATTGCGGAGTTGCCTTCGTGGTAGTTTTTGCCCGTGCAGTGAGCTCTTGTTCCCCCGCAGATATTTTGGGATTTATCCCATTCCCCAACAGAGTTGTCTTTGTGGCCGTTGTTGCCTGTTGTGACTTTCTGTACTCCAGTTGGGTTGATTGCTGATCCATCACTCAGAGATCGGGTGTTTCCTGATATCTCTGATCTTTTGCCTCCCCGCAGATCTTTGCTTTTCAGCTTGAAGATCTCCAGCAGATTGGCTTTCCAGATGGAGCTCCTTGGTTCTCCCTGGAAGTATAGTACCGGATGTTTGATTCCTGGTCCTGTTTGTGTTAGAATTGTCTGTTTTGTCAGCATTCATCAAACATAAATCACGCATATTCATGCATACTCATAAACATTCAGATATTCATGTTGCATTTTTTGCCGTATATCTTTTGTTTATTGTTTCCTGCTAATGGTGATACAGATCTCCTTTATAGATCTCCCTAAGCAAAAGTCGGGTGTTTAAATCTCTCAGAATAGAGTCAGCCCTTAAGCAGAAAGTGTCTATCCTTTCCTGCCATTTCCCCACTGAGATACATCCTCGTGGAAGACGGTTACTTCCGTTCCCTCCCAACACACATTGGGATGGGTTTTGCCTATTTGAGTTATATCCTCATTAGGACGTGTCTTGATTCAGTTTGTCTTTTCGGATCGATCCCGAATCGGCTATTTTTCAACTGTCTCTTGAGCTTCACTGTGGCATAAATGAATAGTTGCTTACAAACCGGCGCTCATTCATCTTATCCTCAGTGGAATGTTTGGCCTTCTGCCTACAAACCAGCAGTTGTAAGTCCTATCTTTGCGGTTTTCTACCTACGAACCGGTAGTTATAAACCCTGTTTTTTCTCCCCTAACGGAGTCAACTTTGTTGTTCATCCCAACCGATGACAATTCCCTTTCTGTGGTTTTCTATCCAACTTTTGGTAGATGTAATCCCCTCTTTGTGGTTATCTTCATCTAGTTCTTGATGTTGATTTTCCTTCGCTTGGATGAGTCGCTTGAATAAGCACTTATATCCCCAGCAAATCTTTCGCGGATAATTGCTGTATGCTAGCAATTTTATCCCCAGCGGGTCCTTTCACCGTTTGTCAGTGATTGTGTTCCCCGGATCATTGATTTTCATCAATGTATCCCCGGCGAGTCTTCTTTCGTTTACCCTCTTGTTGGTAATGTTGTGACTCCCTGTTGATTGGTCATCTTTATATACCTGGTTTGGTATCCCGATGCCTTTCTTTTCGGATTTTTATCCTATAAACAACCTACAACCCGGTTCAGGATAATCTTCCTCTAGGGGTTATTATTCACGTTTTGACGGCTATGAATAATATATCTCATCCACTCTTCAGTTGAAACCTGTTGTGTTTCCCTAGTCGAGTAAGATTCGTTATTTCCCTTGGCGGAGTCGAATATTTGTTGTTTCGGATAATTGCCGGATGCTTGCAATTTATCCCTTTGAGTTGTCTTTCGTTTACCCGGATGCTTGGTATCGATTGTCTCTCTTTTTGGTTAGTCACCTATTATATACTTCGGTATCTCTGGTGTCTTTTCCTTGCGAGTATATTATCTACGTTTTGACGGCTATAGATAATATGTCTCATACGCTCTTTTGTCGGATCCTTTGTTTGTTTCCGCAATTGAGTAAGATTTGCATTCTTTACAGAATCAAATGTTCATCCTATAAACAAGTCTGCTGTTCTAGCTTTCTTCAGGATGATGAGTGTCTTGGAACATAAACCAATTTACATTTTTGGATTTTATCCTATAAACAACCTACAACCCGGTTCAGGATAATCTTCCTTTTGAGTGTACTATCCACGTTCTGACGGTAATGGATATTATGTCTCTTTCGCTCTTGGGTCAATCTTTCGATTGTTTTCTCCGCAGAGTAAGATTCGTATTCCTTGTGGAATCGAATGTCCATCCTATAAACAAGTTTGCTTTCGCTTTCTTCAGGATGATGAGTGTCTTGGAACACAAACCAATTCACGTTTCCGGATCTTTATCCTATTGTCGCATCACGCGAAAAACCGGCGGGAAAAGAAGAAACAACAGAGCCGCCACCGTGCGTTATTTATCCCAAAATAGGGAAAGGAAACGCTCAGAGTAAACCTAGGAAAGAACATGGTCTCGCGACCAAAGAGAATGGGTTCGGGAGTCGGTTATGCGAAGGGAAGGTATTAGCACCCCTACGCATCCGTCGTACTCGACGGGATCCACGCACAATAGGAAGGAAAATGGTTGCTAAACACTGCTCACACTCACACACACACTGGCTGAAAGAGACACAAGAAACTGACTGAAACTGACTCGGCAGGATATCGCATCCTGGGCCTACTTAGTCTATCAGGCATAGACATCAGAGTCGAAGTAGTTCGGACTGGGGAGACAACACATGCTCGCTAGGATATCGCATCCTATGCATACGTATCTTCTTGGACGAGAGAAGAATCAGAGCATTCGTAGCTCGGCTGACACGCACACAAACAAACAAAGGCAAAGGCCAACATGGAGCCTGAATGCCAATCACTGGACTTATATCAGCATCCGAACCAAAACACACGCACACTGGAACCTAACTGCCACTCGATGGACTTACATCAGCTTCCAAGCACACAACGACACAACAAGTTAATAGGGAGTCGGGGACTCGAGCCTATAACTGTCAAGCACACACTCAAACAAACAGGCAACAAATTGCTAAGGAGTCAGGCACTCGAGCCTAGCAACTGTCAAACAACTCACACAAAAAGAAAAAAGGCGCCTGGAGAGATCAGCTCAATCTCCTGCCTACATACTTCATCTGGTATGAAGATCAGGGCGATGTAGTTCCCCTACGGAGGGATAAAGGGCTAGCCTAACCAGATAACAGAGGGAGACACAACACTAGGGACACTACGACTCGAGCCTAGATGTTATCATGCAAATCCATCCCTAAGTTAAGGTTTCTAGCTAACTGGCACAGGGAGCCAACCTATCCTAGTCATGACTTGCACAGGAAGCAAGCCACACACACACTTAACTTGCACAGGAAGCAAGTCTAAACTAAACCTAACTTGCACAGGAAGCAAGTCAAACAATCCTAACTTGCACAGGAAGCAAGTCAAACAATCCTACAAGCACAGATAGCACACACTATACACAAGCAAGTGGCTCAAACAAGGGTTAGGTTTTAGTCGAGGGGTCATATCAACCTCAACAAACAAACCTCTGGAACTGGGTGAATGTTGCTCTTAACCTTGCCATTGAGGGTCTAAGGTGAAGCAGATGAAAGGTGAGTGAAGGTAAGACTTCACAGCTCTTATCCCTGGCCTGGGAGAGCTTAAGACAAGAATGTGTGGGTTCAGAAAGTGGGAACCCTTCTACACATTTAAAACTGACTCAACTGTACAATTGTACAAGATCTTGGGTTTGTATCTACAATGTATCAACACAGTGGTGTGAGCAAAGCAGAAGACACACTGAATAGCAGGGGATAGGTTGCATATCCCTTGGGTTCTGCCAATTGCCTCTTCACTTAGGAGGTCTTTGACTCTATGCAAGGACAAAATTAAACATCCACAGACATTGCCTCTTAAGGAGGACTTCAGACAGTTGCCTGGCCAAGTAACAGACCAGGTCTTCCAGACTACATGAAGATTAGAAGCATACCTCAATGCAAATTGCTTATACAAACAAAGCAAAGCAAAGTTCACAAGGAACTAAAAGCAACTAAAGTACCTGAAATCAGTCAAGCACAATTAGTATACAAGTCAAAGTTAAATCAGAATGAAACAAAGGTTAATAGTCAACACAAGCAAGTGAATGTGCAAGGCACAAGGCTTAAGGCATGTGAGCCAAGCCACCTATAAAACAAAGAGGTTAGCTCATGATAATCAAATGAACTCAATCAAACTGTAGTGATCTCTTTGAAGCATTTGCAGCTTAACCTGAAAACATGAGCTCAAAGGTGAGTAGCAAGACCACTAGGGCAAGCCTAGGGTCAAAAGAGAATAAGAAAGTCAAAACAGCAAGGGACAAGCATCCAAAATCATGTTCAAACAATTAAGAAACACAACCAATTGGGTTCACATTCATATCAATCATCATCACCATTTCATGAACAAATTAGGTCAAAGCATGGCATTTAGAAGCTCATAGAAGTCAACAGAAAGACTTAACTCAAAAGCAATCTTAAACATTTCCAAAAATCACCAAATAAATCATGATCAATCTTAACACATAGCATGGTAAGCATGTCAAATTTCATCTCATTTGGACAAGTGGAAGGCAGTCAATGAAAATCAGAAAGTCAAGGCAATTTTGGACATGCTCATAGAAGTCAACCAAACATGCATCAACTTAAAAAAATCATAAATCAGAGATGGTGTATGATAAATGAATGGGACTAAAACCATGGCAAAGATGAGGATGTCTAGTTATCTCATGTCAAATTTCATGTCCATCCAATAAAGTATGAGAATTTCACAAATGAAATGGGAACATGTGTCACACAAGGTCAACATATGACTAACCAGGGGAGAAAATCTCAAACAATTAGGAAATGCCACAAATAATTCCAAGAAAATTCACATGTAAACTAGACATACAAGAGTACATTCATGCAAAAAATCAGATCAATTGGAGGTCAAGAAGCATGGTAATGAAAATCATGAAGTTGGACATCAATGGTGTGACACAAATTGTCACACCCTAATTCAAAAAATCATAACTCTCAAACCACATAAGATAAATTCACAAACTCTACACCAAAATCACCATGAGTGTGTCTAGTTCAAGCACAAAAAATTTGGGAGCCATTGGATAAAGTATCACCATTTCACAAATGATTTGGCAAAGTGTACAAAAATTGGTCACATGTCACAAACCCTAGCACCATTTAAAATTCGACCATGCAAAAATTCTGGGAAATATATGACAAAAAACTAGAGATCAAGATGGACATGATGCAAAAATTCCCAGTGAATTTGGAATTAAAATGAGCGAGTTATGATTTTTGCAAGTTTGTGGAACAAAACGAAATAATGTGTGAAATTAAAATGAATTAATTGGATTAATTAAAGGAGAATGGCACTCTTGCAAATTTGGGGTTCATTAAACGGGACGACGCCGTTTTGGAGCATGGAACGAAATGTTCCTATTGGCTCTGGGTTAACAGACCATGCCATGCACGTGAGTGGAGAGAAAAATCTGGGCAATGTGATTGGGAAATTAGGGTTCTTGCGCCAACAGTGTTCCTTCATCATCTTCAATTGAGTTCAAATTTTTTTTCCAGAAATGCAAATTGAAGGCATCAATCGAACCAGCCAAGATCACACATCAAAGATACATCATTCATTTTCCTTAAAACACACTAACAATCATGAATCGAAGCTAAACATAAATCAACATCAAACTTGTTTTCAGCATAACTCGAGCAATAGTTAATCATTTTCAAAAACAAACACACCACGAGACTCAGCATGGAGAGACCTACCAGAAACATCTCATGATTTTTGAAATAGAGAGGGTCGAAATCTTACCTATTTTTGAAGCAGAATGAGAAACAGTGTGGTTTTGGTCCTCTTAGCCTGAAACAGATGCCTTTTGAGCTCCCTAAGGTTGAAGGATGAAGTTAGCTTGGCTTGAAATGGCTTGGAAGGGCTTCAAACTTGGACTGCCATAGATGAATGTTCTGCAAAATCAGTGTTGCAAGATGCTGATACAGATGGTTAATGATGGTTGAAACAGGTTCAAAATGATGCTTGGATGGTGTTTTAGGCAAGGCAGGGTTTGGCCCTTTGTAGGTTTTTGGACTGATTTGATAAAATGCCAAAGTGAAGTTTTTTTTGGAGAATGAATTTCAGTGGTTGGTCTGCTGTAGGATGGTGGTGGAAAACAGGTTCAAAATGGTGGAAAAAGATAGTGAAACAGCAATGCAAGGTTTTGGGAAGCTTTGGACAGACTTTGGAAAAAATGGCCAAGATGTGATTTTTTTTAGAATGAGTGAGTTAACCAAGGTTTCTTGCTGTAAGATGTGTTTGATGCTGCTGCTGGTTTCATTTTTTGACAGAAAAATGAAGTTATGATTTTCTGTTTTGATGTTGTTTCTGTTTGTGAACAGAATTTGCAACTTGGGTGAAAATGCCCAATGAGAGAGTGAGGACTTTTTGTGTGGTTAGAGGCTGTTCCTTGTGTTTCAAGATGACAGAAAAATGATGAAAAACATGCTGTCTTGTTGTTGTTTGTGGTAAGGCAATGCTTTGTCTCTTTGGAGTTTTGACCAATTTTTAGAAATGGCCAAAAGTGAGTATCAATGAATGAAGTTCTATTGGTTTGTGCTGTCCAATGTGGCTTGTGTCCGCTCTTAGCCTTTGTCCTTGACAGAAAATGATGATGAAAGTCTGCTGTCTTGTGGTCCTGCATCAAAAGCCATGAAAATGTGGATGTAGCTATTGAAACATGTACTTTCTTCCCAATTCCAAGCAAGTTGGCATGGCCTTTTCCTGTTGGTTTTAGGCTGCTACTGAGGTTTCAAATGACAGCAAATGATCTTTTAATTTTCTGTTTTAAGAGTACAAAGCATGGTATGGTGGATAGTATGGATAGATATGGTGAAAGTGTCCTTTTGTCCAAATTTCAAGCAAGTTAAAGAATGGCCATATGTACTGCATAATTGAGCTTGCAAACACATTTTAAATGACATTTCTGAGCTATTTCAATTGGCCAAATGGTAGAAAAATGATTATATCAAAAAGTCAACCCTTGGTCAAACTTGCATTTAAATGAGATAAGTCAAAAAATGCCATTTTGATTGGTGAAGTTTTGGCTCATGAAATTTATGTTTTTGGAAAGAGGGGATCAAATGTGACTTGTAGGAAAAAACCCCACCCAAATTGGCCAAATGGTTTGAGAGATATGGCGTTTTGAAGTTCAAGAATTTCTGAAATCGATTCGATCATAACTTGCCAACCACACATGGGAATTAAGAGTTCTTGGACTTTTTGGAAATGGGAGAACAAGATCTTCAACTTTCATGTTGGGCAAAAATTCATTTGAAGCTTGTATAATGATGTAAGTTTGAGGATCAAGACTTTCCATTTTTGGTAAGTTTCAGTTACAGGTCCAGTTTCCATTTTTGGAAATTTTTGATCTGGCTTCAAATTCTTCCATGATGGTGTTTGACATGATATATGAGGCCTATTTGGACATGAATAAGCTCCCTCAAACCAATTTCCATCATCAAATCACTGATTAAATGGACAGTTGACTTTTCTAGGGTTTTGGATGACTGAACCTCTTCTGATGAATTCCAAACCCTAATTCCTTGAGAACTTGACTTCAAATGATGTCCCAAGACATATGAACCCTTGATTAATGAGCATGGTGCCCAAATTCCACAAGAATGGCCACCATCCACTGCTTTGACTGACTGTTGACTGTCTTTGACTTTCTAGGGTTTTTGACTGTCTGTGTATGAACTGATGACCTCTGAGCCTTCAACCCTTGACTTGAACACTTCAAATGGACCTCCAAGTCATGTGAACTTGTTGGACAAACCCTAGGGCCTTGGCTCAATGGAATTATGCTTGCTTGCTTGGTTGACTGATCTCCTGATCAGTTTGACCTAATTCTCTTGATTGGCTTGCACTTGAGGCAAAGAGACAATGCAATGCTATGCAGTGGACCATGCTATGCTATGACCTAATATGAAAATGTATGTACAATGATAGGTGCAAATTTGAGGTGCTACACCTATAAACAACCTACAACCCGGTTCAGGATAATTTTCCATGCCAGTATATTTTCTACGTTTTGACGGCTATAGATAATATGTCTCATACGCTCTTTTGTCGGATCCTTTGTTTGTTTCCCCAATTGAGTAAGATTTGCATTCTTTACAGAATCAAATGTCCATCCTATAAACAAGTTTGCTTTCGCTTTCTTCAGGATGATGAGTGTTTTAGAACACACACCAATTCACGCTTTGGTCGGTCACCTGTTACATACCTACAACCCGGTATCCTTGGTGTTTCCTTCCTGTCTGCTCCCTATTTTGGCCTTGGTCCCCTGTGGAGTCAGATTCTCCTGAGTTTATGTACCTTTTTCAGGTCTTTCTCAGATGTTTGGTTGATTGATATCTCTCACCCTCATACAGGTTTTAGATATTCATTCTTCCTTAGTTTGTTACTCACTAACCGGTAACATCTCATCCTTTGGTTTCCCTTGGAAAGTCTTTTCTAGATTTCCCCAGCGGAGTTGTATCGCTATTCGTGTTGCTGTATTGGTGTTATCCCCAGTACATGCATTTTGTGAGTCAGCTTGAGTCTTTCCAATGGAAGTGTTTCCCTCTGGAATTTCTTTCTCTCCCCAGTTCGAGTCCTTTACTTCCCCAGTAAAGTCTCCAGTCTGATGTTTCGTTATCCCCTAACTCAGAGTCGTGTCCTGCTCACGCTTTCTTTTTCTTTTTCTTATCCCCAATAAGAATCCCCATGAGAGTCTTGTTAATGTCTCTGTTCCTGGTGAGTGAATTACTCTGATGGATCGTCTTTTCTTCTGTGTGAATCATATTCCCCACAGAGTTTGTGTCTTTTGCATGCATACATCTGCATCATGAGGTCTCTTAGGGACCAAAATTTGTCTCATTATTGTTATTTAAGCCCATTCTACCGCGTCGATATGAAGATTTCTAAACTTCACTTCTCCGGCTAGAATGACCTTAAATAGGGGCATCTGTAAGACCCCAATTTTGTCCCTAAGATCCCCCATGGCATCATATCATATCATAACATTGCCTCAAGGATCTTTGTGCACCTTTGCCTTCTTTCTTGTGGGTGGGTTATCGTTGTGAGTGTGATTCTTGATCACCAAGCATGTCTAGCATTTGTATATCATTGCTTTTCATTTGTTTATTAACCCAAAAGTACAAAAATATTGTCATCTAACCATGTTACTTGCAGATGAAGCAAACTAGGTCAAAATAGTCAATGAATTCATTGAGCAATGGATGGTGGCCACTCTTGAAGAATTTGGGCACCATGATCATTCATAAGAGGTTCATACGAGTTGAACCATCATTTTGAATCAAGATCTCAAGTGGTAGAGGCTTGAAAGTCATCAGAACATGGCTCAGTCAACCAAAACCCTAGCAAAGTCAACTGTGGTCAACTGCGCATTTAATCAGGGATTTGAGGGTGTGAGATGGTTTGAGAGGTCTCATTCATGTCCATACAAGCCTCATATAACATGTCAAACATCATCATTGAGGACTTGGAGGTCAGACAAAAAGTTTCCCAAAATAGCAAGGACCTGTAATTTTCAACTGCCAAAAATGGAAAGTTCTTCTCCTCAAATTTACATCATCAAGAAAGCTTCAAATCAAAATTTGTCCAACATGAAAGTTGAAGATCTTGCTCTTGCCTTTCCAAAAAGTCCAAGACCATCCATTTCTCATTTATGGTTGGCAAGTTATGATCAAATCATTTTCAAGAAATCTTGAACTTCAAGGAGGCATAACTCTTGAACCATTTGGCCAAATTGAGTGAGGTTTCTTTGAGCAAATCCCATTTGACATGAGCTATCATAATGCATCATTACATTTCATCAAAAATCATCACATAAAAAGGTCATTTTTCAAGTGAACCATTTAAATTTTGGTGGGAAAAATAGTGAATTTGAAAAATACACATGATTTTCATGCCAAACCATTTCCAATTACTTCAAAACAGGTTTTGTGACTTGCTTCAACTGGTTTTACACTGTTCTATTGATCACACTTACATAAGGGCATTTTGGCATTTTTACATAACATGTGCATTTTCACTAATCCAATTCCATTTTGCTAATCATGATTAACAATGCTGATTAACAGGAGTATATATTCCTAATCATAACAGAAAATCGAAATCCACAATCACAATCTTAGATCCAAATCAAAAATCTCCAAAATTCTCTCAATTTTGCTCAAACTTTTTCAACTTTCTTTCATCAAATTTCGTCATTCTTTTTGTTTTCTCTTGTGCTAATCATCATCTGCAGATGCTATTGAAGATCTGTTGAAGCAAAACGTGGACAAATTCGTGATAGATCGCAGCTGTTGAACCTTGAGCATTCACATGGCATTTTGAGTTTTCTGCGAATCTGAGCATTGTTGAGCCAAAGCACATCATCCATTCATCTTCCTTAGCATCATTGAGCACCTGTTTTCACCATTGAAGCCTTGAGGAGCACGAATCAAGATCTGCACTTCAAACCAGGTCAGAATTCGATGTTCTTGATTCATGAAATTAATGCATGATTCGTGTAGATCTTTGAATGTAGGTTGTAATGAACTTTGAATCATGTTAAACCATGCTATATCGAGTGAGTTCCATGGATTTAAAGTTTCATGTTCATAGTTAGATTTGCTCGATTCATGATGTTGATGTTGTTATTTGATGAAATGCATGTTGATTTGCGTTTTGTGATGTTAGATCTCCATGAATATACGATCAATTGTGTTTCTGGAATCATTGCAATTTTCTGGAAATTTTATGCATGAAGATCATGAAGATCTTCATGCTGTTCTTGAAACTGGACATTTTCCTGCGAATTTAGCCGCAGCCTTCATAGCGCCTTGCCACGGAGTTACCTGCGGAATCGCGTGAGTTTCCTGCGGATTCGTGCGTATTGCATGGGCGTGCATGCGCTAGGGCTTAAGGTCAAACGACTGCGTTTCGTTTGGCGCCCTGGGACATTTGAAATTGGCACGCGTTCGATACCTGCCGCTAGCATCCACATATATTCTTTTTTACATGTTATTTCACTTAGCTTCACATGTTTACATGTTCCATTCATCTTTTTTTTTTATTTCTTTCCACATAAAAAAATCATAAATCAAAAAATATAAATCCGAATTGCATGATTCTTTTTTTGAATTGTTCATCATGTTGTGTACTTTTTTATGGACATTTTTTCAAGATTTGTGCACGGGTAGAAAAAATAATTGCTTAGGTTTTGCTTTCACATGTCATTTCTTGCACAATGCTTGCTATTTCTTTCATGAAATCTTGATGCTTGCTCCAAAATGCTTGAAATTTTATATGCATGATCTAGACTCACTCCTGGTTATTTTGGTATATGGTTTGCTAATCTTGCATTTCTGGATTAGGAGATATGATGTGATCTTTGGAGGTGTGTCTATGTATGTCACACCATGGCTGGTTCATGTTCTTGATTTTATTTTCCATGCCTATTGAACTTGAATTGCCCTGGAGTTTTGCATGATAATACTTATGGATGTCTAGTTTGCTTGTGATTTTTCTTGGAATTTTTGAATGCATTTTCTATTTGTTTGAGAATTTCTCCCCTGTTTGGTCAATTGTGAACATTTTGGGAGTCATGATATCATATGATTTGTGAAATCCTTGTGGTTTATTGGATGAACTTGAAATTTGGCATGGGTATTGTAGACATCTTAAAGTTTGCCATGGCCTTGATCTCATTCATTTCTCATGTTTGGTAACTGTTTTGTGATTGCATGAATTTGATACATGATTTGTGGTCTTGTATGAGCTTGTATGAACATGCTTTGACTTGTTGATTTTAATTGACATACTTCCACTTGTCCAAATGACATGAAATTTGGTGTGTTACTTATTCAATGTGTTCTGTTTAAGCATGATTTTTCCTGGAATTTATTGAGCCATTTTGGTATTGATATGCTTGTGTTCATTCTGTTTACACCATTGAGTTCTCATCTTGCCTAGTTTGACATGTTTTGCTTATGAAATGCAATTGATGAATGCTTTTGACCTGAGACCAACTGGAATTTGTTCTTATTTGATAAATCTTGATTTTGATCAAGTTTCATGTTCTGTTTTAAATATTTTCTCCTCCTTTGACCCTAGGCTTTGGCCTAAGGGTTCACTTCTCACATTTGAGTTTGATTTTCAGGTTTAAGAAGCAATTGCTTTAAGGAGATTAATTCAAGTTGATTGAGTCTGGTTTATTTGATTGTGATGAACTAACTTGGTTTGTTTTGTAGGATGCTAACTCATTTCATTTGAGTTTGTGCTTTGCACATGTGGTTGATTGTGTTGACTGTTGGTTCATAACTTGTCTGTTTTGACTTTGTGATTGGTATACTGATTATATTTGATTGATTTCAGGTACCATAGTTGCTTTAGTTCCTTTGAGAACTTGCTATTGTTTTGCTTTGCTTAAGCATTGAGGTAGAATCTCTTGTCTCCATGTAGTCTGGAAGACCTGGCTTGTTACTTAGCCAGGCACCTGTCTGAAGTCCTCCTTAAGAGGCAATGTTTGTGATTGTTTAACTTTGTCACCAAGCAGGAAAAGACCTCATATGAGGCAATTGGTAGATAGAAGAGATATGTAGCCTATCTCCTACTATTCTGTGTGTCACTCACCTTGCTCACACCACATGTGTTGATGCATAGTGAGTAAAAGCCCAAGATCTATCGAGTCATTAACTTGTGGAGAGAGTTCCATCTTTCTGAACTCCCACACCTTCTGATATTCAATGCTCTCCCTGACCAGGGATAAGAGTGATGAGGCACACCCCTCATATCCTTTCATCTGCTTCACCTTGGCTCTCAATGTCAAGGTTAAGAGCACCATTTACCCTATTCCAGTTGACTTTTTAGTCTAACCTTTGATTGAGCCTAATTGCTTGGTTATAGTGTGTGCTAAATGACTTTGTTTGATTGATTGCTTGTTGCATTTGTACATATTTGCTTGATTGCCCTTGTGCACTTATCATCCTTGATTATTCATTATTGCATGATCATCATTTCATACCCTTGTGGTTTGTTTGAGTTTACCCATTGAGGGCAACTGTAAGTCCATTCATTGGCTATTGTTCCTATGATTTGGAAGGGATAGAGTGTAAGACCATTTCATTTGATCACTCATGTCCATTGCCTAGTGCTTGTTTGTTTGTAGTATGTGAGGATGCAATTGTAAGACCATGTTGTTGGCATTTGTATTCCTATGATCATCCTTTGGAGGTTGGTATAAGTCCAGATAGATTGGCATCTGACATCCAGGTTTTGTTTTAGGAGATTGGAATAAATCCATTTATTGGTATCCAACATCCGCTTTTGTTTGTGAGATTGGTATAAGACCATTGATGGCTTCCGGTATCATTGTTTTGTTTTAGGAGATTGGTGTAAACCCATTTATTGGTATCCGGTATCCGTTTTTGTTTGTGAGATTGGTATAAGTCCATTGATGGCATCCGGTATCACCTTGCTTTTGTTTTGCTTACTTGCTCATTTGCCTATTCCTAAGGACACACTTGAATCATCTTCTATATGATCTCAAGAGGTGAACCTTTCTAAGAAGTTTTACGCTCCATTATCCATCCACATCCTCTTTGTCCTAAACCTTTTCACACGTTGACTTTTAAAACTTTGACTTGTTGTGCAAACATCTTCATGTCTTTTCAAATTAGAAACCTGGACCCTAAGTCCTTGACTTTTCAAATTTCACATTTCATAACACTTCTTTGAATCAATCTTAATCATACCTTGACCATATTTTGTGAATACTCATAATCAATTAACTTCACACATTGAATTGTTTTGTGGCTTCGTCCATTGTTAATATGTTTTCATACATTAGCCGTAGGTTTCAATTACCATAGTGGTTGATGTAAATCTTACCTTATCCTTAGTGAGTCGATTGTAAGACTTCCGTACTGAAAACAGGGTTAACCCCTCTAGTACGTCGAAGCCATCCTCGCATGGTGGATTGTTGAATTCAGGTTGAGTTTTCTCCCATTGGTAATGAAAAGCCTTAATGCTTGTGTTTTAAAATTGAACTCACTAATTTTTGGAAATCTTTTAGCCGAACTACGGCGTTTTGATCCTTACCTTTGATGGAAGGTACGTAGGCAACGGGTTCATCCGTTTAAACATAAAAATAACTAACTTGTACATTCTTTTCTCATCTTCCCGTTCATGTTTGCACAATATGTCATAAACAAATAAATATTTTTATACAACAAGTGTGAAAAGGGCTCCCTAGGAATACCTAGGACGTGATGGGTGCCTAACACCTTCCCATTGCGTAATTTACCCCTTACCCAGATTCTCTGATCTTTTTATTGGTTTTCTACGTGTAAAACTTCTTAGGTTTTTGTTCGCTTTTTAACCAGTCCTTAGGATAAATAAAAGTCCGGTGGCGACTCGATTTCTTTGTATGCTTTGCTTATGGTTTAATCAATAAATCATATAGCGACGAATACACCGCTACACCCTCAACAGCCCGATTTTGTCCTCCCCAGAGATAGCATTCACCCCCATCTGACCATGCACGGGCATGGGATTAGCATTCACGTTTGGGGATGGAGCAAAGTTGATAGCTTTGGAATCCACCAAGTCCTGGACTACATGCTTAAAAGCTTTGCAGTTTTCCACGTTGTGTCCAGGTGCACCCGAGTGAAATTCACATTTAGCATTCTCATCGAAACTGGCTGGCCTCTGATCAGGTCTCAAAGGAGCCAAAGTTCTCAGTTGTACCAACCCCAGATCTTTCAGCTTCTTCAACAAGAAAGAATAAGTCACAGGGGGCCTATCGAATTGACGGTCATTCATTCTCCCCCGCACCTGATATCCATCCCTCTGCGGTCTCTGCTGAAATGGCTGTCTTTGTTGTTGCGGTTGTTGCTGTTGTTGTTGTGCAAGCTGATTATCAGCAGGAATAGTTACCGCAGCAGTGTGCTGGTAGTAACGATCCCTACTCTGTCCTCTTTGGGTGTACACAGCACTTGTATCACCCTCCTTCTTCCTCTGGCCATTTCCGAAGGGCTTCTTCGATCCAGATGACGAAGCATTACCACCCTGGATTTTCCCCAACTTCAGCCAACTTTCAATTCTCTCCCCGGCCACCACAATGTCAGCAAAGTTGGTCACGGGGCAACCGACCATCCTTTCAGCAAATGCCCCCTGCAGGGTACCCATGAACAAGTCCGACATCTCTATGTCCACCAATGGAGGTTGAACTCTGGCAGCCAACTCCCTCCACCTTTGAGCATACTCTTTAAACCCCTCATTAGGCTTCTGAGACATACCCTGCAGCTGGGTACGACTAGGAGCCATATCAGCGTTGAACTGGTATTGTTTAAAGAATGCATCACCAAGATCCTGCCAGCTCTTAATATTAGAAGACTTCAGCTTGGTGTACCACTCCAAAGATCCTCCAGACAGACTGTCCTGGAAGAAGTACATCCACAGCTTCTGATCCATTGTGTACGCAGAAATCTTGCAGACAAAAGCTTGAAGGTGAGTCTCCGGGCAGGAACTCCCATTATACTTATCAAATGCGGGCGCCTTGAACTTCTGCGGGATCACAATCCCCTCAACTAGCCCCATATTCGACATATTCACAACCCCTGGAGTGGCATAGCTTTCGAGAGCCCTGATTTTTTCCGCCAGCAACTGGATCTCCTTATTCGGTGGTTGGACACCGTATTGACCAAACGGCTCATTATGCATGGAGAATTGATCAGCTTCTCTGTCTTCCTCCCTATCATCCTCAGCCCCAAAGAAAGGAGGGAATAGACTATCCTTCATATTATTACCCATCGGACCAGGTTGACCCCCTGTGGCAGCACCAAAACCACCGACATTATTTACTACGCCCACAGTTGTCCTCTTTCCACCATCCCTAGAACCACCAAGCCCCTGGTTGGAGACACCATCCAGGTTAACACCGCTGTTGGCAGCTGAAGCCCGCTCGAGCTTCTCAACTTTATCAGCCAGTGCTTTCTGGCCCACAGCAAACCCCTGCATGATGTTAATCAACTCATTCATCTTCTCGTTCAGCTCGAGAACATCTGTGCTTGGTAGATCCATCAATCTGGGTGTATTGCGCCTGGTGAAGTATCTGTGTGGACGTGTTGAGTGCAAAGGTACAACTCTACGAGCACGAGCAATGATTCCTGAAACAATCAAGCACGTTAGCAACGGAAACCTGCAAAATAAAAAACAAGTTATTATGATTATGCATGAATGCAATGTATATCCACATGAGGAACACTCTTTCTTTCGATCCTGGCTTCATCGAGACAGATAATAATCCGGTGGCAATATTCTGACATTCATCGAATGATTCATCATACAAATCAGAGATATATGATTTAGAAAAATACCACCCAACCATGTGTGTGCTGTGTGAGTGCATACGGGAAAGCAAATAAAGCTTGAAGATCGATCACTGAATGAAAAATAACCACTGCATACCAAAAGTGCACAATAAGTGCAATAGTCATACATCAAAGCTGATACAAACCAAATACAATTCTCCAGAATTAGAAAGATAATACAAGCAAGTGAATTCCGTCAACAGGCCTGACGGTAATCCACACAAATGAGAAAGGTCTAGCCTGACGAAGGTCCCACAGAAGGCCCTACATCATCAACCATCCTAGCAAACTCTGTGGCGAACCTGAGCTCGGTGTTCTCCTGCTGCAATCTCCTTACCTCCTTCTGGTGAATTTTCATCTGCCTGAAGTAATGATCTCTCTCAGCAATGTAGTGATCTCTCTCGGCGATATAATGATCTCTCTCAGCAATAGTCTTCACATTCTCTGTTTCCTTAATCTTCAGCTTTGCCTCCCACTCAGCGATAAGGACTCTGACTCTGTCTTCCCTCTGATCCCTCACGAGGATTTGCCTCCTCTTCTCATCTTCAATGACCTTTGAAGCTCTGGCTAGCTTTTCCTTGGTAATGTCGTGCTCCCTTGTAGACGACTCCAATGCTTGCCTGACCTTGCCATAGTAAGCGGTATCCATCTCAAAGCGCTTCTCCACAAGAGCATGTCTCTTATCTTGATCTTCCATCCTCCCTCTGATCTCCTGATTAGTCATCTGAACTCGAGCAAGACTCATCTCCAATTCCGTTTTCTCTGCAAGCAACTGATCCCTCTCCCGCTTCATCTCTAGGAACTCTTCCATACTGACGAAAGAAGGAGATTCCTCAATCAACGGATACCAAGGATCAACCATAGGAAATGGTAGACAAGTAAGCTCCACTTTCTTGCTGAGCCAGTCATCAAACGGAGGGAAAGACCTGTTATTAGCTCTACCCCAAGAAAACTTGCCTTTCCTTTGAATGTTGTGCCATGCATCAGATACCTGCTTCAACCTGGCCTGATTGCCCTCAACCGGGAAGTACAAAGTTTCCTGAATCTCACTCTTGAGAGGAGGAACCTCCATAGCGAATCCCATTTGTCTCTTAAGAAGCGTCGGGTTATAATTAATGCAACCCTGAACTCCTATAAGAGGCACATTGGGAAAACTCCCACAACTGCAAATGAAGTCTTGTCCAACCCCACTACTGTGAGTCCAAGCTATGTCTTTGGCCCGCAAACCCATCAACTTGGTCGCCCAATTGACAGTATGGTCGAGAAGAACAAAAGCACCCCTGGAAGGCAAATATCCCACGAACCATTTGTATAATAACTGAGCACAACACCTAGTCAGTCCCCCACGCCTCTTCTCGTTCCGATTATGGACCGAGTAATAGACATCTCCAACCAGAGTAGGAATAGGATTCCTCTGAACAAACAAACGGACGACATTAATATCCACAAAGTTCTTCTGGTTAGGGAATAGGATGATACCATAAATGCTCACAGCAATCAAAGCACAGACGACTTTCCAATTACCCAACTCAACATGCTCCTTGGCCTTTACCTCTAGGAAGCTCAGATGAAAACCAGGCAACTTCCCCTTCTCTTTCAAACCCCCTTTAATCATTTCCGGACTCAAATAAAGAGCACGGGATATCCCACCAATGTCAGGTTCTTCCTTAGTAGCATAGAAAGGAACCTGATTTCTGATCTGAATGCCCAAGATACCAGCATAGTCCTCCATCAAAGGCCCTAATAAGTAATCCGGGAAGACGAAACACCTCAAACCAGGGTCATAAAACTGGAGAAGAGTATGGATGGCACTCCTATCCCTGTCAGTGAGCTTGAAAACCATCTTCAGAATACCCTCATACATCTCATGAAACATCCCCACATGGTCGGGCGTAATCAATGCTATCATATCCTTTAGCATACTGATCTCTGGATCAAAGAAACTGTAGACAACATCGTCCTTCAAACCGGGCCTCATATCTGAGCAGAGAAGTCTCTCAACCAGGATCTCAATCTAAAATGTCCCTGCATATGGATAAACATGAGTTAGATGCTGATAAATGCAAAATGTGAATGATGCTGATGAATGAATGCAATGCATTGTGCCATCCTCCAAGTCATCTGAATATCCACTGCACTGAGTTACGACCTCTGAACTGATCACAACCATCTGAAGGAATATGTAACCCACAAATCCGACTTGGGGTTCCGAAATAAAGGGAACTGAATGATACATCACCATCATCACCAGAAATTCTCTGAACAGATAACCATAAGATCCTCTGAACCAGCCCGGGGGATCCTGAAATAAACGGAAACCCACTAATAAATAACACTGACAGAACTCCGGCGTCTCAGAAATAAATGTCCATAAATCCGACTTATAAATAGGACTCTGATCAACGGAACCATTAGTCACCATCAAAGTCACCATCAGAACATGCATCTGTAAGAATCAACCCTCCCCTCACAGGTGAATTCTAATCAGGTCATCCTAAGGCGGATAACGGTTTCGACAATCGGGCAAAGATACTCAACGGGTTTTCCCTTTCGGGTGTGCCGTTGCAGCTCTCGTAAGATCGTCTAAACCAAAGATCCGGGAAAGAACGGTCACCGAAGTCAATAGCTCAAAAGAGGTAACTAGACCAAAGTGGAATACTCCACAATGGAAGAGCTCTCTCAGATGAACCTCGTCCGGCTTGTGGTATGTCACGTCGCAACAACATGCCCAACCAGCATGTGAGGAACGTGAGACCACACTAATCCTAGGTGTATACTCGGGCCTGGGTTTTAGCCCCACTCAGAACACCCACCCCAAACCATAGGAACCACCTGTACGGAGGACAGTAACATGATAGTATGATGCATGCAAATATTTATGCAAATATATACACAACAGAATAATGATAAATGCAATAAATAGCAGCACAAGAAACCTAAACTACCTTATAGAGCGCTAGGAGAGACTCGCTTAGGGAAGATGGACCAGCAATAGGTCAACTTCTAGTCCCCAGCAGAGTCGCCAGCTGTCGCATCCGCGAAAAACAACTGGCAGGCTAAAAACAAAACAAACAGAGCCGCCACCGTGCGTTATTTATCCCAAAGAGGGAAAGGAAACGCTCGAAGTAAACCTGGAAAAGACATGGTCTCGCGACCAAAGAGAGATGGGATCGGGAGTCGGTTACGCAAGGGGAAGGTATTAGCACCCCTCACGTCCGTCGTACTCGACGGGATCCACGCTCAGAAAGATAGAAGAAAGGTTGCTAAAACTGCTCACAAAATGCACACACACACTAGAAAGAAACACAGGTGGGAGAAGAGGGAAAAGGGCTCGCTAGGATATCGCATCCTATGCCTACGTATCTCATCTGGAATGAGAATCAGAGCTACCGTAGTTCGGCTCACGCACGCCAAACAAAACACACGCCGGAAACCGACTGCCAATCGCTGGACTTATGTCAGACTCCACACAAAACGGCAAACATGGAAACCGAATGCCAATCGCTGGACTTACATCAGACTCCGAACCAACAAACACACACAGGAAACCAACTGCTAATCGTTGGACTTACGTCGGACTCCACACAAACAAACGCCAATAGGATACGGACTACCAATCGCTGGTCTTACATCCATATCCTAACACCCACAAGAAGGATGACAAACAAACAAGTTAATAGGGAGTCGGGAACTCGAGCCTAGTAACTGTCAAGCAAACACACACAAAAAAGAAAAAGGGTGCCCGGAGAGATCTCGTACGATCTCCTGCCTACGTACCTCATCTGGTATGAGGATCAGGGCAACGTAGTTCCCCTTAACAGGGGAGAAACTTTCTCCTAACCAGAGACTGGGAAATGACAAACTAGAAGGGAGACTGACTCGAGCCTAATAGTTATCATGTATTCCACAATGGTCCTAGGTTGAGTTTTCTATCTAACTTGCACAGGCAGCAAGCTATCCTAATCAGGCAAAGCAAAGCAAACATACACACAATTAGCACACACTATATACAAACGAAGTGGGCTCACACAAGGGTTAGGCTGTGAAACACAAGCCAACTGTATCAGGGTGATGTTAGCTCTTAACCCTAACATTGAGAGTTAGGGTGAAGCAGATGAAATGGGAAGTGAAGATAAGACTTCACAACTCTTATCCCTGGCCTGGGAGAGCTTCAGATGATAGAAGGTGTGGGAGTTCAGAAAGTTGGAACTCTCTCCACAAGTTAATGACTCTATAGATCTTGGGTTAATATCCACAATGCATCAACATGTAATGTGAGCAAAGGGATGACACACAGACTAACAGGAGATGGGTTACACATCTCTTTTATCTGTCAATTGCCTTATCAAAGGTCTTTTCCTGCTTGGCACAAACATAAACAATCACAAGCATTGCCTCTTAAGGAGGACTTCAGACAGGTGCCTGCCCAAGTAACAGGACAGGTCTTCCAGACTACATGAAGTCAGTGAGTTATACCTCAAATGGTTAAGCAACCAAGCAACAGCAAAAGCAAGTTCAAAATAACTTAAGCAACTAATGTACCTGAAAACAATCTAACTCAGTCAGTACACAACTCACAAAGTCAAACAGACAATCCAAAAGTCAACAGTTAACTGTACAAAGTCAAACAAGCAAGGCAACAATGTGCAAAGCACAAGCTCAACTCAAATGAGCTAAATCACCTACAAAACAACTCAATGTTAATCAACATCAACCAAATAGGCCACTCAAGCCAATGAATCAATTCCTCAAGGCCATATGCTTCTTGTCCTGAAAACAAAGCTCAAACATAAGCACAAACCACTAGGACAAGGCCTAGGGTCAAAGTGGGAGAAATAATCCAAAACAGAATATGAAATTTGACAAGAATCAAGCTTAATCAATTAAGAACAATATCCAAGTGGTCTCATATCAATAGCATCAACCAATTTCATTTTAAAAATCATATAAGGCAAGGCATGCAAGTTGGAAACTCATTGAAGCAAACAGAATGAACCAATCCACACTAACTAAAAAATGATTCAATAAATCTCAAGAAAAATCATGGTTAAACAGCACACATCAAATTATCAACACACCAAAAATCAAAGCATTTGGATAAGTTTAAGCATAGCAATCAAATTCCCTAAGGCAAGGTAAGCACAAACAAGCTCAAATGAGGCACAATTTCATACATCAACTTAACACAAGCCTAAAAAAGAATTGATAAATGATAAATTTCTCAAACCAAATCCACAATAAACTTCAAAGTGTCTAGAAACAATATGCAAAATTTCAAATCAAGCATTTCACAAATCATTGAAGTTCATGACTATCCAAAAGTCCACAAATGGCAATCCAGAAAGAAAAATCTCAAACAAATCAGAAATGATTCTAAAAATTCCACAAGAAATCATGATCAATCCTAACATCCATAAGAAGTATCATGCAAAAAAATCTCATCATTTGGCATTTAATTGGCATGGCAAAAAAAATCAACAAATTGAGCAAGCAATGGTGTGACACACATTGTCACACCTACATTAACCAGATCATATCTCAACAACCAGAAATGAGAAAAATGCAAACTCTATACTAAAATGTCAATTAGGATGTCTAGTTTAAACATGCAAAGTTTCAAGAGCATATGATAAAATCTCATCATTTCATGAAGCATATGGCAAGGTAAGTCAAGAAAACACACATGTTCACAATCCCTAAGCAAGATTAAAATCCATCCAGGCACAAATTGTGGAAAAATATCCAGAAAATACTAGACATCATGAGGAGAATAATGCAAAAAACCACACCTCATTTGGATCATTATTTATGGAGTTATGATTTTTTGAATGAATGAAAAAATTAAAAATCATGAAATAGCATACATGAACATGGATGGTTAAAAGATGAAATAATGCAAAACCAAATTATGGAAATGTCCACGGCTGGAATCGAAGTGTGTTAATATTTAAAAGTGGCGCGCTTACAATGAAACTCTGCGTTTCATTAAAGCCTATGTGGCACGGGGAAGCTCTCACAGCCAATCACTACGCCACGCCAAGACACGCTGGACCACTGCATGGCTTTAAACAAGAAAACACATGCAAAACGCGCTATCTAAGATCAAACCAGTTCTGGAAATAGAAACCCTAGGTGTTCTTCATGTTCATCGTGATTCATAGGCTCAAGAACAAATTTGCACAGAAATTCACAACCAATACACCATTGCACTCGTCTTTCAACATACATCAACATGCCATGCTTAATTTGACCTAATTCAAGCTATATCAAAAGATTCGAACGCATACATTTTCACACATGAAACTTCAAGCTAACATAACTAACTCATTTCTCCATGAAATTCAATGATCTAAAGTGCAGATTAATCACCGATGAAAGATCTACAACATGCATCTATCAATTTTAAGAATCAAAGCATTCGAAATCTGACCTTCAAGGATGTGCAGAAGTGGAATCGATGCTTTCAGGCTTGGTAAGGCGTAAACAGATGCTTCTCAACTCTTGGATGAATGAATGGAGGAGAGTTTGAGTGTTAATCGTGCTTGATATAGCTGGAATCTCCAACTGCCATTGATGGATGCAAAGCTTCAACAGTCCTCAAATTGCACGATTCTTGCTGGATCTAGCTTCAAGGATACTCCACAATGCTTCTATGAGATGAATCAATCAAAGAACATACAAGGTTTTTGAAAGAAATTGAAAAAAAGTGAGAGAAAAAGTTTGAAGAGATTTGTGAACTAGATCTAGATCTGAGAATTCTGTTGTGTTAATGAAGTTTTCTGTTATGATTATGCTTTTATATGGTCTGTTAATGATGTATGCTAATCACAATTAAGCAATGCCAAAGTAATTAGTGAAAACCAAGTGTTATGGCCAATTTGCAAATGCACCCTCATGCATGAAATGGATGGAACAGTGCACGATTTATGTGTTAATTCCCTTGAAAAACCACTTTGGAACCAAATGCATGTGTTAGGAAGTGAATACAATGAATAATTTTTGAATTTGACTTTTCCCTCCAAAATTTAAATGAAAATGCCAATATTTTTGTGATCAAAATGCATGGAATATGATTCATGTTTTGGATAGCTCATGTCAAGATAGAAATGTTGCAAAAAGAACCACTTCATTTGGCCTTATGGTTCAAAAGTTATGCACTTGTGAAGTTCAAATTTGCTTGGCAATGATTGATCCATATCTTCTCAACCATACATGACAAATTCATGTTCTTGGACTTTTTGGAAATGGGAGAACAAGATCTACAACTTTCATGTTGGACAAAATTTCATTTGAAGCATTCTTGATGATGTAATCTTGAGGAGAAAACCTTTCCATTTTTGGCAATTTTGAATTACAAGTCACTTTCTATTTTTGGAAAGTTGTATCCTGACTTTATTTTCTTCAATGTTGATGTTTGAAATGTCAAATGAGACTTGTTTGAACATGAATGAAGTATTTCAAATCACTTCCCACCTCCAAATCCAATAGTTGACTTTCAGTTGACTTCTGTTGACTTTTTCAGTTGATAGATGACTTTGGCCATGCACAGATGAACTTGAGCCTCAATCTCCCGATGAAATGGCTCAAAAATGAAACCCTAGCTTATAAAAGCTCAATAAAACCACATTATGATCCTTATCTCAATGAAGACCTCATCTCCTTGACAAACCCTGATTGGCACAATTCAACTGATTAGGGTTGACCAGAGGTCAAAACCCTAATCCCAAGGAACTGATCAAGCACAGTGAATCTCTTGGTGATGATAAAACCATGATGATGGTGATGCACCATTTCAACCAAGATAATACCCAATCTCCTTGAGGAACCAAGAAACCCTAATTGAAGCATAATCCTCAGATGATTAATGATCAATCCATGAGACCCTCAAGCTTGAATCTTTTAACCTCTTTACCTTCTGAACAAGACTTAGGAGGATGACTTGCTCAATGTTTCCATATGATATGCAAATATGCAATGACTAATGACCTACAAGATGAAATGCAATATGCTAAGCTAGTCCCAAGAGAGGAGGGCAAATTTTGAGGTGTTACAAAGTGATGTTCCAACATCTTTAAGAACATCAGTTATCTTGAGCTCCAAGGATAATCAATTAAACACTTGTACTTGGCACAAGTAGACATTGATCTTAAATCCTTTCTCAATCATCCTTTCAGATACTTCCACCATAAGAATACTTTGAATGTACTCTTCTCGTGTCAACATCTTCTGCTTGCAAGCACCTCGACAATTTTGAAAGTCTTCCCAGATTAAATTCACCCTTAGGAATGAGAGAGATGAATTCTTCCTTACAGATGTGTCACACAACCACCAGAACCCATGTGACACAGGTCAACAGCCAACCAGACCCTAGGTTGTCCAAGCGTGAGGAGGTTAACCAAAACTCCCCCTCAAATTAACAATCATGGAAACTCCACACCAATATCCATGCATTGTACACAAATGTCTCAACATGACATACAACATCCCTACCAGTGTCAACTAACTCTATGAGTTATACCTGTACTTACTCCAATCACACCAATCAGACTCCAGCTGACCATAAGTACTAGGAAAAAACAGTCAATAGTAGATATGCATTGCCAGAGCATACTACCTCAACCAACCTCCGAATCTTCATATTCTCACTCCTTGAAGGAACTGCCACTTCTGAGCGTGGTGTTTGAATAACAAGATTCATGGTCCCACTCCTTTTAAATGAAGTAGCAATAAGGTTACCCCATTATTGACTTCTAACATCCAGGGGACTTGTCTTCCACCATATCATAGTACTTCAGGGAACAACTATCCAACCCTGATCAATCCATAGGAATAAGACAAACAGCAGGAAGTTGCACACTGTCATATTTCAACCAACTCCACTTCTAGAGATCAGACGTCTAAAAGTGACCTTCTTGAGCACACCCACAGTTGACCCTACCCTTGTCAACTTAGCACACACAGATGTCTCCTCTTCCAGGTCAGGAGTAGGTTCCAAACAAAATTATCCCTTTGTTTGACACCTAAACAACATCTGCTCTTCAACTAGTAGCTGCATACTTGTTGAACAACATGTTCTAACATCCTATAGAACATTAGTTCCACCTCCTTGGAACAAACCCTCCTTGAAGGACTTCAAGGTCATCATATACACTACCCAAGAGAGTAAAAGAATCAGTGATCCGGTGATTCTTATCATCCTGAAGTGAGAACGTCATGATGAGTGGACTTGAGGATACTCAAGTATCTTTGACATCTTCAGTAAATTATGATGAAATCTTGAATGCAGCAGCCTTTCATCCATATGAGGGGAAACTTCATCAGAGTTTGAGTTTAGCCAGGTATTATGCAGCGGAAATCATAATACAACTCAACCTATGACCACGCACTTCACCAGATCAGCCTTCAAAAACTTACCAAGTTTGAATATGGTTCAATACTAGCATAGCTTTTCCACACAAAGGCCAATTGCCAACCTCTAGAGACAGGTATACGCAGTTCCTGTCATGAATAGTCCAACCACCTACTTCAAGGGACCATTCAGGGGAATCACAGAACCTTCCAACGGTTCCACCATCAGTACTAACATAACTCCTTGCAAGATATCAGAAAGTATCACCCATGGATCTCATCCAGAAACAGAACAGGATGCCTGCTCTGATACCAATTGAAATTCTGGTGTAGTCAGAGTTTAGATGTTCTACTCCAAGTAATGACATCTGATCTAACATTGTTACTAATACAGCAAGACAGTTATACAAATTAAAACCTAGTACTGATATGCACACATTCACAGATGTCACGACATCTCCTACTATATCACCATAGAATGGAAGAACACCCAGTTCTGTCCATCTGGTACAAAGACACAACAGAGATCAAACATAGCACTTACTTCTGTTGAGCCTGCACAGTTATCAGCATGATGTCTCAATATTGATTTGAACATCACCTGTTACGGCATTACAGGTTTACCTTATTTTATAACAGACAGAATTATAACGTACAGAAGGTAAAAACACAGGTAATTGTTAACCCAGTTCGGTGCAACATCACCTACGTCTGGGGGCATACCAAGCCAGGAAGAAGATCCACTATCAGCAGTATTAATTCAGAGTTAAACTCCCCCGTTTACAACTCTTCACTTAATCCCTACCCAATGCAATCTATACCTAGGAACTCCTAGATAGAAACCTCCAGTTTCCATTCCTATCACTACAATTACAATGTAATGCTAAACAACTTGAACTTGCTTCACAGCTTCGTTCAAGAACATAATCACTCTTGCCTACAGGCTTTGAGTTACAAATACTCTCAGCTTTGAACACTGAGAAACACATGGTAACCTTCTGTAGCGGTGTATTCGTCGCTATATGATTTATTGATTAAACCATAAGCAAAGCATACAAAGAAATCGAGTCGCCACCGCACTTTTATTTATCCTAAGGACTGGTTAAAAAGCGAACAAAAACCTAAGAAGTTTTACACGTAGAAAACCAATAAAAAGATCAGAGAATCTGGGTAAGGGGTAAATTACGCAATGGGAAGGTGTTAGGCACCCATCACGTCCTAGGTATTCCTAGGGAGCCCTTTTCACACTTGTTGTATAAAAAATGTTTATTTGTTTTTGACACATTGTGCAAACATGAATGGGAAGATGAGAAAAGAATGTACAATTTTATTATTTTTGTGTTTGAACGGATGAACCCGTTGCCTACGTACCTTCCATCAAAGGTAAGGATCAAAACGCCGTAGTTCGGCTAAAAGATTTCCAAAAATTAGTGAGTTCATTTTAAAACACAAGCATTAAGGCTTTTCACTACCAATGGGAGAACACTCAACCTGAATCAACAACCCACCATGCGAGGACGGCTTCGACGTACTAGAGGGGTTAACCCTGTTTTCAGTACGGAAGTCTTACAATCGACTCACTAAGGACAAGGTAAGATTTACATCAACCGCTATGGTAATTGAAACCTATGGCTAATGTATGAAAACATATTAACAATGGACAAAGCCACAAAACAATTGAATGTGTGAAGTTAATTGATTATGAGTATTCACAAAATATGGTCAAGGTATGATTAAGATTGATTCAAAGAAGTGTTATGAAATGGAGTTTGAAAAGTCAAGGACTTAGGGTCCAGGTTTCTAATTTGAAAAGACATGAAGATGTTTGCACAACAAGTCAAAAGTTTTTGAAAGCAAAGTGTGAAAAGGTTTAGGATAAAGAGGGTGAATGGATAGTGGAGTGTAAAACTTCCTAGAAAGGTTCACCTCTTGAAATCATATAGAAGATGATTCAAGTGTGTCCTTAGGAATAGGCAACAAAACAAGCAAAAGCAATGGACATAAGTAGCTAAGTGAAATGGTCTTACACTTTATCCCTTCCAAATCATAGGAACAATGGCCAATGAGTGGACTTACAGTTGTCCTCAATGGGTAAACCAAACATGGATCACAAAGATATGCAATGATGATCATGCAATAATGAACAATCAATGATGATAAATGCACAAAGGCAATCAAGCAAACATGTACAAATGCAACAATCAATCAAACAAAGTCATTTAACACACACTATAACCAAACAATTAGGCTCAATCAAAGGGTTAGACTTAAAAGTCAACTGGAATAGGGTGAATGGTGCTCTTAACCTTGACATTGAGGGCCAAGGTGAAGCAGATGAAAGGATATGAGGGGTGTGCCTCATTGCTCTTATCCCTGGTCAGGGAGAGCATTGAATATCAGAAGGTGTGGGAGTTCAGAAAGATGGAACTCTCTCCACAAGTTAAGGACTTGATAGATCTTGGGTTTTTACTCACTATGCATCAACACATGTGGTGTGAGCAAGGTGAGTGACACACAGAATAGTAGGAGATAGGCTACATATCTCTTTTGTCTACCAATTGCCTCACATGAGGTCTTTTCCTGCTTGGGGACAAAGTTAAACAATCACAAACATTGCCTTTTAAGGAGGACTTCAGACAGTTGTCTGGCTAAGTAACAAGCCAGGTCTTCCAGACTACATGGAGATAAGAGATTCTACCTCAATGCTTAAGCAAAGCAAAGCAATAGCAAGCTCACAAAGGAACTAAAGCAACTATGTTACCTGAAATCAATCAAATATAATCAGTATACCAATCACAAAGTCAAGACAGACAAGATATGAACCAACAGTCAACACAATCAACCACATGTGCAAAGCACAAACTCAAATGAAATGAGTTAACATCCTACAAAACAAACCAAGTTAGTTCATCACAATCAAATAAACCAGACTCAATCAACTTGAATTAATCTCCTTAAAGCAATTGCTTCTTAAACCTGATAATCAAACTCAAATGTGAGAAGTGAACCCTTAGGCCAAAGCCTAGGGTCAAAGGAGGAGAAAATATTTAAAACAGAACATGAAACTTGATCAAAATCAAGATTTATCGAATAAGAACAAATTCCAGTTGGTCTCATGTCAAAAGCATTCATCAATTGCATTTCATAAGCAAACAATGTCAAACTAGGCAAGATGAGAACTCAATGGTGTAAACAGAATGAACACAAGCATATCAATACCAAAATGGCTCAATAAATTCCAGGAAAAATCATGCTTAAACAGAACACATTGAATAAGCAACACACCAAATTTCATGTCATTTGAACAAGTGGAAGTATGTCAATTAAAATCAACAAGTCAAAGCATGTTCATACAAGCTCATACAAGACCACAAATCATGTATCAAATTCATGCAATCATAAAACAGTGACTAAACATGATAAATGAATGCAATCAAAGCCATGGCAAACTTCAAGATGTCTATAATACACATGCCAAATTTCAAATCCATCCAATAATGCATGAGAATTTCACAACACATATGATATCATGACTCACAAAATGTCAACAATTGGTCAAACAGAGGGAAAATTCTCAAACAAATAGAAAATGCATTCAAAAATTCCAAGAAAAATCACCAGCAAACTAGACATCCATAAGTATCCACATGCAAAAATCTAGATCATTTCAAGTTCAATAAGCATGGAAAATAAAATCAAGAACATGAACAAGACATGGTGTGACATACATTGTCACACCTTCAAAGATCACATCATATCTCCCAATCCAGAAATGCAAAAATAGCAAACCATATACCAAAATGACCAGGAATGCGTTTAGGTCATGCATGTAAAATTTCAAACATTTCCAATTAGGCATCAAGATTTCATGAACAAAATGGTGAAACATAGGCAAAAAGCATACATGATCAAAACCATTAGACAAAAATAAAAACAGACCATGCACAACTTTTGTTATCATGCCTATAAAAAACTAGAGGAAAATGGAGATCAGTGCAAAAATTCCCACTCAATTTGGATCATCCATGAAGTTTTTATGATTTTTTGAAGTTTAATCATGAAATGAAATAAACATTTAGAAAATAAAATGAAATTAAATGAGCTGCGTGGCATTTTTGTAAATATGTTGCTCACTTAATGAAACGCTGCGTTTCATTAAGTGAGGTGTCACACGGTGAATGGCGGCATGGCAGAAATACACGAAAACAACATGCAAAAACGCCTGGCAAAGATCTACACACAATCTGGAAATGAGAATCAAGTGTTCTTCATCACATTCATCATGTTCATCATCACGAAAATTCAAACTCCACAGAAATCAATAAAACATATATCACCAGAACCAACATTCAACCTAGATCATGAATCTAACATTGATTTCAATTAATTCTCACTACAGCAAAGGAATCGAATCAAATAAGTTTTGCAATCAAGATTTCAAATCCATATATCTTCATCAATAATCAATGGAATTGCACGATTCAACTTGCAGCATGCTCTATAATGAAAGATCTACCAAAGCCATAGCTTAATTTTAGCAATTGTAAGAATCGAATTCTTACCTCTTGAAGTTGCAGATCTTGAATCTGTCGGTTTCAAAGCTCCAATGGTGAAAACAGATGCTCAATGATCAATAGGAAGATGAATGAAGTGTGTTCTTTAGCTCAACAATGTTCAGGTTCGAAGAATTCTCAAACTACCATGTGAATGCAAGGTTCCAACAATTGCGATTTCTTCAAGATTTTCCACCTTTCTTCTTCAACAGATCTCTAACAGTACCTGTAGATGAAGATCAACACAAGTACAAGCCAAAAGAACAGTGAAATTGGATGAACAAAGTGAAAAAAGTTGGAGAGAATTTGAGAGATTTTGGAGAATTTTCTGTTTGGATCTGAGATTGTGAATGGTGATCTCGATTTTCTGTTATGATTAATGCTTTATAGTACCTGTTAATCCACTTGGTAAACATGATTAGCAACAATTGGAATGGATTAGTGAAAATGCACATGTTATGTAATTTGGCAAAAATGCCCTTATGTAAGTGTGATCAATGGAACAGTGCAAAACCAGTTAAAGCAAGTCCAAATTTCTGTTTTGAAGTGATTGGCCTTGGTTTGGAGTGAAAATCATGTGTATTTTTCAAATTCACTATTTTTCCCACCAAAATTTAAATGGTTCACTTGAAAAATGACCTTTTTATGTGATTATTTTTGATGAAATGTAATGATGCATTATGATAGCTCATGTCAAATGGGATTTGCTCAAAAAAGAATCACCCAATTTGGCCAAATGGTTCAAGAGTTATGCCTCCTTGAAGTTCAGGATTTCTTGAAAATGATTTGATCATAACTTGCCAGCCACACATGAGAAATGAGTGTTCTTGGACTTTTTGGAAAGGCAAGAGCAAGATCTTCAACTTTCATGTTGTACAAATTTTGATTTGAAGCTTTCTTGATGATGTAAATTTGAGGAGAAGAACTTTCCATTTTTGGCAGTTGAAAATTACAGGTCCTTGCTATTTTGGGAAACTTTTTGTTTGACCTCCAAGTCCTCAATGATGATGTTTGACATGTTATATGAGGCTTGTATGGACATGAATGAGACCTCTCAAACCATCTCACACCCTCAAATCCCTGATTAAATGCGCAGTTGACCACAGTTGACTTTGCTAGGGTTTTGGTTGACTGAGCCATGTTCTGATGACTTTCAAGCCTCTACCACTTGAGATCTTGATTCAAAATGATGGTTCAACTTGTATGAACCTCTTATGAATGATCATGGTGCCCAAATTCTTCAAGAGTGGCCACCATCCATTGCTCAATGAATGCATTGACTGTTTTGACCTAGTTTGCTTCATCTGCAAGTAACATGGTTAGATGACAATATTTTTGTACGTTTGGGTTAATAAACATATGAAAAGCAATGATATACAAATGCTAGACACGCTTGGTGATCAAGAATCACATTCACAACGATAACCCACCCACAAGAAAGAAGGCAAAGGTGCACAAAGATCCTTGAGGCAATGTTATGATATGATATGATGCCATGGGGGATCTTAGGGACAAAATTGGGGTCTTACAGATGCCCCTATTTAAGGTCATTCTAGCCAGAGAAGTGAAGTTTAGAAATCTTCATATCGACGCGGTAGAATGGGCTTAAATAACAGTAATGAGACAAATTTTGGTCCCTAAGAGACCTCATGATGCAGATGTATGCATGCAAAAGACACAAACTCTGTGGGGAATATGATTCACACAGAAGAAAAGACGATCCATCGGAGTAATTCACTCACCAGGAACAGAGACATTAACAAGACTCTCATGGGGATTCTTATTGGGGATAAGAAAAAGAAAAAGAAAGCGTGAGCAGGACACGACTCTGAGTTAGGGGATAACGAAACATCGGACTGGAGACTTTACTGGGGAAGTAAAGGACTCGAACTGGGGAGAGAAAGAAATTCCAGAGGGAAACACTTCCATTGGAAAGACTCAAGCTGACTCACAAAATGCATGTACTGGGGATAACACCAATACAACAACACGAATAGCAATACAACTCCGCTGGGGAAATCTAGAAAAGACTTTCCAGGGGAAACCAAAGGATGAGATGTTACCGGTTAGTGAGTAACAAACTCAGGAAGAATGAATATCTAAGACCAGTATACGGGTGAGAGATATTAGTCAACCAAACATCTGAGAAAGACCTGAAAAAGGTACATAAACTCAGGAGAATCTGACTCCACAGGGGACCAAGGTCATAATAGGGAGCAGACAGGAAGGAACACCAAGGATACCGGGTTGTAGGTATGTAACAGGAAGGAACACCAAGGATACCGGGTTCCTAAAGTATCTCCATATTTAGTTCCTAAAATATCTCCATATTTAGTTCCTAAAATGTCTCAAGACCTCCACAAATAATGCCACATAGGATTCTAACTAATTTCCACATATTAGTGTGCTAACAGATAGGCTATTTGTTAGGTTCCTTAATTGTAGCTCAGTTGTTAGTTTCCTGGATTTTAGATCAGCTGTTGGATTCCTGAAGAATGGCCTGAGAAAAATCTTGAAACAGAAAAACTAAACAACCTACAATTTAGCATATGCTGTCAGGAATGAATGTCACAACATTCAGTTTGACGTCCAGAACATTAACCATATGCTAAGTTTGTTTTTCCTGAAAACAGACTGTACAATTTGCTGTATTGTACAGAACCAATCTGTCCATACTTCAGTATCAGCGTACAATAATAAATGTCAAAACCTCCAATTTGACATTCACACATAGAGCCTTACATCAGGTCTGTTATCCTCTTGATAAGCAGACTGAGTTGTATACTGAAATGTAGCAGAAAACCAATCTGCCTATTGTTCAGTAAATGCTGTCAATGAATGTCATAACATCCAGTTTGACATCCAGACAGTAGGCCTTATGCCAGGTCTGTTATCCTCTTGATAAACAGTCTGAAACTAAATGCTGAGTTATAGCAGAACACCCACTATTCTATTCCTCAATATCTGCTGACAGGGATGAATATCATAACATCCAGTTTGACATTCAATAAATCCTATATTAGCTAAACCTGCAGTACACTACTCAGAATGTCATGACATCAGTCAAGCCATCAGAGTACAGCTAGATATTCTAACATACAATGCAGTCAAACAAACATCTCCACAGCATGTCATGACATCAGTCAAGACATTAGAATCCAGCTACTGTTTTACCATACAATGCAACCAATTAAACATCTACATTCTTTATTTGTCATTTTGATCAAGAATTCATCAAGAGATTGAAGCTTGTTTGTCAAGGAATCCCTAATTCACCTGGGTATCTTATGTGTCTTCCTTAACAAGTTTCTTCAATAGTTGGTCAAATATATAAAATGATACTTAGTTTTACATCATAATAAGAATATATGATCCTCCATGAGCCCCTAATAGCAAAATAACTTCAAGTGTGCAAGTTGATTCGAGGAAGTTGACCAGAAAAGTCAACCAGTCAAATCTAGGGTTTCCTGGACCCTATCTCCTACAATTTTTGTCATATGAAAATGATTCCAAGATCAAATTTAATCTTTATTACATTAAAAACATATTTCATGTTGTCATCAAGATCTAATTTTCTTGTAAAGACATTTTTTATGGTGAAAGATTATAGGTCATTTTGTTTGTGCCCTAGATAGAAGGTCAACTTACAAGAGACATAACTTCCTCATTTTTTATGATATGAAGATTATACAAGTGTCATGATTAATTTCAAGATGTATTCTTAAACTTTTATTCTTTGATAAAGATCAAATTATACTTGCAAGGTCATGTACTATGAGGTAACATTATAGGTCCATTTTGGTCCTCATGATTGAAGAAGCAAAGTTACTCAACTTCTAAAATCCATAACTCCATCATCCAAACTCTAAATGGTTCCAAATTTGTGGTCAAATTGAATAAAAGTGAAATAGATACAACTTTGTAGAAGGATCCAAGTTCATTTGAAACTCACATCAAAAGTTATTCAAGGTGGAAAGAGGGGTCATTTGACTTATAACTTATAAAATTTTCTAAGTATGTTTGATACCTCCATCTTCAAGGCCATATTTATCCATGTTACAAGGTTAAAATTGAAAAAGTACCAACATCAAAGTTGTTCCTTATGACTATAGCTTTCTAAAGAGTCCAAGATCACACTATTTGGATGGAAAATGAAGGACTTGCACATGAGTTCTGTCCATGGCTTGTTTTAGCAAGTTTTGAACTCCAAACATGTACAACTTTTCATGGCTTTGTATGATGACTTCATCAACCCTTTGGCACGAACTAGAATGGATTTCCATCATGAATTGGGTCTGCCCATGCACCCATGCACCCATGCACCAAGGTTTACTCATTTTTGATTAAAAATTAAGAAGGTGCATTCATCATTTCCTTGGCCTATAAATCAAAGTGCATTGGTTCAGAATGAAAAGGGAACCTTGCACAAGATTTGCCACCCATTGCCATATCCTCACTCCATATAACACTTTGAATATTTCTTTGAAATCGAGTTTTTGTTCAACTCTAGTTTGTGAAAAGAAACTCCAAAGGTTCCTTCCCATTTCCATTCCGTGGAACTTCTGCAAGCAAGAGGAGGAAAAATCACTTGGAATTACATCAAGATTAAGGCTCAGAAGTTGCTAACAGAAGGTGATTTTCTCAGATTTTCATCTCTTCGATTTTCCCTCAATACTCTAGATATGAACTCAATTTTTTGTTGGCTGAAGTCCTACCAATGTAGGCAATGTGACTAAGTTATTTTGAGCTTGAATCGAAGCAACTCAGGTTGGACACCTTGATTTTCATCTCCACTTTTCTAATTATAGAGTGAGAGATGGAACAATTGGAGGCCAGATTCGTGATTCTTGCAATTTTTTCTTTAAAATTATGTATGATCCATCAATTTTTGAACAACTTTGATCCTGACAGTCCGGTGACCTTCACCGGAGAAGATGATCGGATTTAGAGCTCCGGTGGTGGCGTGGCTTGTCCCTCACCCTTGGATCTTCATTCCACGTTTTAATCCTGGCCTTTTCTTTTGATTACCACGTGTGCGCTTGCATTAATTGAAGTAGATATGGAACACGCGCTTGTGGCCATCAGATCTGCCACCTCAATTAATAAGGGAGATCTGATGGCTCAGTTTTTTTCCAGTTTTATTTTATTTTCTAAAATGATTTTTAAATAGCTATTTCTTCCAAAATTCACTATAAATTCATTTTTGATCCAAAATTTATGGGACCAACACCAAAAATTCACAAATATTTTCCTCTTCCTATTTTTGATTTAAAATTAATTTTTGGATTAAGTTTGATATTTTTGGTGAATTTTGTGATTTTTAACTTGTTTTAATTAGTTTTTAATTACTTCTCACTTTTGAAAAATGCAAAAAATAAAATAATCAATGGTCATTTGACCTTACTTGACCTATGATAAATCCCTTGGCCATTTCTTTGGTGATTTTAAGGGGTTTTAGGTTTTTGACTCTTAAAAACTTATTTTTCTTCATTTTAAAAGTTGTTTTAAAATAGTTTAATTGATTTAATGCTTTGGTGAGCTTTTGTATTCACTTTGTGTTGACCTTACTTCTGTTTGGCCTTGGTCTTGGTTAATTGGATCTTGACTTGGTCAATACCATTGGATTTAGGGGGTTGATGAAGTTTAAACTTCATCCCTCAAGATGAATGAATGGTATTGATCAAGTGAGGTTCATCCCTTGACCAATTTCGGGTCCTTTTCATTTCATCTCTCCATCTTCTATTCATTTCTTCCCCAATCATCTCTTGGCAAATGACTTCTCATAGATCATTGGCTAGTTGATTCATCAATGACCTTGTGTCAGATGAATCAACATAGGCTTGATTGAGATATGCCCACTCTCTCTTGTTTTAGTGTGTGGTATGCTTTAGGAGCTTGGTCTTAGATACCTTGTCTCTAGCATGCATTAACACCAACATTATTATTGACCAACCTCATATAGTTGTGACTTCTACATAAGTTCAATTACGATTGCTTAACGTAGCACTAAAATTGCCTCAAGGCACTAATTAACATACTAACTTGACAACTAACATTTAATTTTATTGTCATTTACTTTAATAAAATTTAAATTCGTGCACTTTATCACTCCTTGTCATTTACATTCATACAAATTATTTATGCTTTAGTCATTTTGCTCTTTGCCCACTTAGGCCTATGTTTATGCTTCAGTTATTTTCATTTTTTTGCTCACTCGAGCCATTATATCTTGTGATTGTGATCTTATCTTGTTTGTGGTCTTAGGACCTTAAAACACTTAATAAACACAAAAACACTAAAAAAACACATTGGTGGACTATTGGATCTCTGTCTGTGACTTAATTTGGACCTATGGACTTAAAGTAAGCAACATTCCTGAGCTATGGAAAGACTTGGTCAATGCCATTAATTTGAGACCAAAACATGGCCAATGCCATTCATTTGACACAAGCTTGAGAGACTCCCTTGGGTTTATCTGATACACTCTTTCTCTTTGCCCAAATTATTATTTTGATCTTATTGTTATTATTTGATGTTTTCTCTTTGAGTATATTTCAAGAGATATTTCATCTGATACACATAAAGGACATTGAAGATTGCTTGCTTTGGAGTGCTAGCTTGGATGTTTGGTTATCTTTATTTGATACCATTAGTCTTCCTATTAATCGCTTAGATGATTTTGGATTTTTTGTTTGCTTGACAATCCAAAGGAAATTGATTTCTATCTGACACTATTGTCTTATGGATGCTTACCATGGGTTATATCTTTTCAACTCTAAACTTTTAAATCTTGTCTAAGATAGCCTCTTCATCTCCACCTACGTCTTCTTTAATTTCAAAATCTCCCCCTCATTTTCAAAACTTCTTTGCTTGTTTTTTTTCCAACTTAGACTTGTTTTAATTAGTAGAAACCTTGGCCTTATGTCATTGATTTTCAAACTATTTTCTTAATCAAACTTGTAAAAAGACTTAATCATATTGACTTTATTTTCAAAAAAGAAAAATTAATAACCTCATCTAATCATTTTGGCCACTTGGTGCCTTTTTCCTTTTAACCTTTTCAAAAAGAAAGCATTTAGATTTGAGTCATCCTTGGTTGAGATGTAATTCTCCCATTCCATGATATGTTGAGTGTAAGACTTTCCATTTATAAGGGGTTAAAGGCATACTTGTTGATTTAATCCGAGTTGGAGACCTCCCTCTTAAATATTGTAAAACTCTCATTATCGATGGATGTTTGATTGAGTATTCTCCCTCTGATAACAAAAGATCTTTAAACTTTTGTTAAAATCAATCCACCCGTCTTTGAAATTTTTACCATGAACTATGAGGTTTTGATCCCTCATTTATGTTGGTACGTAGGCATAAAACCAAAAGTCTTGTCAAACACAAACATGTAAATAATGAATTCTTTTCTCATCACCTCATTATATTTTTAAAAACAAACATCTTTTTCAACCAAAACAAGTGCACACAAAAAGGGCTCCCTAGGAGTACCTAGGACACTTTGGGTGCTAATACTTTCCCTCTGTGTAACTAACCCCCTTACCTGTAATCTCTGGCATTTTATTAGTTTTGATTTGAAAATTTCTTATCTTTGGATTTTGTTCGTACTTTCTCCCTTTTCCTTTGGAAATAATAAAAGCGCGGTGGCGACTCTGGTTTTATTGACGTTGAGTTAACCAATAGCTCAGTGGTCATGCACTTACTGCTACAGAAAAGAAAATGGCGACTCTGTTGGGGAGTAGTCTTCAGTGGGTTTAGCCTACTTTTTGTCTGTATTATATTTGTTGATTATTGATGTTTGTATGTTTGTATATATTGTATGTGTGATAATTTCTGTTTGTTGTGCTTGGTGATCTCTGTGAGGTGAGATAAGTTCTATAGCCTAACTTGAGTGCAGTCTAAGATAGGAGGATGACATAATCATGTTCGACTCGTGTGGAGTAGTCCTTAGCAAGTTGGCTTGAGAATCCGTCCACTCAGTGGAGACCCCTTTGGAGTTACTGGTGTCACCCGAGTAAGTCGTGGATATGCATTCCTTTTCCCGACCTGGGAGTCCGAGAAGCTGAAAACCTTAGAACATTTAACCCGACTTGGCCAATTTAGGACGTAGTACAAAGAGTGTTCAAGTGTAGACTTGATAACAGTTGTTACGCGATACTACACTCAGACGGGTTTCTCTTGAGAATACTATGGATTGATGAGTCAGTCATCCAAACATATAGTATCCGATAGATGAGATCACGACTCTAGGAACTTTTTAGAACATGCTTTGCAGGTTTTTATCCTTAGTACACTCCTATGGGATGGTTCTTAACCCGACTCCATGCTCGTGACTCTCAACAAACCCATTTGATTCTTGATTGATCCGATCAGTTACCATCAATATCAATGGATCTTGGATGTTGATAAGGTGAAAAACCCTAAATCCACCAAAATGGATGATTGGTCTTGATGATGACTTGATCCATCCCTTAACCTTTGTTTGTGTTTGCCTTGCGTGTGATCCATCGTGTGTGATTGTTGCATTCATGCATAGATGCACATAATAACATTCATCACAAAAATAAATTTCAAGGAACTAAGGTCCTGTTTGCAAATATTTTCAGACCATGGATTATGGGCGCAAGAACACTAAGAAATACGGTTTCAGATGTCTAGGTTTGGAAGAGTTAAGGAAAAACACGAAAACACGAAAACAACATGCAAAAACGCCTGGCAAAGATCTACACACAATCTGGAAATGAGAATCAAGTGTTCTTCATCACATTCATCATGTTCATCATCACGAAAATTCAAACTCCACAGAAATCAATAAAACATATATCACCAGAACCAACATTCAACCTAGATCATGAATCTAACATTGATTTCAATTAATTCTCACTACAGCAAAGGAATCGAATCAAATAAGTTTTGCAATCAAGATTTCAAATCCATATATCTTCATCAATAATCAATGGAATTGGACGATTCAACTTGCAGCATGCTCTATAATGAAAGATCTACCAAAGCCATAGCTTAATTTTAGCAATTGTAAGAATCGAATTCTTACCTCTTGAAGTTGCAGATCTTGAATCTGTCGGTTTCAAAGCTCCAATGGTGAAAACAGATGCTCAATGATCAATAGGAAGATGAATGAAGTGTGTTCTTTAGCTCAACAATGTTCAGGTTCGAAGAATTCTCAAACTGCCATGTGAATGCAAGGTTCCAACAATTGCGATTTCTTCAAGATTTTCCACCTTTCTTCTTCAACAGATCTCTAACAGTACCTGTAGATGAAGATCAACACAAGTACAAGCCAAAAGAACAGTGAAATTGGATGAACAAAGTGAAAAAAGTTGGAGAGAATTTGAGAGATTTTGGAGAATTTTCTGTTTGGATCTGAGATTGTGAATGGTGATCTCGATTTTCTGTTATGATTAATGCTTTATAGTACCTGTTAATCCACTTGGTAAACATGATTAGCAACAATTGGAATGGATTAGTGAAAATGCACATGTTATGTAATTTGGCAAAAATGCCCTTATGTAAGTGTGATCAATGGAACAGTGCAAAACCAGTTGAAGCAAGTCCAAATTTCTGTTTTGAAGTGATTGGCCTTGGTTTGGAGTGAAAATCATGTGTATTTTTCAAATTCACTATTTTTCCCACCAAAATTTAAATGGTTCACTTGAAAAATGACCTTTTTATGTGATTATTTTTGATGAAATGTAATGATGCATTATGATAGCTCATGTCAAATGGGATTTGCTCAAAAAAGAATCACCCAATTTGGCCAAATGGTTCAAGAGTTATGCCTCCTTGAAGTTCAGGATTTCTTGAAAATGATTTGATCATAACTTACCAGCCACACATGAGAAATGAGTGTTCTTGGACTTTTTGGAAAGGCAAGAGCAAGATCTTCAACTTTCATGTTGTACAAATTTTGATTTGAAGCTTTCTTGATGATGTAAATTTGAGGAGAAGAACTTTCCATTTTTGGCAGTTGAAAATTACAGGTCCTTGCTATTTTGGGAAACTTTTTGTCTGACCTCCAAGTCCTCAATGATGATGTTTGACATGTTATATGAGGCTTGTATGGACATGAATGAGACCTCTCAAACCATCTCACACCCTCAAATCCCTGATTAAATGCGCAGTTGACCACAGTTGACTTTGTTAGGGTTTTGGTTGACTGAGCCATGTTCTGATGACTTTCAAGCCTCTACCACTTGAGATCTTGATTCAAAATGATGGTTCAACTCGTATGAACCTCTTATGAATGATCATGGTGCCCAAATTCTTCAAGAGTGGCCATCATCCATTGCTCAATGAATGCATTGACTGTTTTGACCTAGTTTGCTTCATCTGCAAGTAACATGGTTAGATGACAATATTTTTGTACTTTTGGGTTAATAAACAAATGAAAAGCAATGATATACAAATGCTAGACACGCTTGGTGATCAAGAATCACACTCACAACGATAACCCACCCACAAGAAAGAAGGCAAAGGTGCACAAAGATCCTTGAGGCAATGTTATGATATGATATGATGCCATGTGGGATCTTAGGGACAAAATTGGGGTCTTACAGATGCCCCTATTTAAGGTCATTCTAGCCAGAGAAGTGAAGTTTAGAAATCTTCATATCGACGCGGTAGAATGGGCTTAAATAACAGTAATGAGACAAATTTTGGTCCCTAAGAGACCTCATGATGCAGATGTATGCATGCAAAAGACACAAACTCTGTGGGGAATATGATTCACACAGAAGAAAAGACGATCCATCGGAGTAATTCACTCACCAGGAACAGAGACATTAACAAGACTCTCATGGGGATTCTTATTGGGGATAAGAAAAAGAAAAAGAAAGCGTGAGCAGGACACGACTCTGAGTTAGGGGATAACGAAACATCGGACTGGAGACTTTACTGGGGAAGTAAAGGACTCGAACTGGGGAGAGAAAAAAATTCCAGAGGGAAACACTTCCATTGGAAAGACTCAAGCTGACTCACAAAATGCATGTACTGGGGATAACACCAATACAACAACACGAATAGCAATACAACTCCGCTGGGGAAATCTAGAAAAGACTTTCCAGGGGAAACCAAAGGATGAGATGTTACCGGTTAGTGAGTAACAAACTCAGGAAGAATGAATATCTAAGACCAGTATACGGGTGAGAGATATCAGTCAACCAAACATCTGAGAAAGACCTGAAAAAGGTACATAAACTCAGGAGAATCTGACTCCACAGGGGACCAAGGTCATAATAGGGAGCAGACAGGAAGGAACACCAAGGATACCGGGTTGTAGGTATGTAACAGGTGACCGACCCAGGCGTGAATTGGTGTGTGTTCCAAAACACTCATCATCCTGAAGAAAGCTAGAAAAGCAGACTTGTTTATAGGATGGACATTTGATTCTGTAAAGAATGCAAATCTTACTCAGTTGTGGAAACAAACAAAGGATCCGACAAAAGAGCGCATGAGATATATTATCTATAGCCATCCAAACGTAGATAATATACTCGCATGGAAAATTATCCTGAACCGGGTTGTAGGTTGTTTATAGGATAAAGATCCGGAAACGTGAATTGGTTTGTGTTCCAAGACACTCATCATCCTGAAGAAAGCGAAAGCAAACTTATTTATAGGATGGACATTCGATTCCACAAGGAATACGAATCTTACTCTGCGGAGAAAACAATCGAAAGATTGACCCAAGAGCGAAAGAGACATAATATCCATTACCCTCAGAACGTGGATAGTACACTCAAAAGGAAGATTATCCTGAACCGGGTTGTAGGTTGTTTATAGGATAAAATCCAAAAATGTGAATTGGTTTGTGTTCCAAGACACTCATCATCCTGAAGAAAGCTAGAATAGCAGACTTGTTTATAGGATGGACATTTGATTCTGTAAAGAATGCAAATCTTACTCAATTGGGGAAACAAACAAAGGATCCGACAAAAGAGCGTATGAGACATATTATCTATAGCCGTCAAAACGTAGATAATATACTCGCAAGGAAAAGACACCAGAGATACCGAAGTATATAATAGGTGACTAACCAAAAAGAGAGACAATCGATACCAAGCATCCGGGTAAACGAAAGACAACTCAAAGGGATAAATTGCAAGCATCCGGCAATTATCCGAAACAACAAATATTCGACTCCGCCAAGGGAAATAACGAATCTTACTCGACTAGGGAATCACAAAAGGTTTCGACTGAAGAGTGAATGAGATATATTATTCATAGCCGTCAAAACGTGAATAATAACCTCGAAAGGAAGATTATCCTGAATCGGGTTGTAGGTTGTTTGTAGGATAAAAATCCGAAAAGAAAGGCATCGGGATACCAAACCAGGTATATAATGATGGCCAATCAACAAGGAGTCACAACATTACCACCAAGAGGGTAAACGAAAGAAGACTCGCCGGGGATACATTGATGAAAATCAATGATTCAGGGAACACAATCACTGACAAACGGTGAAAGGACCCGCTGGGGATAAAATTGCTAGCATATGGCAATTATCCGCAAAAGATTTGCTGGGGATATAAGTGCTTATTCAAGCGTCTTATCCAAACAAAGGGAAAATCAACATCGAATACTAGATGAAGATAACCACAAATAGGGGATTACATCTACCAAAGATTGGATAGAAAACCATAGAAGGGGAATTGTCATCGATTGGGATGAATAACAAAGTTGACTCCGTTAGGGGAGAAAATGGGGTTTATAACTACCGGGTAGTAGGTAGAAAACCGCAAAGATAGGACTTACAACTGCTGGTTTGTAGGCAGAAGGCCAAACATTCCACTGAGGATAAGATGAATGAGCGCCGGTTTGTAAGCAACTATTCATTTATGCCCCAGCGAAGCGCAAGAGACAGTTGAAAAAGGCCAATTTAGGATCGAACCAAAAAGGCGGACTGAATCAAGACTCGTCCTGATGAGGATATAACTCAAAAGGGTAAACCCGTCCCAAGGTGTGTTGGGAGGGAACAGAAACAACCGTCATCCACGAGGATGTATCTCAGTGGGGAACTGCAGGAAAGGATAGACACTTTCTGCTTAAGGGCTGACTCTATTTTGAGAGATTAAACACCCGACATCCGTTTTGGGAGATCTATAAAGGAGATCTATATCACCATAGCAGGAAACAACAAACAAAAGCTATATGGCAAAATATGCAACATGAATATCTGAATGTTTATGAGTATGCATGAATATGCGTGATTTATGTTGGATGAATGCTGACAAAACAGACATTTCTAACACAAACAGGACCAGGAATCAAACATCCGGTACTATACTTCCAGGGAAAGATCCAAACTGGAAAGCCAATCTGCTGGAGATCTTCAAGCTGAAAAGCAAAGATCTGCGGGGAGGCAAAAGATCGGAGATATCAGGAAATCTCTGAGTGATGGATCAACAATCAACCCAACTGGAGTACAGAAAGTCACAACAGGCAACAACGGCCACAAAGACAACTCTGTTGGGGAATGGGATAAATCCCAAAATATCTGTGGGGGAACAAGAGCTCACTGCACGGGCAAAAACTACCACGAAGGCAACTCCGCAATAACTCCACTAGGGAACAACCCACTGAGGGAGAACAGATCATCCACATAGAATCTGGATGCACAAGCAACTCTACCTGGGGAGAACACAAATATCCATTCCATTGGGGAACAACCCACTGAGGAGGAAGAAAAGATCACACAAGTAGATTCTGCAACAAGCTACCCTACTGGGGATCAAAAGCAATCAGGGAATCAACCCAAATCTATAGATGATAGATCACCAACCAACCCTACTGGGGAAAACAGAGGTTTCAACTCCGGCGGAGATTCTGAGGGGAATATCACGGATGCAATCCTCATTCTGTTGAGGAAAACCCATTCTATAGGGGATTTTGCATATACACGATCCACCAAACCACAAACTTACTGACGTCTCCTGGGGAGATCCGTTGAAGAATCCACTGAGGGATACGGAAGAGAGCTGGGGATCAACCACCAAATGCTAGCTCTTCTGAGGAGAAAATTCACAACTGCTGAGGAGGAACACAATCACTGCCCTGCTGAAGGAATAAGCGCACTGACGGGGAAATATAGCAACTCCACTGGCGACGTGGCCGGGGAAGAGAGTACTACTGGAGCAAACAAAATCTTCCACAACACTCTGCTCTGGGGATACATCACAGATCCTACTATCGACTGTGCTGAGGAAAGATAGCAACAATCCTGCTTACGACAATGCTGGGGATAAAAACCACCAACCATTGAATCTTCTAAGGGAAAGCATCCATGCTGAGGATAAAAAACCACAACTCTGCTGGCGATTGCACTGGGGAGAGTGACAGGGTACCGGGGTCTCAAACCAACCACTACTGAAGCTTCCAAATGGGAAATACCCATGCTAGGGGAGAATACCGCTGGAGAAGAAAACGAAGTCTTCAACAACATTCTGCTTAGGGAACAACCCTAACAAAAGCTCTGCTTGGGGAACAACCCCAACAATAAAGCAGGAGAAAGAGGATACAACCAAGCCAGGAATCTGAACACATGTCTTACCTGTTGGAAATCATGCCACCCTCGGGAGAGCACTGAGAAATTCTTAAGTATCCTTTCATCATTGTGAATGTTCACTTTGTTTAAAACAACAATTTTCTGAAAAATTTATTTGTTTAAAACAATGACGTTTTATCAATTAAAACATGCAAAACATTTGTTGATTCGAAACAAATAAGAGTGCAAATAATTGGATAAAAGCTCAAATTGATTTTATGGAATGGTAGCCTGCAAATGGCAAGACTCCATAGATCTGTACAAATTTGAAATCAGTGATATATATTGGAAGAGGGCTACATTGAACATAATGATCCTTTCTCTACCAATTTGAATCTCGATGTATGCGAAGCTTCAGTTGACGACGAATCGAGAATCTCTGACGGAAAGACGGTTGCGGAACAGAAAGTCTTGTCAGGATGCAGTTACTTGCCAAATCCCTAATTTTTGCCTAGATTGCCCCAGGGTGAGGTACTCAATCTAGCGGGATGCAAATATACCTTTTTTCAAGTCTCTAATTTTTGCTTGGATCGCCCTTGCGGGTTCTCCACCGAGACGCTCATTTTTTCCTAAGCCGCCCTTTCGGGTTTTCAACTTAGCGAGCCATTCTGTTTTTCATTTGCATATACTTTTTTTCTAGGCAAAGTATTTCTTGACTGCATCTGAATTCACAGGACGAGTGAAATCCTCCCCATCCATTGTTGTAAGCATCAAAGCACCGCCTGAAAAGGCTCTCTTAACAACATATGGACCCTCATAGTTCGGAGTCCACTTGCCCCTGGAATCGGGCACGAAAGACAAGACTTTCTTGAGCACAAGGTCACCTTCTCGGAACACACGAGGCTTGACCTTCTTATCGAATGCTTTCTTCATTCTCTGCTGATATAACTGACCATGGCACATGGCAGTTAATCGCTTCTCTTCAATCAAATTCAGTTGGTCATAACGACTCTGAATCCATTCAGCATCAGTCAACTTGGCTTCCATCAAGACTCTCATTGATGGGATCTCCACCTATACTGGGAGAACAACTTCCATGCCGTAAACAAGAGAAAAAGGGGTTGCCCCTGTTGAAGTGCGGACAGACGTACGATACCCATGCAAAGCAAATGGCAGCATCTCATGCCAATCTTTGTATGTGACTGTCATCTTCTGGATGATCTTCTTGATATTCTTATTAGCAGCTTCAACAGCCCCATTCATCTTGGGTCTGTAGGGAGAGGAATTATGGTGTGCAATCTTGAATTCAGCGCACAACTCATCCATCATCTTATTATTCAGATTAGATCCATTATCAGTAATGATCTTATCTGGCACACCATAACGGCAAATCAGCTGGTTCTTGATAAACTTCACAACCACCTGTCTGGTCACGTTCGCATACGAAGCGGCCTCAACCCATTTGGTGAAGTAGTCAATTGCTACGAGAATAAACCTGTGTCCGTTGGACGCCTTCGGTTCAATCATGCCGATCATGTCGATTCCCCACATAGAGAAAGGCCATGGTGATGAAATCACATTCAGAAGTGTCGGAGGAATATGAATCTTGTCCGCATAAATCTGACACTTGTGGCATTTCTTCACATATTTGCAGCAGTCAGACTCCATTGTCAACCAATAGTAGCCGGCTCTCAGCATCTTTCTTGCCATGGCATGTCCATTGGAATGAGTACCAAATGAACCCTCATGGACCTCAGTCATCAACAGGTTTGCTTCGTGTCTATCCACACATCTGAGCAAAACCATGTCAAAATTTCTCTTATACAGCACTTCACCACTGAGGTAGAAACTGCCTGACAACCTTCTTAAAGTTTTCCTGTCTTTCACAGAGGCCCCAGGTGGGTAGACCTGGTTCTGGAGGAAATTCTTGATATCAAAATACCAAGGCTTGTCATCATTCACTTCTTCGACTGCAAATACGTGAGCTGGTCTATCCAGGCGCATCACGGCAATATTAGGAACTTCATTCCAATACTTGACAACAATCATGGAAGAGAGCGTAGCAAGAGCATCTGCCATCCGATTATCCTCTCGAGGAATATGATGAAAGTCAACTTCTGTAAAGAATGTTGAAATCCTTCTTGCATAATCTCTGTATGGAATGAGACTTGGCTGATTCGTCTCCCATTCACCCTTGATCTGATTGACAACCAGGGCCGAATCACCATACACATCAAGATGTTTGATTCTCAAATCAATACATTCTTCCAGTCCCATAATACAGGCCTCGTACTCAGCCATATTATTCGTGCATTTGAAAGTTAGCCTTGCTGTAAGCGGAATATGTGTGCCATGAGGAGTAATGATTACTGCCCCAATTCCATTTCCATACTGATTTACAGCGCCATCAAACACCATCGTCCATCTGGAACCAGGTTCCGGACCTTCATCAAGTGTAGGCTCATCACAAACTTTCATTTTCAAATACAGAATTTCCTCATCTGGGAAGTCGTACTGAACAGACTGATGATCTTCAATCGGCTGGTGCGCTAGATGGTCAGCCAAGATACTACCTTTGATAGCTTTCTGAGCTCGATACTCAATATCATACTCAGACAACAACATCTGCCAACGGGCAATCCTCCCAGTTAAAGCAGGCTTCTCGAAAATATACTTGATCGGATCCATTCTGGATATCAACCAAGTTGTATGATTTATCATGTACTGGCGCAAACGCTTAGCAGCCCAAGCTAAAGCACAGCACGTCTTCTCAAGCATGGAGTACCGAGACTCACAATCAGTAAACTTCTTACTGAGGTAGTATATAGCAGATTCTTTCTTCCCTGATTCATCTTGTTGACCGAGGACACAACCCATCGAGTCTTCAAGCACAGCCAGATACATAATCAGAGGTCTTCCTTCCACCGGCGGAGACAATATCGGAGGTTCGGACAGATACTCTTTGATACTGTCGAAAGCTTTCTGGCAATCCTCGGTCCAATTATGAGACTGATCTTTCCGAAGGAGCTTGAATATCGGCGCACATGTGGCAGTCATGTGGGATATAAATCTGGAAATCTAGTTCAAGCGACCAAGAAAACCTCGGACTTGCTTCTCAGTTTTGGGCGCAGGCATCTCTTGTATTGCTTTGACCTTTGCAGGATCAGCCTCAATACCTCTTTCGCTTACCACAAAACCCAACAACTTGCCGGAACGGACTCCAAATGTACATTTGTTCGGATTCAGACGAAGTCTAAACTTCCTCAAACGCTGAAAAAGCTTCAACAAATGCTCAATATGTTCAACTTCCGTTCGGGACTTAGCAATCATATCATCAACATAGACCTCTATCTCCTTGTGCATCATATCATGAAACAAGGTAGTCATTGCTCGTTGATACGTGGCTCCGGCGTTCTTCAAACCGAAGGGCATCACTCGATAACAGAATGTTCCCCAAGGTGTGATGAATGTTGTCTTCTCCATATCTTCGGGTGCCATTTTGATTTGATTATATCCGGAAAATCCGTCCATAAAGGAAAAGACTTTGAATTTAGCTGTATTATCTACCAACGTATCAATGTGTGGTAGAGGAAAATCATCTTTAGGACTAGCCTTATTCAAATCTCTGTAATCAACACACATACGGACTTTTCCATCCTTCTTAGGAACAGGCACAATATTTGCCACCCATTGAGGATATGTAGAAGTCACCAGAAACCCCGCATCAATTTGCTTCTGAACTTCCTCTTTGATCTTCACTGCCATATCTGGATGAGTTCTTCTGAGCTTTTGCTTCACAGGCACACACTCAGGCTTCAAAGGCAGGAAATGTTGCACAATATCTGTATCTAGACCCGGCATGTCTTCATATGACCAAGCGAAGATATCTGAATATTCTCGTAGCAAGCTGATCAACCCCTTCTTGACAGACTCTTCAAGAAGTGCCCCAATCTTCACCATACGAACACAATCCTCAGACCCCAAGTTGACTGTTTCCAAATCTTCAAGGTGCGGCTGAATGATCTTCTTCTCGTGCTCAAGGAGACGGGTAATCTCATCAGGAACTCCTTCAACGTCATCTTCCTCTGCCTCGAATACAGGGAATTCAAAATTGGGAGATGGCGTTGGATCATTATGTTCAATGGGTTTTAGAATCACCCTGCATAATGATTTTGGTTAATGAAAAACTTTAGAATTTAAACAAGCAAATCATTATGCAGATGAAAAATGTTTGCTTTTATTCTTGTTTTTATGCATTTTTTGTGATCACTGATTTCATGCAAAAAGCAAAAAGTGAAAACAAATGGAAAAACAAATGTTTAACAATGCATTAATTGAATGAAAACATCATTGTATTAAATGCTGCCAACAATGTCATCACTTCTCCTTTTGGCATGGGAGAAGGGTTTTGAACAAAGTGAACAATTACTCTGATCTATGGATGACTGTAGGAACATCTACAGCGACCCAATTGTGGCAGACACCACCAGGAATGACGAAATTGTTCAGATCTTCTGCATCCTCTTCCAAGATAGCAGCAGCCTCTTCAGGTTGATCAGCATGGATGAATCCCCCACGCTTGAATAAACCTTACTCATTAAACGCCCCAGAACAATAGCCAATGCCAGCCCGGGATCTATTGTCTTCAAGCTCGATCATCTTCCCTAAACCAGCAACTGCACCACATTCAATGGCCAGTTTCGCATCTCGGTAGGAAGTGAACGAAGGAGACTTCTTCTCAATCGGTTCATCAATAGATAAAGCTTGGAATGGCGTTCCAACTTCATCCTCAGCGTTAATGAAGGAAGACAAGTGGCTAACCAGGAATAAATCCATCAAAAGCACTCTGTCTGGCAAATTCCTCCTTGAGTTCACAGCTCTCTTGCTCAAGATGATCCATCAATCTCGAAGAATCGGCTCTGGTGTAGTACCGGCGAGGTGCGTCTTCAAAATAAATGAAGAGCACGGGGATCAGACCACATGACCAAAGGCTGAGAACAAACACCCGCTTATGCAAATGATGCATGAAGTGCTTGTGTACATGCTTGTTTTTTATTTCAAAGGAACTCGAGGGTTTTATTTGCAAACTTTGAAATATTTAAGCATTTTGATCATGTATGAGAATATCTTATCAGATATATCAGGTGAATTTTTTTTCCGGTTTTTTCCATGTTTGAAATTTTTTGCAAATAAACTCCTTTGAGTTCCTTGAAAATTTTCTCTTTTTTCTGATGACATGAAATGTAGATGAATGCATGAATGCATGAATGCAACAATCACACTCAAGGATCAAGCAAGTCACACCAAACAAAGGTCGTGGGAAAGCTCGTTGTATCCCTAATATCAATTATCCATTTTGGTGGATTTAGGTTTTCACCTTATCAACACCCAAGTTCCATTGATATTAACGGTACATGAACCGGCTCTAACATCCTTAATATCAATCATCCATTTTGGCGGATTATGGTTTGCACCTTATCAACGCCCAAGTTCCATTGATATTAACGATGTTTGAACGACTCCACCACGAATCACGGGTTTGCTGAGAGTCACGAGCATGGAGTCCTGGTTAAGAACCACCCAAAGGGAGTGTACTAGGGTTTAAACCTGCCAGACATGTTCTACTAGAGGTTCCCATAATCATCGTCCCATCTCTCGGATATTATTGGAGGAACGAATACTCGTATTCCAAAAATATTCTCAAGAGAGACTCTTATGAGTGTAGTATCGCGTGACAATCGCATCAGATCTGACATCTGAACGACCTCCGCACTACGTCCTAAAAATAGGCCAAGATGGGCTTGGTAAACTAAGGTCCTTGGCTTCTAAGGCACATGATTGAAGGAATAATGCCTAACCACAAATAACTTGTGTGACATTATTAATCCAACATGACCTCCACCAAGTGAATGGACTCGCAAGTCAACTGGCTAAGGAATACTCCACACCAGTCAACAAGACTACGCCATTCTCCTATCCTAGAGTGCACTCGAGTTCGGGTATAGAACTCATCTCACAGAGATCACCAAAGCAAACAGCAATTGCATATCAAGCAATTCAAACATTACAATCAATACAGTTATCCCAAATTGTACAAAAATATGTCAAATAACACATAAACAAATATCATACAACAAGGGTAAAAAGTAGGCAAAACCACCAAGGAAGGTCTAAAGATGTTTTCCCCAGCAGAGTCGCCACTTTTTTGTAGCGGTGTATTCGTCGCTATATGATTTATTGATTAAACCATAAGCAAAGCATACAAAGAAATCGAGTCGCCACCGCACTTTTATTTATCCTAAGGACTGGTTAAAAAGCGAACAAAAACCTAAGAAGTTTTACACGTAGAAAACCAATAAAAAGATCAGAGAATCTGGGTAAGGGGTAAATTACGCAATGGGAAGGTGTTAGGCACCCATCACGTCCTAGGTATTCCTAGGGAGCCCTTTTCACACTTGTTGTATAAAAAATGTTTATTTGTTTTTGACACATTGTGGAAACATGAATGGGAAGATGAGAAAAGAATGTACAATTTTATTATTTTTGTGTTTGAACGGATGAACCCGTTGCCTACGTACCTTCCATCAAAGGTAAGGATCAAAACACCGTAGTTCGGCTAAAAGATTTCCAAAAATTAGTGAGTTCATTTTAAAACACAAGCATTAAGGCTTTTCATTACCAATGGGAGAACACTCAACCTGAATCAACAACCCACCATGCAAGGACGGCTTCGACGTACTAGAGGGGTTAACCCTGTTTTCAGTACGGAAGTCTTACAATCGACTCACTAAGGACAAGGTAAGATTTACATCAACCGTTATGGTAATTGAAACCTATGGCTAATGTATGAAAACATATTAACAATGGACAAAGCCACAAAACAATTGAATGTGTGAAGTTAATTGATTATGAGTATTCACAAAATATGGTCAAGGTATGATTAAGATTGATTCAAAGAAGTGTTATGAAATGGAGTTTGAAAAGTCAAGGACTTAGGGTCCAGGTTTCTAATTTGAAAAGACATGAAGATGTTTGCACAACAAGTCAAAAGTTTTTGAAAGCAAAGTGTGAAAAGGTTTAGGATAAAGAGGGTGAATGGATAGTGGAGTGTAAAACTTCCTAGAAAGGTTCACCTCTTGAAATCATATAGAAGATGATTCAAGTGTGTCCTTAGGAATAGGCAACAAAACAAGCAAAAGAAATGGACATAAGTAGCTAAGTGAAATGGTCTTACACTTTATCCCTTCCAAATCATAGGAACAATGGCCAATGAGTGGACTTACAGTTGTCCTCAATGGGTAAACCAAACATGGATCACAAAGATATGCAATGATGATCATGCAATAATGAACAATCAATGATGATAAATGCACAAAGGCAATCAAGCAAACATGTACAAATGCAAAAATCAATCAAACAAAGTCATTTAACACACACTATAACCAAACAATTAGGCTCAATCAAAGGGTTAGACTTAAAAGTCAACTGGAATAGGGTGAATGGTGCTCTTAACCTTGACATTGAGGGCCAAGGTGAAGCAGATGAAAGGATATGAGGGGTGTGCCTCATTGCTCTTATCCCTGGTCAGGGAGAGCATTGAATATCAGAAGGTGTGGGAGTTCAGAAAGATGGAACTCTCTCCACAAGTTAAGGACTTGATAGATCTTGGGTTTTTACTCACTATGCATCAACACATGTGGTGTGAGCAAGGTGAGTGACACACAGAATAGTAGGAGATAGGCTACATATCTCTTTTGTCTACCAATTGCCTCACATGAGGTCTTTTCCTGCTTGGGGACAAAGTTAAACAATCACAAACATTGCCTTTTAAGGAGGACTTCAGACAGTTGTCTGGCTAAATAACAAGCCAGGTCTTCCAGACTACATGGAGATAAGAGATTCTACCTCAATGCTTAAGCAAAGCAAAGCAATAGCAAGCTCACAAAGGAACTAAAACAACTATGTTACCTGAAATCAATCAAATATAATCAGTATACCAATCACAAAGTCAAGACAGACAAGATATGAACCAACAGTCAACACAATCAACCACATGTGCAAAGCACAAACTCAAATGAAATGAGTTAGCATCCTACAAAACAAACCAAGTTAGTTCATCACAATCAAATAAACCAGACTCAATCAACTTGAATTAATCTCCTTAAAGCAATTGCTTCTTAAACCTGAAAATCAAACTCAAATGTGAGAAGTGAACCCTTAGGCCAAAGCCTAGGGTCAAAGGAGGAGAAAATATTTAAAACAGAACATGAAACTTGATCAAAATCAAGATTTATGGAATAAGAACAAATTCCAGTTGGTCTCATGTCAAAAGCATTCATCAATTGCATTTCATAAGCAAACAATGTCAAACTAGGCAAGATGAGAACTCAATGGTGTAAACAGAATGAACACAAGCATATCAATACCAAAATGGCTCAATAAATTCCAGGAAAAATCATGCTTAAACAGAACACATTGAATAAGCAACACACCAAATTTCATGTCATTTGAACAAGTGGAAGTATGTCAATTAAAATCAACAAGTCAAAGCATGTTCATACAAGCTCATACAAGACCACAAATCATGTATCAAATTCATGCAATCATAAAACAGTGACTAAACATGATAAATGAATGCAATCAAAGCCATGGCAAACTTCAAGATGTCTATAATACACATGCCAAATTTCAAATCCATCCAATAATGCATGAGAATTTCACCACACATATGATATCATGACTCACAAAATGTCAACAATTGGTCAAACAGAGGGAAAATTCTCAAACAAATAGAAAATGCATTCAAAAATTCCAAGAAAAATCACCAGCAAACTAGACATCCATAAGTATCCACATGCAAAAATCTAGATCATTTCAAGTTCAATAAGCATGGAAAATAAAATCAAGAACATGAACAAGACATGGTGTGACATACATTGTCACACCTTCAAAGATCACATCATATCTCCCAATCCAGAAATGCAAAAATAGCAAACCATATACCAAAATGACCAGGAATGCGTTTAGGTCATGCATGTAAAATTTCAAACATTTCCAATTAGGCATCAAGATTTCATGAACAAAATGGTGAAACATAGGCAAAAAGCATACATGATCAAAACCATTAGACAAAAATAAAAACAGACCATGCACAACTTTTGTTATCATGCCTATAAAAAACTAGAGGAAAAATGGAGATCAGTGCAAAAATTCCCACTCAATTTGGATCATCCATGAAGTTTTTATGATTTTTTGAAGTTTAATCATGAAATGAAATAAACATTTAGAAAATAAAATGAAATTAAATGAGCTGCGTGGCATTTTTGTAAATATGTTGCTCACTTAATGAAACGCTGCGTTTCATTAAGTGAGGTGTCACACGGTGAATGGCGGCATGGCAGAAATACACGAAAACAACATGCAAAAACGCCTGGCAAAGATCTACACACAATCTGGAAATGAGAATCAAGTGTTCTTCATCACATTCATCATGTTCATCATCACGAAAATTCAAACTCCACAGAAATCAATAAAACATATATCACCAGAACCAACATTCAACCTAGATCATGAATCTAACATTGATTTCAATTAATTCTCACTACAGCAAAGGAATCGAATCAAATAAGTTTTGCAATCAAGATTTCAAATCCATATATCTTCATCAATAATCAATGGAATTGCACGATTCAACTTGCAACATGCTCTATAATGAAAGATCTACCAAAGCCATAGCTTAATTTTAGCAATTGTAAGAATCGAATTCTTACCTCTTGAAGTTGCAGATCTTGAATCTGTCGGTTTCAAAGCTCCAATGGTGAAAACAGATGCTCAATGATCAATAGGAAGATGAATGAAGTGTGTTCTTTAGCTCAACAATGTTCAGGTTCGAAGAATTCTCAAACTGCCATGTGAATGCAAGGTTCCAACAATTGCGATTTCTTCAAGATTTTCCACCTTTCTTCTTCAACAGATCTCTAACAGTACCTGTAGATGAAGATCAACACAAGTACAAGCCAAAAGAACAGTGAAATTGGATGAACAAAGTGAAAAAAGTTGGAGAGAATTTGAGAGATTTTGGAGAATTTTCTGTTTGGATCTGAGATTGTGAATGGTGATCTCGATTTTCTGTTATGATTAATGCTTTATAGTACCTGTTAATCCACTTGGTAAACATGATTAGCAACAATTGGAATGGATTAGTGAAAATGCACATGTTATGTAATTTGGCAAAAATGCCCTTATGTAAGTGTGATCAATGGAACAGTGCAAAACCAGTTGAACCAAGTCCAAATTTCTGTTTTGAAGTGATTGGCCTTGGTTTGGAGTGAAAATCATGTGTATTTTTCAAATTCACTATTTTTTCCACCAAAATTTAAATGGTTCACTTGAAAAATGACCTTTTTATGTGATTATTTTTGATGAAATGTAATGATGCATTATGATAGCTCATGTCAAATGGGATTTGCTCAAAAAAGAATCACCCAATTTGGCCAAATGGTTCAAGAGTTATGCCTCCTTGAAGTTCAGGATTTCTTGAAAATGATTTGATCATAACTTGCCAGCCACACATGAGAAATGAGTGTTCTTGGACTTTTTGGAAAGGCAAGAGCAAGATCTTCAACTTTCATGTTGTACAAATTTTGATTTGAAGCTTGCTTGATGATGTAAATTTGAGGAGAAGAACTTTCCATTTTTGGCAGTTGAAAATTACAGGTCCTTGCTATTTTGGGAAACTTTTTGTCTGACCTCCAAGTCCTCAATGATGATGTTCGACATGTTATATGAGGCTTGTATGGACATGAATGAGACCTCTCAAACCATCTCACACCCTCAAATCCCTGATTAAATGCGTAGTTGACCACAGTTGACTTTGCTAGGGTTTTGGTTGACTGAGCCATGTTCTGATGACTTTCAAGCCTCTACCACTTGAGATCTTGATTCAAAATGATGGTTCAACTTGTATGAACCTCTTATGAATGATCATGGTGCCCAAATTCTTCAAGAGTGGCCACCATCCATTGCTCAATGAATGCATTGACTGTTTTGACCTAGTTTGCTTCATCTGCAAGTAACATGGTTAGATGACAATATTTTTGTACGTTTGGGTTAATAAACATATGAAAAGCAATGATATACAAATGCTAGACACGCTTGGTGATCAAGAATCACATTCACAACGATAACCCACCCACAAGAAAGAAGGCAAAGGTGCACAAAGATCCTTGAGGCAATGTTATGATATGATATGATGCCATGGGGGATCTTAGGGACAAAATTGGGGTCTTACAGATGCCCCTATTTAAGGTCATTCTAGCCAGAGAAGTGAAGTTTAGAAATCTTCATATCGACGCGGTAGAATGGGCTTAAATAACAGTAATGAGACAAATTTTGGTCCCTAAGAGACCTCATGATGCAGATGTATGCATGCAAAAGACACAAACTCTGTGGGGAATATGATTCACACAGAAGAAAAGACGATCCATCGGAGTAATTCACTCACCAGGAACAGAGACATTAACAAGACTCTCATGGGGATTCTTATTGGGGATAAGAAAAAGAAAAAGAAAGCGTGAGCAGGACACGACTCTGAGTTAGGGGATAACGAAACATCGGACTGGAGACTTTACTGGGGAAGTAAAGGACTCGAACTGGGGAGAGAAAGAAATTCCAGAGGGAAACACTTCCATTGGAAAGACTCAAGCTGACTCACAAAATGCATGTACTGTGGATAACACCAATACAACAACACGAATAGCAATACAACTCCGCTGGGGAAATCTAGAAAAGACTTTCCAGGGGAAACCAAAGGATGAGATGTTACCGGTTAGTGAGTAACAAACTCAGGAAGAATGAATATCTAAGACCAGTATACGGGTGAGAGATATCAGTCAACCAAACATCTGAGAAAGACCTGAAAAAGGTACATAAACTCAGGAGAATCTGACTCCACAGGGGACCAAGGTCATAATAGGGAGCAGACAGGAAGGAACACCAAGGATACCGGGTTGTAGGTATGTAACAGGAAGGAACACCAAGGATACCGGGTTCCTAAAGTATCTCCATATTTAGTTCCTAAAATATCTCCATATTTAGTTCCTAAAATGTCTCAAGACCTCCACAAATAATGCCACATAGGATTCTAACTAATTTCCACATATTAGTGTGCTAACAGATAGGCTATTTGTTAGGTTCCTTAATTGTAGCTCAGTTGTTAGTTTCCTGGATTTTAGATCAGCTGTTGGATTCCTGAAGAATGGCCTGAGAAAAATCTTGAAACAGAAAAACTAAACAACCTACAATTTAGCATATGCTGTCAGGAATGAATGTCACAACATTCAGTTTGACGTCCAGAACATTAACCATATGCTAAGTTTGTTTTTCCTGAAAACAGACTGTACAATTTGCTGTATTGTACAGAACCAATCTGTCCATACTTCAGTATCAGCGTACAATAATAAATGTCAAAACCTCCAATTTGACATTCACACATAGAGCCTTACATCAGGTCTGTTATCCTCTTGATAAGCAGACTGAGTTGTATACTGAAATGTAGCAGAAAACCAATCTGCCTATTGTTCAGTAAATGCTGTCAATGAATGTCATAACATCCAGTTTGACATCCAGACAGTAGGCCTTATGCCAGGTCTGTTATCCTCTTGATAAACAGTCTGAAACTAAATGCTGAGTTATAGCAGAACACCCACTATTCTATTCCTCAATATCTGCTGACAGGGATGAATATCATAACATCCAGTTTGACATTCAATAAATCCTGTATTAGCTAAACCTACAGTACACTACTCAGAATATCATGACATCAGCCAAGCCATCAGAGTACAGCTAGATATTCTAACATACAATGCAGTCAAACAAACATCTCCACAGCATGTCATGACATCAGTCAAGACATTAGAATCCAGCTAGTGTTTTACCATACAATGCAGCCAATTAAACATCTACATTCTTTATTTGTCATTTTGATCAAGAATTCATCAAGAGATTGAAGCTTGTTTGTCAAGGAATCCCTAATTCACCTGGGTATCTTATGTGTCTTCCTTAACAAGTTTCTTCAATAGTTGGTCAAATATATAAAATGATACTTAGTTTTACATCATAATAAGAATATATGATCCTCCATGAGCTCCTAATAGCAAAATAACTTCAAGTGTGCAAGTTGATTCGAGGAAGTTGACCAGAAAAGTCAACTAGTCAAATCTAGGGTTTCCTGGACCCTATCTCCTACATTTTTTGTCATATGAAAATGATTCCAAGATCAAATTTAATCTTTATTACATTAAAAACATATTTCATGTTGTCATCAAGATCTAATTTTCTTGTAAAGACATTTTTTATGGTGAAAGATTATAGGTCATTTTGTTTGTGCCCTAGATAGAAGGTCAACTTACAAGAGACATAACTTCCTCATTTTTTATGATATGAAGATTATACAAGTGTCATGATTAATTTCAAGATGTATTCTTAAACTTTTATTCTTTGATAAAGATCAAATTATACTTGCAAGGTCATGTACTATGAGGTAACATTATAGGTCCATTTTGGTCCTCATGATTGAAGAAGCAAAGTTACTCAACTTCTAAAATCCATAACTCCATCATCCAAACTCTAAATGGTTCCAAATTTATGGTCAAATTGAATAAAAGTGAAATAGATACAACTTTGTAGAAGGATCCAAGTTCATTTGAAACTCACATCAAAAGTTATTCAAGGTGGAAAGAGGGGTCATTTGACTTATAACTTATAAAATTTTCTAAGTATGTTTGATACCTCCATCTTCAAGGCCATATTTATCCATGTTACAAGGTTAAAATTGAAAAAGTACCAACATCAAAGTTGTTCCTTATGACTATAGCTTTCTAAAGAGTCCAAGATCACACTATTTGGATGGAAAATGAAGGACTTGCACATGAGTTCTGTCCATGGCTTGTTTTAGCAAGTTTTGAACTCCAAACATGTACAACTTTTCATGGCTTTGTATGATGACTTCATCAACCCTTTGGCACGAACTAGAATGGATTTCCATCATGAATTGGGTCTGCCCATGCACCAAGGTTTACTCATTTTTGATTAAAAATTAAGAAGGTGCATTCATCATTTCCTTGGCCTATAAATCAAAGTGCATTGGTTCAGAATGAAGAGGGAACCTTGCCCAAGATTTTCCATCCATTGCCATATCCTCACTCCATATAACACTTTGAATATTTCTTTGAAATCGAGTTTTTGTTCAACTCTAGTTTGTGAAAAGAAACTCCAAAGGTTCCTTCCCATTTCCATTCCGTGGAACTTCTGCAAGCAAGAGGAGGAAAAATCACTTGGAATTACATCAAGATTAAGGCTCAGAAGTTGCTAACAGAAGGTGATTTTCTCAGATTTTCATCTCTTCGATTTTCCCTCAATACTCTAGATATGAACTCAATTTTGTGTTGGCTGAAGTCCTACCAATGTAGGCAATGTGACTAAGTTATTTTGAGCTTGAATCGAAGCAACTCAGGTTGGACACCTTGATTTTCATCTCCTCTTTTCTAATTATAGAGTGAGAGATGGAACAATTGGAGGCCAGATTCGTGATTCTTGCAATTTTTTCTTTAAAATTATGTATGATCCATCAATTTTTGAACAACTTTGATCCTGACAGTCCGGTGACCTTCACCGGAGAAGATGATCGGATTTAGAGCTCCGGTGGTGGCGTGGCTTGTCCCTCACCCTTGGATCTTCATTCCACGTTTTAATCCTGGCCTTTTCTTTTGATTACCATGTGTGCGCTTGCATTAATTGAAGTAGATATGGAACACGCGCTTGTGGCCATCAGATCTGCCACCTCAATTAATAAGGGAGATCTGATGGCTCAGTTTTTTTCCAGTTTTATTTTATTTTCTAAAATGATTTTTAAATAGCTATTTCTTCCAAAATTCACTATAAATTCATTTTTGATCCAAAATTTATGGGACCAACACCAAAAATTCACAAATATTTTCCTCTTCCTATTTTTGATTTAAAATTAATTTTTGGATTAAGTTTGATATTTTTGGTGAATTTTGTGATTTTTAACTTGTTTTAATTAGTTTTTAATTACTTCTCACTTTTGAAAAATGCAAAAAAATAAAATAATCAATGGTCATTTGACCTTACTTGACCTATGATAAATCCCTTGGCCATTTCTTTGGTGATTTTAAGGGGTTTTAGGTTTTTGACTCTTAAAAACTTATTTTTCTTCATTTTAAAAGTTGTTTTAAAATAGTTTAATTGATTTAATGCTTTGGTGAGCTTTTGTATTCACTTTGTGTTGACCTTACTTCTGTTTGGCCTTGGTCTTGGTTAATTGGATCTTGACTTGGTCAATACCATTGGATTTAGGGGGTTGATGAAGTTTAAACTTCATCCCTCAAGATGAATGAATGGTATTGATCAAGTGAGGTTCATCCCTTGACCAATTTCGGGTCCTTTTCATTTCATCTCTCCATCTTCTATTCATTTCTTCCCCAATCATCTCTTGGCAAATGACTTATCATAGATCATTGGCTAGTTGATTCATCAATGACCTTGTGTCAGATGAATCAACATAGGCTTGATTGAGATATGCCCACTCTCTCTTGTTTTAGTGTGTGGTATGCTTTAGGAGCTTGGTCTTAGATACCTTGTCTCTAGCATGCATTAACACCAACATTATTATTGACCAACCTCATATAGTTGTGACTTCTACATAAGTTCAATTACGATTGCTTAACGTAGCACTAAAATTGCCTCAAGGCACTAATTAACATACTAACTTGACAACTAACATTTAATTTTATTGTCATTTACTTTAATAAAATTTAAATTCGTGCACTTTATCACTCCTTGTCATTTACATTCATACAAATTATTTATGCTTTAGTCATTTTGCTCTTTGCCCACTTAGGCCTATGTTTATGCTTCAGTTATTTTCATTTTTTTGCTCACTCGAGCCATTATATCTTGTGATTGTGATCTTATCTTGTTTGTGGTCTTAGGACCTTAAAACACTTAATAAACACAAAAACACTAAAAAACACATTGGTGGACTATTGGATCTCTGTCTGTGACTTAATTTGGACCTATGGACTTAAAGTAAGCAACATTCCTGAGCTATGGAAAGACTTGGTCAATGCCATTAATTTGAGACCAAAACATGGCCAATGCCATTCATTTGACACAAGCTTGAGAGACTCCCTTGGGTTTATCTGATACACTCTTTCTCTTTGCCCAAATTATTATTTTGATCTTATTGTTATTATTTGATGTTTTCTCTTTGAGTATATTTCAAGAGATATTTCATCTGATACACATAAAGGACATTGAAGATTGCTTGCTTTGGAGTGCTAGCTTGGATGTTTGGTTATCTTTATTTGATACCATTAGTCTTCCTATTAATCGCTTAGATGATTTTGGATTTTTTGTTTGCTTGACAATCCAAAGGAAATTGATTTCTATCTGACATTATTGTCTTATGGATGCTTACCATGGGTTATATCTTTTCAACTTTAAACTTTTAAATCTTGTCTAAGATAGCCTCTTCATCTCCACCTACGTCTTCTTTAATTTCAAAATCTCCCCCTCATTTTCAAAACTTCTTTGCTTGTTTTTTTTCCAACTTAGACTTGTTTTAATTAGTAGAAACCTTGGCCTTATGTCATTGATTTTCAAACTATTTTCTTAATCAAACTTGTAAAAAGACTTAATCATATTGACTTTATTTTCAAAAAAGAAAAATTAATAACCTCATCTAATCATTTTGGCCACTTGGTGCCTTTTTCCTTTTAACCTTTTCAAAAAGAAAGCATTTAGATTTGAGTCATCCTTGGTTGAGATGTAATTCTCCCATTCCATGATATGTTGAGTGTAAGACTTTCCATTTATAAGGGGTTAAAGGCATACTTGTTGATTTAATCCGAGTTGGAGACCTCCCTCTTAAATATTGTAAAACTCTCATTATCGATGGATGTTTGATTGAGTATTCTCCCTCTGATAACAAAAGATCTTTAAACTTTTGTTAAAATCAATCCACCCGTCTTTGAAATTTTTACCATGAACTATGAGGTTTTGATCCCTCATTTATGTTGGTACGTAGGCATAAAACCAAAAGTCTTGTCAAACACAAACATGTAAATAATGAATTCTTTTCTCATCACCTCATTATATTTTTAAAAACAAACATCTTTTTCAACCAAAACAAGTGCACACAAAAAGGGCTCCCTAGGAGTACCTAGGACACTTTGGGTGCTAATACTTTCCCTCTGTGTAACTAACCCCCTTACCTGTAATCTCTGGCATTTTATTAGTTTTGATTTGAAAATTTCTTATCTTTGGATTTTGTTCGTACTTTCTCCCTTTTCCTTTGGAAATAATAAAAGCGCGGTGGCGACTCTGGTTTTATTGACGTTGAGTTAACCAATAGCTCAGTGGTCATGCACTTACTGCTACAGAAAAGAAAATGGCGACTCTGTTGGGGAGTAGTCTTCAGTGGGTTTAGCCTACTTTTTGTCTGTATTATATTTGTTGATTATTGATGTTTGTATGTTTGTATATATTGTATGTGTGATAATTTCTGTTTGTTGTGCTTGGTGATCTCTGTGAGGTGAGATAAGTTCTATAGCCTAACTTGAGTGCAGTCTAAGATAGGAGGATGACATAATCATGTTCGACTCGTGTGGAGTAGTCCTTAGCAAGTTGGCTTGAGAATCCGTCCACTCAGTGGAGACCCCTTTGGAGTTACTGGTGTCACCCGAGTAAGTCGTGGATATGCATTCCTTTTCCCGACCTGGGAGTCCGAGAAGCTGAAAACCTTAGAACATTTAACCCGACTTGGCCAATTTAGGACGTAGTACAAAGAGTGTTCAAGTGTAGACTTGATAACAGTTGTTACGCGATACTACACTCAGACGGGTTTCTCTTGAGAATACTATGGATTGATGAGTCAGTCATCCAAACATATAGTATCCGATAGATGAGATCACGACTCTAGGAACTTTTTAGAACATGCTTTGCAGGTTTTTATCCTTAGTACACTCCTATGGGATGGTTCTTAACCCGACTCCATGCTCGTGACTCTCAACAAACCCATTTGATTCTTGATTGATCCGATCAGTTACCATCAATATCAATGGATCTTGGATGTTGATAAGGTGAAAAACCCTAAATCCACCAAAATGGATGATTGGTCTTGATGATGACTTGATCCATCCCTTAACCTTTGTTTGTGTTTGCCTTGCGTGTGATCCATCGTGTGTGATTGTTGCATTCATGCATAGATGCACATAATAACATTCATCACAAAAATAAATTTCAAGGAACTAAGGTCCTGTTTGCAAATATTTTCAGACCATGGATTATGGGTGCAAGAACACTAAGAAATACGGTTTCAGATGTCTAGGTTTGGAAGAGTTAAGGAAGCTATCATCCTTTGTATTCGATCCCTTGGATTTCAAAGAACGTCATGGGAATCTTATGTTTGTACTGTCTACCGAGGTTGTTGAAGGACTTTTGAGTGTGTTGGTTCAGTTCTATGATCATCTCTACCGGTGCTTCAGCTTTCCCGATTATCAGCTTATGTCTACGTTGGAGGAGTATGCCTATCTCTTGGGTATACCAGTATCTGACAAGGTTCCTTTTAGTGGATTAGAGGAGATTTTGAAATATCAAGTCATAGCTGATGCTCTTTATCTGAAGAAGTTTAAGATTAATGCAAATATGACAAAGAAAGGAGGTATCTGAGGTCTGACTTTTGGGTAAGAGGTTACTCTTCCCATAACTACTTCAGTGGTAAGCATTGATGATGTTGTCAAGGTGACTCGAAGAGGTCGGGTGTTTAGTATGATATTCCCGAAGGCTATTGAGAACGCCGTGGTTGGAAGGAAGACCGAGGTGGTTGTTCTGGTGGTTGATCCTGTTAACACTCCAATTTGTCAGTCTGGTGAGTCCAGCGGTTTGAAGGTTAAGGATGATAATGATGAAGTACTCCGTTTGATAAAGAAGAGCGAGTTTAATGTTGTGGAGCAGCTACTCCAGACACCCTCCAAGATTTCTATTTTATCTCGATTGATGAACTCTGAAGCACACCGTGAAGCTTTGCAAAAAGTACTTGAGCAAGCCTACGTTGAACATGATGTTACGATTGATTAATTTGATGACATCGTTGCTAACATTACTTCCTGCGACAATTTGAGTGTTTGTGATGAGGAGCTTCTAGAAGAAGGTAGGAATCATAATCTGGCTCTCCATATATCTATGCACTGTAAGGAGGATGCCTTGTACAATGTCTTGGTAGACACTGGTTCATCTCTAAACGTTCTACCCAAGTCTACCTTGGCTAATGTAAGACCCCAATTTTGAACCCTAAGATCCCTCATGCCATCTCATTAACTTGGCATTGGCATTGGCATTAGGATCACACCTTGGTATCCTCCTTACCCATCATTCATTGGGTTTGAATTGGGAGAGATCACCAAGCATTTGTGATTGTATCATACTTTATTTTCTTTGTTTACTAACAAAGAAATATAAAAATATGTCTAGTGTAGCTTTGTTTCTTTTGTAGGTAGTGTGTGTGTCCACCTGTGCCTCATCAAGCTCACAATTAGGGTTTGAAACCTTCAACGGAAGAGATCAAGAAAGCGAGGGTCCAAATTGGTTCTAAGAATCATATAAGGCTCCCCATGTTCTTTATTTGTCATTTTGATCAAGAATTCATCAAGAGTTTGAAGCTTGTTTGTCAAGGAAGCCCTAATTCATCTGGGTATCTTGTGTGCCTTCCTTAGCAAGTTTCTTTAACATATGGTCAATGATATCAAGGTATACTCCATTTTACTTCATCATAAGAATATATGATCCTCTATGAGCCTCTAAGATCAAAGGAATTTCATGTTTGCGAGTTGGTTCAAGGAGGTTGACTAAAAAAGTCAACAGGTCAAATCTAGGGTTCCCTAGACCCAGTCTCCTACAAATTTTGTCATATGAAAATTATTCCAAGAGAAACATTACTCTTTATGATATTCCAAACAACTTTCATGTTGGAATCATGAGCTAGTTTTGCTTGGAAAGTCATTGTTTATGGTGAAAGATTATAGGTTATTTTGTATGTGCCCTAGATAGAGGGTCAACTTCCAAGAACCATAACTTCCTTAATTTTTATTATATGAAGATGATCCAAGTTTAATGATCAATTTTAATATGTATTATTAAACTTTTCTTCTTTGATAAAGATCAAATTACACTTGCAAGGTCATGTGCCATGAGAAAACATTATAGGTCCATTTTGGTCCTCATCATTGAACAAGCATTTTTCCTTAACTTCTAAAATCCATAACTTCATCATGAATGCTCCAAATGGTACCAACATTATGATCAAATTGAATATAATTGAAAGGGCTACAACTTTGTAGAAGGAACAAAAGTCATTTGAAGCTCATAAAAAAAGTTATTCAAGGTGGAAAAAGGGGTTATTTGACTTTTAGCTTAGAAAATTTTCAAGTATGTTTGATTCCACAAACTTCAAGGCCAGAATTCACCATGTTACAAGCTTAAAATGGAAAAAGTCCCAACATCAAAGTTGTTCCCCATGATGGTAGATTTCCAAAGAATCTAAGATAACCCCATTTGAACAAAGATTGAAGGACTTGGGTATAGGTTTTTCTCATAGCTCAATTTGGCATCTGTTGAACTCAATTGTTGCACAATTTTGCATGGCCGCATGTTATGACATCAGTATCATTTGTGCATGAATTTGAGTGGGTTGCAATAATCATTTGGGCCTAAACACATGCCCATGCACCCATGCACATGAAATTTCTATTTTTGGTCTAAATTTTGAATGGTGTAGAAATCAATTCCATCGCCTATATATTGAAGTGCATTGCCTCAGATTAGAGGAGGGCCCTTGCCTAAGCTCTGCCAAGCAATCCCATAGCCACACTTGAGAGAATACCTTGAAGATTTCTTTGAAATCGAGCTTCTAGTTCAACTTCTGTTTGTGAACTAGAACTCCAAGGATTCATAACCATTTTTACTTCAATCAACTCCTGCAAGCAAGAGGAAGAAGAACCAAGTGGAATTGCATCAAGATCGAGCTTCAAAGTTGCTACCTGAAGGTGAATTTTATCAAACTTCTCATCTTCGATTCTCTCTCATTTCTTAAGATCTTGGCTTGATTTGTGTATGACTAAAGTCCTACCAATGTAGGCATTAATACTAAGTTGCTTTGAGGTTGAATCGAAGCAATTCAGTTTTGGTACCTAAACTTTCAACTCCATATTTCTCATCATAGAGTGGGAGTTGGAAAATTTGGAGGTGATATTTGGAATCCACGTGATTTTATCTTCAAATTGATATGCAATCCATCCATTTATGTAAACTTTTTATTTAGACCAGTCCGGTGAGTTGACCGAAGAACATGACCGGAGCTAGGGCTCCGGTGGTGTGTTGGTGTTGTCCAAACCATTTGATCTCATGATTATGTTCTAATATGGTATGTTCCTTGTGATTACCACTTATGCGCATGCATTGACTAGAGCCCATGGTGGATAGCGTGCACGTGGCCATCAGATCTGCCACCTCAATTAATGAGGGAGATCTGATGACCCTTATTTTTATGATTTATTTTAACTTTCCAAATTATTTTTTAAAATAGCATTTTCTTATTACATTCACTATAATTTCATTTTTAATCCAAAAATCATGGGACTACCACAAAAATTTCACAAATAATATCCTCTTCCCATTTCTGAATTAAAATTAATTTTTGGATTGAGTTTGATATTTTTAGTGAATTTTGTGATTTTTGACTTATTTTAATTGATTTTTAAATACTTTTGAGTTTCAAAAAATGCCAAAAAAATTAGTCAATGGTCCTTTGACCTTGTTTTAAGGGATTTTAGGTTTTTGACCCTTTTAAAATGTATTTTCTTCATTTCTTTGGTGATTTGAAGGGATTTTAGGTTTTTGACCCTTTTAAAATGTATTTTCTTCATTTTAAAAATGATTTAAATTGTTTTAATTTCTTTAATATTTTGTTGAGCTATTTTATTGACTTTTTGTTGACTCAACTTCTATTTGGCCTTGGTCTTGGTAGAATTGGACCTTGACTTGGTCAATACCATTGGATTTAGGGGGTTGATGAAGTTCGAACTTCATCCCTCAAGATGAATGAATGGTATTGATCAAGTGAGGTTCATCCCTTGACCAATTTGGGATCTCTTTCACTTCATCTCTTCATATTCATCTCACTTCTTTCCCAATTAATTCATGGCCAACGATTTCTCATAGATCAAAATACTAGTTGATTCATCAATGACCTTGTGTCAGATGAATCAACATGAGCTTGATTGAGATAGGTCCAACCCCTCTTATTTTTATGTGTGGTATGCTTTAAGAGCTTGGTCTTTATACCTTGTCTCTAACATGCATTAACACCAATATTATTATTGTCCGACCATAGATAATTGTGACTTCTATATAAATCCAATTACAATTGCTTAACATAGCGCTAAATTTTTCCCAAAAGCAATAGCATTTTTGTAAGTGAGATTGTAAGTCTCCTATTCCTCATGGTATTGTGTGAAGATTTTTCCTCTTTTTCATTTGTGAGAGTTAGTGACATACTTGTTGATTTTATCCAAGTTGTAGCCCTTCTCATGAATGATGTCTAGGTTCATATTTCATGCTTGTGAGTGGATGGTTGAGTGTTCTCCAAAAAATGACTTAAACAGTCTTTTCTTCTTCCACTAACATTCACTAACATATCTTTGTATTGAATTTCTTTTAGTGTTATTTACTTTAATGCAATTTATATTCTTGCACTTTATCATTCATTGTCATTTACATTCATGCAAATTGTTTATGTTTCAATCATTTTCACTTTGCTCACATGAGCCATTGTATTTGTGCTTGTGATATATTTTGTGCTTGTGATCTTGTTTTTTTGTGGTCTTAGGACATTAAAACACTTAATAAAAACACAAAAAACCTAAAAAATATATTGGTGGACTGTTGGACCTCTGTCTGTGACTTGATCTGGACCTATGGACTTAGAGTAAGCAACATCCCTGAGCTATGGGTGATTCTTGGCCAATGCCATTCATTTCAGACCATTTCTTGGACAATGTCATTCATCTTATACAATCCTTAAGAGACTCCCTTTGGTTTATCTGTTACATTCTTTCTCTTTGTCTGAATTGTTATTTTGATATTATAGATATCATTTGATGCTTTCTCTTTGAGTATGTTTAAAGGGGCTTTTCATCTGATACATCTAAAGGACATTGAACATTTCTTGCTTTGGAGTGCTTGCTTGGATGTTTGGTTATCTTTATTTGATACCATTGGTCTTCTTATTAATTTCTTGGATGATTATGGATATGTTGCTTGCTTGACAATCCAAAGGAAATGGGTTTCTATCTGACACTATTGTCTTATGGATACTTCCCATTGGTTAGATATTTTCAACTCTAAACTTTTAAATCTTGTCTAAGATAGTCCCTTCATGTCCTCCTCCTTCTTTAATTTCAAAGTCTCTCCCTCTCAATTTTAAAACTTCTTTGTTTGTGTTTTTCAACTTACACTTGTTTTAATGGGTAGAAACCTTGGCCTTATGCCATTGATTTTCAAACTATTTTCTCAATCAAACTTGTAACTGGACTTAATCATATTGACCTTATTTTCAAAAAGACAAAAAGAACTAACAACCTCATATAATCATTTTGGCCACTTTGTGCCTTTTCCTTTTAACTTTTCCAAAAGAGAGCATTTAGATCTGAGTTATCTTTGGTTGAGATATAATTCTCTCATTCCATGATATATTGATTTTAAGACTTTCCATTTACAAGGGGTTAGTGGCTATCATACCCCAAAATTCACCTTATCTTTCACAATGTTCATATAGGTCGCTAACCATAAACATTTGCATATCATCATAAGCATTCATTCCATTTGAATAAGCATGGTTTGACACAAGGAGACACGTGACTTGAATTCATGGCTTGTACTGGTACCTGGTGGATACCAAGGTTCATCAGCAATTTGGGGAGGATCAGGAAATCAAACCCCGATCCCTTGGTGTATGCCATGGGTGAATAATCTCATTTGTTTGGTAAATTGCTTGGTTTTGAGGCATTTGATAAAGTTTGATCATGCCTTGATCATCAGGGTTTGCCACATGTTTTGATAATCAGGTGGCCATGTGATTGTATACCTTATTTTATTCATGGATCCATATTCATTCCTGATAAGCCATTTGATCCCTGGTTACATGTTTCTTGGTACATTGATACATTCATTCATTTTCATTCAACCATGGCTCAATACGATTTACGAGTCTTGTGATCATTTGGGTTCATTGGTTCATTGCACGTTGTTATCCGATTCATCTTTTTTCATAACCTTTTTCCATTTATCTTAGTTTCAAACTAATTTTGATTTCAAGAAGTTCAAATGGATTTTTTGTTCAGACTAATTTTGGTTCAAATTGATGTTTGGAAGTTCAAATTGATTTTTGAAATTTAAATTAGTTATAGAAATCATGTCATCATCTTTTATTTCAAATTAATTTTAGAAGTTTCGATTTAATTCAAACCATTTCTTACTAACGGGTCATGCTTGTCAATAATGGAACTTAAGACCATTCATCATTTTTATTTTTATGTTAACGATGGCACCTCTGTACAGCCATGGCGGCGCCGTCGTGAGTACATAGAAATCACATTTAAATCCTAGCCAAACAAACATTTGCAAACCCGAATCTAGCCATGTAATTTTCCGAACCAAAAAAAAGTTCAAAGAGCCAAGATAAAAAACAAACAAAACAAGAAACCTAAGTTTTCAACTCCAAATTAAACTCAATACAACAGCAATTTCATGCGATAATCATGGGGTTTATGGTCTATGAGGCGATACGAACAAGGTGGTAACATCAAATCAAACAGAGGAAAAGTTTAAATACCAAATCGGAGCTGGCCCGACGTTCAAACTCCGGTGAGGCGAGGTAAGCGACCTTTTATGACTTTCTGATATCTTCTCCTCTTTCTTCTCTGTTGAACGCTTTGGGTTGGGGTTTATGGCTCAACCTTAATCAAACCGTGATGATGAGTTTAAGAGGTTATCAGAGGAGTGAGCTCTAGGGTTGGGTGATGAGGGAACATTTTTGCAAAATAACAGTAGTTTCTCCCTCGCTTCGACTGCGGTGACTCTATTTATAGAGTCCATTTGAAATTCTCCAACCATGACTTGTCGTATCTGAGATGTATCTTTCTATTAGGGAGAAAAATTCCCTTTTGGATTTCGTGGGGACCAATTTGTTAGAGGTATTCCGCTGGAAAAAGTTGTGAGTTTGTTTGTAGTGTCTTATTGAATACTTGTGGTCCCTTAAACTTGATATTATCCCGCTGAGTTTTTCACTGATGTAAATCATGGATTTATTGTTTTATTTTTACCGTGAATAGGAAGCTTGGGATGTCATCCGCACATCCCTACTGATAGAGAACTTCATTGAGCGCTCATTTCCTAAGGTAAGAAGGCACCTCCTACTTAAATCCCTCAACTGTTTGTTCCTTTTTTTATCAATAACTGTTTATCCTGTGGTCATAACGTTTATGTGTTTCTTGTACCAGTAACTCCTTCATGGTGGTTTCTTTCAGGTCTTAGTGGTATGTCTGAGGAAGATAATTGGTTTCTCTTAAAAACGACGACTTCATTTTATCAGGTGCATTTAAACTACACTCTTGTAAAAGTAATGGAAAGGGAGATCAATCTTTCAATTAGCGGATGCGTTCGGTTATAAATGCGTTCTTTAACGGATGATCCCTTTTTTTTAAAAACAGAGGCATCCCTTCCTCCAATCCTTTTCATTTCGCCATTCCCTGGATCAACAGAAACATAGAAAATGTCGGCGCCCGACGCGGATCACGGCATTTGGGAAACCCTTGAGCATACGCGCACAAGCTTCCTCCTAGAGATGCTCGTTTTGTCCTTCTTCAAATTATGTAACCATGTAGTAGAAAGTGTATTGAAGCTATATATATGATATGTATTTTTTAGCATTTGTAACAAAAATCCATGGATTGAATAATACTTATGTGTTACTGTAATATGTTTTGTGATTTTGGAACATGTAGAATTCTCAAATTAGAGTTTAGTGTTTCTAAAAAAACAAAATATTCTTCTTTTGATCCTTGCCAGATGAAAGTATAACTCAGTTGTTATCAGCATGAATAGTACAACTAAATTATAGTATAAGGTTGCACAAGATGGTTTAAACTCCACCTCACACCAATCTTAAAAAAAAACTTAAACCTTAATTTAATGGGAATTTTTATGGCATGTCCTAAGTATGCAACAATGGTAATTATAAAAATTCAATTTATGAATCTCTCCTAATTCAATCATCACTAATCCTTTGACTTTTATTCAAATGCTAGATCAACAACAAAAAGTCAATATTGACTATAAGTTAGTCCATGTGGACAAGATGTCAATTCAAAATACAGATGCAATAGTTTCTCGATTACGCACCAACTCGTACGCTAATCCCTCAAGAGACCTTTTATTACAACGTAACTTGTACTTATAAACCATGCAATGCTCTTTGAGTCAATGATGTGCAAGTTTTCAAAGTAACTTGCAGATAAAGTAAAATGTAATATGGCCTACGATGATGCATATCACAAGGGATGGATGACCACGACCAATCGAGCCTCTGTAACAACTAGTCTAGCCTCTTAAACAAGTATACACCAATCTAGTGACCTACTTGATCATTATGTACAATGAGCTTCTTGTTTACCAAGGGATCTTGATGCATTATGGATTTCCAGATGTAATATGGTCCAAATCCGCAATGCAACGAACCATCAGAATTAGGTTTTTATGCCGGGAAAAACCCTAACGTTAAGGTGGTGATTAGAAGAAAACCCAATCTCTTCCTCTAGTGGAATTCTCAAGTCTTGATTCCGTGCATCATGCTTTATGGTTATAAATAACAATGAAAGCTTGAAACCATCAAGACAAAATTGGGGTATGACATTTGGGACTGACCTTTTATTAATTGAGACATTTTCGTAACACTAATAATGGGTCAATTGCTCTAGTAGAACAAATATTAAAAGTGTAGTATCACTTGGGATATTTGTTACTACTAATAACCTTTTATAACCATACAATCCTAGTGTCAAATGGTGGCCACATGTTTCTATCCAATACCTACCAACCTTGTGTACCACTTCATTTCCTCTAGTTATCAGTAGAAACATTAGCAGAGAAGGAGATTGGGAGAAAAGAAGGAAACTTGGAAAGAGGAAGGAACATGGAGGAACAAGAAGATTGAAGTCATTATCATCTCATCTCAACATCATTCAACAATCTCTTTATCTCTTCTATTTCTAAGGCGGGTCCTAGTTAGAAACCCTGAAATTTCTATAGTTTAAAGTTGTAGAATCATAAGTTGAGTAGAAGAATCCATGCTAATATGATGAATGTTTTCTCTTGATTATGATGATTTCCATGAACAAGTGTGTTGTTATATTTTTCGTGATTTTGTGACTCAATGTTTGGATATGGTTGATGTTATGAGTATGAGTTTATGAACTATGATATATATATATATATATATATATATATATATATATATATATATATATATATATATATATATATATATATATATATATATATATATATATATATATATATATATATATTTGTGTGTGTGTGTGTGTGCGCGTTATATGATGTATTTTGTTGGTAAATTATGGGTTTTGGTGGTTAGAGAAGAAGACCCATTATGCAGGTTGAAAACTGGGTTATGTAGAGGAAAGTTTTGGAAATATATAGAGACCAATCGATTGGTCTTGGAACTTTTTCCATATCAATCGATTGAGTGGAGTTTCTGAGTTGTGAAGAAGTGGAAAAATGTTTGGGACCAATCGATTGGTCCTTGGTGACAATCAATTGTGTTGTCTTCTTGCATTTGAAGAAAATGAAATTTTGCAGGAACCAATCGATTGACATTGGACTCCAATTGATTGCATGAACTCACTGACTTTGAAATTTGGAAATTAGTTCAGGTGTCAATCGATTGACACTCTGCATCAATCGATTGATCTTTTATATTCTTTGAAAAATAGAATTATGAGATAGACCAATCGATTGGGCCTCCCTAACCAATCGATTGGCTCATTCTTTTTACCTCATGTCTTGATTTCTAATGTTTCTATATGCATTGTATCAACCAATAATCACTTGATATGACTCTTATGCATTGAATCAATAACAAATGTGAGAATTACATGTTGATTCAAGTGAGTGAACCTAGTGATCCATTTTAGGCTATAAGTTAGACATATAACTTAGATAACATTAGAAAATGACATTCACTCGTATGATACCTATGTGAGGGTTGTGAATGGATGGTTGTTATAGTTGAGAGTGAGACGCTTTGTAAGGAACATGCGATGTTATTACATGGTATCGGTGAATGAAGTCACCTAGGGATACATGAATTTAGTTATGCTTTGAGGAATTAATCATGTATTCAGATTGTTTTACCTTTGATGGTGGACATCCCTATTTTATATGCTTAGACGAGTAGGCAATGGTATGTGACTCCAATGATTTGTGCCACAATTGGGTTTGAGCCCTAACCATGGCGGACATGGGGGATAGGTGGACACCAAAGTGGGTTAGAGGCCCATACGGTGAAAGATACCCTAAGTGGGTTAGAGGCCCATATAGGTGACGGTCGCTTGGGTTGAGCTTGAGACTCATAGAGGACCCGATATCCACCGCGAAAGTCGAATCATACAAGCATGCATTAAATTGAGTTTGCCCTTGACGTAGGTCCGCTCAAGGTTTGATGTTTTGTGAATCTGAATAGTGATATATTTGAGTTGTGAGAACTCAGGAGCATGTTTCCATACATTGCAAAACTTTTCCACATCACTTAAGTCTTCCTTCCCCGTTGACTTAAGTTGGATATTGATTAGAAAACTTGTAGATCCTAGTGGACCCATAAGATAGGTAACCCACTGGGATTATCATCTCACCCCATGCTGTTAATTATTTTTCAGGTAGTTCTGATCAGGCAAAGGGTAAGGACAAGATAGTGTGATGTCCTTACTTATGAGATGTTTTGGATGGCTCTTCCGCTATGTAAATATTTTTTTGAGATCACTCTACGAGCATCTAGTTCCTAGTATTATTTTGGGCACCTTTGTGTATATTTAGTGCCAAGTAGTATTTTCTTTTGGGCATGTATGTTGGTGTAAGCCCTAGAGACCAATAATTTTGGTACTTGAATCGAATTATTTATTAATAATAACAGGCTTTTTCTTTATTATGTTTGTTTAATAAAGTCCCTAGAATAGCTAGTCCGTTTAATGTATCAAGTATGACTTAATCATGAGATCACATTAAACATAAGGACACTATTCTTAAAGTATCCGTAGTCGAGCTTTATTGTGAAGTGGGATAACATTAAATCATTAAGACTATTATGTATATAGACTGATGATCACATCTCATGGATCATGGATAAGGAGTTATCAAGTCTTAAACATATGTATGAATATTAAGAGTAATATTTATACTGGATTGACCCGCTATGAGAATACTATATTGAATGTTATGCAAAATGTCATAAGTTATTCTCATGGTGATAATGGTGTATACCACCCTTCGACCTGAAACCACTATGGACCCTAGATGTAGAGTCGAGTGCCTTATTGTTGATCAAACATTATCCGTAACTAGATGACCATAAAGACAGTTGATGGGTACTCCACGAAGCATGCTAAGGGACATGAGTGACCTAGATGGAATTTTCCCATCCTGCGTAACAAGATAAATGTCTATGGGCCCAATATTGAACTGGACAAGGATGACACGGTCTATGCCTTGTGTTCAATATAGACATAAGGGCAAAAGGGTAATTGTACACATAAGTATTATCACAAAAGGATTTGTCAGATCACAGGAAATTTTCGTGTCTTGGGTGGCAGTGATGTGTTGCTAGATATCGCTCACTGTTTATTATGTTAAATACGTGATTTAATATAATTGTCAATGCCGCGAAAACCTACAGGGTCACACACAAAGGACGAATTGATGAGAGATAAAGTAACTAAGGAACACCGTAAGGTACGGGGCACTTAAGTGAATTGTAGAACATCGTAAGGTACAGTGTACTTAAGTAGAATATGAAATATGGTAAGGTACCACGCGCTTAAGTTATTTTGGCATATTATAAGATATGGGCCACATATACTTAAGTGGGCTTTTTAGCTTATAGCCCACACAAGTGGTTCTATAAATAGAACCCTTGTGCAGAAGCATTAGTGCAGTTGCAATTTCGTTTCTCTCTCTCTCTCTCTCTCTCTCTCTCTCTCTCTCTCTCTCTCTCTCTCTCTCTCTCTCTCTCTCACTCAAAGCCTGCATTCGTAGCAGCTAGCACTGAGATTGAAGGAATACGTTCGTGTGGACTGAGTAGAGGCGTTGTCATCGTCCAACGTTCGTGATCGCTCCATAGATCTGCATCAAAGGTTTCAATCATCACAAGAGGTAACAATTCTATCACTGATCATGCCCATTCGTAAGGATCACTAAAGGAGAAATTTTAAATTCCGCTGCGTTTTGGATCGCCCTTTTCCTTCAATGTAATATGTACACTGTTGTCACTAGGCGCTTATGTATTTCAGTACCAGTATTACATTATGTATAATATGTATTCTAGACATATATTATATGTGGGTGTTACAAGTAGCTTGCAAGATTGAGGTTGTTGTCATTGGTGCTGACAAATTCTAGTGAAAAGAAGAAGGTTATACACTCCAGATTATCTTGGTAGTGATTATGTGGAAGACTACATACAAGGTGGAGTTCTTCTCAATTCTTCATACAATTCATTGCTCAAGAAATCAGTGGGATCCGGGAGTGATTGCTGTAACACCCTTCTAAAATACCCCAATAATTAATTAAAACAACAAAATATGAATCAGAGTAGATATGCAATTTCAGGGTGTCACACTTGACACTTCACACCATTCACCAAAATAACTTGTCATGCTCATTTATTAATCAAAATAAAACATTGCACAATTCGCAGCGGATAGAAATCTAACAACATGCAAACCATGTAACACATTTCATGTAAAATTGTTCAATAACCAAAATTGAAAACAAAGTAAAACATCCCGTCCCGATGTTACATATACCAGAGCATGACCCACTAAGGAACTACACTAGACTCCAAGCACTAGCTTCTACTCAATCACTGTTCGTTACCTGAAACATAGTTGTAAGGGTGAGTTCCTCAATCGATATAATAAGCATTATAAAATATCATGTAATGCTAAGTAAATTAACACATTCATCACCCTAATCATATCACACATTCAGCAACGGCAACATCAACTCATAATCATACTCAACACAAACACAAAACACACGTATAATATTGGAATACATCCATTCATATTATACGCCATACATACATTATGAAATGAGACTCCATGCATGCGGTACCGACTATTCGTGAACACATAGTTCAACCTCACCGATCAAACCCAGATACGGCTACCAAGCTCACTAGTCCCACTCATTTGAGACCTAGTGACTCCCTCACTAATTCCTCACCATGGGAATTAGCTACCACCATAAAGGCTATGCTATGCACGCTAAATCACCTAGCATGCAAACATCAACAACAATCCACAATGGACATATGCTCACACTCTAAGCCATAAACAGTCCATCCACAATTGCATACATAATAGATATATTCACAGCATTATGCATACCATCATACATCATCAGCATATTTATCACAGAATCATATCATGTCATGCCAAATAATAAATCACAGTATTAGCACACTCTACTAATACCTATACTGCTCAAAACAACGGGAAATGATCCCTACTATATCATACATCAGCTAAATTACATCACTCAGCTGAAACGACCAAAACTGCACAACAACAGCTCAGAAAAATCAAACTTCTGCCCATACACGTATGCCTCATGCCCATACGCGGATGGCACATTTCCTAGCCAAGCCCATACAATATGTACACATAATTCCATTCCAAAACGTACACAATATTTAAATATCAATTTTTCACTTTTCAAACAGTGTTAACCTGTTAACGCAATTGGTTAACCTGTTAACGCAAGACAGAATACAAATTTTACAGTATTTCAACAGTGTTAACCGGTTAACGCCCTGGGTTAACCTGTTAACGCAAGACAAAATGCAATTCTAACAGTATTTCAACAGTGTTAACCGGTTAACGCCCTGGGTTAACCTGTTAACGCAAGACAGAATGCAATTCTAACAGTATTTCAACAGTGTTAACCTGTTAACGCATTTGGTTAACCTGTTAACGCAAAACAGAAATTAATTTTTTTAATTATCATAACAGTGTTAACCGGTTAACGCCCTGGGTTAACCGGTTAACGCAAGACAGAAAGCTGTTCCTGCGCTAACAACGAACAGAATGCAGAATTACCCGCATTTTTCACCGTTGGAGGACTTTCGGACCTCCGATTTCAATTCCGTAAAAAGCTACACGTTCAGAAAATTAGGACTCACCCAAATATAGATTCATTCACAGTTTTAACATAATTTATTCATCACAATTCTAGGGTATTTATCAAACCTAATAATTCCAAAACCATGTCAATCAAGGATTTCAACCTAAATCATGTTCCTACCCATTAACCCAATCATACTAACCCACAATGATAAGGATTTCCCCCCTTACCTGAGTTAATCCGGCAAATCCTTTAACTTCAAGCTTTTCCCTTCTTCAACCCTTTTTCTCTTGCTCTTCCTTTTTGCCCTTTTTCCACTTTTTAGTCGCTTCTCTGTTTTCACGTGTAAAAACCTTTTTACTAAATGGGACTCTTTACTGATTCCAAAAATCGTTCCAATTCCAACTTTATTATTCCAATAATAATAATCCAATAATATTCCAATTATTTAATTAAATTAATAAATATACTAATAATAATATAAATGAATGGTTTATCTTTTATTTTGAAAAATAATACCCTCTCATTCATATTATCATCATAATATACTATTAAACTTAAATTAAATAATTATCATATTTTATCGGGGTGTTACAACTCTCCCCCACTAAAAGAGTTTTCGTCCTCGAAAACATACCTCAAGCGAATAAATCTGGATAAGACTCCTTCATCTGACTCTCAAGTTCCCAAGTCACATTGCCACCTGCTGGTCCTCCCCAAGCTACCTTTACCAAAGCAATCTCTTTACCCCGCAACTGCTTCAACTCTCGATCCTCGATCCTCATAGGTGATGTTTCAATAGTCAGGTTATCTCTCACCTGTACATCATCTACTTGGACCACATGCGACGGATCAGGAATGTACCTCCTCAACTGAGACACATGAAAAACCTCATGCAAATTCGCAAGTGACGGCGGTAAAGCGATACGATAGGCTACCTCCCCTATCCTCTCCAAAATCTGATAAGGACCAATAAATCGAGGTGTCAACTTCTTCGACTTCAAAGCTCGACCAACCCCAGTTATCGGAGTAACACGAAGAAACACATGATCTCCCTCTTGAAACTCAAGTGACTTCCTCCTCTTGTCGTGATAACTCTTCTGACGACTCTGAGCAATCCTCATCTTCTCCTGAATCATCTTAATCTTTTCCGTAGTTTGTTGAACAATCTCCGGTCCAACCACAGCACTCTCACCGGACTCATACCAACATAAAGGTGTCCGACATCTCCTACCATACAAAGCTTCAAACGGTGCCATACCAATGCTCGAATGAAAACTATTGTTGTAGGTAAACTCAATCAAAGGTAAATAACAATCCCAAGCACCTCCCTTTTCCAAAACACAAGCCCTCAAAAGATCCTCCAGTGACTGAATCGTCCTCTCAGTCTGACCATCAGTCTGCGGATGATATGCAAAACTCAATCTCAGCTTAGTTCCCAAAGCCCTCTGCAAACCTTCCCAGAACTTCGATGTAAATCTAGGATCTCTGTCCGAAACAATACTCGACGGAATACCATGCAAACTTACAATTTTCTCAATATACAACTCAGCTAATCTCTCTAACGGATAATCCATTCTGATCGGAATGAAATGAGCCGATTTTGTCAATCTGTCAACAATCACCCAAATAGCTTCAAAATTATTAATTGTCACCAGAAACAAAATCCATAATGATACTATCCCACTTCCACTCTGGAATAGCCAACGGTTGCATTAGCCCAGACGGCTTCTGATGCTCAATCTTTGACTTCTGACAAGTCAAACAAGAATAAACAAAACTCGCAATTTCTCTTTTCATTCCCGGCCACCAAAATAACTTTTTCAAATCATGATACATCTTCGTAGCCCCAGGATGAATACTCAGGCCACTACGATGTCCTTCCTCAAGAATACTCTTCTTAAGTTCGGTAACATCCGGAATACACACCCGATTACCAAATTTCAAAACACCATTCTCATCAACTCTGAATTCACCACCTTGACCTTGATTCACTAGAGTCAACTTATCAACCAAAAGCACATCGGATTTCTGACCCTCTCTAATCTCATCCAGAATACCACTCGTTAACTTCAACATTCCCAATTTAACACTATTGTGAGTACTCTCACACACCAAACTCAAGTCTCTAAACTGCTCAATTAAATCCAATTCCTTAACCATTAACATAGACATATGCAATGATTTCCGACTCAATGCATCAGCCACTACGTTTGCTTTACCCGGATGGTAATTCAAACCAAAGTCATAATCCTTCAGAAACTCTAACCATCTCCTCTGTCTCATATTCAGCTCTTTCTGATCAAACAAATACTTTAAACTTTTATGGTCACTGAAAACCTCAAATCTTGACCCGTACAAGTAATGCCTCCATAACTTCAGAACAAATACCACAGCTGCCAACTCTAAATCGTGTGTCGGATAGTTCCTCTCATGAACCTTCAGTTGTCTCGAAGCATAAGCTACAACCTGCTTATTCTGCATCAAAACACCACCCAAACCCAACAATGAAGCATCACAGTAAACCTCAAATGGTTCCGACGGACTTGGTAATATCAGAATAGGAGCAGTAGTTAACCTTCTCTTTAACTCTTGGAAACCTTCTTCACATTTTGAGTCCCAAACAAACGCTTGCCCCTTTCTAGTCAACATCGTCAACGGTAACGCCAACATAGAAAATCCCTCAATGAATTTCCTATAATAACCTGCAAGTCCAAGAAAACTCCTTATCTCAGAAACTGACTTCGGAGCTTCCCACTTAGATACCGCTTCTATCTTAGAAGGATCAACAGCAACACCACCTCTTGAAACCACATGACCAAGAAAACTAACCTCTTCTAACCAAAATTCACACTTGGACAGTTTAGCAAATAACTTCTTTTCTCGTAGAACTCCTAAAACCACTCTCAAATGTTCAGCATGCTCTTCTTCAGATTTCGAATACACCAAAATATCGTCAATAAACACCACAACAAACTTGTCTAGGTACGGATGGAAAATCCTATTCATATACTCCATAAATACCCTAGGCGCATTAGTCACACCAAAAGGCATTACAGAATACTCATAATGTCCATACCTTGTTCTGAAAGCAGTCTTCTGAATATCCTCAATTTTCACACGTATCTGATGATACCCCGATCTCAAATCTATTTTGCTGAACACACTCGCACCAACCAACTGATCCATCAAATCATCAATCCTCGGCAAAGGATACCGATTCTTGATCGTCACTTTATTCAGTTGCCTGTAGTCCACACACAACCTCATAGTACCTTCTTTCTTCTTAACCAATAACACTGGTGCGCCCCACGGTGACACACTCGGACGAATAAATTTCTTATCCAACAGATCTTCCAGCTGACTCTTCAATTCAGTTAACTCAACAGCAGACATACGGTACGGAGCCATTGATATCGGCCTAGTACCAGGTACCAAATCAATCGAGAACTCAACTTCACGCTCTGGCGGTAATTCATTCACTTCTTCAGGAAACACATCAGGAAAATCACACACCACGGCTAGATCGCAAATCACCAGTTTATCTTTAGCCTCCAAAGTCGCTAACAGCATAAACAACTCTGCCCCATCTGCTACTGCCTCATTCACCTGCCTTGCTGATAGAAACAAACTCTTTCCTTCCTCAATCTCAGGAAAGATCACAGTCTTATCAAAACAGTTGATATAAACTCGGTTAAACACCAACCAGTTCATACCCAGGATAACATCAATCTGCACTAGTGGAAGACACACGAGGTCCATCCCAAAGTCTCTACCAAAAATACTCAAAGGGCAATTTAAACAAACTGAAGTAGTAGTCACTGAACCCTTCGCAGGAGTATCAATCACCATACTTCCATGCATCTCAGATATCTCTAATTTAAGTTTCACAGCACAATCCAAAGATATAAAGGAATGAGTCGCACCTGTGTCAATAATAGCTACAAGAGGAAAGCCATTAATATAACACGTACCTCGGATCAAACGATCATCTGCAGAAGTCTCAGAACCCGATAAAGCAAAGACCTTGCCTCCCGATTGGTTCTCTTTCTTCGGCTTAGGACACTGTGGACTGATATGACCCACCTCTCCACAGTTGAAACAAGTCATAGTCTTCAACCGGCACTCTGCAGCCAAGTGACCACCTTTGCCACACTTGAAACACTTCTTCTCAGTACTGGTACACTCATGGATACGATGTACAGCCTGACCACATCTGTAACATTTAGCAGGGGCACTGGAGTCTCCCCCACTAGGTCTCTTCATCCCACTCTGTCTCTGGAAACCTTTGCCAGCTGCATACGGCTTCCCACGATCATTCTGATTCTTGCCTTTCCTATCAACCCTCTGCTGATAGCTCTCCGCTCTGGCCTTGGTATCCTGTTCAAAAATCCTGCAACAGTCAACCAAGTCAGAAAACACTCTAATCCGCTGATACCCAATAGTCTGCTTGATCTCGGGACGTAACCCGTTCTCAAACTTCACACATTTTGAAAATTCCCCAGTAGCCTCATCATAGGGAGTGTAATACTTCGACAGCTCTGTGAACTTAGCAGCATACTCAGTAACAGACCGGTTGCCCTGCTTCAATTCTAAGAACTCTATCTCTTTCTTTCCTCTGACATCCTCTGGAAAGTACTTCCTCAGGAATCTCTCTTTGAACACCGCCCAAGTGATCTCAGCACTCCCAGCAGCTTCCAACTCAGTGCGGGCAGCAACCCACCAATCATCTGCTTCCTCTAACAGCATATGCGTACCGAACCTGACCTTCTGGTTATCGGCACACTCAGTCACTCGGAAGATCCTCTCGATCTCCTTCAACCACTTCTGAGCACCATCTGGATCGTATGCTCCCTTGAACATTGGAGGATTGTTCTTCTGGAACTCACTCAGTTGACGAGCAGCTCCCAATCCCACAACATTCGGATTCCCTCCAAGTACTCCAGCTAGCATACCCAGAGCATCGTCTCTACCTCTTCCAGCCATCTCTATTCTGAAAACCCAACAAGCTAAAACAATAAGTACTGATAGGGTTACACAACACCTATCACATACAGGGAAACAGAATAATTACGACTCGACTCGACCGACTATGCTCTGATACCACTAATGTAACACCCTTCTAAAATACCCCAATAATTAATTAAAACAACAAAATATGAATCAGAGTAGATATGCAATTTCAGGGTGTCACACTTGACACTTCACACCATTCACCAAAATAACTTGTCATGCTCATTTATTAATCAAAATAAAACATTGCACAATTCGCAGCGGATAGAAATCTAACAACATGCAAACCATGTAACACATTTCATGTAAAATTGTTCAACAACCAAAATTGAAAACAAAGTAAAACATCCCGTCCCGATGTTACATATACCAGAGCATGACCCACTAAGGAACTACACTAGACTCCAAGCACTAGCTTCTACTCAATCACTGTTCGTTACCTGAAACATAGTTGTAAGGGTGAGTTCCTCAATCGATATAATAAGCATTATAAAATATCATGTAATGCTAAGTAAATTAACACATTCATCACCCTAATCATATCACACATTCAGCAACGGCAACATCAACTCATAATCATACTCAACACAAACACAAAACACACGTATAATATTGGAATACATCCATTCATATTATACGCCATACATACATTATGAAATGAGACTCCATGCATGCGGTACCGACTATTCGTGAACACATAGTTCAACCTCACCGATCAAACCCAGATACGGCTACCAAGCTCACTAGTCCCACTCATTTGAGACCTAGTGACTCCCTCACTAATTCCTCACCATGGGAATTAGCTACCACCATAAAGGCTATGCTATGCACGCTAAATCACCTAGCATGCAAACATCAACAACAATCCACAATGGACATATGCTCACACTCTAAGCCATAAACAGTCCATCCACAATTGCATACATAATAGATATATTCACAGCATTATGCATACCATCATACATCATCAGCATATTTATCACAGAATCATATCATGTCATGCCAAATAATAAATCACAGTATTAGCACACTCTACTAATACCTATACTGCTCAAAACAACGGGAAATGATCCCTACTATATCATACATCAGCTAAATTACATCACTCAGCTGAAACGACCAAAACTGCACAACAACAGCTCAGAAAAATCAAACTTCTGCCCATACACGTATGCCTCATGCCCATACGCGGATGGCACATTTCCTAGCCAAGCCCATACAATATGTACACATAATTCCATTCCAAAACGTACACAATATTTAAATATCAATTTTACACTTTTCAAACAGTGTTAACCTGTTAACGCAATTGGTTAACTTGTTAACGCAAGACAGAATACAAATTTTACAGTATTTCAACAGTGTTAACCGGTTAACGCCCTGGGTTAACCTGTTAACGCAAGACAGAATGCAATTCTAACAGTATTTCAACAGTGTTAACCGGTTAACGCCCTGGGTTAACCTGTTAACGCAAGACAGAATGCAATTCTAACAGTATTTCAACAGTGTTAACCTGTTAACGCATTTGGTTAACCTATTAACGCAAAACAGAAATTAATTTTTTTAATTATCATAACAGTGTTAACCGGTTAACGCACTGGGTTAACCGGTTAACGCAAGACAGAAAGATGTTCCTGCGCTAACAACGAACAGAATGCAGAATTACCCGCATTTTTCACCGTTGGAGGACTTTCGGACCTCCGATTTCGATTCCGTAAAAAGCTACACGTTCAGAAAATTAGGACTCACCCAAATATAGATTCATTCACAGTTTTAACATAATTTATTCATCACAATTCAAGGGTATTTATCAAACCTAATAATTCCAAAACCATGCCAATCAAGGATTTCAACCTAAATCATGTTCCTACCCATTAACCCAATCATACTAACCCACAATGATAAGGATTTCCCCCCTTACCTGAGTTAATCCGGCAAATCCTTTAACTTCAAGCTTTTCCCTTCTTCAACCCTTTTTCTCTTGCTCTTCCTTTTTGCCCTTTTTCCACTTTTTAGTCGCTTCTCTGTTTTCACGTGTAAAAACCTTTTTACTAAATGGGACTCTTTACTGATTCCAAAAATCGTTCCAATTCCAACTTTATTATTCCAATAATAATAATCCAATAATATTCCAATTATTTAATTAAATTAATAAATATACTAATAATAATATAAATGAATGGTTTATCTTTTATTTTGAAAAATAATACCCTCTCATTCATATTATCATCATAATATACTATTAAACTTAAATTAAATAATTATCATATTTTATCGGGGTGTTACAATTGCCACACACAAAGATTGTGAGTAGATTGGTGAAGATGGAACATTCAAGAAGCGTGAATCGAGTAAATATTACGCAGAAGAGTTTGGCATTATGATATATACAAGTCAAAATCTAGATATGAGATTTATATTTCTTAACATTATTGTGGATTAGTGATTGTATGAACTCTTGCAGTATTTGTCAAAATAAAAAGGAACAAAGCACGTTCCAATTGGAAACCATTGAAGAGTGGAATAGACAAAGCGAGGATGAATGCTGACCACTATATATCTAAGTGTTTTCTCTCTTTCTCTCTCTCTCTCTCTCTCTCTCTCTCTCTCTCTCCCCGGCTAACTCTGCGTGGTGTGATCAGACGCCGAAATTTAATTTGGTTTTAATTAATTAATATTATAAATAATAATGTGTTTATTATTATTGTCTTGTAATGATCGGTTATGGCCTTAGTTTTCCTTTATTTTGTTTTGGGTTTTAAAATACGACCTGCGTGTCGTGCCTCTTTTTTTTTAATCTCTCAATTAACTTCTTTTCTCATCTCACTCCCTCGTATGTAACACGGCTTTCTTTTGTAATGTAATGTTATGAAGAAAAAGAAGAATTCAATATCAAAGGAGGACAACCTTGAAGATCTTGCTTGGAGAAGCTTAGATCGTTATTAGGTTAGCTTAGGTTCTCTCATTGGCTTGGGAGAACAATTGCGCTAGGGGCCATAACTATTTTATTATGTATGTTGATGCATGTGAATGTATGTTGATGCATGTGAGAGATGATTTATATGATAAATACGCCGATGAGATTAGAATAATTGCAATTCCCTCAAATTAAATATTAAGTTTATGCTTTCCAAGTTTTAGCACTCATCAAGACTAGTATCGGATAATGTAGGTTTCGCCTACGCGAGGTGCATGTTCTATATTAGTAAGGTGCGGTGAGATAATTGTAATATTCAATTGCTAAAACAATGAGTCAAACTTAACTAAAAAAATTATAATAAGATTATATGTGTTTAGAAGCAAGAGTTGGAAATTATCCATGTGATGGATTGGAATAAGGAGTTATTCACCCAACTAAAATATTTGAGAGTTATATTAGATACAATTGGAAGGAGTTCCTACCTAAATAACCTAGTTTTGTGTAATCCGCCTACGCGGACTTAAAACAAAGTGAAATGTGGATCTCGACCCACTAGAAAATCTTCCAACGAGATTTTCCGAATCAAATGGTGAGGGTCATTTGTTTTGAGTAAAATAGTGGGAGCATATTTAATTAAAGGCCTAATTAAATATGTTATTGATACTTATATTTTCATTAATTTCATGTAGATTAACATGACAACAAACACCTCTACCAACATTTTGCGATCAATCCTTGACAAGGAAAAATTGTCTGGGACAAATTTTCTGGATTGGCACCGAAATCTGAGGATTGTCCTCAAACATGATAGAAAGTTGTATGTCTTGGAGAAACCTGTTCCTGAAGAGGAACCTCCTAGTTCTGCACCTAAGGCAGAAAGAGATGCTTATAAGAAGCATGTCGATGATGTCAATGAAATTGCTTGTCTCATGCTGGCTACCATGAACTGAGAGTTGCAAAAGCAACATGAGAACATGGCAGCGTTCGATATGATCGAACACCTGAAGATGCTCTATCAAGAGCAAGCAAGGCATGAAAGGTTTGAAGTTTCAAAATCCCTTTTTCAAGGCAAGTTAGCTGAGGGAGCCCCTGTAGGTCCCCATGTGCTCAAGATGATTTGGTATGTGGAAAACCTTGAAAGGTTGGGTTTTCCCCTCGGAAAGGAACTTGCGACTGATTTGATCTTGCAATCGTTGCCAGATAGATTCAGTCAATTTGTCCTAAATTTCAATATGAATGATATGGACAAATCTCTTCCTGAACTGCTAGCCATGTTAAGAACTGCTGAGCAGAACCTGAAGTCAAAAGGGAAGTCCACTCTGATAATCGGAAATGGAAAAAGACAGAACAAAAGACCCACCAAGCAGGGTGATAAAGGGAAAGGCAAGGAAGTTGCCAAACCCAGACCCACTGTTGCTGCTTTGAAGCCTAGTAGAGGCATAGCAAAGGCAGTCACCTGCTTCCATTGCGGTAAGACCGGAGACTGGAAGAGAAACTGCCCAAAGTACTTGGAAGATATGAAGAATGGAGTAGAGACTTCAACTTCAGGTATTTTTGTTATTGAAATTAATTTATCTACTTCTGCATCATGGGTATTAGATACTGGATGCGGTTCTCACATTTGTACAAATGTGCAGGGGCTAAAAAGGAGTAGAGATTTGGCAAAAGGTGAAGTTGACCTACGAGTTGGCAATGGAGCAAAGGTTGTTGCTTTAGCCGTATGAACTTATGTATTGACTTTACCTAGTGGTTTATTAATTCAGTTAGAGAACTGTTCTTATGTACCTGCAATTAGCAGGAATATTATTTCTGTTTCTTGTTTGGACAAGTTTGGTTTTTCATTTATAATAAAGAACAATTGTTGCTCAATTTATTTGAATGATATATTCTATGCTACTGCACAAATGAGCAATGGACTATATGTCCTTGATCTCGAAATGCCTATTTACAATATTAATACTAAAAGGATGAAACCTAATGAGTTAAATCCAAATTACCTTTGGCATTGTCGATTAGGCCACATAAATGAGAAACGCATTTCCAAACTCCATAAAGATGGACTCTTGGACTCTTTTGATTATGAATCATATGAGACATGCAGATCTTGTTTAATTGGAAAGATGACAAAGTGTCCATTCACAGGAAAAGGTGAAAGAGTGAATGATATTTTGGGCCTCATACATACTGATGTATGTGGACCACTTAACATACCAGCCAGAGGAGGTTTTCAGTACTTTATCACATTCACTGATGATTTCAGTAGATATGGTTATGTGTATTTAATGAAACACAAATCAGAGTCCTTTGAAAAGTTCAAGGAATTCAAGAATGAAGTACAAAACCAACTAGGTAAGAATATTAAAACTCTTCGATCAGATCGAGGTGGTGAGTACTTAAGCCTAGAGTTTGATGACCATCTGAAAGAGTGTGGGATCCTATCCCAACTTACTCCTCCTGGAACACCCCAATGGAATGGTATATTTGAGAGAAGAAATCGAACCCTGTTAGACATGGTCCGATCCATGATGAGTCACGCCGATCTTCCAAACTCCTTTTGGGGACATACACTATTGAGAGCAGCTTACACACTTAACCGTGTTCCATCCAAAAAGGTTGAGAAGACACCATATGAGATATGGAGTGGTAAGAAACCACATATGTCTTACATGAAGATTTGGGGTTGCGAAGTTTATGTGAAACGACAAATTTCAACTAAGCTTGAGCCCAAATCTGACAAATGCTTATTTGTGGGGTATCCTAAAGAAATAAGAGGGTATTACTTCTACAATCCTTCTGAGGGCAAAGTGTTTGTCGCTTGAACTGGAGTTTTCCTAGAAAAGGATTTTATTTCCAAAGGAATCAGTGGGAGGAAAGTAGAGCTTGAAGAAATTCAAGAATCACAAAGCATTGATACACCTATGGAGGAATTAGAGCAGGAAACACAAGTAGTTGTGGAAGAGCAACCTGCTCAAGTAGAACAAGACCAGCGTAGGTCAGGCAGGATACGTCACCTACCTAAGAGATATGGATATCTCATAACTGATCAAGGTGATGTATTACTCATGGATCAAGATGAGCCTGTGACCTACCAAGAGGCCATAACTGGTCCCGAGTCTGAGAAGTGGCTAGAAGCCATGAAATCTGAAATGGATTCCATGTACACAAACCAGGTTTGGACCTTGGTTGAGCCTCCTGTAGGAGTTAACCCTATAGGATGCAAGTGGGTCTTCAAAAAGAAGACTGACATGGATGGTAAGGTACATACCTATAAGGCCAGACTGGTTGAAAAAGGATATAAACAAATTCACGGGGTTGACTATGATGAAACCTTTTCACCAGTTGCAATGCTTAAATCTGTTCGGATTTTACTTGTCGATGCATATCATGATTATGAAATATGGCAGATGGATAACAAAACTGCTTTCCTTAATGGGAATCTTCTTGAGGATGTGTACATGACACAACCTGAAGGATTTGACATACCTGAAGAAGCCCTAAAGATATGTAAGTTACAAAGATCAATCTATGGATTGAAGCAAGCTTCCAGAAGCTGGAATCTTCGTTTTGATGAAACAGTAAAACAATATGGATTCATCAAGAACGAAGATGAGCCTTGTGTCTACAAGAAGGTTAGTGGGAGCATGATCATTTTCCTGGTATTATATGTAGATGACATATTACTCATTGGAAATGATGTCCCTACCCTACAACAAGTAAAGTCTTGGTTGGGGAAATGATTTTCTATGAAGGACCTGGGTGAAGCATCCTATATATTAGGAATCAGAATCTATAGAGATAGATCATAAAAACTGCTTGGCCTAAGTCAGAGTACATACATAGACAAAGTGCTTATACGCTTTAATATGCATGACTCCAAGAAAGGATTCATACATATGCAACATGGCATGTGTCTATCAAAAACATAATCCCCTTCAACTAAGGAAGAAAGGGATCGCATGAATAAGATTCCATATGCATCTGCAATAGGATCTATCATGTATGCCATGTTATGTACTCGACCAGATGTCTCGTATGCTTTAAGTGCAACGAGTAGGTACCAATATGATCCTGGTGATGCTCATTGGGTAGCTGTCAAGAATATCCTTAAGTATTTGAGAAGGACTAAGGACTCATTCTTGATATATGGAGGTCAGGAAGAGCTGGCTATAATTGGATACACCGATGCTAGCTTCCAGACAGATAAGGATGACTTTAGATCGCAATCTGGTTATGTGTTTTTGCTTAAATGGTGGCGTTGTGAGCTAGAAAAGTTCAAAGCAAGATACAGTTGTTGATTCTACAACCGAGGCCGAGTATATTGCTGCCTCAAGTGCAGTAAAGGAAGTTGTTTGGATCAAAAAGTTCATTAGTGAACTTGGCATAGTTCCTAGCATTGTGGATCCCATTGATCTCTATTGTGATAACAATGGTGCTATCGCACAAGCTAAGGAGCCTAGATCTCACCAACTATCCAAACACATACTTAGGCGTTATCACCTCATTCGAGAGATAATAAATAGAGGTGATGTGAAAATATGCAGAGTACCTACACTTGACAATATTGCTGACCCACTGACAAAGCCTCTTGCGCAGTAGAAGCATGATGGTCATATTAGATCTATGGGCATTAGGGATATGCCTGATTGGCTCTAGTGCTAGTGGGAGATTGTTGGTGTAAGCCCTAGAGGCCAATAATTTTGGTACTTGTATCGAATTATTTATTAATAATAAAAGACTTTTTCTTTATTATGTTTGTTTAATAAAGACCCTAGAATAGCTAGTCCGTTTAATGTATCAAGTATGACTTAATCATGAGATCACATTAAACATAAGGACACTATTATTAAAGTATCTGTAGTCGAGCTTTATTGTGAAGTGGGATAACATTAAAGCATTAAGACTATTATGTATATAGACTGATGATCACATCTCATGGATCATGGATAAGGAGTTATCAAGTCTTAAACATAGATATGAATATTAAGAGTAATATTTATACTGGATTGACCCGCTATGAGAATACTATATAGAATGTTATGCAAAGTGTCATAAGTTATTCTCATGGTGATAATGGTGTATACCACCCTTCGACCTGAAACCACCATGGACCCTAGATGTAGAGTCGAGTGCCTTATTGCTGATCAAACATTGTCCGTAACTGGATGACCATAAAGACAGTTGATGGGTACTCCACGAAGCATGCTAAGGGACATGAGTGACCTAGATGAAATTTGCCCATCCTGCGTAACAGGATAAATGTCTATGGGCCCAATATTGAACTGAACAAGGATGACACGGTCTATGCCTTGTGTTCAATATAGACATAAGGGCAAAAGGGTAATTGTACACATAAGTATTATCACAAAAGGATTTGTCAGATCACATGACATTTTTGTGTCTTGGGTGGCAGTGATGTGTTGCTAGATACTGCTCACTGTTTATTATGCTAAATACATGATTTAATATAATTGTCAATGCCGCGAAAACCTATAGGGTCACATACAAAGGACGAATTGATGAGAGATAGAGTAACTAAGGAACACCGTAAGCTACGGTTCACTTAAGTGAATTGTAGAACATCGTAAGGTACGGTGTACTTAAGTAGAATACGAAATATGGTAAGGTACCACGCGCTTAAGTGATTTTGGCATATTATAAGATATGGGCCACATATACTTAAGTGGGCTTTTTAGCTTATAGCCCACACAAGTGGTTCTATAAATAAAACCCTTGTGCAGAAGCATTAGTGCAGTTGCAATTTCATTTCTCTCTCTCTCTCTCTCACTCAAACCTTCATTCGTAGCAGCTAGCACTGAGATTGAAGGAATCCATTCGTGTGGACTGAGTAGAGGCGTTGTCATCGTTCAACGTCCGTGATCGCTCAGTAGATCTGCATCAAAGGTTTCAATCGTCACAAGAGGTAACGATTCTATCACTGATCATGCCCATTCGTAAGGATCACTAAAGGAGAAATTTTAAATTCCGTTGCGTTTTGGATTGCCCTTCTCCTTCAATGTAATATGTATACTGTTGTCACTAGGCGCTTATGTATTTCAGTACCAGTATTACATTATGTATAATACGTATTCTAGACATATATTATATGTGGGTGTTATAGGTAGATTGCAAGATTGAGGTTGTTGTCATTGGTGCTGACAAATTTTAGTGAAAAGAAGAAGGTTATACGCTCCAGATTATCTTGGTAGTGATTATGTGGAAGACTAGAGACAAGGTGGAGTTCTTCTCAATTCTTCATACAATTCATTGCTCAAGAAATCAGTGGGATCCGAGAGTGATTGCCACACACGAAGACTGTGAGTAGATTGGTGAATATGGAACATTCAAGAAGCGTGAATCGAGTAAATATTACGCAGAAGAGTTTGGCATTATGATGTATACAAGTCAAAATCCAGATATGAGATTTATATTTCTTAACATTATTGTGGATTAGTGATTGTATGAACTCTTGCAATATTTGTCAAAATAAAAAGGAACAAATCACGTTCCAATTGGAAACCATTGAAGAGTAGAGTAGACAAAGCGAGGATGAACGTTGACCACTATATATCTAAGTGTTCTCTCTCTCTCTCTCTCTCTCTCTCTCTCTCTCTCTCTCTCTCTCTCTCTCTCTCTCTCTCTCTCTCTCTCTCTCTCTCTCTCTCTCTCTCTCTCTCTCTCTCTCTCGCTCTCTCTCTCTCTCTCTCTCTCTCTCTCTCTCTCTCTCTCTCTCTCTCTCTCTCTCTCTCTCTCTCTCTCTCTCTCTCTCTCTCTCTCTCTCTCTCTCTCTCTCTCTCTCTCTCTCTCTCTCTCTCTCTCTCTCTCTATATATATATATATATATATATATATATATATATATATATATATATATATATATATATAATATATATATATATATATATATATATATATATATATATATATCTTTGTCTCTCTCTCACTCAATTTTGTAGGATATTGCATGCTTAGATTTTCAATTCTTAGCATAGTTTATCGTTTATTCAATTGGGTAGCCATTTATAACGTAAGGTTATGTTTTGTTAGAATTTGTGTCTAATTGAGTTTTAGTGGTGATTAAGTTATGTGAAACTAATGTTGTTAGAATCCGATCATAGTTGAACTATGGTATAAGACATATCTCACTTAATATATAATCATTTTATTATTCATTATTGATCAATCTGTGATTTTTATGAATGATGTATTTGTCGACGTGATTAAAATTCCAATAAAAATATAATATTCACATTATCATTTTAAACTTTCTGCACAAAATTTTGAAAAATCTCTGATATTCTATTTATGGAAAATCAGTTGAAACCAATTGAATAATAAAAATATAATATTCACATTTTCATTTTTTAAGGGTCTATTCACCCCACTCTAGACTATTTTCCTATTATCACCCAATATAGTTTCCTTTGATTCTTCCAAATATTATCAATCTTATCACCCAATATAGTTTCCTTTGATTCTTCCAAATATTATCAATCTTGCAACCATGACTATCTTGAGTCGTGTCTCTAATGGTTGGTTCAAAGTCAACCCATACTCTCTAAACATCATCCATGATTACTCAAGAGAATCCTACACCAACTTTTCCAATGTCGATGACAAACTTCGATAGCAAGATCCTTAGGCTTCAAAAACAAATTCTCGACATAAGGTACCAGCTCCATAACCTTTGGCCGCAACAAGAATAGTTAACCAAAATCTCTCGCTCCAAGAGAATCGCCTTCCTCTCTAACATGCTCTAGTCTATCCAATGCATCCTTAGGTTCCTCTAGTGCATCCTCATGTACCTCCACTAGCTATTTTGGTTTCTCCACCAGTGCACTTCTTTTAACACTCTCAATCAAGTCTTTAGTCTACCTAATGTAAGCATAATCCAATATTCAACCAACTTCTGTTCTTGAACACTTTAATTTGCTACAAAAAAAAAGTGAAGCTCATTTGCATAGAAAAAATCCAATAAAAAATTCTTGTGAAAACATCAAGCCTTTCCTTAACTACCCTGTCACATTCCTTCTTTTGTTTTTCCTTAGCCAACTCAGCCATAGCCCGAGCGACTTCTTTCTCACCAATGGTTTTACACTATTCAATGACAATTTTCTCAAGATAGTCGACCTTATACTTTAGCTTCGAGGGAACTCAAAAAAATTGACCCATTGATAAAACTTTTCAACGAGTTTAGACGACGACCCCATAATAGTAAGGGGAATGGATAGATTTTCTTCCTTTTTCCTTATGAGTAGCTTTGTAAAATTGTTCATCTCTTACGCAAGAAAATAAGACACATTAAAATACATAAATTCTAACAAGCTTAACATTAAAATGACAGAGAAAATAGTGAGATCAGTTTTCACCAAAAACCAATTCAAATTATTTTATTCCTAATGTCAACATGGATTCATCAACAAACTTTATTTAAAAATGATTTATAGCAAAGGTTATTTAATAATTCACCAATGATTTATAGCAACTAAACTCATTTGCTAAAAGTACAAAGCCAATCTTCTTAAATCAAGGAACAAGGCACATTAACATGTTTTATTTAATAAGTCGCCAATAAATCTTTTGGGAATCATCTATCATTGTTAGTAACTTATTTTGGATCTGAAACTTCTTTCTAGAATTGACTTTTGTGTTTCAAGACTCATAAACTCTATTAACAATTGTAGCTTTTAGAGTTGTCATACCAACTGAATTAAAAACAATATGGCCTACCTTTTCAACGTTATTTCTATTTGAAACAATAAATAGTGTGCCTTGGAGATAGCGGTGATAATGTGCAGGGTAGTATACTACCCGTCCTTATATCCATGTTTTGAAAAAATCCTCGTAATCGAGGCATATTATTTGGACATCAACATTCATACTCGTACCTATATCCTACGAATACCTAAGTATCTATACTCGTACTAGATAGAAAACTGTGTAATTGTATATTGATTGTATAGCATAATCGGATGGATATGTACATAAATATACAATGACAGTTTGGTCAACAAGATCCAAGAATCAAGCTAATAATAATGGTTATATCCCAACATAGAAACTATTAATATTAGGCTAATAATGACTTTTAATTACAATAAAATATAATCAATTACATTCTGATACGATCCAAGTATCAATAGATTATGTTTAACTCCTCCCTTCAAACTAATGGTGAGGGAATCACCCCCAAGTTTGTCTTTGAGTTGATTGAATCGTATATGGCTCAATGGTTTGGTGAGGCAGACATCGATTTGATCTGATGTAGGAACATATGCTACAACAATTTTATTTTTGGTCTCTAATGTAATGGACATCGATTGCAATATGCTTTGAACGTGCATGCATAACTGAATTAGAGGTCATTGCCTTGGCACTTAAGTTGTCGCACCATAGGATAGGTTTCCTTGATAATGGAAGCTTGAGTTCAGCAAGTAGTGATTGATTCCATGCTATTTCAGTAGCTAAATCATCCAAGACCATGTACTTGGATTTTGTACAAGATCTTGATACCACTTTTTGTTTTCTTGAGGAACAAGAAACTAGTGTTTCACCAAGAAAGACACATTGACCAGCCATATATTTTCTGTCATTAACACCAGTGGCCCAATCTGCATCTAAGAAACCTGTTATATCCAAGTTAGTGGAAGGCTTATTGTGAAATCAATGATTAATAATACCTTTGAGGTACATTAGGATCCTTTTTATCCATTGTCAATGGTCAACTATAGGTGAACACATCTACTGACTGAGTTTATTTATAGAAAAGGCTATGTTAGGCCTTGTGTGTGCAAAGTATTATAATCCTCCTATATCCTGCCAGAACACAGTTGGATCTTCCATCATATCTCCCTCAATTGTGACTTGCTTCCCTGTGACCATAGGTGTTGTAGAAGGTGACGTTTTCTCCATGTGAAATTTCTTTAGTAAGTCACCTATGTACTTGGATTGTTTTATATACATGCCACTTGCATCTCCGTGAATCTTTATTCCCATGAAATTGTGCAAGTTACCCAACTCCTTTAAGGAAAAGAATGCATTGAGTTGCTTGATGAAGCCTTCAAGGAATTTGGTGTTGCTTCCTATGATTAAGATGTCATTGACATATATGAGGAGGAAAGTAATATAATATGTTTCTTTGAGGACGAATAGAGATGAATCACATTTAGTGTTCTGAAATCCCCAACTAAGTAATTCATTTTTGAGACTATAGAACCATGTTCATGGTGCTTGCTTCAGTCCATATATTTCTTTAGACAATTTTCATATGTGAATTGGCTTGGTTGAGTCTACAAATCCCTCTGATTGATGCATGAAAATTGTTTCTTTGAGGTAGCCATTGATAAAATAATTGTTGATGTCTAGTTGTTTTACTTCCCAATTGAGGTACACTGCGATTGAAAGAATGATCTTGATCGTGCTTTCTTTAGTTATAGGACTAAATGTCTCTTCATAGTCGAGCCCAATTGTTTGTTGAAAGGCTTTTGCAACTAGACGTGCTTTCCTCCTATCTATTGAACTGTTGGCTTTGTACTTGGTCTTAAAGACACACTTGGAATCAATAATGTTTTCTTGACCTTGGTAGGGCACTAGTGTCCAAGTGTGATTGGACACTAGTGCTTGAAATTCATTGTGCATAGATTCTTTCCACAGAGGTCTTATAAGAGTTTCTTTGGAAGTGGTAGGTTCCATTGTGTTTATGCAGGTATCAGTTAACCTAATATAAGGTAGCTTTGGCTTGTGAATATCTATTTTGCTCCTGGTACGCATCTTGTAGTTGATCCACAGCTAGTGTATCTCTATGATCCATGGCCTCTTGTATGGTGTTAGTTACTAGTGAGATATCTATGTCAATATCTGTAACTTGATGATCCTCAACTTGAACTGCAATCTCTTATGTTTCATCTAGGTTAGTGTCATCTCGAAGTTCTTCTTTAGTGAATGGTGTAATATCATTACTGTTAAAATTACCTAAAATGCATAAAGGGAAAGAAATAAAAGAATTTCCAGTTAGTTTTTTCAATAAACCTATTGTATTGAGAAATCCATCATGGAATGGAAAGTGATCTTCATTGAAGATAACATGTCTTGAGTTGAGGATTCTTCCATGAGAGATTATGCATTTGTACCCTTTGTGTGAATTACTATAGCCTAGAAAAACACATCTTGTTGTATGAAATTGTAACTTGTGTTGATTGTAAGGTTTGAGACAAGAATAACAAGCACACCCAAATGGTTTCAAAGACTTGTAGTTAGGTTCCTTGTGATATATTTGAGAGTAAGGACTCTAATTTTAAGTGTCTAGTGAGGGTAGCCTGTTTATAAGGTACACTTCAGTTGAGAAGGCTTCCCACTAATAGTTCAAAGGCATTTGAGCTTGAGAAACCAAGGGCAAACCAAACTCAATAGTGTACCTGTGCTTTCTCTCAGCTATGCCATTTTGCTGAGATGTATATGGAAAAGACATTCTAAATTGTATACCTGTATTTACTGCCAATTTTTGTACAGGTTTATACTCACCACCACCATCACATTGAATTGTCATAATTTTATTATTAAATTGATTTTCTACCAATGTTTTAAATTTAATGAAAGCTTGCACTGTTTCAGATTTTTGTTTCAAGGGATAAATCCATGTAAATCTACTAAAATCATCAATAAACTGAATATAATATTTGAAACCAGAAGATTATACAATTAGTGCAGGACCCCATACATCATGCTGAATCAATTCAAGGATTTCCTAAGCATGAGAAGAGGTTTTTGCTTGTCATTTCCCGTTGAATAGTTAGATATTGGGTAGTTTTTCTCAAACCTGTAAAAACAGTCAATAGCTTTATGATTCCCCTTGCCGCAAACTTGGCATTATGTCTTGGATTATCTAGCTCTTCCTCCTCCCCAATCTCTGAAGTTGGAACCTCTCTAATTGTTGTTTGAATTGAACTTGTTACCTCTGTGGTTAGATTTGTTGGCAACATTTTATGTTGCATTGAGGGTTAGGTTGGCGAGGTTATTCAGTTGCTTAATTCTACTTTCAAAGGTCAGCAGTTAAGCTTGTAGATCAACCCAGCTGAGTGTAGTTTCATAAGATAGTTTGACAACTCCAGGATTATATTTAGAATCCAAACCATCCAGAGTTTGAATGATTAGAACAGAATTTGAAATTGGATTTCCTGCAAGTTTGAGCTTACAGTTAGGTTCTGAATTTTTTTTTAAAATAACCATGTCTTCGAAATAAAATACGATAATAACCGGGTTTTCAAAAAATTTCCCAAAATAACCATGTTTTATAAGGGATGCGCCGGAGGAGTTGGCGCATCCCTTAAAAATTTTTGGAGCCTTAAAGGGAGGCGCCAAAGTGGTAGGCGCCCTAGTTAAAGCCCCCTTAAGGGAGGCGCCCCTAGGGTTGGCGCCCTTGTGTGCCCCTTAAGGGAGGCGCCCCTAGGGTTGGCGCCTTAGCCTCCCACTAAGGGAGGCGCCCCTAGGGTTGGCGCCTTAGCCTCCCACTTTTCTAATTTTTTTTTTTAATTATAATTATTTATAATAATTTTTTTTAACATTTCATATTAATTATTTAATATTAATTATTTAATACGTAATAAATAAAAATAAAAATAAAATGACTTCATTAAATATATAATAAATGATTACATTAGAATGACCAAAACCCTAATGACCCGCCCGATTATAACGTCCCCCGGTTCCACATCCCGGTGCGTTAGGTTGTCTCCGAGGTCTCCCACGATTTTCTTGAGGTGTTTGTGGTCTTTGGGTGCTGACCTGATCGAGCGATGGCTGGTTGGAAGGTCCGGCAGAGGTTCCGGCGGTATTCGAAAGATGTGTCATCATTTGCTCCCAATACCCGGAGGGGCTGTGGCCAACGGCGCTTCCGTAATGGAGTTCGGTGCCCATGTCATCGTAGTTAGGGCGTTGGGGTTGGGTGAATTGGGTGAATTGGGGACGGTATAGTTGCCCAAATTGGGTCATTGAGTCGTTTTGAAAACGAAGCAATGGTTCTTGGGGCGTACTATAGTTAAACAGTGGTTGGGTGTTAAATGGTGGGGGGCTACGATGACGTGACTCATATGAATCATCGGGGGAGTAGACGGTTGTGGTTGTGGGGTTTGGTTCTTGGTTTTGTGTTTGGGTGGGTGGTATGAAGGGATTGCGACGTTGGATGGTTCGTTGTTGGGTGGTTGGCATGAACGGGTTGCGATGTTGGGTGTTTGGTTGGTTTGAGTATGTGGTCGGTTGATGTTGTGTGGTTGGTTGTTGGGTTTGGGTGGGTTCACATTGGTGTTGGGTGGTGAATTGATGTGGGACATACGATGATGAAGCAAGTTGGCACGGATCTATCAAATACCGCGGCTCAGATACGAATTGCTGAGTTGTTACAGACCTAAACCATGCCATATATTGTTGAGTCGGTCTTACACCTTGGATGACTGGTTCGTTGAGGATGTGTTGTCGTCGATTTCTCCATTGACGGCACATGTCTTTTGCAAAGTCTCTCCAGTCCGAAAAATCCCACTGTGCATCGACCCTTTTTTTATGCCAATTCCCCAAACATGTGGGAGACTCTGGGATATGTTGTACCATTCTGAACTGCAGTTTGACCCTGTCACTTTGGTGCATTTCAACTGTAGTGAATCGGATAATTGGTGTCTTCGCTGTCCAAACTGCAGCATCGTCATGGTTCACATCATGATCCAGACCCAAATATGGCCTCCATACAAACTGGAAAAAAATAACAAATCGTTAGCTGAGAAATAATTTGAGAACTATTTTAAGATTAACTATAGTTTGGTAGGAGTATTACATCATCATGTCCAATGTGATCCAATAGATTTCGATAGACTACAATAGCGTGTTTCGGACACCTATTGTAGTTCATTCCCCTTACTGACCACCTAAGATAAAAAAAAAGGAGTGAAAAATATTATTTACTGTTAATTTAAATAATAGATATAATTAACAAAATGGTAAATAGTAAAGTGGTAGACTTACTTGGTTGCAAAGGGGAACGCGAATGGACGCTCATTTTCTGGGGCGAGCGACGACATCCTAGACCACCCCCAAGCTTGAAGCAAATAAGCACATGAAAAAAAAGTACAGGTATTCTTTTTTGCATTTTTACACAATGCACTATATAGATGGGCCAACACAGCTGAACCCCAACTATAAGTGTTTACCTTATTGATGTTGCGTAATAAAGGTAAATACATTATATTCACAGAATTACCTGTACTTTCTGGAAACAAAAAGTTACCAAATAAAATCATAATATAACCCCGAGCTTTTATTATCTTCTCATACTCGATTGAATCTTCAGACAGTACTATACTGTTATAATATTGTCTAAGGTATTTTAAATTTATACCTTGCCCCCTTGCTTGACTGGATGTGTCTCCCTCAGGTTCGTCGTCTAACAAAGGGGCACCCAGTAATTCATTGCATATGTCGTTGACATGGTTAACTTTCCCATTGACTGCCTTTCCATCTATACGAAGACCCAACAGCATGTACACGTCCTCAAGTGTAACGGTACACTCACCAATCGGAAGGTGAAATGTGTGGGTCTCGGGTCTCCACCTCTCCAACAAAGCTAGGATGAACTTGTAGTCCACCGAGTACGAAACAATGTTTAGGAGATTTCCAAATCCACATCCTCTAATATATGGTTCTATTAAAGGATCGTGGGGTACATATTCATGTACACGACATCTAAACCGCTTCGGATCCTAATAACAAAAAAACAAAAATACAATTAGTAGAAGAAATACATTCTAAAAGAGATTTGAAAGGTATAACACAAAGAACACAGAGATATTACAAGTAATCCATAAATAGTAACTAAAAGAGAGAGATAACATACAAATGTCGAGATATTCTCGATTGTGCCTCTGTGTTCATCGCCCATAGTTAACAAAGACATGATTCGATTTTGCAAAGCTTAAGTTTGTTAGATGAAAGAAATGTGGTAGAAGGAAAGAGTGTGATGAAGATGGTTTGATAATGTTGATATGAGAGGGTATTTATAGATGAATAAATGAGTAGGTTTAGAAACTATAATGAATTATGATTGGTTGCATGCAAAGGCATATGAGGTTAAAAACCTAGTGAATGACAAAAAACAAAAGACAAATGAATGACACAAAGTGAATGACTAAAATGGCATAGCATGGAAGGAAATCACGCAAAGTGAATGACAAAAGTAGCATAAGGGAATCTAGTAGGCGCATGTGAAGAAATCACATGCAATAGGAGGATGAGCCCTTCCTAATGGCGCCTACATGTGATTTTTCACATGCAAGGAAGGGGCGCCCTTCCTCTAGGCGCCTTAGTGTAAGGCTTAGGAAGAGGCGCCCTTCCTAATGGCGCCTATGCATTATTTAAGGAAGAGGCGCCCAAACCATTGGCGCCTATGTTTTTGCCAAGGGAATGGGCGCCTATGTTCAGTGTTAGGTCACAGAATAAATTAGGGCACAGAGATTCTTGATTCTCTCTGTATTGAGTATTCTTTTCACTCTTCCCTCTGCAATCTTTTCACTCTTCCCTCTGCGTGGAAGTACAGTCAAGTCTGTTTTCAGTCTTTCCTTTGCGTGCAAGTATAGTCAAGTATGTACAGACTATTATGAATTTATTAATGCATTGGCCAAGTATTTATGTTGTGCGGTTGAACAAGATTTACAAATCATTTAGTTCAATTCCATTCAACACAATGTCTTCCACACAACAATATATGATCAGTGCACATGTTGACGGTGAAATATTTGATCATCAGTTGTTCGGTTTTTGTTTTCGAGACACACAGGTGACTCGTTTTACAATAAATCGGCGATCAAATTTTTCACACCTAAAACAAAGAATAGAAAAGAAGTTGCAGTCCAATAATGTCGGTCAGATCATCTATAAAAATCCAGTTTGTTTTGCAGATAACCAGGTAAAATTCTATCAGAGGAAGATTCGAGATGATGATGATGTTCAACATATGTTTGGCAGTCACGAACAATGCGGTTATAACGATATAGAGTTGTATATATTACCACATCAACAACAGGAGTCCCAGTATATTAATCAGTCACAAGTGTTTTGTGAGACTGATGACGAACAAGTTGAGGTGAATGTTCTCGACGATGAAGAAGAGGAACCTGAGATCATCGTTGATTCGATGGTGAACGCTGAAGAGGAAGAGGAGGCAATACCAGTAGGTCATGTATATTGCCCACCCCAACACATGACAAGGTTAAATTTGGGTTCGGATGAACCTTCGAGAGATGTATGGTACAATCCTTACGTGCAAATGCAAGGATCTCTGAAACAAGGAGACACATTTCGCACAAAAGAGGAATGTGTAAAAGCCATAAAAAAATTACACATGGAACTATCAGCAGATTTCAGAGTTGACAGAACTGACGCATTGAGGTATAAAATTTATTGTCCGAATGAGCACTGTCTTTTTAAGTTGTCAGCTTCGTACAGGAAGAGGAAGGAGTCTTGGGAGATTGGATCAATGGGTCCAGATCACACATGCATCCTGACCAACCCAATGCAGGATCATCGTAAATTAAGCTCCCAACTAATATGCGATGAAATATTGTCTGTCATTGCCGATAATCCGTCTTTAAAGGTGAGTACAATAATCTCGCATATTAGGGCAGAGTACAACTACACACCATCATATAGGAAGGCATGGATAGCTAGAACAAAAGCTGTTGAAAAAGTGTTTGGCAATTGGGAGGAATCTTACAAACAACTTCCAAAATACATGTTCGCTCTAAAACACTATGCTCCCGGTACAATTTTCAAGATGGAAACATTGCCCGCATATACACCAAATGGTATATGTGCTGTTGGAAATAGAATATTTCACCGTCTATTTGGGCGTATCAACCGTGTATCACAGGTTTTTCTTTCTGTAAACCAATTATACAAATTGATGGTACATGGTTGTATGGAAAATACAAAGGAACGTTATTGATGGCAGTGGCACAAGATGGGAACAGCAATATTTTTCCGATCGCCTTTGCCTTAGTTGAAGGGGAGACAGCTGAGGGATGGAGTTTTTTCCTAAGAAATCTCCGATTGCACGTAGCACCTCAACCTAACTTGTGTTTGATCTCTGATAGACACCCCTCAATCATCAGTGCATATAATAACATTGACAATGGCTGACAAAATCCTCTTTCGACGCATGTGTTTTGTATTAGACATATTGCTCAGAATTTCATGCGAGAAATCAAAGATAAGACGTTGCGTAAGAAGGTTGTCAATGCAGGTTACGCATTGACGGAACCTTCTTTCAAACACTACCGCGACGAAATAAGATTGTCGAACGAAGATGCGGTTAGGTGGATTGATAGTATTCCGTTGGAGAAGTGGACTAGGGCATACGACGGCGGACAACGTTGGGCCCACATGACAACAAATCTTGTGGAATCAATGAACTCTGTCTTCAAAGGAATTCGTAACCTACCAATAACCGCTTTGGTCCAAGCTACATATTTCAGGCTTGGGGCGTTGTTTGAAACCAGACGCTCAAAATGGAGTTCCGTGTTGCAATCTAAACAGTTGTTTAGTGATGCTTCAATGAAATTCATCAAACATGAAGCTGCCAAAGCAAACACACACGTGGTTATGGTATTTGACCGAACAAAAGGTTGGTTTAGTGTTGCCGAGTCCATGGATCACAATGAGGGCATGCCAATGGGACAGTACAGAGTTGAATTAGATAGAGGTTGGTGCGACTGTGGAAGGTTCCAAGCCTTTCGTACCCCCTGCTCCTATGTCATAGCGGCGTGCTCAAAGGTTCGAAGAGATCCATCCTACTTGCTATCTGAAGTTTACAAAGTCGCCAGCCTTTCAAATGTTTATAAAATTAGTTTTTCAGTAGTGGCAAAAGAGGATTATTGGCCAGAATATCAAGGGGACATCATCTGGCACAACGAAGTTATGCGAAGGAAGAAAAAGGGTCTCCCTAACAGCACCCGAATTCGAACCGAAATGGATACGGCGAACAAAATGGTTAGACTATGTAGTTCATGCCGTCAACCAGGTCACAATCGTAATAACTGTCCTAGTGTTAGAACTAGCACAACCAGATAAATTCAGATGTACGTCTATTGCTATATATGGAAACTTAAATTTATTTCAAAGTACCTCTGTTGCAATATATGGAAAATTAATTTTACTTCATAGTAGACGGCTTTGACGAAAAGACAGTTGTTCATAAAAAATAACACAAACAATTAAAACAACTAGAATACAAAAACTATGCGATTACAACCATCAAAACAATTTTGAACATGTACTGCATCATCCTACGAGCGTCTTGGTCGGTCTTAATATCCACCCATTCACGCACTTCTCCGCTTTGGTTGAACGTGGACACAAGCCATTGTATTCTTCTAATCCGTTCACCCTCTCCAATTTCTCCCTCTAACCAACTATACAACGTCCGATTAAGACGTTCAAAAGTATCTGTGTTCCAAAGTCGAACCTGTATCGGAGCCGCAACGGCAAAAAATATTACATCAGCATTTCGTTTTTGAATATATCTAGACATTGTTAAAACAAAGAAAATTAAAAATGGTGGTTGCACTAGACTAGAAGATGAGTTTGAGTGAAAATATAAACTGAGAGATGAATTTGACTGAAAATTTGTATACAAGGTGATCGTATTTATAGAGGCGATAAATCAGACACAGAAGAGACACAGAAGGGGCACCTAAAAAAACACACAAAAGGCACCTAAAAAAAACCCTAGGGCACACACACAGGCGCCAACCCTAGGGGCGCCTCCCTTAGTGGGAGGCTAAGGCGCCAACCCTAGGGGCGCCTCCCTTAAGGGGCACACAAGGGCGCCAACCCTAGGGGCGCCTCCCTTATGGGGGCTTTAACTAGGGCGCCTACCCCTTTGGCGCCTCCCTTTAAGGCTCCAAAAAATTTTAAGGGATGCGCCAACTCCTCCGGCGCATCCCTTATAAAACATGGTTATTTTGGGAAATTTTTTGAAAACCCGGTTATTATCGTATTTTATTTCGAAAACATGGTTATTTTAAAAAAAAAATCGTTAGGTTCTTCATCTTGACTCGGTAATCTTCCATTTTCATTTATCCTTTTTTGGTGCTATGTATCTCAGATTTGAGATAAGTAATTTGTGACCTTCTGTGAGCACCAGCTAGACTTTGAGCTTCCTCCCAAAGTTTCATTGAGGTTACACAGTGTAATTGTATTAGATCTAGAGCCTTCAAGACTTAAAAGCTATGATGCCAAGATAGAAAACTGTGTAGTTGTATATTGATTGTATTGCATAATATGATGGACATTCACACATATATATAATGATAGCTTGGTCAACAAGATTTCAGAATCAAGATAATAATAATTGTTATATCCCAATATAGAAATTATTAATGTTAGGCTAATAATGACTTGTTAATTACAATAAAATACAATCAATTCCATTGTGATATGATTCAAATATCAAGGGATTATGTCTAACTATACCAGTTGTTATTTGTATTTTTAGCCAAAATAAATTGATCCATTATGAAATATCTTATCATTTTATATTTTTTATAACATTTAAAAAATCCAAAATTTTATTATTTAATTAAAAAATAATTAAACACTCGTATTAAAATGTATAATAGTTTAAAGAAGATTAAAATGAAAATTCATTGAAATAAAATAGTCATCTAATCCATTTATTTTTCTAATTATAAATAAATAACTAAAAATAAGCAATTTAGAAATATTGATAGGTGGATGTTTTTTTATGTAAAATTATTGCTAAACCATAATATTTTAATATCAATTATAAGGTAAATTATAATAAGATAATTTTTTTAGTACCATGAATTTAAGATAGAAATCAGTATCTTTAATACAAATTGTTTAAAATTTAAATTTATTTTAAAATAAAATAAAATATGAAAGTGAAGTGGCATCAAATTGACATGTTTGATTGATTAAGGATACAACCACATGTACCCAATAAAATTCAACTGTACGGAGTCTTCGTCTAATAATAATGATTTAGGGATAAACTACTTTTTTAAGTACCACCCTAATCCGCGAAGCAAAACATTATAAAATACAACAAACAATAAAGAAATATTGTTGTTTCAATCAAACTTGAATCGTTGTTTGTCCTCAAGTAACTTGCCTGCAACTACATATTTCAATAGAAAATAAGTCGCGCAATAATAATTAAACATCATCATATGACTTTTTCGTTACCTAAGCATCGTTCTAGTTTCCAACTCCCATCCGTCAAATTCGTAAAATATCCTCAAACATTGACGAGTACTCAACCTATCTCTTAGCTCACTTTGACTCACTCAATGGATAGAGTTATATCTCGATCAACATGCAAAATAAATTATGTGTAGCTTGATCATGTTCTAATATAATTCATCACGGAAATCACAACACACACATTTGAGGTCTTTTTAGGTTGTATCTTGGTTTATGTTCGGGTAGGATATTTTTAGGAAGGTAGGTTTAACTATTTGGAGTTAGGTGTCTAGTTCTCATTCTATCATCATACCCCTTTTGTTCCTTCTTGACGGTACTAGAGATTTGGTCATGATTATGCACTTTTATATTCTTTTACTCTCTTTTTTAAGAAGGGTCTTTTTCCACTTCTTATTTTCTCAAAAAAATTTAATTTTGACCAATTTTCTCTAGTACACCAACCCCAAAATTAAACTTTGCTCACTTCCAAGAGTAATCTCAAACTTAATCTTTTTCATACACTTTAGGAACTATATTTCTACCTACCTCCAAAGAGAGGATGGAAAGAAAATATCTTTCAAGTCATATGACTAAGAATTTTAGGCTATGTCACTGAAAGAAAGGCTAAGCTCAAAGTGGTTGACAAATGGATATTCCTATTACTACATGGTGGTTTAAAAAGGCTCAAAGTTATAAATAAAGAAATGCCTTAGTGCGTGTTAGTCAAACCAGATGAACTTAACCGAAAATAGATCAAACAGATAAAACAATAATGCATGATACATTCAAAAAGAAATAAAAATGAACACTAGAATTTATTTGGCTCAAACTTTACTAGATTAAGATGAGGTATCTGATGGTTGAGTACAAGTCCTTTGATTTTTTTCTCATCGTTTTCCTTCAAGTTGCAATTTCCTATTTTGATGATCAAGTTCCATTTGGATCATTTGTTCAATGCTAAAGTGCTAACTTGCAAACCTGAAGAAAAAAAGCAGCTACAAACTTGTTTATTAAAGACAAACATAAATTTATTTGGGAACCAAGTATTGTAGCTAATACTCTAGATTGACTTGAGAGATTGACTTGTTGGGCGTAAAAGGGAAACGTGGAAATTAATAAAAATTTAGAAAACTCCAAATTAACATGTCATTGGAACTGAAAAAGTCTTGCACGTCTTGCATAGTGATGTTGAAGTATTGGTTTTATTTGGTCCATTATATCCTCGTCTGATTGATGCTAATGCTCTAGAGGAGCGGCTTCGCTTTGGATCCATTCCCTGAAATAACAACAAAAACACTAGAAAGTGCAAAGAAATTCGAAAAAACAATAATAGGATTATAGAGAGTTTTTTGTCTCTCTTTCTTCTTTCAATCCCTTTCTCAAGTCTTTCTCCTACAACTTCTAAATGTGACATTCTACAAAACAAAAACAATTAATTGAAATAAATTTAAATTTAAATTTTTTAAATGAAATAAAAATTTATCTGATGGGTTGTCTCCCATTAATAGCTTCTTTAAGGTTATAAGCTTGACCTTTCAATTTTTGTGTTAGGGCGACAAATATAATACGAAAAACACATCATCCTTCTTCTTCCTTTTGTTTGGTGGGAATTTCATTATTTTCATAATTTGAAGGGTTTTCTTCCATATTTTCTATAGCTTGATAACATTGAACAAGGCATAAATCCCATTCAATACTTCATCTATTTATCCTCTTTTGTCAACCTTGTTGCTAGGTGTAGGATTGTTCTTTTGTTGAAGATCTTGTAGTTGGACATCTAAGACTAAACGAATTATTGAAATTTAAGCTTCATCCAAAACGAGATAATCTTCATCTTGCCTTCTGGATCTTTTCCCACATATCTTTTTCACATATATTGCTTTTATTCTTTCTTCTATTTCTTTATCAAGTGTTGTTCACTTTTCTTTTTCTTTCTATTTTCCAACTACTCATTCATCGACTACCTTGCATTCCTGTTTGAATTCTCGTTCAATTTCCTGATCTCTATGACTATTTACATTATTTCCATTGAAATCCCCACTAGATCTAAGTTTTAATGCTAATTGGCTCAATACTTGACCAAATTACATCTCTAAGTTGTCGAAGGAAGCTTCCAAGCCTTTCGCAAGGTTTCTTGCTGCCTGTTGATTTTTTGGAAATTGAGTTGAGTAATCTTTATGAACTGGATCAAGGTTTCCTCTAATCAAGATGATGAATCCTCCCCCCATAATTGCTCAGTATAGACGTAAGGTTCTGGTTTAAAATAATTCCCCACAAGCTTTTGAATTAGAGTTTCAGCCTTGTAGCGGTGCATTCGTGACCATCAAGCTATGGAAAAACCCAACGTCAATTGAAAGATCAAAGTCGTCACCGCGCCTTATTTATTTCCAAAGGAAAGGGGAAAAGTATGAACAAAACCCAAAGATAAGAAGTTTTTCAAATCAAACTAATAAAATATCAGAGATTATAGGTAAGTGGGTTGGTTACACAGAGGGAAGGTATTATCACCCAAAGTATCCTAGGTACTCTTAGGGAGCCCTTTTTTGTGTGAAAGTGTTTTAGTTGAAAAGATGTTTGATAAAAATGGAACGGAAGGATGAGAAAATAATTCATTTATTATATTTTTGTGTTTGACAAGACCTTAGGTCTTATGCCTGTGTACCAACATAAAAATGAGGGATAAAAACCCCGTAATTCGTGGTAAAAATTTCAAAGAAATTGGTGGATTGATTTTAACAAAGGTTTAAAAGAAAAGGGCACAAAATGGCCAAGAGATTTAAATGAAGTTGTTAATTCCTTTTTTTGTCTTTTTGAAATTAAAGTCAATATGGCTAAGTTTATTCACAAGTTTGATTAAGAAAAGTTTGAAAATTCATTGGCATGAGGCCAAAGTTTCTACTCATTAAAACATGTCTAAGTTGAAAACACAACCAAAGAAGGTTTTGAAAAGAGGGAGAGATTTTGAAATTTAAGAAGTGGGAGGAGATGAAGGGACTACCCTAGACAAAAATTAAAAGTTAAGAGTTGAAAAGATCTGACCAATGGGAAGCAACCCACAAGACAAGAATGTCATATAGAAACCCATTTCCTTTGGACTTTTGAGCAAGAAATAAGCATAAGCAACATCCAAGCAAATAATAATGAAGACCAAGGCATCAAATAAAGATAGTCATAATATCCAAGCAAGCACTCTAATAACGAGCAGTCTTCAATGTCTTAAAATGTATCAGATGAAATATTTCCTTGCCAAACTCACAGAAACAATCATCAAACATCAATCAAAATTACAACATAACAATTAAGCACAGAGACAAAGTGACAGAAGAACCCAAAAGAAATCCCCAGGCTTGCATCAGATGAAAGGCACTGTCAAAGATAGCTTAGTCTCAAAATAGTGGCATTGGCCAAGTCCTTCAGAGTATAGGGAATGTTGCCTACTTCTAAGTCCAAGAGTCTAGATCAAGCTCAGGATAGAGGTCCATCCAACAGTCCACCAACATATTTTTTTAGGGTCTTTGTTGTTTATTAAGTATTTTAAGGTCCTAAGACCACAAACATAGCAAAATTGCAAGCACACAATATATACAACCACAAATGATATGGCTCAAGTGAGCAAAAATAAAAATGACTGAAACATAAACATCTTGCATGAAATGTTAATGGCATTAAATGATAAAATTACTTGAATTTAAATTGCATTAAGTAAATGACTTGAAAGTAAAGTAATGTTAATAAGAGGCCAGTGAAGTGTTAGTCAAAGATTTTTAATTGTTTAAGTCATTCCTTGGAGAAGACTCAACCGTCCATTCACAAGTATGAAGACCTAAACCAAGACATCATCTGTGAGAAAGGCTCCAACTTGGATAAATCAACAAGTATGCCACTGGCTCTCACAAATGGAAAAAAGGTCAAGTCTTCACACAATGCCATGAAGAATGGGAGACTTACAATCTCACTTACAAGAATGCTATGCCTTTTGGGATAGATTTAGCTCTATGTTAAGCAATCGTAATTGAACTTATGTAGAAGTATCAACTACCTGAGGTCGAGAAATGATAATATTGGTGTTAATGCATGTTAGAGACATGGTACAAATAACCAAGCTCCTAAAACATACGACACACAAAAATAAAGTAGGAGGGGTCTATCTCAGTCAAGCTCATGTTGATTCATCTGACACAAGGTCATTGATGAATCAACTAGCATTTGACTTGTAGAGAATTCATTTGTCAATGAATGGATTGGGGAAGAATAGGGATGAAGATGAAGAAGGGAGGAGAAATAGAAACCCAAATTGATCACCGGAGGAATTTTATATGATAAATATTACCCATTCATCTTGAGGGATGAAATGTACATTTCATCAACCCCCTAAATTCAATAGTATTAATCAAATGGAAGTTCAAGTCAACCACGAGCAAGGCCAAACATAAAGTCAAACATCACAAAGTCAGTCAAATGGCTCAACAATACTTTTAAACAATTAAACAATTAAAAATCAAATTTAAAATGAATTAAAATACATTTTTAAATGGACAAAACCTCAAATCCATTCAAATCACCAAATAAATGGCCAAGAGATTTATCCTAGGTCAAACAAGGTCAAACGACCTTAGAAAAAAATTTGAGATTTTTTGGAAAGTCAGAAGTATTTTAAAATATTTAAAAATAAGTCAAAAATCAATGAGTTCACAAAAAATATCAAAGTTAATCCAAAAAAATATTTTAATTCAAAATATGGAAGAGGAAAATATTTAAATATTTTTGTTGAAAGTCCCATATTTTTTTGATTAAAAATGAATTTTATATGAATTAATCAAAATAGAAGGATTTAAAATAAAATCAGAAATTATAAAATAAATGGAAAAAAAGGGTCATCAAATCTCCCTCATTAATTGAGGTGGCAGATCTGATGGCCACATGTGTGAAATCAAGCATAGACCAAAGTCAAAGCGCTGCAAACGTGGTAACCAGAATGGATGATCAAGATTAGAACATGGGATCATGGTCAAAGGGAGGGGAGAGTGCCAACACACCACCGGAGCTAGGGCTTCGGTCATCAACCTTCATGAAAATAAAAAGTGCATACACTAATTTGAAGAGAAAAACACCAGGAATCCAAATTTGCCCTCAAAATTCTCCAATTCTCACTATATTGAAAGATACATGGATTTGAAAATTGAGGAGTATGAACAGAGTTGCTTCGATTTAACCTCAAAGCAACTCAATCTTGTTACCTACATTGGCAGGTCTTCAGACAACCAAAGATCAAGCAAAATGGAGGAGAATTGAGGGAGAATCGAAGAAGAGAAAATCTGAAAATTCACCTTCGGTTTGCTTCAATTGAGCTCGATCTTACTTCTAAATTGCCTTGGCTTGCCTCTAACAACTTGCAGGAAGTGAAATGGATGATCAAAGGGCTTGGACTCTTGGAGTTTCAATTCCAAAACAGAATGAGAATTGAAACTCGATTTCAAGAGAAATCCTCAAGATTATCCTTTCAATGGAGGTTAGGGAAGATGTAGGTCGAAGCTTGGGCAGAAGGGTCCTTATTATGAGTTCAAGGACCATGTATTTATAGGCTACCAATTACTTTCCACAATATTTCAAAATTTTGTCGAAAATAGTAATGCCATGTTGCATGCTTGCATGGGCGTGCACAAGGCCCATGGAATGATGCCAATGGGTCCAAATTCACATCCAAATGGTGATGAACAATAACATGGAACAATGCAATGTTGATTTGAAAATTGGTCATGAAATCTTCCAAATGGGAGCAACTTTGTTGTTGATCTTGGACTCTTTGGAAAATTAGCATGAAGGGGAGCAAATTTGTTGTTGAAACTTTTTCCATTTGTAGCTTAGATCATGATGAAGTTTGAGGTGGAAGTTGGAGAAATCAAACATAGTTGAAAATTTTCTAAGTTAAAAGTCAAATGACCCCTTTTTCCACCTTCAATAGCTTTTGCTATGAGCCTCAAATGAATATGGTTCATTCTTCAAAGTTATAGTTCTTTCATTTATCTTCAATATGGGCATAAATTTGACACCATTTGGATCTAGAATGATGGAGTTATGGATTTTAGAAGTTGAGGAAAATTGCTTGTTCAATGGTGATGAGCCAAAATGACCTATAATGTTTCCTCTTGGTACATGCCCTTGCAAGTAGAATTTGACATTTCTCAAAGAAGAAAAGTTGGATAAGACATATTGAAATTAATCATGGAACTTGGATGGCCTTTATATCATAAAACTTGAGCAAGTTATGGTTCTTGGAAGTTGACCTTCTATCTAGGGCACATACAAAATGACCTATAATCCTACACCATAAAACATGACTTTCCAAGCAAAATTAGCTCTTGATTCCAACATGAAAGTTTTTTGGAATGTTAGAAATAGTAAATTTTCTCTTGGAATCATTTTCATATGACAAAAATTGTAGGAGATAGGGTCTAGGGAACCCCATATTTGACCAATTAACTTTCTCTGGTCAACCTCTTTGAACCAACTTGCAAACTTGAATTTCTTTTGATCTTTGGGGCTTATGGAGGATCATATATGCATAAGAAACTTACTGAGGAAATCACATAAGATACCTAGATGAATTAGGGTTTCCAAGGCAAACAAGCTTCAAACTCTTGATGAATTCTTGATCAAATTAACAAATAAAGTACATGAGGATCCATATATGATGCATATAACCATGGTGAACCTTTATTTGATTGATTTGTTGCATTGAGGGTCTTAAACCCTAAATGTGAACTTGGTGAGGCACAAATGGACACACACATTACCTACAAAAGAAACAAAGCTACAGTAGACATATTTTTGGTATTTTGGTTAGTAAACAATAGAAAACAAAATATGATACAATCAAATATGCTTGGTGATCTCTCATAATGTAAACTCAATGAATGAGGGGTAAGGAGGATACAAAGGTGTGATCTCAAAGTCAATGCAAATGATGAGATAACATGAGGATCTTAGGGTCAAAATTGGGGTCTTACAGGCTCCATGTTCCTTTGTATAAGCAATGAACTTTACTAAAGTAACAAATAGTTCCTCTTGCATGATTGTATTGACCTTGCATCCAAACGAAAAGAAAAATACCTTAGTAGAACTACATTAGATAAAAAAATCAACAAAAATAAAACTAATAAGAAAAAGAAATAGAAAATAAATATTAAGAAGAAATAAAAATAAACTATTTACAAATGAAAATATTTACAATTGAAAACAAAATTAAAAATTAAAAAAAAAAACTAAACGTTGCACAAGCACCGCCTTGTTGAAACTATCAAGAGTCCCTAGCAACGGTGCCAAAAACATGATGAATTCTCGGCAAGTGTACCGATAATTTCAAAGTATAATTAAGATCGAATCCACAAGGATTGCCTTTGAACAGGACAAAGTTTGTGCAATATGTAGAAGATTGTAAAAAAAAAGGGTTGGGTTTGCAATGCGAAAAGTAAACAAGTGTTTAAACAGAAATACGGAAGCGGTCAGGTTGTATTTAGAATCCCTTATTTCTATATTGTTGATGTTTGATATCTTACATGAATGATCTCATAACTATGATCCAATGACGAATTAACAAAACCGTTATAACTGGTCTCTCGTGAAATAACTCACTAATCACTACTTGAAGCTTCCTCTCCCTAGTTCACCAACGTAAGCTGGATTAGGCGATGCAAAGAACATTATTAAGTTATCTCTAGTTCTAGGGTTTATTGTTTGCTAATGTTTGTTTGCCTAATTATTTATTTCTTGATTTTATGATTTAACTTATTTATTTATAGAGGAAATTATTAAGCTATTTTTTTTAGAAAGATTTAATCATAAACGGGAAAAAGAGATTTTTTTATTATTGTACTCGTCAGAGTGTCACAACTTTGTGCCTACGTGTCTCAAGTTTAATAGAGAATCAAAGTACCGTAGTTCGTCTAATTTTGAAAAAATTCCGACGCAACGGGGCGGATAAAAATTTGTGTTGAGAAAATGTCTCAATGCACAAGGACAGAGAAAATAAGATTTAGGTGTGTGGGGATTGATTTTAGGTTTATTTGTTGATTGATAAGGTGTAACACCAGTCAATCAATTTATTTTACAAAAAAAATATATATCTTTAATTTAATTTAGAAAATAAGCTATATACATATTTATTACTTGTTATTTCTAATTAAAGCCTATTTTTTGTATTGTTTTTTCATATTATATTGATAATAAGAAAAGGTAAATTAATTTAAAGTTAACCTAATGAAATTACAAAAACTAATGGGATATAAATGGGCATGTTTTTTGCATTTTTGAATATTTAATTATGAAGAAAAAATTATTTTAAAATGGATTTAGAAAAAAAATCAAATTAGACCTAATTAAAAAAATTAATCTTAGTATAAACAAAAATATGAAAGCTATTATTTATGTTTTTTTCCTTTTGAGTTTTTTAAAACTAAATATAAATGAACTATTTTTATCTTATGAGTCATCAAATTATTAAACTATTTTATTATTTTTCTTAATTTAATTAACCTTAAATTACTCTAATTAAACTAATTAATCCTAATCCTAAATGAACTAAATATTAAAATAGAAGAATTAAATAAAACATAAAAGAAAAAATAGAAAATAAACTAAAAACAACTCAGGGGTGTATGATTAGTTAAAAGATAATGGGCCAAGTAATTTGAGGGGTGTAAGAAGCAATGAAGGCAAGGCCCAAGACATTCTGAGTTAATGCCCTAGCCAGAGGTCCACGAGAAAGTCAAAGGTTGACTCCTCTCCACGGGCGTTGGATCTGGTTGATTGAGATCAAAGCAGATCTTAGGATATGCGTTGGATCTGCATACTAGCTACAACAATCAAGATCAATAGCTCATGTGGATAGACAACTAAGGTGCACGTTATGCATATGGACATGGGATGAGTCAAATTCAACATATCACGTGGCCATCAAGGGGCCACATGTTGATAGATCATGCGTGTAGTGGAGGGGGTATTAAAGTTTAATCCCTTCAAAAAAATTCATTTCTCATTTCTCTTCTCTCTCTAATTCTTTCTTCTCTCCTCTCCCCTCTCCAATCTCTACTCTCTCTCTTCACCATACCCTTTCCGGCCTCCCTAAGCCACCCTTAGCTACCCTAGGAACCACCTTGAAACCCATGTTTCTTATAGAACTTCAACCGGAAACTTCAAACATTCATCGTCCCCATCCCAGAAACCCTTAATACAAAGAACCCTAACCCTATTTACAAGAACCCCTTCAACTATGAACCCTAACCCTATTAACAAGAACCATAACTCTAAACTACAAACCCAGAAGAACCCTAGGCATGAACCCTAACAATGTTCATCCCAACCTCCGAACCCTAACCTCAATTTTCTAGAAAACCTTTAAATCAACCCTAAACACAATAAAAACCACAGCAAACCATAGATTGTAACCTCCTAATCCATAATAAAACATTAGAAACAACAAATCAAACCAAAATTTCAAAGTCCTAAATTCATAAACTGAACCTTAACTCTATTCACAATAACATAATCCAAAAGTGAACATCAGCATAAGTTTCGATCACAAGTAAGCAACAACAAAGAAAAGTAGAGGTCAATATCCACCAACCTATAGAGAGGAGGATCTCTCTAGTAAGGTAAAATTTTCAATTTAACTTCGTCTGTTTCTTTATTTGCTTATTTGTTTCCTCTTCCTTCTAACTTTTTTCTTTTCTTTTTCGTACGAGGTTAAATGGGACTTGGCTCAATTTCTTAGGGTTTCGATGTAAAAACCCTAAGTATTAGATTCTTAAGAGCTTTGGTGGAGGTTGGGATCGCAACAACAACTTTAGGGTTATTCCTTTTTTTCTTATGATTATTCTTAGATTACTTATAGTTTAGAATTAGGTTTAGAAATTTAATATGATTAATGTATTTTAGGAAGAATTTGAAGTAATTAATGTTTTTGATTTTTAGGGTTTCTGATGCAAATGTAGCAGTTATGTATCTCGTTTGATTCTTATGTAATTTTGTTTATGTTAATGCATCTGTAATTAAAATTGGAAATATTTGATATTATTTTTTAATTTTTTTTCTTTATTTGATCCATCTACACATCATACCTAGCGTGAATTAGGGTTTCTGAAAGAGAGTGGACAATTGGGCTTTGATTAACTTGGCACAAAGTTTGATCAAGTTCATCATGAACATTAATAATTCTAAAATAGCAATAATAATCATTTAATTGGTTAATCAATAATAATAAAAACTGAATATAACTTAATAATCTGAATTTTTTTTTAAAATAACCATGTTTTCGAAATAAAATACGATAATAATCGGGTTTTCAAAAAATTTCCCAAAATAACCATGTTTTATAAGGGATGCGCCGGAGGAGTTGGCGCATCCCTTAAAAAATTTTGGAGCCTTAAAGGGAGGCGCCAAAGGGGTAGGCGCCCTAGTTAAAGCCCCCATAAGGGAGGCGCCCCTAGGGTTGGCGGCCTTGTGTGCCCCTTAAGGGAGGCGCCCCTAGGGTTGGCGCCTTAGCCTCCCACTAAGGGAGGCGCCCCTAGGGTTGGCGCCTTAGCCTCCCACTTTTCTAATTTTTTTTTTTTAATTATAATTATTTATAATATTTTTTTTTAATATTTCATATTAATTATTTAATATTAATTATTTAATACGTAATAAATAAAAATAAAAATAAAATGACTTCATTAAATATATAATAAATAAATGATTACATTAGAATGACCAAAACCCTAATGACCCGCCCGATTATAACGTCCCCCGGTTCCACATCCCGGTGCGTTAGGTTGTCTCCGAGGTCTCCCACGATTTTCTTGAGGTGTTTGTGGTCTTTGGGTGCTGACCTGATCGAGCGATGGCTGGTTGGAAGGTCCGGCAGAGGTTCCGGCGGTATTCGAAAGATGTGTCATCATTTGCTCCCAATACCCGGAGGGGCTGTGGCCAACGGCGCTTCCGTAATGGAGTTCGGTGCCCATGTCATCGTAGTTAGGGCGTTGGGGTTGGGTGAATTGGGTGAATTGGGGATGGTATAGTTGCCCAAATTGGGTCATTGAGTCGTTTTGAAAACGAAGCAATGGTTCTTGGGGCGTACTATAGTTAAACAGTGGTTGGGTGTTAAATGGTGGGGGGCTACGATGACGTGACTCATATGAATCATCGGGGGAGTAGACGGTTGTGGTTGTGGGGTTTGGTTCTTGGTTTTGTGTTTGGGTGGGTGGTATGAAGGGATTGCGACGTTGGATGGTTCGTTGTTGGGTGGTTGGCATGAACGGGTTGCGATGTTAGGTGTTTGGTTGGTTTGAGTATGTGGTCGGTTGATGTTGTGTGGTTGGTTGTTGGGTTTGGGTGGGTTCACATTGGTGTTGGGTGGTGAATTGATGTGGGACATACGATGATGAAGCAAGTTGGCGCGGATCTATCAAATACCGCGGCTCAAATACGAATTGCTGAGTTGTTACAGACCTAAACCATGCCATATATTGTTGAGTCGGTCTTACACCTTGGATGACTGGTTCGTTGAGGATGTGTTGTCGTCGATTTCTCCATTGACGACACATGTCTTTTGCAAAGTCTCTCCAGTCCGAAAAATCCCACTGTGCATCGACCCTTTTTTTATGCCAATTCCCCAAACATGTGGGAGACTCTGGGATATGTTGTACCATTCCGAACTGCAGTTTGACCCTGTCACTTTGGTGCATTTCAACTGTAGTGAATCGGATAATTGGTGTCTTCGCTGTCCAAACTGCAGCATCGTCATGGTTCACATCATGATCCAGACCCAGATATGGCCTCCATACAAACTGGAAAAAAATAACAAATCGTTAGATGAGAAATAATTTGAGAACTATTTTAAGATTAACTATAGTTTGGTAGGAGTATTACATCATCATGTCCAATGTGATCCAATAGATTTCGATAGACTACAATAGCGTGTTTCGGACACCTATTGTAGTTCATTCCCCTTACTGACCACCTAAGATAAAAAAAAGGAGTGAAAAATATTATTTACTGTTAATTTAAATAATAGATATAATTAACAAAATGGTAAATAGTAAAGTGGTAGACTTACTTGGTTGCAAAGGGGAACGCGAATGGACGCTCATTTTCTGGGGCGAGCGACGGCATCCTAGACCACCCCCAAGCTTGAAGCAAATAAGCACATGAAAAAAAAGTACAGGTATTCTTTTTTGCATTTTTACACAATGCACTATATAGATGGGCCAACACAGCTGAACCCCAACTATAAGTGTTTACCTTATTAATGTTGCGTAATAAAGGTAAATACATTATATTCACAGAATTACCTGTACTTTCTGGAAACAAAAAGTTACCAAATAAAATCATAATATAACACCGAGCTTTTATTATCTTCTCATACTCGGTTGAATCTTCAGACAGTACTATACTGTTATAATATTGTCTAAGGTATTTTAAATTTATACCTTGCCCCCTTGCTTGACTGGATGTGTCTCCCTCAGGTTCGTCGTCTAACAAAGGGGCACCCAGTAATTCATTGCATATGTCGTTGACATGGTTAACTTTCCCATTGACTGCCTTTCCATCTATACGAAGACCCAACAGCATGTACACGTCCTCAAGTGTGACGGTACACTCACCAATCGGAAGGTGAAATGTGTGGGTCTCGGGTCTCCACCTCTCCAACAAATCTAGGATGAACTTGTAGTCCACCGAGTACGAAACAATGTTTAGGAGATTTCCAAATCCACATCCTCTAATATATGGTTCTATTAAAGGATCGTGGGCTACATATTCATGTACACGACATCTAAACCGCTTCGGATCCTAATAACAAAAAAACAAAAATACAATTAGTAGAAGAAATACATTCTAAAGAAATATGTACAAGATGTAATCCATAAATAGAAACTAAAAAGAAAGAGATTTGAAAGGTATAACACAAATAACACAGAGATATTACAAGTAATCCATAAATAGTAACTAAAAGAGAGAGATAACATACAAATGTCGAGATATTCTCGATTGTGCCTCTGTGTTCATCGCCCATAGCTAACAAAGACATGATTCGATTTTGCAAAGCTTAAGTTTGTTAGATGAAAGAAATGTGGTAGAAGGAAAGAGTGTGATGAAGATGGTTTGATAATGTTGATATGAGAGGGTATTTATAGATGAATAAATAAGTAGGTTTAGAAACTATAATGAATTATGATTGGTTGCATGCAAAGGCATATGAGGTTAAAAACCTAGTGAATGACAAAAGACAAAAGACAATTGAATGACACAAAGTGAATGACTAAAATGGCATAGCATGGAAGGGAATCACGCAAAGTGAATGACAAAAGTAGCATAAGGGAATCTAGTAGGCGCATGTGAAGAAATCACATGCAATAGGAGGAGGAGCCCTTCCTAATGGCGCCTACATGTGATTTTTCACATGCAAGGAAGGGGCGCCCTTCCTCTAGGCGCCTTAGTGTAAGGCTTAGGAAGAGGCGCCCTTCCTAATGGCGCCTATGCATTATTTAAGGAAGAGGCGCCCAAACCATTGGCGCCTATGTTTTTGCCAAGGGAATGGGCGCCTATGTTCAGTGTTAGGTCACAGAATAAATTAGGGCACAGAGATTCTTGATTCTCTCTGTATTGAGTATTCTTTTCACTCTTCCCTCTGCAATCTTTTCACTCTTCCCTCTGCGTGGAAGTACAGTCAAGTCTGTTTTCAGTCTTTCCTTTGCGTGCAAGTATAGTCAAGTCTGTACAGACTATTATGAATTTATTAATGCATTGGCCAAGTATTTATGTTGTGCGGTTGAACAAGATTTACAAATCATTTAGTTCAATTCCATTCAACACAATGTCTTCCACACAACAATATATGATCAGTGCACATGTTGACGGTGAAATATTTGATCATCAGGTTTTCGGTTTTTGTTTTCGAGACACACAGGTGACTCGTTTTACAATAAATCGGCGATCAAATTTTTCACACCTAAAACAAAGAATAGAAAAGAAGTTGCAGTCCAATAATGTCGGTCAGATCATCTATAAAAATCCAGTTTGTTTTGCAGATAACCAGGTAAAATTCTATCAGAGGAAGATTCGAGATGATGATGATGTTCAACATATGTTTGGCAGTCACGAACAATCCGGTTATAACGATATAGAGTTGTATATATTACCACATCAACAACAGGAGTCCCAGTACATTAATCAGTCACAAGTGTTTTGTGAGACTGATGACGAACAAGTTGAGGTGAATGTTCTCGACGATGAAGAAGAGGAACCTGAGATCATCGTTGATTCGATGGTGAACGCTGAAGAGGAAGAGGAGGTAATACCAGTAGGTCATGTATATTGCCCACCCCAACACATGACAAGGTTAAATTTGGGTTCGGATGAACCTTCGGGAGATGTATGGTACAATCCTTACGTGCAAATGCAAGGATCTCTGAAACAAGGAGACACATTTCGCACAAAAGAGGAATGTGTAAAAGCCATAAAAAAATTCCACATGGAACTATCAGCAGATTTCAGAGTTGACAGAACTGACGCATTGAGGTATAAAATTTATTGTCCGAATGAGCACTGTCTTTTTAAGTTGTCAGCTTCGTACAGGAAGAGGAAGGAGTCTTGGGAGATTGGATCAATGGGTCCAGATCACACATGCATCCTAACCAACCCAATGCAGGATCATCGTAAATTAAGCTCCCAACTAATATGCGATGAAATATTGTCTGTCATTGCCGATAATCCGTCTTTAAAGGTGAGTACAATAATCTCGCATATTAGGGCAGAGTACAACTACACACCATCATATAGGAAGGCATGGATAGCTAGAACAAAAGCTGTTGAAAAAGTGTTTGGCAATTGGGAGGAATCTTACAAACAACTTCCAAAATACATGTTCGCTCTAAAACACTATGCTCCCGGTACAATTTTCAAGATGGAAACATTGCCCGCATATACACCAAATGGTACATGTGCTGTTGGAAATAGAATATTTCACCGTCTATTTTGGGCGTATCAACCGTGTATCACAGGTTTTTCTTTCTATAAACCAATTATACAAATTGATGGTACATGGTTGTATGGAAAATACAAAGGAACGTTATTGATGGCAGTGGCACAAGATGGGAACAGCAATATTTTTCCGATCGCCTTTGCCTTAGTTGAAGGGGAGACAGCTGAGGGATGGAGTTTTTTCCTAAGAAATCTCCGATTGCACGTAGCACCTCAACCTAACTTGTGTTTGATCTCTGATAGACACCCCTCAATCATCAGTGCATATAATAACATTGACAATGGCTGGCAAAATCCTCTTTCGACGCATGTGTTTTGTATTAGACATATTGCTCAGAATTTCATGCGAGAAATCAAAGATAAGACGTTGCGTAAGAAGGTTGTCAATGCAGGTTACGCATTGACGGAACCTTCTTTCAAACACTACCGCGACGAAATAAGATTGTCGAACGAAGATGCGGTTCGGTGGATTGATAGTATTCCGTTGGAGAAATGGACTAGGGCATACGACGGAGGACAACGTTGGGGCCACATGACAACAAATCTTGTGGAATCAATGAACTCTGTCTTCAAAGGAATTCGTAACCTACCAATAACCGCTTTGGTCCAAGCTACATATTTCAGGCTTGGGGCGTTGTTTGAAACCAGACGCTCAAAATAGAGTTCCGTGTTGCAATCTGAACAGTTGTTTAGTGATGCTTCAATGAAATTCATCAAACATGAAGCTGCCAAAGCAAACACACACGTGGTTACGGTATTTGACCGAACAAAAGGTTGGTTTAGTGTTGCCGAGTCCATGGATCACAATGAGGGCATGCCAATGGGACAGTACAGAGTTGAATTAGATAGAGGTTGGTGCGACTGCGGAAGGTTCCAAGCCTTCCGTACCCCCTGCTCCCATGTCATAGCGGCGTGCTCAAAGGTTCGAAGAGATCCATCCTACTTGCTATCTGAAGTTTACAAAGTCGCCAGCCTTTCAAATGTTTATAAAATTAGTTTTTCAGTAGTGGCAAAAGAGGATTATTGGCCAGAATATCAAGGGGACATCATCTGGCACAACGAAGTTATGCGAAGGAAGAAAAAGGGTCGCCCTAACAGCACCCGAATTCGAACCGAAATGGATACGGCGAACAAAATGGTTAGACTATGTAGTTCATGCCGTCAACCAGGTCACAATCGTAATAACTGTCCTAGTGTTAGAACTAGCACAACCAGATAAATTCAGATGTACGTCTATTGCTATATATGGAAACTTAAATTTATTTCAAAGTATCTCTGTTGCAATATATGGAAAATTAATTTTACTTCATAGTAGACGGCTTTGACGAAAAGACAGTTGTTCATAAAAAATAACACAAACAATTAAAACAACTAGAATACAAAAACTATGCAATTACAACCATCAAAACAATTTTGAACATGTACTGCATCATCCTACGAGCGTCTTGGTCGGTCTTAATATCCACCCATTCACGCACTTCTCCGCTTTGGTTGAACGTGGACACAAGCCATTGTATTCTTCTAATCCGTTCACCCTCTCCAATTTCTCCCTCTAACCAACTATACAACGTCCGATTAAGACGTTCAAAAGTATCTGTGTTCCAAAGTCGAACCTGTATCGGAGCCGCAACGGTAGAAAATATTACATCAGCATTTCGTTTTTGAATATATCTAGACATTGTTAAAACAAAGAAAATTAAAAATGGTGGTTGCACTAGACTAGAAGATGAGTTTGAGTGAAAATATAAACTGAGAGATGAATTTGACTGAAAATTTGTATACAAGGTGATCGTATTTATAGAGGCGATAAATCAGACACACAAGACACACAGAAGGGGCACCTAAAAAAACACACAAAAGGCACCTAAAAAAAACCCTAGGGCACACATGCGCCAACCCTAGGGGCGCCTCCCTTAGTGGGAGGCTAAGGCGCCAACCCTAGGGGCGCCTCCCTTAAGGGGCACACAAGGGCGTCAACCCTATGGGCGCCTCCCTTATGGGGGCTTTAACTAGGGCGCCTACCCCTTTGGCACCTCCCTTTAAGGCTCCAAAAATTTTTAAGGGATGCGCCAACTCCTCCGGCGCATCCCTTAAAAAACATGGTTATTTTGGGAAATTTTTTGAAAAACCGGTTATTATCGTATTTTATTTCGAAAACATGGTTATTTTAAAAAAAAATTCTAATAATCTATTCTAATAATAATAATAATACTTACAATCTAATATACCTACTAATTCATATTATAATATATAAACAACTAGGGGTGGCAATTTGACCCATTAAGAGAAAATCCATCCCATCCATCCAATGGATTTTTTTATCTAATTTTAAAAAAATATTTTTTTTCAAATATTAAATTTTTTTATAAAAAATAAAAAATATTTTTTTTTTGAAAAAAAATCTATTTTTTTTTCGAAAAAAAATCTTTTTTTTTTGAAAATACAAAAAATCGATTTTTTTCAAAAATTTAAAAATAAAAAAAATCTTATTTTTAAATTAGAAAACTGATATTGTTTTTTTACGAATATAAAAAAAATTATTTTTAAATTATTTTTTTTTACGAATATAAAAAAAAAATTAATATTAATTTTTTCAAAAATACAAAAATATATTTATTTTTTTAAAAAAAACTGATATTGTTTTATTAAAAAAAAGTAAAAAACTTTTTTAAAAAAATAAATTTTAAAGGAAAAAAAAATGGATGGATGGATATCCATCCACTAAAAATATGATAATGGATGGATTGGATGGATTTTTATTCTTAATGGATGGATTGGATGGATTTTTATTCTTAATGGATGGATTGGATTGGATATTTTTAAAAAACTTTTAGTGAATTGTTAATGGATAATGGATTGTTTTGATCCATCCATTAACGATCCAATCCATATCCATCCAATCCATCCATTTTGCCACCCCTATAAACAGCAACCTAATAATAATAATCATAAAAATCAAATAAATTCTAAGAAACAAAAATTTCCTAATGGTATTTGAATGCTAACTTAAATTTTAACCATTTATTCTAATTAACTTAATTAAGAAACTAATAATCTAAATATTACGTTAAACTCCTAATAATACAATAAGACTTAATCAAAAATAGCAACACAATCTTTTAGCATAAGAAATAAATTTTTAGAAGATGATAAAAAAGTTAAAATGGTCGTCCTTTGACTTTTTAGGTCATCAGAGTTGACCAGATGACATGAATAAGAGACTTTGATAGATTCAAACCCTATATTATAACTCAACTAGGTTGTGTATGACCCCAGATGCTCTAGGTTGTGTATGACCCCAGATGCTCAGACATACCCTAATCAGATGGATAAAAAAAGATTGTCAAAATTTGGGGTATGACAGACGGTACTAAGAATTTGGTCCTTATTATGAACTTTTATATTCTTTTACTTTTTTTTTTTGAAGAAGGGTCTTTTTCCACTTCTTATTTTCTCAATAATTTTGGATTTTGACCAATTTTCTCTAGTACCCCAAACCCAAACTTAAACTTTACTCACTTTCAAGAGTAACCCCAAACTTAATCTTTTCCATACACTTTATGAACTAAATTTCTATATACCTCCAAAAAGATGGTGGAAAGAAAATATCTTTCAAGTCATATAGCTAAGAATTTTAGGCTACATTACCGAAAGAAAGGCTAAGCTCAAAATAGTTAACACATGGATATTCCTATTAATACATGGTGGTTTAAAAAGGCTCAAAGTTATAAATAAAGAACTGCCTCAGGGTGTGTCTGTCAAACCAGATGGACTTAATCGAAAATAGATTAAGCCATATAAAATAATAATGCATAGACACACTTAAAAAGAAAGAAAATTTAATATTAAAATTTATTTGACTCAAACTTTACTAGATGGGGTATCTAAAGGTTGAGTACAAGTCCTTTGATTCTTTTCTCATTCTTTGCCTTCAAGTTGCAAGTTGTTATTCTGATGATCAAGTTTCTTTTGGATCATTTATTCAATACTAAAGTATTAAACTTGCAAATCTAAAAAAAACATATATAAACTTTTTTATTAAAGACAAACATAATTTTATTGATATAAAGGGGAACTAAGTATTATAGCTAATAGAGATTTACAAAATGATCCATCTTTCGTGAGGTAGATCCTTGCTTTTTCGTTCCTCATAACTTATAAACTTTCTCGATATTCCTTTCTTTGTTGTTGTCTTGGAAATTCCTGACTCTCCCTTCCTTGGACTTGTGTGTTATTATCTTGTCTTGCTATTTTTATCTAAATTTGTATGTGATGTCCTTGAATTTTTGTTCATGAGTATTTGTGAACTATATATGTCTCAATTTCAGCCATAATATATGTCTAGGCTCTCTTGATTTTGAACTATATATGTCTCAGTCTCATCCACGGTTTACTAGAAGCTACAAAGTAGAGCTTCAAGAAACCAATATATTTTCTACCAAAATTGAGATTGTTGGTTTGTTTTATTCATTTATTTCAAATTATTAACATATTAGTGTCATGTCCATTATCCCTATTATATATGTACATCAGATAACAGATCAAACTATCATCAGATAGTAGTTGATGCTTCTTGTTAGTTAACAATGTTTTCACATCCTGTAATATGTGGTTGATTGTAGGAAAGAACATCCTTCACATTTTCTGATTTCTACAAATTTGCTAAAGTGGTTTTCCTTCAATGTGGTCGTAGAGACTTGTCATTGAAGTGTGGAGTCATGCCTCAAATTTAGATATCATTTTGTTTCTCTCTCTTGCTTCTGTTTAGATATCATTTTGTTATATGTAACAAACAAATATTATGGAGGAATGCTATTGACCAAACATATAAAAATAACTATCAAGCGTGTTTAATCTTATTATCTTAAATATAATTCTTACACGTATTTATTACATAGAAAAATCTAAACCTAAATCAAAATGATGTCTCTTCGCTACGAGAAAAAAAGAGACCAGAAGGAGCACCATCTTGTAATAATGCCAATCTCACAATAGGTTCACCACCTTCATCAGAAGTTAGAACACCATTACCATGATTCATATCTGTTTTCACATAACCAGGACAAATAGCATTTATGCAGAAACAAGGATACTTATTCGCCATAATTCTCGTGTAGGCATTAAGACCAACTTTTGAAACAATATATGCAGAATTTGCCAAAGGCCAACCTTCACTTTCTAGTGAACCCTCCTTATAATCCTTAAGAAATCCATTCAAAGTTTCATCTATTTTTTCTTCGGTTAAATTTTGGAAATCACTTAGTACTTCTTTCGGCCGTCCATTCGACATAATCTGTAAAAAAGAAAAGTAAAATGAAAATAAATAAATCTTCATATAAAAAAGAGTTTCCTGTTTAGTATACCATACATACCTCCAACCTTCCCATAGATGAAGAAACATTAACAATGTTTGGGGAGGTGGAACATTGAAGAAGGGGAATAAGAGCTTTGGTAAATTCTTTGGTTCCATAATAGTTTGTTCTAAGGCTTTTCTCAGCTAATACAGAGTTTTCAGAAAATATTTTTGTCCAATCAACTTGGCTAGGATCTACCTGCACAATCCATTATTGATAGTTATTTCACTTATATCAATGCACAAGGGCTGGAGGGAATTAGGGATATTCATGGTACAATTCAGTCATAAAACAAACCAAATCATAGTAAAAAAATCATCTGAATCGAACTGAACTATTTTTGCTTATCCAGAAATGAACTAAAATTATTGATTTGGTATACCGGATCGAAATTTCAAGCAATACAAAATCATTCAAAGTTTTTTTTTCAAACAAAACCATTTTTTAGAATTTTTCATTTTTAGTTTCGGTTTGGTTTCAGTTTCGATTCAATTTAATTGTCATCTGTTTCAATTCTTGAACATTTTGTACATCATAGATTCGGTTCACTAACCAAATATATCATTTTGGTGATTTTAACTAGTGTTTGTTTCGATTCGAGAATTTGGTTCGGTTTTACGATTTTTATATAAGTCCTAGAGGAACCGTACCACAACACCTAAGGAAGCCAAAGCCTTTCCATCTATATGTGCTCCTACAATTGCAGCATTGTTTACCAAGATATCCAGCTTACCAAACTGGTTTGTAATGAATTCTATAAATGATCCAATGCTTGCAGAATCTGTAACATCAAGTTGATGAAATACCACTTCACCAGAAAGTGAAAGCTCTTTCAATTTCTCAACAGCTTCAAGACCCTTTTTCTCATCTCTTGCTGCCAACACAACTTTGATGCCATTAGAAGCCAATTGTTTGCATATTGAAAATCCAATTCCTCTATTACCTCCCGTTACAACTGCAAGCCTACAAACCAGACAAACAAATTATGTTAAAAAATTGAATGTTAAAACTTGTGGTACCTTTTTGTTGAAGAAATTGAAGCAAAGAAAATTAGCACTACCTTTTTGTTGCTTCTTCCATTAGTCTCTGAATATTGAAATTTATCTTTAAACTTATAAATAAATTTTACATAATAGTATTAAGTATTATGTTTTCAGAGATTATTGGAATACTCTAAAACAACTTAAATATGATTATGCACACTATAAGAAAAAGTAACATAGTTTACACATAATAATTAACTTTCAGGTATGGCTTTAAGATAAGCCAATAAGATAATTTTTTAATGTTGAACTGTCAAAAATGGTTAATAAAGGTATAATGTTTTTAAACAATCAATGGTGTTACATAGAATAAATAATGGTGGTTACATTTTTATATAAATAAAGAATAATACTAAATGAATTGAAAACCCTTATTTAAAAAAAACAAAAAGTAATATAAAAAATGTTATGAATAATAGGTTAGTAAATGTCTATTTATTTAATTGATTTATAATTTTTTTACAAAATAACTTATGATTTAAAATAGAAATAACACTATTGTGTGTCTGTTTGGTCTAACTTTTTTAAGTGTAAAAACTAATTTATAACAAAAAAGAAATTCAAAATTAAAATTTAAACTTGTATCGGAAGAATTCCAGTTTGTCCAAGAGAAGAAAAATAAAGGTAAGGCAAGGTAGTTCGAGGCGAGTACATAGTTAACCCCTTTCGCCACCCAAAGTTGAGGGTGAAACCACCTCTTATCACAATGTGCGTCTATTGGTCGTAACATTACCCTTTGGCCACAACACTCGCCCTATGTTGGGTTTTGGTCAAACCACCCATCTTCCATGAGAATAACATGGGATTAAACGTGTCTTTGAGGTATTAACGACATATGAGTTTAGTAAAAAAGAAATAGCCATGTTACCCAAAAAATAAGGATATTGGCAATTTCACGCTCTTAAGAGGGGGAAAGTAAAGACTTCATAGATCATAGGGTTCCTGACCCAATAACCCTATATAAATACCTAAATTACGAGGTTGAATAGAAGATTCAACTGACTCATAAATCACATAGATATAAAGTTTCTCACCATCCTTGCGTGAGCTTGCTCTAACATTAACAACCCTAAAACCCTCGGATAACCCTAAACCATTAAAGGTTGTCACTCATACACTTTTAGTTAGTACAAAGTTGTTTGATAATTTTTTAGGTCTAGGCTAACTCCCATAGAGGACCTCAAGTAGGTCAAAATTTGATCTTCAGACTATCAAGTCACCAAACTAGGCACATCCTTATCTGATTCTAAGGAGGAGGAGTTGGTTGCTCTAGTAAGAAGGAACATGAACTTATTGGCGCCCTCCGACATGCTAGGGACAGATACCAAGGCGGTTTCCCATCGCCTCACATTCGATTCCCTAGTAAATTCAATATCTCAGAGAAAGCATAATGTGGGCGAGGGAAAGAGGGTGACCATTTATGAAGAGGTTCAGAAACTGAGAAGCATCGACTTTATAACTGAGGTTAAGTACCTGCCCGGACTCACTAACGTGATCCTGGTTTGGAAATCATCAAATAAGTGGTGTATGTGCGTATGTGTATAGTCAATAAGTGATCCAAGATGATAAAGATTATGGATAGAAAGGATGAAAGTCAATTAGTAACTACTTAGTTTTGATGATGAAAACACTTGAAGTCAAGCAACTGGTGAAGATATCTTAAGCGACCAAATATATAGAAGATGGTTTAGTCAAGTTATCCTCCCGAATAAAGCAAGACATTTGTTTAAAGTCAACATTATAGTCCAACGAATTTAAAGTGAAGATTAAGGTTTCAAGAAGCATCGATGGTTTAAGCTTTTAAACTCTCAAATGATGGAAATCAACATGGAGATATCTCAAGCCTCATCAAAAAGATTCAAGACTCTTTGTGATGCTAAAGTAAAAGGTAATGATGCCAAGACTTGAAGCTTTAGAGTGTGAAAGAGAGGAAGTGTGAAAACTCGTTCGACTGTGTCCTTATGAGTGATAAATGTATTGTAAAGACACATGAGTATTTTTGGAAACATTATGGATAAATTACACACACAGAAACACACAAACATACACACACAGACACACAGACAAGCGCGCACACACACACACACACGCGCGCACATACTAAAAACCCTAGAGAAGCCTCTCATTTTTTAAATTAAATCACCAAAATTTGTTTTTGAGGCCTACCAGTTTGATTAAGAAGCGTTCAATTGATTATGCAACTTTTTATCACGGTCTAATTGGTTAGATCTTTGGCCTAATTGACTAGATGATGCTTAATTGAGTCTACAATCGATTGAGACAGTCTTTTAATGATTGGTAACGACTCTATATCTAAACCTTCCATTTTAGACATCAATAATAGATTATTTGAGGTTCCTAATCGATTAATGATAGACCACAAGTATACGACTATATCAATATAGTATAAAAAATCACTGTATCCATAGATCCCAAATAACAAGTACCGTTATCTATTGCTTTTATGTGTATCTAAGGCTACAAGAAAACTAGATTTTGTGCAAAAAAGAGAAAATAACAATTTTAATTCAATATTAAATAATAGACCGAAAAAATGATTCTTATTTACCAATTTTACTGATACAAATTGCATCACCTAATCATAACAAGAATTATGTTTTATATAAAAAAATACTAAACTAGTGGTAACACCCACTTACGTTGGCGCGTCACCAGACCTTAAATCCGCAAAATACCGACTTTCGTAAGATAAATTTTAAGTCTAAAATTATTTTACAAACTGAAAAAATAATTTCTCGATTAATTTAGAGATGATTTCACAACGTCTGAGTTAAAAGTTTGAATTTCAAGGTTGGATATTGTTTCCGCCCTTTCGACGCATTAATGGTATCTCGACGCTTCCACTTTCATCGCAAGACTTTTCTTTTCAAAATGGAGATTACAAAAGATCATTTTAATACTCGTTACAATTAAATAACTAAGAGATTCACGTAGATTTTATCGATGAAATAATCTTCATGTTTCAGACTCTAAAATAGATTACTCACACACGGTAAATATGGAAATAAAGCCTGCATATAATGAATTCATGATAAAAATAAGTAAAGAATTGACTTGAAAGCAATAAATATTTCTCTTGAAATTAAGTTTTCTATGAATGGAGACTTTGATCCAAACATACAGCAGGGGAGAATTGAAATAACAAGAGGAAACTAACCATGAAACTTGACACTTGCATAAAATTAAAACAAAATTTTTAAGGTAAATTTAGTGAAAATGTGCTTGGATGCCTTTGCAATGAGTTAATGCCTATTTATAGTGAATTTTGCACTCCAAATGCTCCATGAATCGTGTAAAATCGTGGGTGAAACATGGAGAAGTATGTTGAATGGCAACTGAAAACGCAGAAAATTCTAGGATTGGACATCGTGACGGGTGTCATGGTGCATGAAGGTCTGCCTGCCATGACGTGTGATTTTAGATTTTGAACTTTGGATCCATGACCGATGTCACCGTGGCTGACGGCCCATGCATCATGGGTTCTTCAACTTTTTTTTCTTTTTTTTCCATGTTGAGCCATGACAGTCTTCCTGCTTGGGTCATGGCGGGTGTCATGCCCACCCGTCATGCAAATTGATTCCTTCTTTATATTGATTTTTTCATCATTTCTCTCTGAAATCAATACCGATCGTTTAGTGCCTACAATTCAAAGTAAAATGCCAACTTATTACAACTAAAGGAATTTAAAATGAAACTGTAAATACTAAAATCGAGCTAATTAACACAGTAAAAACGTTTGTTATCGAACTCCCCGACACTTGAACCATTGCTTGTCCTCAAACAACTTTGTTTTTGATTCGCTGTCATACGCAGGTCAAAAAATGAATAAATAAAGTGTAGTATAAGAAAGCAACACTCGGTTTGTATTGCATGGAGTTTAAGTTAATTTAACCAAAGGAAAGAAACAAAAAAAAGGGGGTTTTAGATTTTCGGACAATTGAAAATAAAGAAAATGATTACAGTTATGGTCAACGGATTAATATGCTGGTTCAATAACTACAGACTTATCATCGGTTATTATATCACCAATTGCTAGAAAAAAATTAGGGTTTGTGGCGATTATTTTTGGGTATTGCGGTGGTTTTGACTGTCGCAAAATATGGATTACGATAGTTTCTCAACTATTGTAAAAGTTTGTGTTGCAACCTATATGTGCGACGATTATAATAACCATTGCTCCAACTGTTGTAATACATAACTACGGTTATCTTACCACCTCTATAGAAAAACTGCGACGATTCTGAAATGCTGTAAAAATAAATCTTAAATAACTTAAAAATTCAAGATTACCACTGTTTGAAACCACCACAAAGTTTGAAACTATTTTTAAAAATATTAATCTACTTCAAATTTCAATAAATATAGTTTTATAAATATTAAATTACATCCTTAATTAAAATTATAAACTAAATCATAAATTAAAATATAAATTTCACATTCATATAAAATAACTTGATAAAACATAAATAAACGATATAAAAGAATTAAGAATTAACTTATATACTTTACATGTTATATAAAGTAGCATTATACCTAAAATTTAGTTATTTTTTAATAATAAACTACCTAGACTATAAAAAAAATCATGAAAAAACCAAGCTTTAGATATGACTTAACAGTTCTAAATCACAAAATTAAAATAGACGGCTACGAGTTCCATGTAAAACTAAAGGTTGATCTATTGAATTCGGTTTCTTTTCTTTTCAATTATTCTTTATGAGTTAATTTGATATTTTATATAATAAAGTATATATAAAATATCAAAATATTACATGTAAGGAAATAATATAGTATATATAAAGTTTATTTATTTAATGTAGAAAATAAGATATAACAATTTATATCTATAAACTATTTATTTATGATATTGTTTTAAAAAATATATGTAATATAATAACTATAATTACAAATATCATTAAAGTATAACAAATGATATTAAAATATTAATTTTCAAAAAGGTTTGTATTTTTTTATGATTAAATGTTAGCCTTTATTTTAAAGAAAATCTAAAATATTTGTTATTCATTAATACACAATTTATTTTATGAAAAAAAACCAAATTTATCATATTTCTTTTTAATCTGATACTCACCATAAGAATTTGAGTTAATGTTCAAAATGATGGTGTCAAACTGTAATTACTTAACACATCAAATCTTCTGTCAATATTGTGTTGTCTTATAAAAATTGATTCAATCAGTTAAATAAGATATTTTATAAATTTATTTAAAAGTATCATAAATTTGATGGAAAAATCACAAATGATATTGTGACATGATAAACGAAAAAAGAAAATACTTATCTTCTTCCACTAAAAATTTAATATTACTAAATTTTTATTTAAAATCTAATAACTAAAAAAAATATTTATTTAGTTTTTAATCCAAATTATCTTAAAATAATTGAGATATTTTAAATTTAAATTATCCAAAAAAATGACAATTAATGTTTAATTAATTTTTAAATCAAAGTATTTTAAAATAATCGAGATAATATTGATTTAAATGCTTTAAAATTGCTATAATAATAAATTATTTATCAAATAATTTTTTATGAATTTATTTTAAATATTAAAATTATACTCAATTATAATTTATTATTTTTTAAAATGTGAAGAAACACTTAAAATAATTTGTTTTTATCATTTTAAATATTAATGCTGTTTTATCTTTTCAAGTTAACTTTATAATTTAGAAATTGAAAAATTGTTTTATAGTAATTTAAAAGTAAGTGTTCAAAGTAATTGTTAACCTATTTTTTTTTTAAAAGTCTACCGTGGATTCAAATATTTTTATAATCGACATGTTTTGTTGGTAAATTCTTAGGCATCCATGATAAGTAGTTGGGTACGAGTATCTTAATTGATTTAAAATAATAATTTATTTTTAAATAAAATATATATAAAAAATGATATGATTTGAATGTGATAATAATATCAATCGAGGGACAGAGCCACATTGGTTACAATGTAGGCAGGGACGAAGCTACACTAAGGGATGTGTAGACTCCGGCCTCTATTTGGTTTTCAAGTAAAAAGAATACCCTATATATACACTATATAATAAATATCTAAAGAGAAAACGTACCAATTAATTAAGTTTGTTAATTTTTATATTTTGACTCCGTCCCATAATGTAGGCATATGCTCCCATTTCATTTTATCTTCTACTTAATATCTTGTGTTTGTAATGTTAATACATATGAATATTAATAATACAATATACAATCATTGAAGTCACATATATCTCCACTCTCTTTTGCTATTTTTATTTATTTAAATTTCTTTAGAAAAAATATATCATTAATAACATAAATATATGTTTTTATTTTGTTTTTCTTTTACCTAATTTTGCACCTAAATTTTATATATTTTTATTTACTACTTTTAAATATAAAATATAATATTCTAATTAATAAATTATTTCAAATATTTATTTTATTTTCTTAATTTAAAAAGAGATTAATTGAAATACACTGTCAGTGTAAAAGGATTTTACACCATCAGTTAATTATAGACGTTGGATATTAAAAGAAGTTTGACTTTCATTTTAAAAATCTATAAAGTAATACAAACGGGTGATGGTGACGAACCGACGGTGTAAAACTTTTTACACTGACAGTGTATAGTAATTAATCTCATTTAAAAATAAGAAAACTCAAAATAATCAATAAATTTATATGTGAATATGCCCCTACCCATCAATTTTTCTAACTCCGTCCCTGAATACCACCCAATTAAATTCAAGTATACCGGAGTGTTCACATTTTTTATATACGAGAAAAATTATAATATATTTAAATTAATAATTTGATTATACATTTTTAAATTCAAATATTTTAATTAAGTGAATTAAAATATTCTTATTACTCTAAAATTTAAACAATTTCTACTCTCTTAGACCATGTTTTTAGAATTTTTTTATCAAAATAACCCAAATTTTCAAAAAAAAATCCAAAATAACTCATGAATTGACATCTGCTCTCTAACATAAAGAGGTGGCGTCAATTGGATTGACTTCTGCACCTAATGCTTCCAATCCAATTGACGCCTATGTGTTATTTTTAAACGCAACCGTTAATTGGATTGACTCTAATGTGTATTGTGTAATTTTTTTTTGGTTAATAATTGACATGTTATATAAAAGTTGAAATCGAAAATAGTAATATTAATATTAGGTTGCATTTACATGCGAAAACCAAAAATACTACTCGTTAACCTGGATGACCGAATCGACCTTCGGTTCCACATCCCCTAGCTACCCTAACGTGTGACCCTAACCCACGTTGTTGATTCCCACAGGTGTTTGAGGATTTGAGGACCCAGGAACACCACCACCATCAACAACAGATTTCCTAAGAAGTTCAGACAATTCCACGTAGTCTTATGTATGCAATGAATGGTTACATCCATAACTGAGTTCGTGACCCATGCTAGAGTAGTTGGGGTGTGTTTGAGAAATTGGGGTGCGGCGGGGCCAATTGAAGGGTGACATTAGTGTGAATGATTCGTTGGAGAAATGTTGAAATGTGGGGTAGTGGTGTTTAGTAGGCATCTGGTTGTTGCATGTTTTGGTTTTGTGATGGTTGGGCTTCTTGGCTATAGTATGAGGGACGTTTGGTGTTAAATGATTACTGAGTCTTTTGGCTATGACAACTATGGTAGGGTGATGTCTTGAGGGCATATCGATGTTGGGTGTCTTGATAATGATCTTCTTGTTGGCGGTGGTACGAGGGTATGCTCTTGGTATTGTGGTTGTGTGTTTCACATGTTAAAGTCATATATATGTCTGTTTGTGGGTGGGTAATCTTATTGAGTATGGGTTGTGAGTAACTAGTCTGGTAATTTTGTGGGGGTTAGATGTTGAAGCTTCTGGGGTGTAAATGACTTGGCGTGGGGTCGTACAGGTTCATATCCTCATGGAGAAACTCAAATCCAACCGATCTGTACCAAGTCATATAATTACGAGTTGATTATTCTTCGGTTGACATCATAGCCTCAGTTAAGACATGGTCAATTTGGTGCTTCCATTTTTTACTAGCATTGATCCACGCAGTGCTACCGATGTTCTAGAAGAGCATCTCCATCAGAGGCTTCTCTCGAATGAATCACTTTCCCTTGGCAGCGACGAAGACGAATCATGTTTGCAATATTACAAGATAATGAGAAAGAGATGTGGAAAAATGAATGTCCATATCCTCTTTTTATACCAAAAATTACACCATACACACGGGTGTCAATCCAATTGAGAACTGCATTGTTTGAAAATTAATCTAAAATATGAATTATTTTGAAAAACTGGATTATTTAGATAAAAAAAGTTATTTTTTAAAAAATAAATTGTTTGGATAAAAAATTTATTTCAGAATTTTATTTTACTTTTTAAAACATAGTAGTACTACGAGTATGTCTTTTCCCCTCTAACCCTTCGCCACGTTTTCGCATAAAAACATAATTGTAAAGTACAAAGATGCGCGGTGTGCACCCCACCATCCCTCCCTCTTTTCCATATTTTCTTCTAGTATCTACTCCTAGTCCTATACACACACACTCTAAAAGAGAAAAAGCTCCAAACTTTCTACCACCCCACCAAAAAAGTTGAAGATTAGAGTCCATTTTACTCAAAATTAACTCCTTTTTAGGAAACCCATTTGAGTTTTAATTCGTGTATGCTAACTCATTAGTTAGAAACTCAAGCTGAGTTTTTCTTTTCCTCTTCTGTGTTCTTTTGCGCATGGCGGTTTGTGTGCTTCTTTGGCTATTACTAGCCAAAGGTCTTGTCTTGGAAACTGCAATTGCTACCACATTTTCATCAAGGATCATTCACAGGTTTTCTGATGAAGCAAAATTTCATCTGGCTTCTAGGAACAATGGTGATGCAAAGCTTCAATCATGGCCTAAAAGGAACAGCTCTGAGTATTTTAGGCTGCTTCTGAACAGCGACATTACTCGTCAAAGGATGAAACTTGGATCGCAGTATGAATCACTTTACCCTTCTGAGGGAAGACAAACTTTCTTCTTTGGCGATGACTTTGCTCGGTGAGTATATGTTTGTGCATGTTTAGGTTCCTCACAAAATGCTTAGGAATATAAAGTTTGAGTTTTTTCTTTTCCATTATTATTATTTATATATACACTAGGTTCAAAAAAAGTGAGATAATCGTCACCCTAGTAGTCTGTTTTTTTGTAGAAATGAGTTACAGTCAACCCACACATTCTAAAGTATCATAGCCTAGTTTTAGATTTCTTGGACTACATGCTATCACTTTTCCGCAAACGAGCCACCCACCATTTATTTGCATGGAGGGAGTGGGTCAAGAGTCATACATCGAACATTGTATGATGATCTAAACATGTGCTTATAAGTTGATTTTGTAGAGATGAATTATGTTACATTCTAATAATATCCTATAATGTCCAAATCCATTCATACCTTAGGGGTCATTTTGGAAATGCATGGATTGAAGTCATATGAAGGTTTCTTTTTTTGTACAAGATCAGAATAACTAATATTTATTTGATCAAATGACTAGAAATATGCATAAAGTTGATGCTGAAGAAGGTTGTAAATGAGGTGTTTGGCCTAATTCTGTATGGAATTTCAGGTTGCATTACACATGGATTGATATAGGGACTCCAAATGTTTCATTTCTTGTTGCATTAGACACCGGTAGTGATCAGCTTTGGGTTCCTTGTGATTGCATAGAATGTGCTCCTTTGTCGGCTGATAATTACAATGTGTTGGTATGTGGATGCCACAAACTTCATTTGCCTTTATCTCTCAAACATTTTCCATTTCTCTATGTCATTATGTTATTATGAAGAGCTTCATGATACTCCATTCAGTTCAAGCATTCCTTTAATCAAAGGCCCCTTATATTTAGGGACAAAGAATATACTATAGTTTTTCTTGTTTGAACTTCTTTAATAAGAATGGTAGTAGATTTAGCAGTTTTCAATGATTGATTGACAGATGCTCCCTCGTATATGGGAACATCTCTGATGCAGGATAGGGATTTCAATCAGTATAGTCCATCATTGTCAAGCACCAGCAGACATCTACCTTGCAGTCATCAGTTGTGTAGTCCAAATTCCAGTTGCAAACATTCTAAGGATCCTTGTCCTTATTTTGCTGATTACCCCTTAGATGATAATACATCAAGTTCTGGATTTCTTATTGAAGACAAACTACATTTGGTATCCGATAATGCAACAAAGAATTCTGTTCAAGCCTCTATCATTTTTGGGTATGTCTAGTATTGTCTAATGTTATCATATTATTTTGTTCATTCAGAGTTCTCATATGTTGAGAAATATTACAAGCCATGAGTTTGATTTGCCTCAGTTCCAGTGGTGAAGATAATTAGTTTTTATGAGTGCAGTTGTGGTAGGAAACAAGGTGGAGACTTTTTAGCAGGAGCTGCTCCTAATGGTTTGTTGGGGCTAGGACCTGGAAGCATTTCAGTCCCAAGTTTGCTGGCAAAGGCAGGACTTATTCAGAATTCTTTCTCACTTTGTTTAAATGAAAATGGTTCGGGGAGAATTCTCTTTGGTGATCAAGGAGATGTCACCCAACAACGATCTACTCCTTTCTTGCCTGTATACGGGAAATTGTATGTTATGTTTTTATAATCCTTTTTCTGTTGCCTTATGTTTATAGTCACATCTAAACATGTTCCTAGCCTTCTTGATTTGTCTCGTATGTTAATTGGTTGAGTTGCTGCAGTATTGCCTATGTTGTTGGGGTAGAGAGTTTCTGTGTTGCGAGTTTTTGTCTCAAAGAAACTGGATTTGAAGCACTTATTGACACTGGGACATCTTTCACTTATCTTCCTAAGGGTGTTTTTGAAAAAGTTGCGGCAGAGGTAATTCTTTTAAGGCTGAATTACAATTTTAGTCCATCTAGCATGTGCTATGTGTAATTTTGGCCCCTCTAGTTATTTTCAAGCTCCCTCGAGTTTTAATTATTTCAATTAAGTCCCTTCATTCCTTTTTCATTTGTTTAAAACCCTCACATTCTCATAATCTATCAATTAAATTCACAATTTGAATTTCACATAAACTTAGAAACCCCAATCTCAAATTCTATCAAGGTATTAAACTTCAAACTTTATTTAATATTCCAAATCCATCATGGATTCCTAAATATTTTAATAAAAAGGAAATTTATAAGGATTTCTTAATTTTTAAAATAGCAGGACTAAATTTGCTTGAAAAAAAATAGAAGAATCAGAACCACGCATAGCTCAAACTACATGGACCAATAGTGTAATTAGGCCTTCTTCTCATTGCAGTGTAGTGGTTTTTCATCATGCATAAACATGGCTAATAATAATTTGTGTTTAGTACAGTTTGATAAACAAGTACATGCAACCCGGGTAATCGCTCCACAATTCCAATCAGATTACTGCTATAATGCTAGGTTAGATACGGAATGATTTGGCATTTAGCCTTACAGGATTCTTACATTTCATTATAACTCAGCTGTTTTTCACATGACAACAGTTCACACAAGTTGATTAACATTCCACCGATGAAGCTCACTTTCTCTAAGAATCAATCTTTTATAATTCAAAACCCAATAGTTTCTATCGGTCAGGTAATCTAACTCCCAACTTACTCTCATGTCCTTTTATATATATATTTTTTAATTTTGATTATATACAAACTAGTTGTGCAGGGTCCTAGTACCTTTTGTTTGGCTGTATTACAATCTGATGTTGATGACTACATTACCATTGGACGTGAGTATACCCACTGCATACCGTACATCAAACACAATCTCATTTCCTCCCTCCACTCAGTTTCCTAATTCTTTTCCCTTTTCATATTCTTTTAATGATTTATATTTCTTCTCTATTATTCTGCCCAAGAAACAAGTCTGAGAGCACATGCATGTTTGCTGACAATGATTGTCTTTAATTGACATTTTTTTTTGTTTCAGAAAACTTCTTAATGGGCTATCATATGGTCTTTGATAGGGAGAATCTAAGCTTTGGCTGGTCTAGATCCGATTGTGAGTATTTCTCTCGCTTTAAAAAATTCATTGGTGAACATTTTCCCTGCTTATTTAGTATGAATTCTTATTGAATTATTAATTTGTCGTGCCTTTTGCCAAAGGGAAAATTATAGCCTTTCATGTTAGTTTTTTTCTTTTAATATTTATTTAGTATTATGGTATTACCTTATACGTTAAATGTCCTCTATAGATTATTCATTTGTTTCTGTTTCAAGCAAACTAGGACACTGAAATAGTAGTATCGGCATAGTTCTATAATTTCCTGTCCTGTGTTGTGATCGTGTTTTTCATGGTAATTTCTGCTTGATGCTAATTGTTAAAATGCAGGTCAAGATAGCAGCATGAGAGACACGACAAATTTTACATCACCATCCAGCGGTGGATCACCAGCATCTATACCAGCCAATCAGCAGCAGCATGTCCCCAATAATGCTCGTGCTGTACCACCTGCCGTTGCTGAAAAGACACCCTCCAAACCCTCTGCAGCCACACCCGGATTTAACTCTTGGCATTTGTTAAATTCATCATCATTGATATTTCTTTTGTTCTGGTTATTATCTGGTTAATTCTACTAAATTTTAATCTACTTGTAAATTTTTCTTCTATACAGACTAGATTTTATGGGTTTTTTTGGTTCAGTTTTGTAGTCTCTGTTGTATGTATTGGTGTTGGTTAATTACTTTTTATTTTCAATGTTCTGTATGTTATTCTGTTAGATTAATCTTTTTGATTAAACTTACAAGAAGGGGCTAAGTATTAGTCAAATAAACCCATTGCCAAATCGGTTCCATTAGTACAAGTGGCCATGGTAGTGTGCAACCGTAAACTATTCCTGGTCACAAGTTGTCCAAATGGTGATTGAGTTAGATGGCAAACCTGCTCACTGAAAGCCGTCAACATTCCCATCTTCCTTCCTGTTCCGACCTCACTTGCAGGAGAGCCTCATTAAAAAATTTCTTTATTTATTTTCTTTACTGAGTTTTGTTTGTTTGATATATTTGGCCTTATTTTATGTGTTGCGGGTTCTTATATTTACCCCTCTTGTATTGCTTTGTTTTTGTAGTGATCTATTTTTTCATTTGTTTTGTTTTGTAATGTATGTCGATTTAAACTCAAGACATGAATCAAATTGGAATTGAAGATGTCATCTCACACTTCAATAAATAACGTATTAGTTTGTGTCACTAACACTCAAACCAAATGTGTAATATGAGTACGAGCAAAACAATATATCTGAATTATCCAACACTTTTTTAAGAGATTAGGTATAGGATTGTATTCACCAGCCATAAAATCAGCACAGCCAATGTGAGATTCATATGAGTATGATCGATTTACAACAGGAAATATCTTGAAATCAAATAACAAACCATCATTGTTCTAACTTCGTTAAATTTCTATGTTCAATACATACCAGAATCTTGAAGTGATCTGCAGTATTCTGATATCTTTGAGGAGTTTCTAACCTGTTCCCATATTTTGGCTGAACTTTTTAGCCATTCACGCTCAGACACGGGTCTCATGAAGGATGGTCGCTTCACGGATAAAATCTTACAAACAGACAGGTAAACATATCACAATGAGTCCTAAATTCTATAGCTTAATAAAACTAATTGCCCTGCAAGAAAGGATGCAATATATAGCGACAAGAAAAACTTAATAAATCGTGAAGTATTTGTGGGATATTCATTCGCATGTGTGTTGTGTGCATGGAGACAGAAAGATACCTGATCTCCTATTTTCCGTAGAGCAGAAATGTAACTCTGAGCTCTGGGATTTTCCTCTTTTCCTTTAAAAGGGATCGAAAACAAATTTAGCACGTTAGAATCCATGTCCCCATTGTGAACCATAGAAGATGAAACTTGCTCATTAGAATGGTTTCCAGTAGTTTTTCTAACAAAAGAGGATGTTTTGAAATACTGCATGAGCGCCTTCCTCAGCAGCAAAATATTTTTAGGAGTCAACTCTTGATCTCTTAGTCTGTATAAGTGAACATAAAGTAAAGGTGAGTGCTTCATTATACATCAACCTTATTTCAATTAGGTAATGAAGTGGATACATACAATGCTAAACAGTGTAAAATTATAAATGGATAATATATGAAAGTACTTATCATGAAACACCGAGGTTGGACATTATAGTGCACAAAGTTCTTTCTAAGGATTCTGACTCCGAAGAAAGCATATACAATACACAATTCCAGTATTCTCTTTAACATCACGTGGCTTTGTTTTTGGGTCTCTTTTGCAATTAATTTTCTTTTTCCAATAATCCGAACTACCATCCACAAATTCTTCTGTAAATATATTCGGGCAAAAAGAAATTTCTTACTTCGTGTGTACAAAAACAGGAGTAGCCATGTATTCCCTTTCAGAAACTTTGCTATCTTTCTCAAGCTCTGAGCTAGAGCTTTGTGAAAGGGATGAAGACAGTAAGGATGGGTCTGAAATTTCATTCTTCAGTAAGTCAGCCTACATTACAACAAGCACAACATGATTATTTCTTTTCAATGCATCAATAGGTTTAACAACATGATGTTTATTAATGAGTTAACTGTCTGCACAAGATGTGCAAGACAAGGGTGCCCAGAAACAGCTTTCCAGATAAATTGTAGAGAATAATAAGATGTTACAAGCAGTTGCCATTTAACAACATCATGCATGTGCCAAAACAAGAAGATAAAATGATCCGGAAACAGATACTGAATCACTTGATGTTTTTTGCACTTAAAAATTAGTTGACAGAATAACAAGATCAAATTGCCGAGTTGACAGAAAAATATGATGTTTAAGACTGACAAATGGCAATGACTTCCAAGACACAACACATCCAATAAAGTTTGCAACTATTCACCGAAATGATCATTGTGAATAATGAATGGATCTTAAACCACTTGATTTCATATAGGCAAGAAAGTAAGAGAAGGCCTTGATCTATTAGCCCAATTCCTTAAGCAAAAATTGAGCTCAGAAGAAGATACCCATCAAATGCATTAAATAATAAAAGATGAAACCAATAGGCACAACAGTTTTTGAGATGACTGCATACTTCAGCATAACATGAAACCATCACACAGGCATTAACCACAACATTGAAGCATCTGCAAGAATCACAAACAAACTTAGAGCAATGCACATACCGTTGACATCAAATGCCACAACTCGTCATCATGGACTCCCTCCGACACCACCAGCAGAATATGACATGTGGATGCTAGAAAAACAGCAAGCTAGAAAGATTCTTTTTAGCATCCCAAATTGATCGAACACATCGGTCGGGAATAAGTTAAAAATAGGACAATTGTGATCATGATAGGAAGTTTATACCCAGAATTATATTTTTATTGAAAAGTATTCTCTGTTTGGGAGTCACTGTTTACCTGAATAGCCATAACCTCATGAGCCAATTGAGCTGACAAAGATTCTCCTTCTCCACTCATCACCGAAATTGTTGAAGACCCATCAGGTTCCATCATCTCAACTAAAACAGAAGCACTGAATACAGGCTACAAATACAAGGAATCAAATGAATATACAAATAAGAAAATGAAGAAAACATTTTGAGCAATGAAGTTATCATGGTTAAAACCTGTGTATCAAGAAGAATAACACGTTCAGCAGATATCCTTGGTTCAATGCCATTAGAACAATGCCTCGCCATAGCTCTGTCCTCTATAGATTGTATGACAAAAGGTGGTAGCATATCTACTCCATGCTCAAATATCAATCAAATCAAAGTTAACAAATATTCAAATAAATGTAAACATTAAAATAGAATAAAGACTCATTCTAGTCCTTAAGAAAAAAAATGCATAACCTAGTTTACTCCTTAGAAAAAGTCCACAAATTATTATAAGAATTTCAAAATCATGATGCATTAGCCTATTGAAGGACACATTAATAGTGACTCTATCGCTATAATTTAACAGAATTTCAAAAAAAAAAATCTATATTCTTCTGCAATACACTATTTAATACTAAATGTTGAAAATAGTAGCTATAGAGACACTATAGCACAATTACTACTTCATATAATTTGAACAAACTGCTATTTTCTTCCACCATAGAACACTATTTTAAAGTTGTTAATTCTAACCAAGGTTTTAAACGGTCGCAGTCACCTTTTGCGATTTTGGTCCGTACAGATGCGACAACGCTGATTGTGGTCGTCGGAGTGTGAATCAACCACAATTTATTTGTTGAGAGATAGTTTTGTAATGTGACTTTTTCCTCTTCTACTAAAACGAATATATGCTCTAAAATCATTTGTGAGTAAAGAAACTAAACTAACCCGCAGAACTTGAATCAAAAGCATAAAGTTCATTCATTATAGTGGACTTGCCAGCTCCAGGTCCACCAATCACTCCAATCACAGTGAAGTCCGTATTCTCAGTCAAAAACTACACCATTACGAAAATCGAAAATCCAATTGCGGTTAATTTTATTTTTCAATCTCGTTTTCAGTTGATAAACTTCGAATTGAATACTTTTTAATTGAAAGAATTATGAAGCAGAGAGTTCATACAGGAAGAAAACGATCGGGTTGGAAATTCCAAGAATCGGAGAGAAGGTTGAGGGATATGGCGAAAGGGATACTGGAGCGGTGCTGCGTGGTATCTTCTTCTCCAGATTCGCCGCGGATAATTTTTCCGGCAATGGGAGCTCCGGCGACGAGTCCGGAGTTTGCAAGAAAGACCGTTGGAGAAGGAGAGGGGTCAGGTCCCGCCATTTTTTCGTTTTTAGTTCCTAATTTGAAATTTGTGATTGCAATTTGCAAGAAAGAATGTGAAGAAACGGTTTAACCGCAAAAATTTAAGAAATGTAAGTAAAATAAACCACACGATTTTATTTTAGCAAGAAATCGAACAAAAGAAATGAGAATTTTTTTTTTAAATATCCAAAAATTTCAAAAAAATTTCAAAAATATCCAATTTTTCAAAATAATTACACAAATGGCCAAAATTGGCCATTTTTTACCCTTAGGCGCCACCCTAGTTGGCGCCTACCCTTAATGGGGAGGGCAAGTCGCCACTAGGGGTGGCGCCTATGCCCAAATCCATTTTTTTTTTTTTTTTTTTTTTTTTTAATGTTTTTTTTAATGTTTTTTTTTTTTTTAATTTTTTTTTATTTATAAATTTATGTTTTTTATTAAGTATATTAATTTATGTTCACACATATATTTTGTCTAAATTTTTTTATTTATATATATATATATATATTAATTTATATATATATATTAATTTTATATATATATATATATTAATATAATTTATAAGTAATTAATATTATTTGTAAATTTTTGGAAAAAAAATTAATTTATATATGTATAAAGATATGATAGACAATATTTTTAAAGATAAAGATAAAGATATAAAGATAATAAACAGAAAATATTTTTATTTAAATAATAAACAAGGCAAATATTACAAAGATATGATTAATCACATATGATGCGGTCCCTTGTACGATCCGCACGGGGGAGGTCTAGTTACTCGCCTAGACGGTTCACGTGGTGGTGGTGCTTCCCTATTACCACCCCTTGCCCTAACGCGCCCCCTTGCCGCTTGCCGTTGTGGTTCGGTCGAAGTCCCTTCAGTGCTGTAGGAAAGACGGGTCCCCTCTGCGCCCTCGAAGCTTTGTCTCGGTGGGACAAACTGACTACTGCTGGGTGCGCCCTCGAATTGTGGTCTTTGGTAGTTTAGGGTTGAATCGGGTTGGCCAAAGTGCAATGTTTGTTGTGGTGTGTAGTAGTCCTGTTGGTAGTCCTCTTGTATACCCGTGTCGGGGCTAGGTGGAGGACTGGAAGAGCTTGGGAAATTGCCGTGTTGGAATTGTTGGGATTGGTGGAAGTAGGGGGATTGATATTGTGGTAGGTGTTGGGACTGTTGATGGTGGTGGGAATGTTGAGTTTGTTGTTGGTAGTCTTCATGGTATTGGGATTGAGTTTGTGGTATGTATTGTTGATTTGGTTGGGGGGTGGACATGTGTTGTGGTTGTTGTTGTTGGTAATATGGTGGTGGTGGTTGTTGTTGGTAATAAGGTGGTGGTGGTTGTTGTTGGTAAAATGGTTGTGGTGGTTGTTGTTGGTAATAAGGTGGTGGTTGTTGTTGTTGGGAATACTGTGGTGGTTGTTGTTGTTGGAAATATGGCTGTTGCATCCGGGGATCGTCCAAATAGAACGGGTCAGACACAATCATTTCTGGATTGGTATTTGCTCTATACCATTCCACATATTCCCTTGTCGGCTTCATTTCGTTGGGCGCCACCGGAAATTGTAGAACATAGTGGGCACGGTCTTTCCACATTTTTCGAAACTCCTTAGCAAATTCCTTCCAATTTTGGGCATACCACTGGTGGCTGACTTTTTTTAGATGCCAAGGTTCCATGGACATTGGGGGGCCTGGGATGTCTTGATGCATTCCGAATTGAAGCTTGACACGGTCACTTTGGTGCATCTCCACAGTGGTGAACCGCATTATGGCCGTTTTTGCTGTCCAAACAGCTGCATCTTCGGGGTTTGGTTGATGTTCCAATCCCAAATATGGCCTCCAAATAAACTGCAAAGAAAAAAGTAAATATGTTATTTATCGATAATGCATGACATTAATAAATCAGTTAGAAGTTGAGTGATTTAGTGGTAATACATCCTGTGCTCGGAGACGATCCAACAGTTGACGATAAAATATAATTTTATTTTTGGGGGTAAGACTGTAATCCAGTCCGGTTGTAATGAACCTAAACAAAAAAAGATAAATAATATTAGTTACAAATATTTATAGAATAAATATACAAAATGAAATAAGATCATAAATTTACCTAGTTGCGTAGGGGAAGGAGTAGTCATTAGGATTTTCTGGGGCTAGCCTCGGCAATCTCCACCACCCCCATGTTTGAAGCAAAAAAGAACATCCAGAAAATGTACAGTGCTCATTTTGTGCATTTTTACACAAAGAGCTATATAGGAATGCTAATACTGCAGAACCCCAACTATATGTGCTTATTCTATCAATGTCCCCGAGCAAACTCAAGTACATAAAATTTATGCTATTTCCCGTCCCTTCGGGAAATAGCAAGTTCCCAAACAATAGCATAATGTAAACCCGGGTTTTTATGACTTTTTCTTGTTCGGAGGATTCCTCAGTCAAAGTTATGGAGTCGTGGTACAATTGTAGGCTAGATAATTTAATACCCTGACCCCTTGCTTTGGCAGACCCCTCACCCTCGACCAGATCTACCCCCAACATTTCAACACATATTTGGTTAGGCTGTTGAACATTTCCGGTGACAGGCTTACCATCTATTCTAAGACCTAAAAGCATGTACACGTCCTCTAATGTGACGGTACATTCACCAGTTGGTAGGTGAAAGGTGTGTGTCTCAGGTCTCCAACGTTCACACAGAGCCAAAATGAATTTGGCATCAATGGTGGCATTTACGACATGCATTACATGACCGAAACCCGCACGCTCTATGTAAGGTACGCACCATGGGTCTGGATAAGGCATTGGGTGTGAACGTTGACGAAATTTCTTGGGATCCTTTAAAAACAAACAATATAAAAAATTATTATATTGGACTTTTAAAAAACTAACTACAAACATACGAAAGAGGCAATGTTCAAGAAAAACTTACGAATGAGGCAATGTTTGCCCTAGTTCCTCTGTGTTCTTGGCCCATGGTAAGAAGCGACATGACTGCAATGTAGGAAGAAGCTTGGTGGATGAGAAGTTTCGCCTGAGTTCTCTGAATAAAAGTGTTAGTGGTAGATGAAAACTTGCAAGAATGACCCTCTATTTATACTCTTTTTCAAGTAAACTGAATATGCAAAAATGTGACAAGTGTAAGGCATGCGTGGTAGTGTTGGCATGCATTGGTGGAATCTGATGATGCAGAAACGTGACAAGTGTGAGGCATGCGTGGGAATCTTGCAGAATAGGTGCAGACTACGTGGCAGTGTTGGCATGCATAGGTGCAGACTAGGTGGGAGTTGTCTTGTCTTGGGGAAGACTTGGTGGAATCTGATGATGCAGAAACGTGACAAGTGTGAGGCATGCGTGGGAATCTTGCAGAATAGGTGCAGACTACGTGGCAGTGTTGGCATGCATAGTGTCAGATGAGAAGTTAAGTGTCACAGAGATAGTAGAATCCAATTTTAGCTTTGATATCCCCCAATAATTTATTTAACGGTTGAAATTTGACTTTCAAATATTTATTATTGTGGTGTACGCGTGCACTTTCAAATATTTTTCAAAAAGAAAAACAAATAATTATATTGTAATTAAATTATTTTATGTTTTATTACAACTTTAAATTGAATACTTCATTTAGTTACGCCATACTAATTGGCGTATATGTGTTATAAAAGTAGAAAAAGTCCAAAACACCTGCATGGGATAGGTTGGAATGCATTAGTACAGACTAGGTGGGAGTGTTGCATTCAAGGGTGTGACACGTGTAAGGCATGCGTGGGAATCTCTGAGACTTGGTGGTGAAGACTTGATGGGGAACAGGCATGCATGGGAATCTCTGAGACTATGTTCAGGCTAGGTGGATAGGTTGGAATGCATTAGTACAGACTAGGTGGGAGTGTTGCATTCAAGGGTGTGACACGTGTAAGGCATGCGTGGGAATCTCTGAGACTTGGTGGTGAAGACTTGATGGGGAACAGGCATGCATGGGAATCTCTGAGACTATGTTCAGGCTAGGTGGATAGGTTGGAATGCATTAGTACAGACTAGGTGGGAGTGTTGCATTCAAGGGTGTGACACGTGTAAGGCATGCGTGGGAATCTCTGAGACTTGGTGGTGAAGACTTGATGGGGAACAGGCATGCATGGGAATCTCTGAGACTATGTTCAGGCTAGGTGGATAGGTTGGAATGCATTAGTACAGACTAGGTGGGAGTGTTGCATTCAAGGGTGTGACACGTGTAAGGCATGCGTGGGAATCTCTGAGACTTGGTGGTGAAGACTTGATGGGGAACAGGCATGCATGGGAATCTCTGAGACTATGTTCAGGCTAGGTGGATAGGTTGGAATGCATTAGTACAGACTAGGTGGGAGTGTTGCATTCAAGGGTGTGACACGTGTAAGGCATGCGTGGGAATCTCTGAGACTTGGTGGTGAAGACTTGATGGGGAACAGGCATGCATGGGAATCTCTGAGGTATTCACAATATCTTCACAGCAATCTTCACACACATATCTTCACAGCAATCTTCAGTAAGATTCTTGCAGTATAAATATTCACACACATTTTCGCAAAGGTATTCACAATATCTTCACAGCAATCTTCACAAAACCTTGAAAATATCTTCACAAAACCTTCACAAAACCCTCACAAAACCTTCACAAAACCTTCACAAAACCTTCACAAAACCTTCACAATGTCTTCACAAAACATGTCATCTTCTTCACAATACAAAGTCAAAGCTCACGTCAACGGTGAGACTTATGAATGTGATAAGTCTGGCTTCCTATTTAGAAACACCGAATGCACTCGGTTTTGTCTAAATAGAGGAGCTGACTTCTCTTATCTGAAAAGGAAGATTGAGTCCAAACTAAGACAACCAGTGTCCCAAATTTTTTATCAACAACCTTTTTTTTCAGAAAACAACTCTGTCAAGTTTTATAAGTCATTGATTCAAAATGACATGGAGACACAATACATGCTTCGTAACCATGAGTACTCTGGTTACGACTACATAGTGTTGTACATTGTGTTGGAACAACCTCAACCAACTCAGAATATTCAATCACAGGTTATTGATCCTGTGATTGATGACGAACAAGATGCTGAGCACCACGTTGAAGACGATGTGGTTGATGATGCTGAAGACGTGGTTGATGACTTGGTGAACCGTCATTCTGAAGACGAAGACCAACCTCAAATACCTATAGCGCAACGCTACTCACCTCCTGCGCACTTCACAACACTTAACTTGGGCGAGGATGAGCCCTCATCAGATATGTTCTACAACCCATATATGAGGTCTGATGAGGACTTAAAGAAGGGTGACCAATTTCGGACCAAGGAAGAGTGTCTGTTAGCAATAAAGAACTGGCACTTGAAAAATTGTGTTGACTACGATGTTATCAAATCAAATCCGGAAAGATACGTTATTGAATGCAAAAATCCGGAGTGTGGATATAGGTTGATGGCATCGTACAAGAAGAAGCATAACGCGTGGGTGATAGGGTCAATATCTCAAGCTCACATTTGCGTCAACACCAACATGGCACAGGATCATCGCAAACTTAGCCATGACATGATCTGCCATTCCATATTACCTCTAGTTGAGGCTGACCCGTCACTGAAGGTCAAAACAATTATCTCCCATTGTGTGGCTGTTTTCAAATATACACCGTCATACAGAAAGGCTTGGTTAGCAAAAACCAAGGCAATTGAACTGGTGTACGGTAACTGGGAGGAATCATACAAACAACTACCACGCTACCTGGCTGCACTACGATTGTATTCACCTGGGACGGTTACTATAATGGAGACTTTGCCTGCACAATCCCCTGACGGAACTCGTCTAGAAGGTAATGGAATTTTCCATAGACTTTTCTGGGCATTCCGTCCATGCATCATCGGGTTCACATTCTGCAAACCACTTGTTCAAGTCGATGGAACTTGGCTGTATGGGAAATACAAAGGATCGTTACTGATGGCGGTCGCACAAGATGGCAATTCAAATATTTTCCCAATAGCCTTTGCATTGGTGGAAGGAGAAACGGCAGCTGGTTGGAGTTTCTTCCTTAAGAATCTTCGAACGCACGTGACTCCACAAGCTGGCATCTGCGTTATTTCTGACAGGCACGCCTCAATAGACAGTGCATACAATAATCCAGCAAATGGCTGGCATGACCCCCCGTCTACCCATGTCTACTGCATCAGGCATATTGCACAAAATTTTATGCGGGAGTTCAAGGATAACTTTTTGAAGCAACATTTGATAAACGCGGGGTACGCATTAAACCAGCCTGGATTCCAATACTATCGCCGGGAAATAGTGTTGGCAAATTCTGATGCAGGGAGGTGGATTGATAATATCGACAGAGCGAAGTGGACTAGATCGTACGACGATGGGGTGAGGTGGGGCCACATGACAACAAATCTTGTGGAATCAATGAACGGCGTGTTTAAGGGCATACGTAACCTCCCGGTAACCGCATTGGTGAGTGCGACCTATTTTCGGATGGCAACGTTGTTCGTAACAAGGGGCAGGCGCTGGAATGAAGTGTTTCAGACGAGTCAGGTTTATAGTGAAGCCTGCATGAAGTTTATGAGGCAGGAATCCGCCAAAGCCAGCAGCCATCGGGTTACGGAGTTCGACCGCCATGGCCACACTTTCAGTGTCAAGGAAACAATTGACCACAACCAAGGGCTGCCCAGACAAGAGTATAGGGTCCTAATACCAGACCGTTGGTGCGACTGTGGTCAATTTCAGGCGTATCGTATGCCTTGTTCCCATGTCATTGCAGCGTGTTCACACAGCCACTTCGATGCATTATCGCTAGTGTCTCCAATCTACAAAGTTGCAACATTGCTCAATGTATACGACAATCCCTTTCCGGTGGTAGCATTGGAGGCGTATTGGCCAGAGTATGACGGGGAAATTGTTTGGCACAACGAATCAATGCGGCGGAATAAAAGTGGTCGCCCAAATAGCAGGCGCATTAGAACTGAAATGGACGTCGCAGAGAAAATGCAGAGGAAGTGTAGCATATGTAGACAACTAGGGCATAATAAGAACAAATGTCCATATCGTGGATCTAGTTCCACAACTTAGTTTTCACTTTCATAAATCTGTGTACCAAAATCATTTTAAATTAAAGTTTAATTTTTATTCCAAATAGAAGATGACACTTGAACAACAAACACAAACATCTAACATTACAACACCAATTACTAAAACAAAAACAAATACTGGAACAAAAACAAGTACTAAAACAAGAACAAGTACTAGAACAATAACAAATACAACAACAACATGACAAACAACCATTAAAATCTAAGAAATTACAACAGTTAACACTATGTCGTCTGATCCATGCATCATTTGGATGCAATCAATGTCGCTTTCAACTTCAACCCACCAGCGTATCGTTTCTCCAGTTTCAAATGAGAACCTTGTTCTAAGCCTCTGAATCCTTCTGATGACTTCACCAGGTTGGTAATCTCCCTCTAACCAAGACATCAAGGACCTTTTTAGTTGGTCCAACGAACGGATGTTCCAAAATTTCATCTCCATTGGGGGTTTCAAAGGCGAGAAAATAACATGCCCATCCCTTTTTAAGATTACTGGTTCAGGATCCGGGCGCCTTGATGATGTTCGCTGCCATGACGACGGTCTTGGGGATGCCATGAACTCAACTTGATACAGAAGGTGGTAGGAAACAGTGTTGAAGAAAATGCAAGGAAATAACACTTTATTTATAGGAAAAGATCTGGGTTGTACACCAGTCTACCTAACCCTAATTCTCCCAAAAATTTATAAATAATATTATTTAGTTATAAATTAAATTAATATATATATAAATTAATATATATATATATATATATATATATATATCTTGTAAATAAATATTTATATATATTAATTAATATATATATATATATATAAATTAATATATATATATATATATCTTGTAATAATTTTATTTATATATAAGTGTTAATATAAATTAATATAATTTATAAAAAAAATATATTTATCAAATATCTAATATTTAAAAAAAAAAAATTAAAAAAAAAAATTAATAAAACATTTAAAAAAAAAAAAAAAAAAAAAAAAAAAAAAAGGGATTGGGCATAGGCGCCACCCCTAGTGGCGACTTGCCCTACCCATTAAGGGTAGGCGCCAACTAGGGTGGCGCCTATGTACACAATTAGGGCAAATTTTGCCCATTTGTGTAATTTTTTTGAAAAATGGGTTAATTTTGAAATTTTTTTAAAAATTCTGGATATTTAAAAAAAAAATTCAAGAAATGAGAGAATTATAAAAAAAATTGTTTATAGTCTTTTTTGTGAGTCAATTTGTTTTTGGATATTAAATACTCCCTCCGGTCTCATATGTAAGAAAAAAAAAAAAAACTCACCCTTTAAGAAAGTGGCTATATATTCATTTAAGTAATGAAAAATATACATTTTTTTCCATATTTACCCTTATTTATTAATTTAGAAATAAATTAATATTTTTATTATAACCATTTAATGGTTAGTCAATTTTTATTAATACCATTTAATGGTTAGTCATTTAGTGGTTATATATTCCACTTACTCTTATTAAAATTTCCTGTAGAAATTTGTCCCGCCTAAAAACAACACTTCTTAGTCCATTTACTGTATTCTCCACCCGCCTAAATTTCCATGGTCTCGTCCTGTAGAAATTTAACATTTTCATAGTGAGTTCTATAAATACTAAAGCTTTTGGTTCTCATTTTCACAGCCAAAATTTTACATTTCCTGTATCATTATCTTTTGGTTCTCATAAAAATGCCTCTTAATATTGATCTAAACACTCCATATATTGATCATGAAATGATGGAATGCAACATAGCACCATCCATTAATCTAAATGATCCTTCTTCAAGTAATTTTAACTTGTCTTTTAAGGACCTACATGGTAGTTCATCAAATGAAGAATACATGGAAGAAGCTAATATGTTCAATTGTGAAAATGATTTTGAACATGGTTTTTTTAATATTAATGAGGACATTGATGTTGATGCTTTATATTCAAATGAAGTTCATGTCATGGAAGAAGGTAATATGCTCTAATACTTTTATGTTAGATAATTTTTGAACAACTTAATTAATTTTTTTCACTTTTAATACTGTTTTATAAAATTGCAGAGAGTGAATTTATTCCAAATGAAGAAGATGGAGAGGAGACTGAATTTAATCAATATGAAAGTGATGGAGAAACTGAAAGTATTGCAGCTAGCACTACGCCAAATAAGGGAAAAGAGGGCGCTTATTTTGGCCTATAACAACGCTTTTAAGCGCCCTCTAATCTGGCGCTGGCATAGGTAAAGACAGCGCTTTGTTCTCCTGGAGAAAGCGCTGTCTAAAGTGGCCACATTATAGTGCGCTTTAAGAAAAAAGCGCCCTCTGGAGTGGTCCATAAAGGGACACCTTAGAGGGCGCTTTCTGGAAAAAGCGCCCTCTAAAGTTGTCAGTGTAAAGTGTTTAGAGGGCGCTTTCTGGAAAAAACGCCCTCTAAAGTTGTCAATGTAAAGTGTTTAGAGGGCGCTTTCAGGAAGAAGCGCCCTCTAAAGTTGTCATTATAAAGTGTTTAGAGGGCGCTTTCAGGAAAAAACGCCCTCTAAAGTTGTCAATGTAAAGTGTTTAGAGGGCGCTTTCAGGAAAAAGCGCCCTCTAAAGTTGTCAATGTAAAGTGTTTAGAGGGCGCTTTCTGGACAAAGCGCCCTCTAAAGTGTTAGTTATTTTAAAAAAATTTGTTTGAAAAACAGTGGATATATATTTAATTGGTAACCTGTTCGCATGCTGCAAAAGTGTAAAATTCATATTGATTTCATCCTTTAATCCAATGTTATACACCATTAATCCATTGACATATACAACATGAATCCATTTATATACAACATTAATCCTCCATATATACAACATTAATATATGATTCTTTGATCAACAATATACAACAACATATTCTCAAAGTACTACAATTAAGAGAATAAAACATAGCAACCAACACCCAGTGACCACTGTATCCAAAAGCTGTCTAGTAGTTCTAACCAATACTAAACAAAAACGCCCATCCACCCATGGTGGCAAACATGTTCTGTATATCCAAAAGCTGTCTAGTAGTTCTATCGCACATCCATACAAAATAAGGCTCAACCAAAACAACAAATGGCAGCATAAGTAGTCCCCTGCAAAAAGAACACGTCCAAATGCAAATAACACAGAACTGTCAAAAGGCGATTGAGCAACAAATAGTAAACAATGGCATAAAGTTAAATGACATAGCTAATATTACCTGAATTCCTGCATGGCTGTTAAGGTAAAAATCAAATTCCCTAGGGTGACAAACGTTGGTGTCTACCACGGTTCCTTTGACAATTTAGAACAACAAAATCAGCAAAACGTGATAAATTCAAATGATAATATATACCAGCTGCGTTGAGAAATATATTGAAAAAACCTGGCATAATATTTCCACTTCTATCGGTCTCTTTGGGGTTGACAGGAAAGAGACGGGTGTGATGTCTCTTTTGGACCACTACAAAAGTAACTTTAGGTAGATACCCATCCTCTATTGAGACACAAGCCTGATGAAAAAAATTAAAAATTAAACGCAGAGAATTTAGTGGTGTATTTTATGAACGACAAAGTAACAAGAAATCAACTTTGAGAAGTCCTAAATTCTGCCTACAATACAGGGCTGCAAAGTTGATGCAACAAAAAACATATAACAATATATGGTAAGTACCTGTATCTCCGACCATATTTTTTCTTTGCCAACCTTCAAGTCCGGACTTCTCCAATTATCACATGTAATCGGAATATGTTGTCGAACAAGGAAACCAATGTAACTTGCCAACATTGAACCCTTATCTTTTGAAGATAGAATTGATATATGTTTAGATGGACATGTTCCATTGTCGTAGAGGGATACTTTCAAATATCCAGCATCATCATCTACGCGAATGAGGCTTGACGACAATAGAGCATCTCCATCTAAACAAATATCCAGCATCATCATTTTACCTGTAAAAAAGAAAACAATTAAAATCAGATGACAAATGTAAAAACAATTAAAATCATAAAAGTCATTTTACCTGTAATAAAGAAAACAATTAAAATCATTTGACCTGTACCTTTTTCACTAAGTTCTCTTTCTTTTCTTGGTTGGAATATGTTCTACATGTCTCTTAACAACACGGACGGTTGGATTGATCCAAATACCCTCATTATGATCATTTCTAATATATGAATCATTTGATATAATATTCTCATCTTGATCATTTCTGGTAAACGATTCAATCTCAACATCAATATCACCTTGATCTCCAGTGTTTTCATCAATTACTTTGTTGGAAAAAAGAACTATAGACCATTTCGTACTTTTCGGATCATTGACATAGAACACTTGTCTAGCTTGAGAGGCTAGAATAAAAGACTCATCTTTGTATCCCACCCTATTAAGATCCACTTGCAAAAATCCTGACTTATCCATTCGAATGCCGTTATTATTTTCAACCCACTTGCAACCAAATATAGGAATCTGAAACTTCTCATAATCAAACACCCAAATGCGCTCGATAACACCAAAATACGACAGATTTGCAAATTTGGGGTTTAAGTCCTTCACACTTGATATGTGCATTGCTTCAGCTACCACGGTGACACCACTATTCTGCATAGTACTTTTATCATCTTGTTCTTTGGTATAAAATGTGTATCCATTAATCGCGTATGCGCTATAAGAAAAAACATGGAAACTTGGACCATATGCTAAGCATCTCAACCTTTCTGTTATTGAAGCGGGATCTGAATAATACTTTGAATAAATATGATCCTTAAACCAAGGTATAAAACATCGATTGTGCTCTCGTACTATCCAATTTTCATTTCTATTGGGATTTAAACCTCGGAGAACATCCTTGTGAATTTCAACATACGGCTCAACCTCATTCTCATTGTGCAGAACATACAAATGCACTTGATCCCGTTCGACCCTTGATACTGCCACGATTTTATTTCCAATTAGATTTTTTCCTTCTTTCTTTTCGACAAGCTGAGACTTGGGGAGTCCGATTGACTGAACATTAGACAAATATTCAGTACAAAACTCAATCGCTTCTTCAACAATGTATCTTTCAACCATACAACCTTCTGGTCGACTTCGGTTCTTCACGTACCCTTTTAATATTTTCATATAACGTTCAACAGGGTACATCCATCTCATATAAGCTGGTCCACACAATTGTGTCTCTTTCACAAGATGAACAACTAGATGTACCATTATGTCAAAAAATGATGGAGGAAAAAACATTTCAAGCTCACACAAAGTAATAACGATTTCTTTTTGCAACATTGGTAAGATCGCAGGATTGATCACCTTACTGCAAATTGACTTGAAGAAAGAACACAACTTAGTTATAGAGCTTCTTACTTTTTCTGGAAGAATAGAACGTATACCTATTGGGAGAAAATGTTCCATTATAACATGGCAATCATGGGTCTTTAAACTCTTTAACTTGAGGTCTTTCATAGACACAAGTCTTCTAATATCTGAAGAGTACCCTTCTAGAACTTTAACTTCACTTAGAAACTTACACAATGTTTTTTTCTCCTTTCTAGATAGAGTATAAGCAGCAGGCGGTAGATATGTTCGTTTTCCTTTCTTCAAGGGTCCTAATTCAGTTCTTATTCCCATCGCTATCAAGTCCTTTCTTGCCTTAAGGCCATCCTTAGACTTTCCTTGTATATTGAGTAACGTGCCAATAACACTTTCAAATACATTTTTTTCAATATGCATAACATCAAGAAAATGTCTCACATACAAGGACTTCCAATACGGCAATTCAAAAAAAACTGACCTCTTCTTCCACCCACTTTTGACAAGTGTGTGGGCAAAAGGCTTGCCAAACTGAGTATCCAAATCTTTCACCTTTTCAAAAATTTGATCACCCGTCAATATAGGTGGAGCTCTGCCTTGTTCTGTCTCTCCATTGAACGCCTTTCTCCATCCACGGTAGTGATGATTTGAATTTAAGAATCTCCGATGACCGAGAAAGACATTCTTCTGACCAAACTCCAAGCGCTTCCAATCTGTTTTATCTTCACAAACAGGACACGCACATTGACCTTTTATGCTATACCCTGATAGATTTCCGTATGCTGGAAAATCATTAATTGTGCCAAACAACATCGCCCTCAAGTTGAAACTTTCTTTCCTATATCCATCATAAACCTCCACACCGGTCTCCCACAAAATCTTTAAATCTTCGATTAAGGGCTTCAAGTACATGTCTATGTCATTCCCTGGTTGTTGAGGTCCAGAAATCAACATAGACAACATCATGTACTTACGCTTCATACATAGCCATGGAGGTAGGTTATAAATCATAATAATCACAGGCCATGTACTGTGTGAGATACTCTGGATACCGTGTGGGTTCATTCCATCAGTAGATAATGCCAAGCGAAGGTTTCTTGATTCTTCTCCAAATTCAGGATAATCATTATCAATTTTCAACCACTGTGGTGAATCTGCCGGATGTCGATACTTTCCATCTATAATTCTTTCATCTGTATGCCAGGTCAAGTGTCTTGAATCGGTTTCACTACGAAACATGCGTCTAAATCTCGGAATAACAGGAAAATACCACAAGACCTTTGCTGGAGACAACTTGTTCTTATATCGCGAGACACCGCATTTAGGACACTCATTTAACGATGCATACTCATTTCGAAACAAAACGCAATCGTTTGGACATGCATGTATCTTATCATAGCTCATGCCAATAGAGCACAACATCTTTTTGGTCTCATATGTTCGATTGGGAAGAACATTATCCTCAGGAAGCATATCTTTCAAAAGGGCTAATAACTCTGTGAAACTTTTATCCGACCACCCATTGCCCGCCTTTAAGTTGTACAACTTTAATACCGCAGACAATCTTGTGAATTTAGTGCAACCATCATACAAAGGTTTCTCTGCATCACTTACCAACCTCTCAAACATTTCGGGACAATCCTTAAGATCTCCTTCAAGTGCTTCTGCAATCTCTTCAACTCGATCACAATCGTATGTATCTGCGCCACTATAGTTTGAGGCATAGGTCGTACTATCCCCCGGTTCAACATTCTCGTTACTTTTCTCACCATGCAAATTCCAACATGTATAACTTCGATCAATTCCATGCCTCATTAGATGCGATGTCAACTGAACTGCGTCAACCCGTTTCCCATAACAACAACCCAAGCAAGGACATATCATTCTACTGGGGTCTTCGGCGTGCGCAACGGCAAACTTAACGAATTCTGATACCCCATTCTCGTACTCTCTCGACAATCGATTGGAAGACATCCATGTATTATCCATTACTAATTAGAATAAATAAAAAACAATTTCAGAAGAGTTCAAACACATTCGGACCTAGGTTTCTAATGATACTGGTGTTGACACAAAATCAGATGTTCATAGGTCGTATAACCCATTGCATCCGCAATCATGGTCACTAAAAACCAACCGTCAATTTCCTAGTGCATCCGCTATCATGGTCGAAACAAACGTAGAAGGAGGAAACGCGCAGTAATAAGGTAAAATAGAAATTGGGCAAAGCTAAAACAAAGCAATAACATAAAACAGTAATTGGGAAAAGCGTGTACCTTTGATTGGTAGAAGGAGGAAACACGCATGTAGATCTAACAGAGGTGGAAGGAAAACGCCTCAGAACCCTAACATGAAAAAGAACGCTAATAACAGATAGTGAAATAACAAAACGCGCAGTATGTTATAATTTTAATGTTTACTAAAGGGGACATTAGAGGGCGCTTGTGGAAAAAAAGCGCCCTCTAAAGGGGGCCTAAGAGGGCGCTTATGAAAGCGCTCTCTAAGGCTTTCCAGAAGCGCTTTATAAACTGGAAATGTACATGGACTTAGAGAGCGCTTTTTCAAAAGCGCCCTCTAAGGGTAACCTTAGAGGGCGCTTTCACAAAAGCGCCCTCTATTGTTGTCCCTCCATTTTTTTTTGGCTTCACTTTAGAGGGCGCTTTGTTACAAAAGCGCCCTCTAAAGGGGGCCTAAGAGGGCGCTTCTAAAAGCGCTCTCTAAGGCTTTCCAAAAGCGCTTTATAAACTGGAAATGCACATGGACTTATAGAGCGCTTTTTTAAAAGCGCCCTCTAAGGGTAACCTTAGAGGGCGCTTTCTAGAAAGCGCCCTGTATTGTTGTCCCTCTATCTCCTCCTTATTTTTTCGCTTCACCTTAGAGGGCGCTTTATTACAAAAGCGCCCTCTAAAGTGCGCTGTCTATTCCAGTTGTTCGCTCCTTATTTTTTCTCTTCACTTTAGAGTGCGCTTTTGTAATAAAGCGCCCTCTAAGGGGCGCTGTCTATTCCAGTTTTTGGCGTAGTGTAGTAAGATTTTTTATCATATCATTATATTTTTGTTTGTTCATATCATTACTGTGTCATCTTTTTTTCATATCATATCATTACTTTTTGTTTTCTATTCATTACTACATTGCCATATTTTGTTCATAAATATAAAACATGCATGAGTCATGCATTAGCAACAAACATGAGACATGCATAAATTAATATAAATGGAGTGTCATCATTTGTTTTCTATTCATTACAGAGCCATATTTTGTTTGCCAATAAGAACATGTAGTAACAAACATGAGACAGTAGCAGCGTAGCAACATATACTTGTTTCTTAATTATTTTCAATTTTTTCATGCAGTGTCCACAATGGTTCAACATGAACCTGAAACTTTTAGGAAAAAAAGATCATTTTTAAACAATGATCAACGGAAAATAATTGCTCAATTATTGATAAAGAATAGTTGTGGTGGAAAACTAAAATCCGGAACTGTTATATGGTTGGCATCCAAATACTCGGTATCCATCGATGTTATTTATCGAATTTGGAAGCAAGTATCTCAAACAGGTGATGCGTCTCATAAAAGAACAAAAAATTGTGGTCGGAAAAGAGTTGCGGTAGATATTGAAAAAGTGCGGGATATTTCGTTAGCTAAACGTAGCACTCTTCAGAGCCTCGCATTTGCCTTGGGCATTAGCAAAACAGCATTGTTTAAGTTTGTAAAGGATGGGACTTTGCGTCGGCATTCAAATGCTCTAAAGCCACAAATGAAAGATAGCAATATGAAAGATCGTCTTAGATTTTGCTTGTCCATGCTTGAAGAAACTAGTCTTCCTCATGATCCGGAGTTTAAGTCTATGCATAATATCGTCCACATAGATGAAAAATGGTTCTACATGACCAAAAAATCAGCTAACTACTACCTTCTTGAAAATGAGGATGAGCCATATCGCACATGCAAAAATAAATTTTTTATTGGAAAAGTCATGTTTTTAGTAGCAGTCGCTAGGCCTAGATTTGATGACGGTGATAAGGAGATATTTTCGGGAAAAATTGGCGTCTTTCCTCTTGTTCAAAAAGTTGCAGCAAAAAGGTCAAGTATCAATAGAGCTTCGGGTACACTTGAAACTAAACCGATTACTTCTATCACTAAAGAAGTTAGTCGAAATTTTCTAATCAATAAAGTGTTACCTGCAATTAAAGAAAAATGGCCGAGAGAACATGCAATGGAAACAATTTATATACAACAAGATAATGCTCCGTGTCATGTTTCTATTGACGATGAAGAATTTCGTAAAGCAGCTTCTGAAGGAGGATTTGACATCCGTTTATCTTGTCAACCACCGAATTCTTCTGATTTAAATGTTTTAGATCTGGGTTTTTTCAATGCCATTCAATCATTACAACAAAAGCAAGTTTCAAAATCAGTTGATGAACTCATTGAAGTTGTGCAAAACTCATATGATAATTTTTCTAGCAAACAATCTGACAAAATTTTTCTCACACTTCAATCTTGTATGATTGAAATCATGAAAATTAAAGGATCTAATAATTACCGAATTCCCCATATGAAGAAAGAAGTGTTGCTTAATCGAGGCATACTACCTACGCAACTAAAATGTGACCGAGAGTTAGTTGAAAATACTTTTCAATATTTAAACAATGATAATTAAGGTACGAACTTGTTGGTTTATATAATCGTATTTTCTATAAATTTTTAAATAAAATAGTGTACGCTAATTTTTGTCAAATTTGATTTATTCATTTTTCAGGAGGTTGGTTCTAGATCATGGAATTTACATGGAGAAGGAAATATGAAGAATGCTAGTTAGTTACATTAGACTTATTAGTTTATGTGTTGTACTACCTATTTCATATTATTGATACTGTACATTACAATAAGAAGAAAATATGAAGAATGCTAGTTAGTTTACATTAGACTTACTAGTTAGTTTCATGAAGAATGCATGTTAGTTCCTTACTGATGGCACTGGTACTGCACGTTAGAATTTTTTAACAAATGAAAAATAAAATAGACAATGACATTACTCCAAAAAACCAATAGAAGATGATTAGAAAAATAAACATTAAACATCACAATCATAAAGAAACATAGCAGTACAATTCTTTAACAGTGCAATAGAAACAACAAAGAAACATTAAACATCATAAAAATCCAAATAAGAACACACCTAGTTTAAATAATCTAAGTAAATTTTTATCATATCTTTAACCTCTTCTTTCTTGACACCAAAGTTCAATGCTGGTAATTTGTTCAGATCAAACTCATCCATATCTAAGTATTCAACAATGGTGTTTTCATTTGTTGGAGTTAGAGCATTTTCACTTTCATTCTTTGGAGTGATATTTTCTGCACTTTCATTTGTTGGAGTTTGAATTGTTTCAGGAACTTTATTGTCTTCGATACCTAAATCAAAAGATGGAAACTCATTAGCTAAATGATGTGGGTTTGCCATTTTTAGAGTATAAAAAAAATAGGAAGAACAAGACTCATGGAGTTTTGTACAAGATGATACTGCACCATTTATAATAGGATATGACTTTTCAAAAGCCAATGATAACAAATGCAACGTTTCAGAATAAATGCTCTTTTGGAAGTGTAAAAAGTGGAGTTATTATAGGAATAAACATGAATATTGAAAAACTAAATTTGAGGGTAAAATTGGAATGGTATATTTAATTGTAACCATTGTAATTAATTTTTGCTTATATTTGAGACTCCAATTTTATTTTATTTTTTGCTTACATATGAGACCGGAGGGAGTAACTAATTTTACACCATAAAACATATTAGAGAAGTATAGACCAATATTTTAAAAATTAGATCGGAAGTCGAATTGATGAAATTTTGATTAATGATTTAATTAATTTAATCGATTAAATTTATAATTGAACCGCTTAATAAAAAATTAATAACATCAAACTAAATTTCATAAATATATCATACACACAGACTAAATATTTCAAAAATCAATTAAAAATTTAATACAACAATATTAGCAATACACTTAATAACACAATATAGTTTTACACTTAATTTCAACCTTCATTTAATAATAATTTGAATAAATGAAAGAATTATAATAAATAAATTAAATAAATTCAAACCAAAATTAAAACAATAAAATTTAATACATAAATTAAAATTTAAATGATTACAAATACCTAAATTAAATAAGATAGAATGATCAAAATTAAGTAACATACATAATTGAAGAATAAGTAAATTTGAGTTGCACGACGACAAATAAATTCTAATTGAACATCTATATTGAATTGGATAATGTGATTACGTTTGAAAGAGACGGCTTGATGCTGATGAAGCATGTTTTAAATAAAAACTATAATTGAGTGATAGATTTTAAAAGTTTGTATGATTGTAGAGAAAACAAAGATTTTTATTTTATGAATGAAGAATGTTTTAAGTTTTGATGTTGACATATTAAATATTTTAAAAAAAAAAGTCAATTTGAAGTTTTTTAATTGAACTGAACAATTTTATAAAACGAGCTTCGATTCTTTGGGTTTGAATGGTTTTAGACGGTAAAATCCAACTTTTTTGGTTTTATTCCGATTTTGACATACTAACGACTTTGAAATGTTGGCAGGATCAGATTCAACTTTGATTCTCGGTCCAACCGGTTCGGTCAGGTTTTTAAGACATTAGTTAAGATAATTCAATTTATGATTGTGCAGAGATATTCGATCCGATTGTAAGAGTGTAGGTTAGAATCAACGACATCCCATTTTTTTATTTATTTTAAAAAGATGAGATTTAGGTCACTACTATTATATAGAAATAAAATAAAATAATTTAATTGATAATAGAGAAAAAATAATGAGAAAGATTTTGATAAGTGAAAAATGTGCTAGATTGTGATTAGGGGTGGCAAAACGGGCTCGGTTCGTTAGGCTTGTCCATTTTGCCTACACTTTTATACGAAGAGAGTGCCAAGAGTTTAGACATTCAACCTCTAATGAGCCCGCCATGTCCTGTCCCACTTTTTGTGTGGGCTTTTGCGGGTACGAGCATTAACGTAATTTTATGCATTTTTAGGTTTGAAAGATGTAGTGCCCGCATGCCCCGTTCGCACTTTAGTATGGAGCGGGTTAAGGTTTTAGACTCGCACCCTTAACTATGTGCATCCGCTCTGCCATATTTATTTTGAGGACTTTTATGGAGTGGGTCTAAACGGGGCGAGCGTACCCGTTTGCCACCCCTAATTGTGATATCGTTATCAAGTGCCACATCATCATGGACTATGTCAATACGCCATAATGACATTTATATTTCCAAACAATAATCATGACACACCAATTCATAAACCATCACCATATGAGTTGTAGGTGAAGGCGCAAGAAACATAAGAAATTAGGGGATTTGAATTCGGTTTCAAGTATGACAACTTTTTCTTTCCCAAAACAAACACAAGAATAACAACAACAATAAGAAGAACAATGATAAAAGACACAAGCATTTTATCCTGGTTCACCATTAACTAGGCTACATCTAATCCATCTACCTGAGTGATTTCTCCTTAGATAAGGACTTAATCCAATAATCAAAACTGATTACAAATGCAATGACAACCTGACATTGCTTCCTTAAGATCCTGAACTATCTGGTCGCTTAAGAAATCCTGACGGTCATTGACTCCATAAGATCCTGACCTTCCCGGTCGCTTAAGAATATTTAACCCTCAATAAGTACCTGTCACCGACTTCTCAAAAACCTGACCAACCTGGTTGCTCGAGGAATATAACCAACTACGTTACAACAGTATTGTGTTTATATAGTTTGCTTCTTGATAAGTTGATAACACATAAGATGAAGTTCAAATGAATACACTTACAAGATATACAATGAAAGTTCTAAGTGTTTCTCTCTTTGTTGTGTTGGGGTGTTTGTAGCTTCAACATTTGTGAAGACTCACACACATATCCTTCCACACACACGCCTACATCCACTTCTTTTCATTTCTAAATTTTGAAGGTGAGAAAAATATACACAAGAATGGAGGGGGGGGGGGTTGAGTTGTGTATGTGAAAGTTTACTTCTTTTAGGTTTACCTGTTTCAGAATCTGAGATGTCAAGCTCATATTCTGATCCAAGTAAGAGGCTAAATCAGATCAGAGTCTGACTTCAAAGTTTGTTTCATAACGGAATGCAAATAAGGAGACACACAATATGTATTGGTTCCTCCCAATGTAATAGTAGTCCAATCCCCTTGCAGCATAAGAGATTTTCACTATAATTAGTCAAATTACAATTTTCTCAATCAAACTAGAAAGAGACTTCTACTCAAACCCTCAAGGAAGATACTTCATTGCCTGGAAAATATATTCAGGACTTCCTTCTCAATCCCACAGAAAGAGACTTCATGCTCAATCAAACCCTGAAAGAGACTTCTTACTCTGCCTTTAACATGAGACTTCAATGCTCAATCTAACCAAAAAGAGACTTCTTGCTCTGCCCTCAAGCATGAGACTTCAATGCTCAATCATCAGAAAAAGACTTACTATAAGCACAAAGGTTAGAGTCTTCATATTCTCTTAACAAAAGAGTTTGGTATTAACCTTGTGTTTATATGTGTGCTTCTTAGTTAAACAGATACACAAAGGTTTTACACTCTTGAGCAGAATACAAATTGATTTCTCCTAAGTGTAGAAGAATGACGTCTTCATTCTTCTTCTCTCAAATTTCGTTCTTTCTTGTGCCTTTATGTTCTATAGATTTTCTTGATCATATTCACATATTATTTCTTCAAGTCATATGTGCATATGTCTTACTCTACTCTTACACACTTAGCCCTTCTGGTTACTTTTCCCTTTTTGTGTGTGCTTCATATACTTATGTTTTCTGTGTAACACATCTCTCTCTCAACCTATTTTGTAAACTGATATCACAAATTTATGAACATAGTCACATATTCTTCAACCCCCATTCATTCTGTTATATTCTTGTTGAATGTCTTCAATCTTCTTCTTATGTAGATGATGAGAATAGATCCGTTGAAGATTGAAACTACCCATGATACAAGTAGTCATTGAAGGTCTTTAGCTAGAGTACATAAAGTGAACTATAAACCCAACTAGCATAAAGATATTGAGAGGAGAAGAGTAGAGTTCATAACAATTGGAGAGATAAGATCCTGGCAACATTAGTTTATGCTTGATTAGACATAAAGTAGCATACCGTTGTCACGTGATCTTCTTTAGATAACTTCTGACTGAAGACTTCTTGTAGACATTTGTTGAAGCTTGATTTGAGTCATTGTTATCTTTATACTGAACTTTCTGAATTAGAGGTTTTTTTATAGAATTACTTAAAGTGTGATCATAAGTTAAAGTATATCTTCAGAACCTGGTTGAATTGAGACTTTAGAATCTTGAGTTCATAGGTTCTGAAACTTTCCTTTATCAGAGTCTTGATCAGAACTAATTTGGATGAATACTTTCAGAGTTGTTGAATTGATATAGACAAAATCTCTTTGAAGTAGAATCTTCAAAACTATTGATGAAGCTTATTTAGAAGTTGCAAAGTCATTCCTTATGATATAGTCTTCTTGCTTCAAATGACTCCAGTCTTCATAACCTTTTTTATCTTTTAATTTCAAGTAAGCTTAGTTTGATCATCTGAAAGACTTGAGTTGCCTCTTCAGAGTCTGAAAGCTTGGTTCTAATCCTTCATATTTAGAACAACTTTGCTTCTCTTTAATGATTCTTCTAAGTGACTAACTTAATTTATATCAAGGTTAATGTATTTTGATCCTGCACACTTGAATCACCATTAATAAACCATATTGTTCTTTAAATACTTTGTTGTCAACAAAACCTTTTAAGGGTATTAACAAATCTTGTTAAAAAAATCTCCCCTTTTTTATTATGAAAAAAAATGTATTTAAGAACAATGGTTGTGTAGCGGTGAATTCCTGACCATCAAGCTATGGATAAGCTTAACGTCAATAAAACCAGAGTCGCCACCGCGCTTTTATTGTTTCCAACGGAAAAGGGAAAAGTACGAACAAAACCTAAAGATAAGAAGTTTTCAAATCAAAACTAATAAAATTCCAGAGATTACATGTAAGGGGGTTGGTTACACAGAGGGAAGGTGTTAGCACCCAAAGTGTCCTAGATACTCCTATGGAGCCCTTTTTTGTGTGTATATGTTTTTGGGTATAAAAGATATTCAATAAAATAAAGAGTGTGGGGATGAGAAAAGAATTAATTGATTATATTTTTGTGTTTGACAAGACCTTCGGTCTTGTACCTACGTACCAACACTACGCCAAAAACTGGAATAGACAGCGCACCTTAGAGGGCGCTTTATTACAAAAGCGCACTCTAAAGTGAAGCGAAAAAATAAGGAGCGAACAACTGGAATAGACAGCGCACTTTAGAGGGCGCTTTTGTAATAAAGCGCCCTCTAAGGTGAAGCGAAAAAATAAGGAGGAGATAGAGGGACAACAATACAGGGCGCTTTTTAGAAAGCGCCCTCTAAGGTTACCCTTAGAGGGCGCTTTTAAAAAAGCGCTCTATAAGTCCATGTGCATTTCCAGTTTATAAAGCGCTTTTGGAAAGCCTTAGAGAGCGTTTTCATAAGCGCCCTCTTAGGCCCTCTTTAGAGGGCGCTTTTTTTCCACAAGCGCCCTCTAAGGTCCCCTTTAGTAAACATTAAAATTGTAACATACTGCGCGTTTTGTTATTTCACTCTCTGTTATTTTCGTTCTTTTTCACGTTAGGGTTCTCACTGCTACGATTTTCGCTACTTCTAAGGCGTTCTCCTTCCACCTCTGTTAGATCTACGACGTTTCCTCCTTCTATTAATTCGTTGTTAGCTGTTCGATTTTGACACCATAGGTATTTTTCTAATCTTCATATTACTTGGTTTCTCTTCTGACGTTCGCTATTGTTCATTTTTGGTTTCATTTTTCTTGGTTCATACATTTATTGAGTATTCTCAACAATAATTATTGTGTTGCAATGCTAGCAATGGAGACTAGGCATTATGGGTTAAATTTCACCAACTGTTCCATTTGTTTCTCGATGTAGAAAAAGGAGGCAGCAATATCTAAAACACCTTCTACCAATCAAAGGTACACTATGCAACTTATGAGTGTATTTATTCTAGCATACATAGCGTAGCTAGTAACTTAAGAAGTTTAGGTATGGATGTTATTTGATAGAGTAAATTAGAGTCGACTATTCTTCTGTTAGCTTTCAGTTAAACCATTATACAATTCTACATATATATTTTCTAGTCAATGTTTATCTTTTGTAAAAACTATATGATGATATATAACTATGCTACAAATTAGTGCATACCACTAATGCTTAATGCATGGTTCATACATTCTCATGCTATTGAAGTCAGAGATATCTGAAAATGTTGAGAAACTAACTCAATAAACCAAAATTGTTTTGGTTTTGGGTTGTTGTTGGAGACATGAATGCCCTGCACAAAGACTAACTCAATAAAGCGAAATTGTTTTGTCTCATCCCATTTTTGGTTTCTCTTCTGAAATTGTTTTTTGTTTATTCTAATTAGTAATGGATAATACATGGATGTCTTCCAATCGATTGTCGAGAGAGTACGAGAATGGGGTATCAGAATTCGTTAAGTTTGCCGTTGCGCACGCCGAAGACCCCAGTAGAATGATATGTCCTTGCTTGGGTTGTTGTTATGGGAAACGGGTTGACGCAGTTCAGTTGACATCGCATCTAATGAGGCATGGAATTGATCGAAGTTATACATGTTGGAATTTGCATGGTGAGAGAAGTAACGAGAATGTTGAACCGGGGGATAGTACGACCTATGCCTCAAACTATAGTGGCGCAGATACATACGATTGTGATCGAGTTGAAGAGATTGCAGAAGCACTTGAAGGAGATCTTAAGGATTGTCACGAAATGTTTGAGAGGTTGGTAAGTGATGCAGAGAAACCTTTGTATGATGGTTGCACTAAATTCACAAGGATGTTCTCCGAGGTTTAAATCCCAATAGAAATGAAAATTGGATAGTACGAGAGCACAATCGATGTTTTATACCTTGGTTTAAGGATCATATTTATTCAAAGTATTATTCAGATCCCGCTTCAATAACAGAAAGGTTGAGATGCTTAGCATATGGTCCAAGTTTCCATGTTTTTTCTTATAGCGCATACGCGATTAATGGATACACATTTTATACCAAAGAACAAGATGATAAAAGTACTATGCAGAATAGTGGTGTCACCGTGGTAGCTGAAGCGATGCACATATCAAGTGTGAAGGACTTAATCCCCAAATTTGCAAATCTGTCGTATTTTGGTGTTATCGAGCGCATTTGGGTGTTTGATTATGAGAAGTTTCAGATTCCTATATTTGGTTGCAAGTGGGTTGAAAATAATAACGACATTCGAATGGATAAGTCAGGATTTTTGCAAGTGGATCTTAATAGGGTGGGATACAAAGATGAGTCTTTTATTCTAGCCTCTCAAGCTAGACAAGTGTTCTATGTCAATGATCCGAAAAGTACGAAATGGTCTATAGTTCTTTTTTCCAACAAAGTAATTGATGAAAACACTGGAGATCAAGGTGATATTGATGTTGAGATTGAATCGTTTACCAGATATGATCAAGATGAGAATATTATATCAAATGATTCATATATTAGAAATGATCATAGTGAGGGTATTTGGATCAATCCAACCGTCCGTGTTGTTAAGAGACATGTAGAACATATTCCAACCAAGAAAAGAAAGAGAACTTAGTGAAAAAGGTACAGGTCAAATGATTTTAATTGTTTTCTTTATTACAGGTAAAATGACTTTTATTACAGCAAATCGAGTCAGTTGCATAAAAAAAAAAGGTATAAACACAATTATATGATATTTATGCATAGAAAATGTTAATTCTTGATCTTATACTTCACCTAACTAATTTTATGATATTTTAGGTTCATGCTATTGATATTGAACAAAAAGAGGTTGTTGCTAAGAAGACTGCGGCTAGCAAAAAAAACATACATCTCAGAGATGCTTTTGCTACTTAGTTTTATTTCTTTTTAAGTTATGAATTGGTTGTATATTTAGAATCTTTAGAAGTTAAACGATTATATATCAGTGGATTGTTGTATATGTATGGATTGTTGTATATAAGGCTTGTTGAATGCAATGTGTGAAAAAGGGCTTCAAATTATACAGTTTTAGGTGTACTGCTTCAATATACAGGTTGTCTAAAATTAATAAAAAAATATAGCGCTTTTTAAAAAAAAAATTAAATAACCACCCACTTTAGAGGGCGCTTTCCAAAATAAGCGCCCTCTAAACCCTTTAAATTTCCACTTTAGAGGACGCTTTCCAGTAAAAGCGCCCTCTAAACCCTTAAAAGTTTCCACTTTAGAGGGCGCTTTCTTTAAAAAGCGCCCTCTAAAGTGGCCCTTAAAGGGCTTAAAGAGCCACTTTAGAGAGCGCTTTCACCAGGAAAAAAAGCGATGTCTTTACCTATGCCAGCGCCAGATTAGAGGGCGCTTTAAAGCGCTGTTATAGGCCAAAAAAAGCGCCCTCTTTTCCCTTATTTGGCGTAGTGCAACATAAAATGAGGGATCAAAACCTCGTAGTTCGTGGTAAAAATTTCAAATGAGTTGATGAATTTATTTTAACAAAATTTTAATAAGAAAAGGTACAAAAGTCCAAAAATTTGAATGAGGTTGTTAGTTCTTTTTGTCTTTTGCAATTTAAGGTCAATATGGTTAAGTTTAATTACAAGTTTGATTTAAGAAAATGTATAAAAATTCAATGGCATAAGGCCAAAGTTTCTAATTGTTAAAACATGTCTAAGTTAGAAAACAAGCAAAGAAGATTTATGAAAAGAGGGAGAAATTTTGAAATTTAAGAAGTGGGAGGAGATGAAGAGGCTATCCTAAGCACAAATTTAAAAGTTAAGAGTTGAAAAGATTTGACAAATGGGAAGCAATCCAACAGACAAGAATGTCATATAGAAACCCATTTTCCTTTGGACTTTGACCAAGCAATAAGCAACAGGCAATAAGCAATATCCAGACATCATAAATATCAAGGCATCAAATAAAGATAGTCATATCCAAGCAAGCACTCCAATAGCTAGCAGTCTTCATTATCTTCTAGTGTATCATATGAAATATTCCTTGATCAACTCAGAACAAAACAACAAATATAAACCATAAAAAAAATTAAGCACAAAGACAAATCCTCAAGTCTTGCATCAAATGAAAGTCATTGTCAAAGATAACTCAATCTCAAATGTTGGCATTGACCAAGTCCTTTAGCATAGGGAATGTTGCCTAATTCTAAGTCCAAAAGTTCAGATCAAGTCAAACACTCCACCAAATGTTTTTTAGGGTTTTTATTGTAATTAGATGTTTTAAGGTCCTAAGACCATAAACAAAACCAAAAAGAAAGCAAACAATATATACAATCACAAGATATGTCTCAAATGAGCAAAGTCCCATATTTTTTGGATTAAAAATGGATTTATTATGAATTAAACAAAATAAGGCAATTAAATTAAAAATAAGAAAATATCAAAAATCAAGGGCCATCAGATCTCCCTCATTAATTGAGGTGGCAGATCAGATGGCCAAGCGCGCGCTTCCATCAAACACCTCAATAAACTGCATCATACGCGTGGTATTCAAGAGAAACAACCAGGATTAGAACGTGGATACATGATCAGATGGTCTGGCCAATGCCATCACAACACCGGAGCCCTAGCTCCGGTCATCTTCTCTGGTGGACCTCACCGGATTGGTCCACCATAAAAATGAAAAGTAAGGACATGGTTTTAAAGAAAAAATGCTCAGGAGCTCGAATCTGACCTCCATTTTATCCAATTCCAAGTATATTGGAAGATACATGGATTTGAAACCTGAGGTTCATGATCAAAGTATCTTTTTTTGACCTCAAAGCAACTCAATCTTGTTGCCTACATTGGTAGGACTTCCACAAAGGAAAAATAAAAGAGAATAATGAAGAAACGAGAGATGATCGAAAGCTCAAAGTTCCTAAAAAATCATCTTCGGGTAGCTTGAATATGGCTTGATCTTGATCTGAATTTGCTTGATTCTTCCTCCTCTTGCTTGCAGTTACCAATGGAGATGAAAAAGGCAATGAATCCTTGGAGTTTGAATCTCAAAACAGAAGGTGAAATTCAAACTCTATTTCAAAGAAACCTTCAAGGAATTCTATGGTGTGAGGTTCTGGGATCACTTGGCCAAGCTTGTGCAAGGTGTGTGTGAAATTTGATGCAATGTAGTTGTTTAAATATGCAAGGGAAATGCTTTCTACACCATTTGAAAATTTTGCCAAAATTAGCAAGTTTGGTGCATGGATGCATGGGCAATTATTTGGGCCTAATTCATGATGCTAACATATTCCAATTCATGCACAATTGACCCTGCAACAATAACATGTAAGCATGCAAAAGGAAATGGATAATTGGATTCAAATCTTGCCAAAACAAACCTATGAAAGGAACCATCAACAAGTCCCTCAATCTTAGTCCAAATGAGGTGATCTTGGAATTTTTGGAAAGGTGACGTCAAAGGGAACAACTTATTTATTGAACACTTTTCCATTTGGATCTTGGATCATGATTAGTTTTATGGTGGAAGTTTGAGAAATCAAACATAATTGAAATTTTTCTAAGTACCAAGCCAAATGATCACTTCTTCCACCTTGAATAACTTTTTCTATGAGCTTCAAATGGAAATGGTTCCTTCATCAAAGTTATAGGTCTTTCATCTGTCTTAAATTTGGTCACAAATTTGAACTTATTTGGATTTGTCATGAGGGAGTTATGCAATTTAGAAGTTGAGGAAAATTGCTTGTTCAATGGTGATGGCCCAAAATGACATATAATGTTTCCTCTTGGCACATGCCCTTGAAAGTTGAATTTGAAGTTTCTCAAAGAATAAAATCTATATAGGACATCTTGAAATTAATCATGAAACTTGGATGAACTTCATCTCATAAAAATTGAGCAAGTTATGGTCCTTGGAAGTTGACCTCCTAACTAGGGTATAGAGAAAATGACCTATAATCTTTCACCATAAAAAATGACTTTCCAAGAAAAACTAGCTCTTGATGTCAACATTAAAGTTGTTTGTAATATCATAAAGAGTAATGTTTCTCTTTAAATCATTTTCATATGACAAATATCATAGGAGATAGGGTCTAGGGACCCCCAGTTTTGACTAGTTGACTTTATCTGGTCAACCACCTTGAACCTACTTGCAAAAGTTCTCTTGATCTTTGGGATTCATGGAGGATAATATATGTATGAGATGATGTGAAATGAATTATACCTTGATGTATTGTGCCAAATGTTGAAGAAACTTGTTGAGGAAGTCACACAAGATACCCAGATGAATTAGGGGTTTCAAGGCAAACTAGCTTCAAACTCTTGATGATTTCTTGATCCAAATGATAAATGAAGAACACGGGGATCCATATATGATGTCTAGAACTATCGTGAACCATCTCTTGATTCATCTCCTTGCACTGAGGGTCTCAAACCCTAGTTGTGAGCTTGATAGGGCATAGATGGAAGCATACACTACCTACAAAAGAAACAAAGTTATACATTGAAATATTTTTGGTATTTTTGTTAGTAAACAAAGAAAAACAAAGTATGATACAATCAAATGTGCTTGGTAATCTCTTCCAATGCAAACCCAATGAATGAGGGGTAAGGAGGATGCCAATGTGTGATCCTAAAGCCAATGTGAATGATGAGATAACATGAGGGATCTTAGGGTCAAGATTGGGGTCTTACAGGTTGATGATTTAATTAACACAGTCTAACATCAGAGTCTGAAGTTTACAAGTGAAGCTAGAAGAAATATACCCGAGCGTATTGCACGCTCGAAGGTACAACGAATTTGATATCGAACTTTATTTATTCCTGAAGGAAAGGGAAAATATCGATAAAACCCGGGGGAAGAGAAAATGGGTAAGAAAGTTGTTATGCAAGGGGAAGGTATTAGCACCCCTAATACCCTTTGTACTCAACGGAAACCATTTTGATTGTTTTATTGTCGAATGGGTATGATATCTAAAGATTAATCGCGAAAGGATAAAGGAAAAAAGAATGGAATAGATAGAGTGCTCGGTGAGGATTATGGCCCTCATGCCTACATATCCTTATAGTGCAATAAGGAATTCAGAGCTCCGTAGTTTATGGAACTAATGGTAGGAGTTTAAAGAAGAGATACAATAAAATATGAAGGTGAAGCAGGGTTCTCGCCAAGGATTCGCATCCTTGTGCCTACGTATTCTCATAGTGCAATGAGAAAGTTAGAGCTTCGTAGTTCATGGAACTAGGACAGACAAAGAAATGAAATCTGGATAAAATTGGTGTTTGTGGTGTTTAAACCAGATGTGAAAGGTGAAATGAAATTGGTTGAAGTGAAAAAGTGGAGTAAAGTGATATAGAATTGATTAAGGGGTAAAGTGGTGTTTGAACCGGATAATGGTGTTTGAACCAAAGGAAGAACTTGAAGTGTAATAACAATTTGTTTGATGTGGTGTATAAAATGGATAATGACTAGATTATGGTATTTGAACCAAGGAAACAATGTTTAAACCAAGGGTTATGATAAAAATGGTGTCTAAACTAAGGAAACAATGTTTAAACCAAAGGATGGGCGAAATGTGGTGTCTAAACCGAAGGGTTGGTGTTTGAACCGAATCATGGTGTTTAAACCAAAAGGTGGATGATAATATGTCACTTAAATTGGATAGTGGTGTTTGAACCTGAAAACGGTGTTTGCACCAAGGTAATCATGTTTAAACCTAAAGAGTGATGTTTAAATCGAAAGGTCGGTGTCTAAACCGGAAAAAGGGGTTTATGTCAATGCAATGGTAATGGTGCTCAACCAAAGAAAGGGAAATGGTGTTTAAACTAGACACATTTATTCAAACTGAAGGAATGATGTCTAAACCGAAGGGATGGTGTTTAAACTGAAGGGAAATAAGAATGCGGTGTTTAAATTAATACAACAATGTTTAAACCTGAAAAGGGTAATTGAATATGGTGTTTAAATTGAAGCCAATGCAACGGTGTTTAAACTAACAAAAGTGATTGGAGTAATATTTAAACTGAAAGCATTGCAATGGTTTTTAAACCACCAAAGGTAGTTAAAGATAGTGTTTAAACTGAAAGGGACACAAAAGTAGATTGGAAGACCAAAGTGGCTTAAAAAACCTTGAATAACTGAGGTTCTTGCATGGAAAAGACTTGTCAATTACTGGGTTCGAATCACACTAAAGTATATGAATAGAGGTGAATATGATGAGGATCTGGGTCATTCTTCCATATCCAAAGATATTCAGAATGAGGATAGGAATGCTCCAATCTCACCCCTTCTCTATTTCTTAAGGCTCGTGTTGTGTAATCCTCATCATAACTGACAAGTTACTGAAGAAGATTTTGATTGTTGCTCATTATGAAGAAGTGTTGAAATGTTGATATGCTTGCTTGAAGGAGACCTTGTCAATCACCTAATTCAAATTGCACTAAAGTCAATGAATGAAGGCGATTACCTTGAGCAACTACGTCATTCCTCCCATACCCAAAGATACTCTAGACAAGGGTAGAAATGCTCCCTTTCATCATTCTTCATTACTTAAGGCTCATGGCGTGTAACTCTCATCATGATCAACAAGTGGTTGAAGAAGATTCTGATTATTGATCCCGATGATGCAAAGTTGCTTATTGCAAGATGAGACTTAACAATCATTTGATTTAAATTATGCTAAAGTATATGAATAAAGGTGAATATGATGAGCAATTGGGTCATTCGTTCCGTACCCAAAGATATTCAAAATGATGATAAGAATGTTCCACTCTCACCCCTTCTTTATTGCTTAAGGCTCATGGCACACAACTTAAATCATGATTGACAAGTGTTGATACATTTGTTGTGCTTGAACAGTAGTACACTATGTCTTCAATATGAATGCCTTATACTGACTTGAAGTCTTGAATTTGAACTTGAGTTTGAAGTCTTAAGCTCCAAAGAGAGAGTACAACTTGAATACAACGAACTTGCCATATCAAGTGATCACGGGTCTTTTGATCACTTGAATAGGCTTGGGGAATTCAGCACAATGTAAAGAATTTGGTTGATCAAAGTAAACTCTGATCAACACATAATAAGTGGAAAGAATAAGTTAAATTATGTAGCACTTAGTGGATTAACTAGTCAAACCAAATCAACCGATTCTAAGCAAAACCCTAAACTAGTGGAGCATGCAATGGTTAAGGTGCAATCAATCAAAGATCTCAATCATCAAAATTAACATGAGAAACAAATGATTAAAAGATCAATTAAACATAAACGAACCCTAAGCTAAGGGAGCATGCATAACATGAAACTTCTAAACCCTAGGGATAAATGTGTCATTATGCATAATTGATCAATATTGAATTAAATTGTAACAATTAAAATCTAATTAAAATTAATTAAACCTAATTAATTCTAGCTAAATCTAATCATATCATGTGATAAAACGAAAGTTAATCTAAAAATTATCCTAAATCTAACATCTAATCAAGCACAAAATTGTAAAAAAAAACAGAAATTGAAAAGAACAAAAGCAATAAAATAAATGGAGCAAAAAAGAAAAAGAAGACAAAAAAGGCAGGGGGTGTTAAGGTGCAGAAAGGCTAAGGAGGTGCAGGGCCCAAACTAGGGCCTATCAGAAAAATGATGCAAGATCCAGGGGGTGTGAAGGGAAATTGGTGGTAAGATCAGCAAAACTCTACAAGGCTCAAACAATTGAGCCCATAGTGAAATGCAGGGGGAAATGGAAATTGAACTTCAGTCATTCATAGTGGAAATAAATTTGAAAATACGCGTGCATCCAAGAGAGGACATCAGAGGACATCAGATGGTATTCCGGTCACTAGTCAATGTCATCCACCACGCTGGAGGTCGCCTTCGGCGGCGGTGGAACACCAAAACACAAAATGAAGCCATCAACGGGATCGTGACAATGAGCTTATTCAGAATCCAAGGTCAATTTTAACAAATAAAAGCTCTAATGTCCAAACAGAGGATGAATAACGAGGAACCCTAGGATACTCAAAGATAAATTAAATGATGAACGTCCATGGATTCACGCTCAGACCTTAGGGTTATTGATCCCTAGAACATCCTCTACATAATGGTAACAAGATCATGGAAAACAGAAGAAAAGAAAATTTACCTCCGAAACAGAGATTTGTTCCGGCAAAGGTTAAATCGGAGAAGATGAAGATGCAATGGAAATCACTTGAATCAGGTAAATCTCGGTCTAGCTCTTTACTTTGGTCTTCTTCTTCTTCTGAAACTTCTGTTACAATCGAGATTTGGCATAATCGAGAGGTAACCAAAAGATTGAACTGAGAGGAGCTGAAATGATTGAAGCCAAGCTCAACTCTATTGAAGCTTCGATGTGAAACTTTAATGTAGTTTCTGAGAGAGAGCTTTGTGTGAGGGTGAAGAGAGGATTGAGATCAAAAGTGAATCTCGAGAAATTCAAAAAATGTGAAAAATGAATGTCTGCTCCTCGATGATGAATGAGTGATGAATATTTATAGATGAAGAGTGATTCAGATTGAGTTATGAAATGCAATTAAAATGTAACTTAAATTCACATTGAAACTCACATAGTTAGTTGGAAATTCCCAATTCTGTTAGAGTGAAAAGATTTAGTTGAATTTGCAGATTTTGGTTAGTTATGTTAGTTTTGGTTAGTTAGGGTGGTTTTGATTCCCTGCATCATGTTTGCTAGCTTATTATGGGATTCAAATTAATGCTCTGTTAATGAAATGCAAGTTTGGTGATTCTCTGTACATGCATGAATTATGAAGGGAATGGACTTGTCTTTAGTGGATTCTTCTTCTTGTCTTGGTGTTGCAAAGTGAAGTGAAGGTCATGGTTCTGTTTTGCAGGGCCAAGTTCTGTTGAAGAAAAGTAAGGCAATGCTTCTGATTTATGCATGGTTGTTTGGATGTGGAGACATGTGCTTGGAAATGCTTTCTTGGGCATGTGAGTTTGGATGTGCATTTGGACTAATTTGATGTGTTTTAATATTGAAATGATCCAGGGACTTATGATTGCTCACTTGTGTGTGGTTTGTAATTTTGTAATGAAATATTGTATTTGGTTTGAACATTGTAATTGGAATGTGTGGTTTATGTATGACATATTGAATTAATGGTTGAATGTAATTGTAATTTGAATTGATGGTTAATGTATGAGAATGAAATGAACATGTTGTAACTATACATGAAATGGCATGGTTTATGGTTGTATAAGCATGGTTGAAAAAATGGTTTAAAGTCACTTGGTTTTAAAATGAAAAATGGTTATGGTTGATGTGGTGGTCTGGGTGGTCTAATTGGTGCTCCATTTGCTGGTCTGACCTGGTCATGGACATGGTACGTGACTTGGTCCAAATGGTGGTCCATTTGGTGGTATGACTTGGACATGGACCAAGTTATGGACCAAGTCTCATGGCAATGAAGAAATCAAAGGAGCACAAGGGTTTCGGTGATGAAACATGGCAAGATGAATGGAAATAGGTTTTAGGGGGTCAAGGGAGGGATAAATGACTTTGGTCAACTGGTTGACCAAAATTTTGGCCAAATGTGATTTTTGTATGGACATGGACATTTTTGTAATGAAATGATGGAACTGTGAATTGGAATGACATTTGAATGAATTTGTATTGATTGAAATAAATATTGTATATAAATGACTGTGGACTTGATTACCCAATGAACCAAGCACAAGAACTAAGATCTTGCAAACTTGAATATGCCATGAATAAGGACTTGATTGAATGAACTTGAATGTACCAAATACCAATAGATGAATCATCAAGAAATTGAGAGCAATGAAGTATACTTGCATGGCCAAAGATCAAAGACTAATGACCAAGGCAACACCATATGGATGGAAGCAATGACCATGAATCAAAACTTAATATCTTGAAAGCAACATATGAATGGATTCAAACAAAACCTTGATCCAGATGAAATCCCAAACAAATGGACATGAATGAATCTCATGCACAAAAGAAAGTTAAATGGTTGATGATGCATGATAAGGTGGTTAAGGACCTCCTCTCAATGAGCTAGGGTTTCAATTAATTCCATGATCAAAAGTCAATCTATAATGGCGCATAAGTACCAAGCATCCCTGATTAGGGTTTCATGATGCACACCCCAAAATCATGGTATTCAAACCAAGCATGAAGCTCCATAATCAAACTCCTAACACACGGGCCCATAACTAGGGCTTAACAGTCAATTCAAATACTTAAGAGGTCAACCATAAGACCCCATAGATACAAAGCCAATAGTTAGGGTTTTGATGCACAAATGAATGTCATGATGTAGTCTCCTTGAACCCATGTCCCAAAGACCAATAAATTAGGGTTTCCTCTCGAATGACGAGCAATATCACAATCTCAGACAAAACCCTAGTTTTTATTATCCACAAGCTTTGAATCTATGATGCTTATTAGGAAGTGTTAGCATAAGTGAATGATGCATATGAATGAGGCATGCATGAGCTCAGATGAATTTCGAGTCATAGATTAGATGAAAAGTGAAAAGGGGAGGGCTAATTTTGGGGTATGACAACCAGCTCCCCCTAAGTTAGACAACCCATTAAGGTGGGGTTTGTAAGCTCCCCATAAGTCTGATAGTTCATTAAAACGAGGTTTGTAAGCACCCTCTTAACTTCTTATCTATGTTAACTGAATCTTATAATTACAATCAACAAATTGTAACATCAGGATCCGAGGTTTGTAAGCTCCCCCTGAGTTTGACATACCTTAGATTATGGTTTGTAAGCCCCTCATTTAGTTTGACAATTCATTAAGGTAAGGTTTGTAAGCTTTCCCTAAGTCATGTACTTGTTAATTATATTAATCATTTAAGTCCAGTAAGATAAATTACTCAGAAATATAAATAACTTAAACTTTATAACTCAGAAGCTGTTTTGGCAGAAACTGCTCTGTTCAGGTTCGGATGCTTCAATCTCTTCTTAAATACTCCATGCATTTTATCACCCTTGTCATTATCAAATAGATTTTAAAAGAAAGAGGAAAACCATAAAACTGAGAAGAATAAAATGAAATTTAAAACAATTTAAATGCACAGAATTTTGAAAGAGTTTAAAACACTGAAAAACTTCAAACAATTAAAAAAATTCAAAAGAATAAGACAATTTAAAACAATTTAAATCCTTTTTCAAGAATCTGATAGAAAATACAGTTAACCAAGGAAATCCTTTACTTATTATGGTAAATCACTACCTTTTCAGTTTTCAAGAAGTAATTATAATCCAGTATGGCATGCTTAATTAATGATTTTCTTTGAGAATTTCAAAGATTAGAAAATGAAACACGCAAAGTGTTTTATCTTCCGAAATTTATAAAAGCACACAACTTGTTCAAGCCAAATCACAAACCCATATTAACTCAACATACATCTTGTTCAAGATGAATACAACTTCTGAGTAATCTACTACTCCCATTGTTCCAGAGGCTCCGTTAGTCTATGAGGCGACATCTGATAAGGAGGTCAGACCTTTTGAAGAAATTCCTTCAACCTCTCTTCCTCAGGCACTGAAGCCATAAAAGAAGATTAGTACGAGGAAGAAGGAGTCCAAGATAAGAATAAGATTAAGAGAAGTGATTCATTTCGATTCAGATGAAGAAACAAATTGGATTTAGATTGGGAAAACCTTTTCCACGCTTGGAAATCTAGAGATGATTAGGACTAATGTTATAAACATCATTTTTTCATAATTCCTTTAATACAATGAAGTTATTTTCCCCTTTCTAAGTTTTTCATTACCATCCTTTTAATCATAATTATTTTCTTTAATGTAAATTGATTAAGAAATTCATTACGAAAAACACAACGCTTTTAACTTGATATTTATTTTTCATTCGATTCATTTGATACATCTAACTAACCATAGAAATTACTTTGATTATACAATCAGAGGCTAAGAACAAATTCATCAAATTAAACTAAGAATCAGAATATACAAGTCTTAAGCAAAATAAAATTACAAAGGAATGACAGAAAGAATTCTTTTGACATAATGTGTTATAATATACATTCGTTGATTGGAGATGCTTTATAAGTCATATAAACCAAAATCAAGAATATTATCATAAACATTACATCTAAAGAATCCAACCAAGAAGAAAAGAAAAGCACAAAAGAGAAACTTAAGAACGCGCTACCTGCCGAAAGAGTTAAACAAAAGGTAGATCCTGAAGTTGGACATTAGAAGAATTTGCATCATCCCGATGTCAACTATCGACTTATTTCCCCATATATTGAATGAAGTCTCATTCACATTTAAAACATGAAGAATATAGATCTCCAATATCTGTGTTAAGAAGAAGCATGAGATCTATTTCATCAGATTCCATTAAATCTAAGTTCTCAAGTGGTTTGACATTAGAAGATGATTCTAAACTACCCCTTTTCGAGAACAAAGATTAGATATGTTTGCTAGATCAGATATATCCTTAAGAAGACATTGAATTTGTTTCGAAACGTGAACATCTGGGGTAACTCCATCAACTTCACAATCAGTTGCATAAGCAGAAGTGGTTGAGGTGATGATGAAATGTACATCAGAAGCTCCAAAGAGGGTGACAAGCTTATCATCAGAAGCTTTAATCCAAAATTCTTTGATGAAGCTTCGGCAAGTATGACCAAAGATTCTTTTGGAATAACCATCCCAAATTTGTTTAGAAACATAACTTTAAAGATCATTTCCCGAGACACTCATTTCTTCAAGGTTGACAATCCTTTCATTGATAACCGCCAGTTGGTTTCTCAGGCCAAGGTTAGATCTAGAAGTCATCTCAGGTTGAGACAAATGATTCAAGAAGAAGGATTTGAAAAAACCATACAAAAGAATTTTTGAGATGAGATACAAAATGAGAAGAAGAAGGCCAATTTAAATAGAAAAAGACCAACAAAAACCACGAGATAATAACCAAAGGATAAAAGAAAAAAAAATCTTTTGAAAAGATAAAATCTAAAGATATTTTGCAATAAACAACAAGCAACTAAAGAAAGTTCCAAGAAGAAAATGACACGAGTTGACAAGGGAGAGGTTGCAAACAATTTAAAGATTCGCATCATTACTCCATAGATTCTGCACGTACAATTGTAGAACATACATGATAAGATGTAAAAAAGATTTTTCACTTAAGTGCTATTTGAAATTTCTTATTCCTTTAGTATCAGAGTCTGATACTTTTCAGAAGCCACACATCATCAGAGCCTGTTCCAGATTTTGATGAGGCTACCTCTGATCAACGTAAATCTTTGATACTCTTTATTCAAAAGAAATTATAAAAAAAAAATCAGAACCACCTTTTAATAAAGGTTTAAGCTTTTAAAGAGCTAGGGGTATAAATAAATGACTTAAGAGATTGCGTATTTTTGATAAGCTCTTTTTAAACTAATTAATGCTTGGTTCTGAATAAAGACCAGGAATAACGATATGCTCAATTATCCATAATATTTATCCAAAGGGTATAAATATTATTTTCATAGGTTTGAAAATCCTCTCACAATTAAGTTGTCCAAACAAGTTATGCACAAATATATCATATACATAGACCAACTACAGATAACTTATCATGCACAAAAGTTGTCTAAAGAATGAAGATGATTGACATACCTTTGTGCAAATTCATAACATCCTTTATAGATTCTTGAGACAATATCCCTCTTTTCCTTCTTCTCCCTTGAGTTAGGATCTGGAACATATTCTTTCCTCTTGTTGTAGGATGTAGATATCCATCATCCAGGCTCCAGAACAAATGCTTCGCCTTTTACCTTAGTTTTTGAAGAAGCATGGATCTAGAGGTCATTGGTTTAGGTTTCCTTGTAACCTTTGAGTTGGATGTCTTAGGTTCTGAATTCCTTTCACCTTTTGACCTAACGACATAATGTTTGATTTCTTCAGAAACTACTGACTTTGAAGTTTTAGGTTATATTCCAACCAAAACCTTTGACTTCTCTCACAATGATTCAGGTGTATTCAGAATCTTGCTATACTCAGTAGTGGATACACCAGGGTCTTTAATCCGTTTATCAGCATAGCTTGAAGAAGATAATTCTTTTTATTTTGAGCAATAAGACTACATTATCATCTTAATCAGATTTTGAGCCAGACTCTAACTCAATTTCACAATCAGAGTATGTGAGTCATCCGTGTAAGGTTTGCTTCTTTAGCTTCTCTGTCTGAATCTTCCTTTTAAACAAGAGAAACTGTTTGCAAGATATTTTATTGGTGTCTTTGAGTCAAGCTGCAAAAGTCTTAATCTTTCTCTTCCTTAGTAAGCAGATCAAGATTAAACCTTGTTTCCTACAACAAGCACATTTGTCCCACGAGAAAGTCTTAAAGATTAAAGAATCTTTTTGTACTCACAAAGAAAATTACTTATAATAAAAAAGGTTTCTTGATTTCTTCCACAAGTACACTTGTCCCACGAGTCAGTCTTAAGGATTAAAAATCCTTTCATACTCATAGAACAAATGACTTAGAGTAAAAACAAGTTTATTGATATCTTTAGCTTATCTTTATTTATCTTCAATAGTTTCCATTATTTGACTAATGAAGGAAACTTAAAAGAAATATGAATCACTAACTGAATAGTTTTTCTCACCAGATTTTTTCTATTTCATTGTTAAGTGAAAAAGCACAGCTAGACTCTGGTACCAACTAAAGGTGAGAAAAATATACACAAGAAAGGGGGGGGGGGGGGGGGGGGGGGGGGGGGTTAGTCTAGTATGTGAAATTTTACCTCTTTTTATTTTACTTATTTTAGAACCTGAGATATCAAGCTCAAATTATGATCCAAGTAAAAGTCTGAATCAGATCAGAGTCTAACTTCAGAGTTTGTTGCACAACGAAATTTAAATGCAGAAGTAAATAAGAAGACACACAATATATCATGGTTCCTCCCAATTTGAGAGTAGTCAAGTACCCTTGAAACACAACATATTTTCACTATAATCAGTCAGATTACAATTTTCTCAATCAAACTATAAATAGACTTATGCTCAAACCCTTAAGCAAGAGATTCATTTCCTAAACAACCTGTTCAGGACTTCCTGCTAAATCCCACGAAAAAAGACTTCATGATCAATTAAACCATAAAATATACTTCTTGCTCTGTCCTCAAGCATGAGAATTTAATGCTCAATATAACAAGAAAGAGACTTCTTTCTCTGTCCTCAAGCATGAGACTTAAATGCTCAATCGTCATAAAGAAGTATAAAGGCTAGAGTCTTCAGTTTCTCTTAACAAAAGAGTATGGTATTAACCTCGTGTTTATATGTTTGCTTCTTAGTTAAGAAGATACACAAAGGTTTTACATTCTTGATCAGAATACAAATTGATTTCTCCTAAGTGTAGAAGAATGAATTCTTCATTCTTCTTCTCTTCTTGCATAAATTTTTTCTTTGATGTGCCTTTCTATTCTGTTGATTTTCTTGATCATATTCATATATTATTTCTTCAAGTCACATATGACTATGTATTACTATACTCTTACACATTTAACCCTTATGGCTACTTTTCCCTTTTTGCGCGTGTTTCTTTTACATGTGTTTTCTGTGTAACACAGTTTCTCTCTCAACCCATTTTGTGAACTAGTATCACAACTTTGTGAACATAGTCACATATTCTTCAACCCCCATTCATTCTGTTATATTCTTTTTGAATGTATTCAATCCTCCTCTTCTTATATAGATGCTGAGAATACATCCTTTGAAGATTGAAACTACCTATGTGTCGCGCCGTGAAAAATACCTGAGTGCACCATATTCTCAGAGATACAACATATTCGCCACCAAACTTTATTTATTCCTGAAGGAAAAGGTAAATATCGATAAAACCCAAGGGGAAGAGAAAAAGGGTAAGGAAGTCAGTTATGCAAAGGGAAGGTATTAACACCCCTCACATCCGTTGTACTCAGTAGGAACCATTTTGATTGTTCATTGCGTGTATGAGTGTTATTATCTAAAGGTTACTTGTGAAAGAGGAAAAAAGATTTATTAATTTATGTGCTCACCAAGATTTCAAAATACCGTGCCTACGTGTTCTCATAGGGCAATGAGAAAATCAGAGCTCCATAGTTCGTGGTAGAAAATACAGATGTGTTGATTGATTTTATTGAACGATGTTAACGTTCATGTTCTAGCAGTTAAACGTTTCTTGTATACTCGCGCACGAGATACTTAAGCATTTGTTTGTTTGCGGTAGAATGGATGTACATGGATCACATTCTAGCAGTTAAAAGTTGCTTGTATGCTCGAGCATGGGAGGCATGAACTTTGTTGGTATTGTGGCAGAACTAAAATAACATGTCCTTTTTGAATTTTTTTTGAATGCCCTAAGGCGGAAAATTGAGTTTGATATGTTGTGAGGCATTTTAGTTTTGAAAAATTGTCTTGATTTGAATTTCACTAAAGTGTATGAATGAAGATGATACTTTGAACAACTGGGTCAAGCGTCCCATATCCAAAAATATTTAGAATGAGGATAAGAATACTCCCTCTCATTAATTCTCCATTTCTTAAATCCTGTGGCACAAAATTCGCATCGTATTTTTTAAATTACTTTTGAATTTATTTGCAAAATTATTTTAGTCTTAAATGAACAAGGAAAAGAAAAGGATTGAGTCCAACAATGGCCAATGCCTTGATATCCAATATGTATGCAGTGTCTTGAAAGGGAAGTCTTGAGTTGACTTAAGATCTAGTACAGTGAAAGTACAAAAGACTAATCGTATCAAGTGATCAAGAGGCTTATGGTCATTTGACTGGATAAGGGAACCAGACATATCAAGTGATTAGTTGATCCAAGAAGACTTTGATCAACTCATCAATCAGGGATAAGATCAGAGTATGAATCAAACATAGGGGTTTTTAAGTCTAAAGACCTAAGAAAATCAAAGGGTTAATCATGCATATTATCTTCTGAAATTAAAAAATTAATCAATAAAATACTAATAAAAAATCTAATGAGAACAATGCGTATTAACTAATTGACATTCTAATACTAATGATTATTTCTAAACTAACGTGTATTATTATTATTTATTTATTTTTCAAAGTATGCGTATTTTTTAAGCAATAATGAAAATGTGTTCAAAAGTATAAGCATGTATTTTTCATATCATGATAAACTGTGAAACAAATATTAAAATGCATTAACAGGAAACAACAAAAATGATATTAAAAACAAAACAAAAGATTAGAAAAAAGAAGAAAAATAATAGAGGCATGGGGTGTAACGTGTGGATGGGTTGTGAAGTTCCTGAATTGGCATTGGGCCAAAGCCACAGGCCCAACATTATCACTACTTTGTGAAGTCAATCAGGAAGGGGGTATGAATGCGCAATATGAGGTGTGAAGCCAACAATTGTTTGGGCCAAGGGGCTTTAGGCCCAAAGTAGAGAAGCCAAGAGAGAAGGGGGAATAGATTCAGTAATCTCATTTCAAATTTTCATTCAGTTCAAACACACCCATGACCTATACACTTCACTTGGGGTCAAAAACTCCGTCGCACCAGAAATCTCCTTCGACGACGACGGAGGTGTAATCATGTGCAAACACATCTCAATCTATTTGTCCAAATCCCTATCTCACAATTTCATGTTGTTTTTCTTTAATTCCTGTCCTCTAAACCAAATCGAAGCAAAATAGATCATAAACCCTAAAACTAAAAACCAAGTCAAATGTTGCAAGCGATCTAACTAGAGTCCGAACCTTAGGGGTTTGGCTCCTTAGGTGCTGAACTACATCATGGTAAGCAAAAATGATCAAGAGGAGAAGGAGATCACACCTACACCCGAGGACAAGACTTTCCCCGAAATTTGTTGAAATGAAGAAGGTGAAGCCAAACGAGAAATCAAGAGAAACTTCAAAGAGGTAATCACTTCAAAATGGTTTATACACTATTATCTTCTTCTCCAATGCATAATCTGTCGGTTCAAATATGTGTTGCTCTGTGATTTATTGCATGTGATATTGAGGGAGTAGAGAGGAAAATGCACAGAGATTGAGAGCGCTCACAATATGATCTTGTGTTGATCTCTGAATAAACCTTAACATTTGAATTTGAACATGAACCTTGAATCTTGTATGAACTGCAATGCCATGTCTTGCATCCAGACCAAACAACTAATGGACTAGTGGATTGAATAGGCACATAAAGAGATTAACCAATTAAATATAATCTTCAATGGTTGACCAATATGATACTTGTAACCCTTAATTAAATCCAATACCAAGATGCGACCCACATGATCCATAGGTGCCAAAGGTCAGAAATTAGGGTTTGATGGCCTTGAGTTCAAGAGAATTGTCATCACTAGTCAATGCATCATTAGGATGCCATCGATTTGGTCCTCAGGGAACCCTATCCCCATGGTGATCATAAACACCAAAAAGCCTTTGAATCCATGATGTTTACTTAAAAAAATGCAATGGTAAAATGAATGTCTTATGATGCTAATGAATATGCAGATGAACCATAGACCAAAAGTCAGATAAAAGTTAAAAAATGGAGGGAAAATTTTAGGGTATGAGAGCTGACCTATTTAATCATCTTTGACCCGAATGTGCAAAGAGAGATAGCTTTTCGAGCACTCAAGATAGAAGAGGATTAAATACAAGAATATCCAAATATTTTCCAGTTGAGGATGAAGTGGACGTAGTACAAGGAAGGTAAGTGTATTGGGGATTTCTTATGGGATATGGAATGACATATATGGAATAACAATTGGCTTTTGTAGGTTTATCTGATGGGGATTGACTAAAATATTATGTTGGGGAAATAGATCAGCTGCAAAGAGAGATGTTTGTTATGCATGATGTATGCAACGTGCTATGTATGCAGTGTATATGTTTAATTTTTCATGATGTATAAAGTTATGCATGCTATGCAACCATGCAGGTTATTTTCGTGAGACCAATGACTGGTATCTACAAGGGTGAGACTCCTTTTTGCATAGTGGTAGACTTCTATTCTCCCCCCCCCATTAAATGAACCGAATTTTTTTCACTTCGAAGAGAAGATACAAGTAGAAGTGTTTATGATGATTTTTACTTTGCCTCCACTGATGAGCTTTGGCAGGTATTGGTAGTTGAGATATTCCCACAGGTTCCACAAAGACAAGTGAGACTTAGCTGGGGAATAAAGAAATTATGGGGATTAGAAGAAAAAAATAATCATAAGCGTTGCAGCTGAGAGAGTAAATTGTATGACATTAGAATGATGATTGGGAATAATAGTGATCAACATCAGTACAATGACTGAGAGATGACTTAAGTGACTGAGGGATAACTTGAGTGAATAAGGGACTAAAAAGAGTATTTAACCAATAAACACTTTTTTTATTCTAATATGTATTTGTAGTCATCCATACCTTTCATCAAATGTTATATTTATAATCTTAGACCCCTTTATACTCTTCTTGTGTTTGTGATGTACATTATGATCATGCTTGATAGTAGTCACTTGTTCAATTTTTTTATTTTCAAAGTCATGAAAATATTTTTTTGAAAGGACAATGTTCACTACCATCTCGCCAACAAGTTTATTCTAAAAATTGACAACACGATAACCTTTTAAATTTACCATCATTTTATGATTAAGTTTTTCACAAATAACAAGAAGATTCAAAACATTTGTACACCAGGAATAATCACACAGCTTAAATGAACATTCATATTTTTTTAGATATTTTATCAATGGATTTGAAGATACTATTATTTATTTATTTCTTTATACACACCAGATATTTTACAGATATATAATAAATTAATTTTTGTCAGACTTTCAAATAATTTTCATAAATACTAACTTAACTACTTAACGAACCAAATCCAACAAATTATTTTGAGAGGTACATTTTTTTATATGTGGTAAAGTTTCTCAAATAATCAGGTTCCTCAACTAGTAATTTGGTAAGGTTCAATTTTAAATCAAAAAGGGAATCTTATGATTTCAAATCAACATCTAGATCAACCATAATTAAATGGTTAAATATATTTCTAATCCTTTTAAATATATCAAATTTTATTTATAGTCTCTCAACAATATTCGAATATGGATTCCTAAAAATTATTTGACTTGATTAATATAGTCTCTCAGTTAACTTCCACTAACAAAAGCTGACCTGGATAACTAGCTGACAGTTATGGTCAAGTAAACAAAAAAAAACATCTTCTTATTTAATGTTAGCTTTCGTTAGTGAAATTTAACTAGAGAACCATTAGCGTGAATGAAAAACTTTAGAGAGCCAATATTCGTAGATTTTATTTTTAGAAATTAAAAACAAAATTTAATATAGAGAAACCACAAACACATTTAACCATAATTAAAATAATACAATAAAAAAACAAACAAAAACATATCATATTGACTTATCTAAAAGCTCTTTTATGAATAAGGCTTCCGATAAACTTCCGCACAAACAAAGAAAATAAAATATCTAAAAAATAATAATAATAGCGATTAGGAGAGACATCATGCATTCCTTATAAAACTCCGCAATAACACGGTCTAGGAGACAATATATAGGGTGCGTGAGTAAATCTTTGACTTGTTCCACGTAAAATGAGAGTGGAGTTGGACAAATCTGATGGAATCTACTGTCAAAAATTTAAAAGTTACAAAAATTCACGGCCATTCAAAAATTCTGCTACAAAACTGGGATGTGGCAAAACGGACATAATAGAGGCTAAAACTTTAGTTCAATCCGATAAAAATACAAGAAAAATAGACATATTCGACATAATCGATTTTCTCTCATTATTTTTATTAAAATCCAAAGAACTCTCTTGAACCATCAACTACATGAAACTAAGCATTGAGTTTCTTTCACTTGAAACAAGAACATTATTAAATCCTCTTGAGGAATTTGGAACTTCAAACAAACCTAACTTTTGACAAGAAAAACAATATAACATGATAAATTTTTTCTTCGTTTAAATCATAACAAACACATTAATATTATTTGTTGTTTCTTTTCTATTCTAATATTTTCTTTAGTTAGTAATACAGAGACGATAATAAGTATAGTTTCTATGCACATTATAGGTTATTATCTTACAGAGAGATTACCCAGCTAATATGAAAATTTGTAGCTGGTTAACATCATATTAGTAAAAAAATTAATTAGAAAGTAGAAAAGAGAATTAGCTTCTTGATCTTGCTAGCATATATATTAATTAGTATGTGTCATTGAGCATGAATTAAGCTGATGATTAGGTTGTTTACATTGATCATATTGATCTGATGATTCATTTTTGGGTGGTTCAACTTGTGAGGCAGTGATAGGCATATTCATTTGTCCATGTGGCATCATATCTTGAATATTATGGTGATGATGATGTTGATGATGATCAGTTCCAACCATGTCATGTTGCATATGATGATGTTGTTGATGTTGATGTTGTTGATGATGTGGATATAATGTGTATCCTTGTGGCCATGTTTGAAGATTTGAGTCGTTTGTATTTGCCACGTGGCATTCACCTATGCCTCTTGGATCAACGTTTGAACTGGTTCCTTGTGAAAATGAACCGTATACTGTAGAGGACAAATCCCTACACAATACACATACAATCAGCTTTTAATAAAGATCAACATTGTTTTAGAGAATAAAGATAAAAACTGCACAAAATAAAATATACAATTTTATTATACTAGATCGGCGCAATAATTATGAAAGGTTGAATTTGGAAATGATATCTTTTTAGTGTAAAATTAATATCTTAAAAATAAATTAAAATTGTTACTCTCTCTCTCATATATATATATATATATATATATATATATATATATATATATATATATATATATATATATATATATATATATATATATATATATATATATATATATATATTAAAACTAATATTTAATATTATAGTGATCTATTTGTGGAGACTTATTAAGAGCAGAAAGATTACTGATTGTCCTTAAGCGATGACTGCGATCTGCCGTCATTCAAGTGGGGTGTCTCGCTCTATGTAAAACTAACTTAAAACACACCTTTGTCATTATCATTCTCACCACAATTTCTTGAAAATGGCCAACGAAGCTCCACACTCCGTGGTTAACACAATAGTTGGAGGTTTCATCGGCGTAGAAAGCTCCAGCTCCTCCCGAAAAAGAAAAGATATGTCAGGAAAGTACTGACCGCAAACGTGATATCCCTAGGATTCTCTGAAGTCAACCACTGAGAGTCAGAAGCCAATATCACTTTCACTAGCAGCGACTCCATAAGAATCCTCCCTCACGATAACGACCTCCTAGCCATCACTCGACATCCTATTATGAGATTCTTTCCAGAAACTCCAGCTCAATCCCAGCAACATCCAATGATTCCAGGGATCACTAGTAGGATTATTGGGAAGACATGTGCAAGTAAGGGGCCACGTAACCCTCGAAATAACATGCAGTGCGGGACCAGACTCCGAGGAGATTGAAGTCAATTACCTCATAGTGGACACCCTATAACCCTTGAGTAGGCCCACCATCAATGCTTTAGGGAATATTATCTCCACCCGCCACCTGGTTCTGAAGTATCCACTACCTAATGGGTAAGTTGGGGCGGTTCTAGGCGACCAATGAAATGCCCAAAAAATGTTATCATATCAGCCTAACTATAGAAGAGGAATAACTCGCTCTTGTTGGCATCCTTCTCCCTAAGGCGTTGGATGAAGGTGCTGATGGTTGGGATCCTAGACTGGGCGGAGACAATAAGAGAGTCACACCCATGAAAGAACTAAAGAAAGTCCAGATAGGTCCTTCACCCCACTAGGTGACGAAGATAAGTACCTCTCTTACCTAGGAAGAAGGGTGCAAGCTAGTCGACCAACTCCCAAGAAACGTCAACTGGTTTGCACGGGTTCCCTCCAATATTCCAGAAATAGACACAAGAGTGGTATACCATCGACCCTTCCGCCAAGATCGTGGCGTAGAGGAAGCTGAAAGTTGGCGATGAGAAAAGAGCGGCCATCGATGAAGAATTAAGCAAGCTATCTAGCGACGAGTTTATCATAGAGACAAAGTACCTAACCTAGTTAGTCAACATAATGCCGATGAGGAAAATGGAGAACAAGTGGTACATGTGCATGGACTTCACCGACCTCAACATGGACTGCCCTAAGGACCTATATACCATCCCTGATATTTACCGCTTGATCAATGGGTCCTCGAGCTATCTCACATTGTGATTTATTGATGGCTACCTAGGGTACAACCATATCAGAATGGATCCTCTAGACGCACCCAAGACATCATTCATGTCGAATCATGGCCATTACCACAATAATGTCATACCCTTCGACCACAGGAATGTCGGCGCCACCCACCACTGACTCATGGGCGCCGTGTTGTCCCACCAGATAGAGAGGAACCTGGAGGTATATGTTGACGACATGATAGTGAAAACAACCAAAGGACACAGCCATATAACGAACCTAAAAGATGTCTTGCAGTTAGTTAAGAAGTATAACATGCGCTTGAATCCTGCCAAGTGTTCCTTCGCGGTACAAGTGATAAAGTTCTCGGGATTATGCTGACAAAGAAAGGAATTGAAGCAAATTGAGAAAAATGCTAGGCCTTCATCAACATGAGAAGCCTCGCCAATGTCAAAAAAGTTCAACATCCTCTATGTTTTAATCACTAATCAAGCGATGAGCTCAATGCTCATCCATGAGATGGATAAGACTGAAAGACCCATGCATTTTGTAAGCAAAGTGTTCAAAGGCGCCAAAACACGTTATCAGAAGATTAATAAGCTATCTTTGTCCTTCATCGCCACAATGAGAAAGCTTCGACCTCATTTCTAAGGTCATTAAGCAGACTGCAAAGTACACCATCCTCTCCCAAAAAAAATTTAATAAGGGAAAAGCCACCCTAATGCTATGAGTTTTGGGGAGTATGAAACCACCCTACTCCTTTTTGAGGTCTATCAGGGGGCTTGTGGAAGTTACATTGGAGGTAGGTCATTAAGCAGACTGCAAAGTACACCATCCTCTCCCAAAAAAAATTTAATAAGGGAAAAGACACCCTAATGCTACGAGTTTTGGGGAGTATGAAACCATCCTACTCCTTTCTGAGGTCTATCAGGGGGCCTGTGGAAGTTATATTGGAGGTAGATCCCCTCCCATAAGCTACTAAGGGTGGTATATTATTGGCCAACCTTGATAAAGGACATCGTGGCCTTTGTCAAAAAATGTGATCAATGTTAGAGACACTCCGACCTATCACGCCCCCGCTGAATTACATTATTCCATGACATCGCATTGGCCATTTTATCGCTGGAGGTGTACATCCTAGGACCGTTACCCCTAGATATGAGGAAACTGATTTTTTTTATTGTAGTTGTTGATTATTTCACAAAATGGATAGAAGTAGAAGTTGCCTTCAAAATCATAGTTGTGGTAGTTCAATGTTTCTACTAGTAGAAGATCATGTGCAAATTTGGACTCTCTGGCGTCATCATATATGATAATGGAACCCAATTATCCAACACCATGATTTCCTACTTTTTTTAGAGAGCTAGGAGTTAAAACAAAGTTCATATTTGTTGTCCACCCACAAGCCAATGGACAAGATGAGTCAGCAAACAAGGTAATTCTTAAAGGAATCAAGAAGAAGCTTGACGATGCCAAGGGATTATGGGTTAAATTATTTCATGAAATATTATGGTCATATCATATTACTACCCATACAACTATCAAGGAGACCCGTTTCATCATGGTGTATTAGGTAGACGCTATGTTACCCGTAGAGATTGACACACTCTCACGGGGATGTTCCCAATTCAACATGGATGTGAACAACGCAGGACTAAAGTGCACCACAAACTTGGTCAAAGATTTAAGTGATGTCACACATATTTGAGAATTCTCTGCCAAACACAGAGCTGCTAGAAGATACAATTCTAAGGTAGTTTCGTGTGATAAGCGAGAGGGAAACCTAATACTAAGGCATGTAGTTCCGCCCGCACAACTGGGAAAGTAAAAACCCAATTGGGAAGGACCATAAAAGATATTCCAGAAGCTCTTGCATGGATCATACAAGCTCCATGAATTATATGGGCGACTCATACCCTGAACCTGGAACTCCGTTCGTTTGAAATATTGTTATAGTTAAGCTATTTTCTTTTTATCATTGAGGGGGAAGATGCCTATGTATGAACTTTTGAATGTTTATGAGCATGAAATTCATTTTGGTTATGTTAATATGTTATTTAAACTTCAATAGTAAGATCATACCTCATTCCCAGGCAATATAAATGTGTTGGATTTCCATAGAAAGATCCTTGACGCCTTATTAAGAAATATAAACATGCTGGACTTCTATGGGAAGATCCTTGCCGCTTTCCCAGACAATATAAATTTTATGAGTTTCCACAGAAAAATCCTTTTCGTTTTCCCAAGAAATATAACTACGTTGGACTTCTGCAAGAGGATCTTTGCCACATTTATGGGAAATATAAATATGTTGGACTTCCACACGAAAATTCTTTCCGCATTTATATGAAATTTGAATATGCCAAATTTCTAAATTAGGATATTTTCTACCCAAAGGGTAACATAACCATACTATCCGCTCGGTGTATAACTTAAAGATAAGCCCAAGGGGGCGTGACTGAAGTCTGACTCGAGAGACTTTAAAGTCATGTATGAGGGCTTGATAAAAGTCCATCCCGAAGGGGGATCAATGCCTCGCCTGAGGGATTGTGAGTATCGCCAATCAAGGCCTAATATATAAACTTGCTTGTAGGACTAAGAGTCCCATCAAATATACTTATCTAAAATTCCATGCCTAAGTAACTTGAAGTTCAGGCGGGGTATAACTTAAAGATCAACCTAGGGGTGAACTGAAGTCTAGATCGAGAGGCTTATAAGTCTTGTCTGAAGGATTGATAGAAGTTCCGCCCTTAGGGGGCTCAACGCCTCACTTGAGGGATTGGGAGTCTCGTTAGTCAAGGCCTAATATATAACCCCGCCCCGATCAAACAAGCTTATCTCAAACGCCCTGTCTGAGTAACTTGAAGTCACCTCTGGTGGGGTATAACTTGAAGTCACCTCTGGTGGGGTATAACTTAAAGTCATTCCAAAGGGGTGCAACTGAAGTCTGACTTGAGAGAATTTAAAATTTTGTCTAAGGGCTTGATAGAAGTTATTCTCTAAGGAGTCTCAATGCCTCACCTGAGAGATTGAGAGTCTCGCCAGTCAAGGCCTAATATATAACCTTGCCTAAGGGACTAAGAGTCTCATCAAACAAGCTTATCTCAAACGCCCCACCAAAGTAACTTGAAGCATCCTCGATCGGCGTATTACCTTAAACGTTAGCCTAAGGGGCACAAATGAAGTATGGATCAAGAGACTTTAAAGTCTAGTTTGAGGTATTAATAAAAGTCCCATCCAAAGGGTGCTTAGTGCCTCTCCCAAAGGACTTGCACCCTCGCCAACCGGGGCCTAAGGGAATTTAAGGGTTGGATAAATTCACGTCCAGGGGGCTCAACACCTCGCCTAGGTGACTTGGGTCCTCTGATATGGACATCCCCGGTGACATATGTTTAAAACTATCAAAAGCTTTCGTGCTTGAGGGATTGTATAGTGGTATATTTATGGAGAGACTTATTAAGGGGGGATGATTACTAACTACCCTTAAGGGGTGACTTCGATATGCTTCCATCCAAAAGGGAATGCCTTGCCCTAGGTGTCATGTAGTCGTTTGATCGTGGGAAACGTGGGAAAAGACGTTCCTCAGTTAGAGAGAATTCAAAATCAACAGTCTAGACCACGCCTCCCTAGGAAATAGAGATTCAACGGTTCAATATTGACTGAATATGCAATTATCATTTCTAAGGAAACCCTAGGCCCGAGGTACCTCTATAAATACATCTTCCCTAATGGGAGAGAGGCACATATCATAACTTAATCCACATAAAGCATAAACATAGAGCCTCTCTCCTCATGTGATATCACCCTCTCTCACCACCATAAAATCATCGAACAAGGCCTATTGCCGCCACGGACAAGCCCATACCGTTACTAAACTACTAAGGCCTCATATAATCCCTACTAGCTTAGGGGTACCACATACTCTTATACTTTTTGATAAGTACAAATATGAAACTTCTAAAAATTTTAAAACATCAAATATTTTTTTTATTGAATTATCCCTAAAAATTATTATAGAATTTATCATTTAAGTTGTAAAATTAAATAAATTGGGGCATAGCTAGCAATATGCATGAAATTTTAACATAGTCAACAAATTGTGCCGCAAACAAGTATTTATTGAGGCATAAAGGTCAAAATTTAGTAGCTTGGGTCCAATAAGTGACTAAAACTAAATTTCAATTATTATTAATTATTATTGTTATTATTATTATTATTGATTTAATAATTCTTTTAATTTTATGTTTAAAAAAGTTTATTTAATGTTATAATTTTAAAACTTTATTGCAAATATATTTTGACATTAATATTTGACTCCTAATTATTGTGATTGTGAAGAGAATCCAACTTTTTATTATTAGATTTTGAGTTTGATCTAAAGAATCTTACAAAATTAGTTTGAAAAGTGAGACATATCACTCAATATAAATTCGTTTTAGACTTTATTTTTAATTAATGTGGGATTTTAGTTTTTTCCCATACAATTTCTCACGCCCATCACTATTATTCTTGGAGTGTCAATATAAACAGCGAGTAACCCGAATTGTCGACATGTGAGAATTCATTTTTTTTTGACACACCTCATCACTGTTGGGGGAGTTTTTTTATTAGGAGCATTGAATATTTTGGGGTTTTTTTAGAGCAACCTCTTTGTGAGAGACACACCACATATTCACCTAAAACCTTAAGGTGATAGGTGAGTGAGTTCTCTCACTTATATATGTCTAAGTCTCCACATTACCAACCAATGTGAGACTATTATCCATACTACTCACACATGATACATTCTCAACACTACCCCTCAAGTGTGAGTCCACAATGCGTCAATATAAACAACGAGTAACCTCGACATGTGAGACTTCATTTTTTTCGACACACCTCATCACTGTTGGGGGAGTTTTTTTTACTAGGAGCATTGAATATTGTGGGGGGAGTTTTTTTTACTAGGAGCATTGAATATTGTGGGGGATTTTTTTAGAACAACCTCTTTGTGAGAGACACACCACATATTCACCTAAAACCTTAAGGTGATAGGTGAGTGGATTCTCTCACTTATAAATGTCCAAGTCTCCACATTACCAACCAATGTGGGACTATTATCCATACTACTCACACTTGATAGATTCTCAACACTCCCCCTCAAGCGTGAGTCCATAATGCTCCCCCTCAAGTGAAAGCTCTTATGACTTCCACAAATTCTTGTACCGCACAGAACGTTTCTTATTCACCACACTGGCGTCGTTGACTTACGATACAAGTAAGTCGGTCCCTTTCTGAAACCAAAGGCTCATGATACCATTTGTTGGGAGAGTTTTTTTTTCACTAGGGAGCATTGAATATTGTGGGGCTTCTTATTTTTTTTAGAGCAACCTCTTTGTGAGAGACAAACCACATATTCACATAAAATTTTAAGGTGATAGGTGAGTGAGTTCTCTCACTTATAAATGCCCAAGTCTCCACATTACCAACCAATGTGGGACTATTATCCACACTACTCATATTTGATACATTCTCAACAATCACATCTAATACTATTGACACGTGGAGTAAATAATGAGTGGGTCGATCGAAAGGCTCTTGATATCATATTAGAATAAGATTTTGAATTCATTCATATAAAATCAACTTTATAGAGATCAATTAGGCTAAACTCCGGATCTAATATGATATCATAACCTAGTTTTACCAAAAAGACAAACTCCTTCTATCTAAAGTACTCATAACAAGATGGTTGCCAAACGACGTGTCTTGTTGAAGTGCATTTGACATGATAAAAATGTCAACGACAATTCAAGCGTACGTGGGTGAAAAAACTTTTCTTTGAGGAGGAACATATAAGTGGATGGATTAATACATGAATAGGAGATTATTGTGAAAGAAGTGCGATTTATATGTTCCACATTGCTTGAAAAAGTGGAGGTTGAATAATTTATAAGTGACAAAATCCATAAACCTATTTTCTTAAATTTTTTGGATGAATATGTGATATCTCTCAATTATGTGGTTGCTCTTGACCCAATATAAATGTTCCCTCAATGTTGGACATAGAAGAGAAATGACAATATACAAATTGCCTTAAGATTTTGAATGATATGTGGTGTCAAAGTCTATTAAGGTCTTAAATGTTTAACTTATTGATGCTCTCTGTACTCCCAGACTCTCCTCAATAATTGATATCAAAGCTTGATTAGTTTCGACCAATAATTGATATCAAAGCTTGATTAGTTTCGACGAGGGAGTGGGTGTGAGATCCTAATGTGAATCAAAAGTAATGATATGAGTGACTCTAACTAGTAGGCGAAATTAATGAATTCAAGTGTGAGTAATTAAATCACACATCAATTAAAAATGAGAGAAATATAAAATATATAAGAAAAACAACTCATACACCAATTGTCAATGTCTCTTAAGGTCTTGAATATTTAATTCATTGATGCCATCGCTCTCTGAATTCACCCAACAATGATGGAGAGCAAGAACTAAATCGTGTATTGGATAGTGTTATAGCATATCCGAACTAGTAAATGTCAAAGTAAGGACATAAGCAAAAACAAATTGAAGAAGTTGTAACCTGAGAGGATCCATAGGAGCTGATGCATCAAAAATATTTTGATGGTTCTGACTACCATCCTGTAGCCAACCTACATTTTCGAAAGTGCTTGACATCCCCTGCCATCATTTTTTATAATTTTAATTCAACTATATATACTAATTATTTATAGAATATTTAAAAATTAATGATGGCATTTATTTACCTGAATACCAGATGGATCATACGAAGATAAATGGTTGTTCAACAAAAGTTCCTGCAATCATAGTAATCATATATGAATAAATCACAAAAAAATTGTACTAAAAAAATGAAGAAAAAAATGTATTTTTACCAATAATACAACACACTGTAAGAATAAGTATATAAAATAGAAAAATAGATTAATGATTTTCAAACCTTTCTCTGCATGACACGTGCCAATGTTTCAACTATATTTTTTTCACTTGTTTCAAGCTCAGTCATAGATGTCATCTTTAATGGGTCGGGTTCATATATTCTGTATTAATTTTTTAATATTAGCATAATTATTGAAAATTAAAAATAAAATAAAATAATACAAGGAGAGAATTTAATCATCAATTGTAAATATTTTTTCATGTAACCTTATCTGCTCCTCTGCTATTTGAAGTTGTTGTTGTAATCTACTGACTTCTTGTTGGAGTTCCTAACCAAGAAGAGAATTTAAAAATCATGAGAAAATTCTATTCTAAATCATTGATAATGTTACATAATTGATTCAATCTAAGAGTGAACATATAATTTTCTAAATGAAACCTTAACTCAATATATTTTTCATTCTATGTAAAATATGATTGTTGCCCAAATTTATAGCATATTTGTTGTCCATCTTTAATGTGATGGACTTTTTAAATTGCATGGCAAGATACAACTCTTAGAAAATGTGACCTTACTTCATTAGGCTTTCTCATGCTATGTAAAATATGATTCTTGCCCAAATTTATAGCATATATATGATGTCCATCTTCAATGTGATGGACTTCTTATCCCGAATCTTCAACTCTTTCACTCCCAAATCATTTCAAACTTCATGGAAAGGTGCATTTGATCTACAATATAACTTCATCACAAAAGAACAGTGCTATAACTCTTAGAAAATGAAACCTTAAATCAGTATGTTCTCTCATGCTATGGAGAATATGATTCTTGCCCAAGTTTATGACATAATGATGCTCATCTTCAATGTGATGGACTTCTTATTATGAATCTCAACTCTTTCACATCAAAATCATTTCAAATTTCATGGAAAGATGAATTTGACCTTCAATATAATTTCCTCACATAGGGAAATGGCTACAACTATTAGAAAATGGAACCTTACTTCAGTATACTTTGTAATGCTTTGTAGAATATGATTCTTGCCCAAGTTTATAGCATATTTGTTGTCCATCTTCATAGTGATGGACTCCTTATTATGAAACTTCAACTCTCTCATTCCCTAATTATCTCAAGTTTCATAGAAAGATACATTTGACCATGGAATACAATTTCTCACAAAGGGACAAGGCTAGATTTCATAGAAAATGGAATCTTACTTTAATATGGTTTCTTATTGCTATGTGAAATATGATTCTTGCCCAAATTTATAGCATAATTGTTTTCCATCTTCAATGTGATGGACTTCTTATCCCATGTCTTAAACTTTTTCACTCGCAAATCATTTCAAATTGCATGGTATGATGCATTTGACCTGCAATATAATTGCCTCACAATGAGATAAGGTTACATTTAATAGAAAATGGAACCTTACTTCAATATAATTTCTCATGCTATGTAGATTATGATTCTTCCACAAGTTTATTGCATATTTGTCTTCCATCTTCAATGTGATGGACTTCTTATTACGAGTCTTCAACTCTTTCACTCTTTAATCATTTCAAATTACTTGGAAAGATGCATTTGACCCTTCAATATACTTGCTCCAAAAGGGACAAGACTTCTACTCTTAGAAAATGAAACCTTACTTCAATATATTTTCTCTTGCTATGTAGAATATGATTCTCGCCCAAATTTATAGCATATTTGTTGTCAATCATCAATGTGAAGGGCTTTGTATCCATATTCTTCATCTCTTTAACTCCCAAATCATTTTAAAATGCATGAGAAGATGCATTTGACTTGCAATAGAATTGTCTCACAAAGGAATACATCTTTATTTCTTAGAAAATTGAACCTTACTTCAATATGCTTTCTTATGCTATGTAGAATATGATTCTTGCCCTAGTCTATAGCATATTCGTTGTTTTGGTTTTTACAACCAGCATCTCATCCACTGAATCGACTAATCCGATTCGAGGGTTAGTTCTGACATCGAGTGGTTCAAATCCCCTCCCAATCGCAGTTGCAGAGGATTGATCTGTAGTCCTCCCTACCAAATCCAGCGTCAATTACTACTAGACTTACTAACATTTGGTTAACTCGAGTATTTTATTCCTTGCATCTGGTGCGTATATCTATGAGTAGTCAAGGCAAGCTCTCTCAAGGAAGCCCTATCATCCTTCAACTTGTACACCCATTTGACTTTAATGGCTTTCTTGTTTGATGTCAATTTGACAAGTTTCCAAGTTTGGTTTCTTTCAAATTTACCTAACTCATATTTTATGTAAGCTTTCAAAACCTTTTCTTCAGTCCATCATGATGATTTGTTTATGGTGCAACTTCTACTAAAGGAAAATGGACCAAGTCTTATTCCTTTGTAACTTCAATATCATTTACAATCATGTTGAATATATTGATTAGCACAACACAACTAAAAGGCCTTAAATGTGTCCTCACCATCTCCAGCAGTCCTCAACACTTAAAGTACCTTGAATCTTTTAAACACTAAAAGGCCGTAAAACTTCTCATAGTTGTAGCACGAAATGCATTTCTTTAACATACCATCAATCCTTTCATGGAGGGTTCATATTTCTCTTCATTTTTAAATTTTCAGTAGGTTTAGCCAACCTCCTTTTTGTACTTTCCCTTATCCTTTTTGTCTTTGAACTTATCATATCCAAAATTCTTCTTGAATGTTCGAGCTTGCAGTATTTGAATTGATTCTTAAACTTGTTTTCTGTCAAAAATCCTCAACTCACGAGCCTCTAAGGATCCTTGAATATCCCCAATATTCAATGAAACCATGTAACTGATTCCTTAATTGCTACCACAACATGCTTCAATTAAGGGGTTGACAGTTCTTGTTATTTCTCATTATTCCTCATATAAGTGAAATTCTCACAGCAACTCTTCATTGAATTCACTAAATTGAATTCTCATTTTTTTAATGACAAATTGTTATAAATACTTAATTGTTAGTATATGTTTGTAATCTTAACAGAACTTGAATCTTAGACCTCCAACTCTTTTTAAACCTTAACTCAAATATTTCAAGTCAGTTGAACTACTCCTCCAACTCAAAAGCAGTCAATTAACTTCTAACAAACTTTGGTAGCTATAGTTCTATCAAATTAATAGTTGAATTATACAATGACAATTCTTACCTCAATCTCAGAGTTAATGTCTCCCGGACTTGATTGAAGCAGTAGAAGAAACATTATAGGAATGGAGAAAAACACAGTAGTTTAGTACTAGGAATTTGATCATCCAAAATTCTATTGTAAATTAATTTGAACAAAACATTTAACATTTTTACTAACTTGGACATATGAAGAGCTATGTCATTTTCACTCCTCAACTGTTGAAGTGTCCTGAGCAAATACTGCAATATGCAAAATAATTAAAATTATAAACTATTCATATTTGGGAAGAGTTTTTTTAAATACAAGTATAGTTAGTGAAGTTACCTCCTTGTTCTGAATTCCCCTGCAAATAAATAAATAAAATAAATAAATAAATTAGTAACAAAAGGACAAATATTAAGTAAATATTTATCATAGTAAAAAAATTTAATTAAACTCTATAATAATTAATTTATTATGATATCTTAGATAATTCGACAGATATGCATTAGTCGCGTGAAATGAGTGTGAACTATTAATCTTGAGTTTAATTCGTAGCACCAACATTTATTTATATATATATATGTATTGATATAAATAAATTGTTGATATTTATAAATCAACAAATTAAAATTTCTTTTATTAAGTTTAATAAAACATGGAAAATAAAGAAAAAGAAAAAAGAGTAAGAGAAATGTTGAGAGTATGTATACCTTCTGTATGGCACCTCAGGAAAACTTACAGCACTGCAAGAAACAAATTACTATAAATAATGAAATTAAAAAGCCAAATTTAGTAATTTAGAAGTTTAAAATCACTCTAACTCATGCAATAAAATGAAGTTATTTGTTGAGAACATACTTATCTCTTTCTTGATCAGGAAGATTAATATAACGAGTTAAAACATCCTCTATCCTGGTTACCAAACAGTAAAAATATAGTTAATTATTGCATAAGTCTTTAACTTTAAGACATAAAATATTTGAAAATAAAATAAATAATGTATTAATGCAACTATCATGAACATGATCCAAAGTTAAAAATAAATTGTATTAACAAATTACAAGTATATAAGGGTTTGTAGAAGGATTAAAACCTTTAAACACAGATAATTCCGAGTCTAATAAAAAAGGTTTAACGCTAAAGTATAAATCAAATGTTCAAACTTCAAATACATGATTTTTAATTAACTTTGATGACTTTATCAAGATTTATTGTTTAATGGAAAATATTTTACTGAAAAATTGGTCAAGATCCTAATCCATAGGACAATAAAGAAGAACAAGAAAATTTAACTGTCTAACAAAAAAACAAGTTACCACCCTACAAGCCACAAAACAATGTTGTATATACAGAAAAAGACGATTCAATAACAATCTTAACTTTGAACATGTAGAACTAATAATCGTAATTTTCACAAAAATTTATCAATCATCCTTAAGAAGAGAAGAGGTATAATAAATTAAATGATTATTAATAAATAAAAATATATAAGATAGAAAAATGGTGTAATGCATACCTTCTTTTACCGGAAAAATGACTAAGACGATTTGATGGAGAAAACATTACAAGTGCAATATCAATATCACATAGGATAGATAACTCATAAGCTTTCTTAATGAGACCATTTCTACGTTTTGAAAATGTAACTTGTCGATTCGTTGTATTCTCTATTCTTTTTATCTCAAGTTTAACACGACCCATCTTTCGATGGTGTAATCGTCTCTAACAACTCGAAATTGTTTCGTTTTCATGCAAAAAAAAAATCATATATAGGAGGAAATTTAATTAAAATGGCCTCTTTTTCTTTGAAGAAGAAAAGAAATTATAATGAGGACATGCATGAATAAATGGGTGAGAAGGAATCACGAGATAGGAGAGATTGGGAAGGTAATGGTTATAAATTGGTGTAAGAGGAGAAAAGGGAGGGAGGCAGAGAGTTTTATGAGTTTATAAGGGAAAGGTTCGCAGTTGTTTTGGATTCATTTCATTGTTGATCAATAGAGAACTATCCAGCCAAATGAACCATTAATTGGTATTTTTATTTTTCTTTGGTTCAATATGGTATAGTTGTTCATATCTATATCATCTATCATACGTGTATGTGTGAGAAAATTTTTAAAATAATAATTAATTGTATGATTATATTATTTGAATTAATAATATAAATATAAATATTATATTTAAAGTTTTTATATTTCAATTGCATGGTCTATAGTAATTATTATTGGTCTAAAGTGCCATTTAATTGGTTTCCTTTCTTTTAGAAGTAGTTGCAACGTATAAACAAATATTTGCTATTCTTATGCGAAAGGTTGTTACTAAGTTGCAATTGGAATAGTGTCATGCCTTTTCTAAGAGTTGCTACTGTTTCATAACAGACGTGATTTTCAATATAAATTACAGGTTATGGTCACGGTGGGAAAAACACAGAAAACCAATCTCAATTAATTTCTCATTCTAAATCATCTTTCTCTTCTCTAATGCATGAGAGCAATTGAAAGAAACATTCTTCTGTAAAATATTATCAACAGATACGCTTAGAGAGATTGTGCAATTCTCTTCAAGGATTCCAAAGTATCCTGCAGGAAATTCGCCGGTAACTCCTTTTGCATCCAACATAGAAAGATTGGTGGGGTGAATTGTTCCTTAAGCTTAGTGTAAAACTACACACTTTGGAAGTTTATCGTGCAAATTAATTTCTCTGTTTCAACTCCATTTGTTCTTAGTTTTGCAGCAACACCAAAAATTCAAAGGCGCTAACAATCTTAAGGAACATTTTTCCTATTCAATGGCTGCTTCACTAAAAGAGATGACTTCTGACTTTGTGAAATTAGAGAAATTCGATGGAGGGAATTTTATTCGTTGGCAGAAAAAAAAATGAAATTTCTTCTCACAACACTGAAGGTGGTGTATGTCCTTAACTTTCCAAAACCGGAAGAAAAAGAAGATGAAACAATTGCTGAAACTAGAGAGAGACAAAAGTGGGACAATGATGATTATATATGCATGGGACACATCCTCAACGGTATGTGCGATTCGTTGTTCGACATTTATCAGAGCAGTAACTCTGCAAAAGAGTTATGGGAGAAATTGGAATCAAGATACATGCAAGATGACGCTACAAGTAAGAAGTTTCTTGTTTCTCAATTTAATAATTATAAAATGATAGATGGTAGGTCTGTTATGGAACAAATGCATGAAATTGAACGTATTCTCAATAATTACAAACAACATAATATGCACATGGATGAAACTATAATTGTATCCTCCATAATAGATAAACTTCCTCCTTCTTGGAAAGATTTTAAAAGAACCATGAAGCATAAGAAGGAAGATATTTATCTTGAACAATTGGGTAATCACCTTCGTTTAGAAGAAGAGTATCGAAAACAAGATGATACTAAAAGCCAATTTACTCAAGAGAAGGTCCATGTGATGGAGGAAGGAAATTCAAGCAAACATTCCAATAAAAGAAAACGAGATTTCAAAAATTCTCATGAAAACCACAAAGGTTATAACAACCTAAAGAAAAAGAAAGGAAATTGTTATCATTGTGGAAATCCAGGACACTTTAAGCATGAGTGCAGGTTCTTAAAGAAAAAGAACAAAGATAAGAATTCAAGTGCAATAAAAGAAAATCTTGTTGCTGTTATTTCTGAAATCAACATGATAGAAGATGTTAATTCTTGGTGGATAGACTCTGGTGCTACCCGTCATGTGTGCAAAAATAAAGAACTACTCAAGACCATTAATGAAGAAGATGGTAGTGTTTTGTACATGGGAAATGCTTCTACTGTCCAAGTCAAAGGAAAAGGATCGGTAGAGATTGAATTCACATCTGGAAAATTACTCACTCTTAAAGATGTATTCTATGTTCCTGAAGTTAGGAAAAACTTGATTTTTGTACCTTTACTTAATAAGAATGGTTTCAAATCAGTATTTGAGGGAGATAAATTTATTCTCTCCAAAGGGGGAATGTTTGTGGGGAAAGGTTATCTTTGTGAGAATATGTTCATGTGTAATATTGTTAATAATAATAATAATAATGTGATTTCTGCTTATACTGTTGAGTCTTGTGATTTATGGCATATGCGACTAGGACATGTTAATTTTAGTAAATTAAAAGACATGATGAAATCAAGTTTAATTCCTAATTTTGATATAAACTTAAATTCTTGTACCACATGCATGTTAACTAAAATTACAAGACAACCTTTTAAGAGAGTTGAAAGAAACTCTAAAGTATTAGATTTAATTCATTCTGATGTATGTGATTTACATGGTTGACCTACTATTGGTGGTAAAAAAAATATTTTGTCACTTTCATTGATGATTGCACTAGATTTTGTTATGTTTATTTAATGCACTCTAATTTTGAAGTTTTAGCAAAATTCAAAATTTTTAAAGCTCAAGTAGAACTCCAACATGAAACTTTTATTAAATGTTTTAGGAGTGATAGAGGGGGAGAATTCTATCATCCTAATTATTTTGAGTCCACTGGTATTATACATCAAATAACTGCACCCTATTCCCCACAACAAAATGGGATAGCAGAAAGGAAAAATAGGGTGTTGGAAGAAATGGTGAATGTCATGTTATCATATTCTGGTTTATCCAAAGGATATTGGGGTGAAGCCATGCTAACTGCATGTTATATACTGAATAGAGTTCCTAATAAAAGGAACAAGATAACCCCATATGAACTCTGAAAGAAAAGAAAACCAAATCTTAAATATGTAAAAGTTTGGGGTTGTAGAGCAATTGTTAAGGTGCCTGAACCAAAAAGAAAGAAATTGGGAGAAAGAGGAATTGAATATGTATTTCTGGGCTATGCTGAAAACAGCAAAGCATATAGATTCATGGTTATTGAATCCAATGACTCATATCCTATTAATACCGTGATTGAGTCACGAGATGCAATTTTTCAAGAAAGTAGATTTACCTCAATTCAAAATTGCAAAGACAATGTTCATTATGATGTTCAAAGTCTAGAAAATAATGTATCAAATAATGATATGTTGGGATGTTCAGAACCTAGAAAAAGTAAAAGAATCCGAAAAGTAAAAAATTATGGATCAGACTTCTTCATGTTCCTTGTAGAAGGAAATAATGATTCTATAAATCGTTATGGACCAATTTGTTATAACCTAGATAATGATCCAAAAACATTTGAAGAGGCAATAAAATCTCAAGATTCAGCCTTTTGGAAAGAAGCCATCCAAGAGGAAATGGACTCGATTATGGGTAATAAAACCTGGAAATTAGTAGATCTCCTACCAGGGTCAAAACCCATAGGTTGTAAATGGATCTTTAAAAGGAAAATGAAAGTTGATGGTACCATTGAAAAATCAAAGCTAGACTTGTCGCTAAAGGATTTACACAAAAAGAAGGAATTGACTATTTTGATACTTATGCACCTGTTGCAAGAATTGCATCAATTAGAGTGCTTATGGCACTCGCTTCCATCTATAAATTTGTCATTCATCAAATGGATGTTAAAACTGCTTTCCTAAATGGAGAATTGGATGAAGAGGTGTATATGAAACAACCTGAAGGGTTTGTTATCAAAGGCCAAGAACATAAAGTGTGTAAATTAACTAAGTCTTTATATGGGTTAAAACAAGCGCCCAAACAATGGCATAAAATTTTTGACAAAGTTATGTTGGCCAATGGATACAAAATAAATGAATCTGACAAATGTATTTATAGTAAATTCAACAATGAAAAAGGAGTTATGATTTGTCTATATGTGGATGATATGTTAATCTTTGGTACTGAATTAAAAGAGGTAGAAAAGACTAAAGCTTTCTTATCCAAATTTTTTGATATGAAAGACTTAGGTGAAGCAAATGTGATTTTAGGGATTAAAATCATAAGAGATGGTGAACATATTGGCTTATCCCAATCTCACTATATTGAAAAGGTGCTTAAGAAATTTGATCATTTGGATTGCAAATTCGTTTCTACCCCATTTGATCAAAATGTTAATTTGCAACCACATAAAGGGTGTCCAATGACACATCTTGAATATTCAAAGCTAATTGGATGCTTAATGTATGCTATGACATGTACTAGACCTGATATAACATATGTTGTTGGTAGGTTAAGTCGGTATACAAGTAATCCAAGTAAAGATCATTGGCATGCTATTAATAGAGTATTAAAATACTTCAAAGGGACGATTAACTACACTTTAACATATAGTGGATATCCTTCGGTTTTAGAAGGGTACACAGATGCCAGTTGGGTAACATATATAGAAGATCATGCATCCACTAGTGGATGGATCTTCAATCTTGGTGGAGGTGCGGTTTCTTGGGGTTCAAAGAAACAGACTTGCATTGCCGACTCCACCATGGCTGCAGAATTTATTGCTCTGGCTGCAGGTAGTAAAGAGGCTGAATGACTAAGAAACTTGTTGTATGAGATACCTATTTGGCCAAAGCCAATAGCACCTGTATCCATACATTGTGATAGTCAATCCACACTATCTAAAGCATATAGCCAAGTATATAATGGAAAATCTAGACATATTGGTATGCGACATAGCTATGTGAAAGATTTAATTTCAAATGGAGTAATCTCCATAATATACGTAAGAACTAATAATAATCTTGCAGATCCTTTGACGAAAGGTCTGACAAAAGACATGGTGTTGAAGACATCATTGGGGATGGGTCTCAAGCCCATATCTTATTGATCACCAATAGTGGAAACTCAACTCACACTTGATTAAAATCAAGTCTTGAGTTCAATGATGAAAGTATATTATTAGAGTGATTGAAGTACTTAACAATAGAAACATCCCAATGGGCAAAAAGTACTCAGACCATAAAAGTAAAAGTGATAGGATGAGATTATTCTCTTAATAGATATATAGCATATGTTTGCTGGAATGCTTATTATGGGAGCTTTTCTGATATAGTCTACCTATATGAGAATGAAGTAGGCTGCTTCATAGAGTTCAAGGGCTCGACTCTTAAATTCTCATGAAAAGGATACATGACATAGGGCCTTATCAAATGTGTCATATTTACAATTCTTTTGATAGTATCGAGATTTCATGTGTAAGTTTTGCACACTTGTTCTAATGAGTAGTTGGTTCAAAGCTTGTCTACCAATGTCTATTCGGGATGAGTGAAACCCATATCTTACTAAGTATTGGTTTAAATCGTGAGATACCAATATCTGAAACCATAATTTTTCCAGAATTATGAGATTTAGTTATTTTGAAAATGGTGGGGGATTGTGAGAAAATTTCCAAAATAATAATTAATTGTATGATTATATTATTTGAATTAATAATATAAATATAAATATTATATTCAAAGTTTTCATATTTCAATTGCATGGTCTATAGTAATTATTATTGGTCTAAAGTGCCATTTAATTGGTTTCCTTTCTTTTAGGAGTAGTTGCAACGTATAAACAAATATTTGCTATTCTTATGCGAAACGTTGTTACTAAGTTGCAATTGGAATAGTACTATGCCTTTTCTAAGAGTTGTTACTGTTTCATAACAGACGTGATTTTCAATATAAATTACAGGTTATGATCACGGTGGGAAAAACACACAAAACCAATCTCAATTAATTTCTCATTCTAAATCATCTTTCTCTTCACTAATGCATGAGAGCAATTGAAAGAAACATTCTTCTGTAAAATATTATCAACAGATACGCTTAGAGAGATTGTGCAATTCTCTTCAAGGATTCCAAAGTATCCTGCAGGAAATTCGCCGGTAACTCCTTTTGCATCCAACATAGAAAGATTGGGGGGGTGAATTGTTCCTTAAGCTTAGTGTAAAACTACACGCTTTGGACGTTTATCGTGCAAATTAATTTATCTGTTTCAACTCCATTTGTTCTTAATTTTGCAGCAACACCAAAAATTCAGGCGCTAACAGTATGTACATGATACATTTAAAAATAAGAAGACAAAGAATAAATTAATGCAATAACTAGATTAAAACCCGCGCATCGTGTGATGCACGGTTCTGAGATGAGCTTTTTAAGTAATATTATAAAAAATGTAAATTTTGATTTTGTTTATTATAACTTTTTTTTTATAACTGAGACGATATGAAGAAGATGATAAAAAATAGAGAGTAAACCTTTAAGTGAAAAAAATGTTTGAATGTTAGAATATTTGTTGTTCATTATTTTGTAAATAAATGACGCTCCACGTTCAAGCGACTCATACTCTATGTAACAATTCATGATAATCAATATTATAATTTTAAATAAATGATCTATTTTGTGTTGAATTTGAGTATGACTGATGAATGAGTCTCTATAGATTAGACGATTTAGGTATTTAAATATTTCCGGTGTTGCCTTTTACTATACATTAACTTGCAACAGTTACAATTGATTTAATTCAATTGAGTTAGTCATTCAATTTTAATTATTTACAATTTATCATTACACTACATGACATTTTATGAATGTATTATAAATGATATCTGAAAATTCAAATTTATATTTTATAATATGTATCTAAAATTATACTTTAAAATAATATTTTAGAAACAATTTGATGCACTCGTTTGTCTATTTTTTAACTTTGTAATAAGATTTAATATTTGATTTAAAATTTGGTAACAAGTAACCACATTTATAATTAAGAATTATATATTAAATATTGCAATTTGGTTTTTTTGTTATTATTATGATTTTAAAACTAATGTAGACGATTGAATTTTTTATTATAAAAATATTTTATGCATAATTTTTTATTGGAAATTTAAACTCAAATTTTCAAAACATATATATATATATATATATATATATATATATATATATATATATATATATATATATATATATATATATATATATATATATATATATATATATATATATATATATATATATATATATATATATATATATATATATGTTATTAGTAGAAAAGGGAAGAATTTCGGTAGTATATTATTAGCTATGAAATTATTTGATGGATTTAAGTGTCGAATCTATGTCATGAATAAATATGATAAAAGAGAATTATCATGAATGTGTGTCATATAAGAATTTGCAAGCATGTTGTGGTATGAATTAACGGCGTAAAACTTCTCATATAATTATTATCTTCATTGTTTTATGATGTTTGTGGTTATTTTTACTCCATGTTAATTAAAGAGTGTATTTATCATAAAGTAAGTTTTTCGATCTAAGGGAAAAAAATTAGTTGTATGAAATATGTTAGCGTGTAATGACAGTAAAATCTAGGTAATAGTAGTCAGAGAATAATATCAAAATGGATGGATAGAGAAATAGATGCAGTACGATACATATAAGTTTTCTTAAAGGGAAAGAAATACAATGGGTAAGAGAAAGGTTTGCATGTGGTCAATAAGAGAGAGAGAGGGAGAGAATGTCTCATACAAATTCACACCCACACACTTAGAGCTACCCACTACTAATATGCTCTCACTCACTAACAAACTGGGTCCACATTGGATGCTTCTTTTTTATTCTATTACTGCGCCTTATTTTCTTATCCTTTGCCACATCATCATCCAATTCCTCATTCTCACCCATAACATTACCCTCCCCTTCAAGAGCAATCTTGTCCTCAAGATTGAGGTTCGGGTAGCTCTGTAGCATTTCTTCACTATCTTCCCAAGTTGCTTCCTGCTTTGAAATATCTTTCCATTTCACCAACACTTGGTCCACCACTTGTACTCTTTTACGAATGCTTCGAGTACGCAACACAACCTCTGGTTGAATCACCGGTCCTTCTTCCACTGTAGTTAATGGCAACGGCAAGTATGGTACAACAGTGAGGCCTTTGAACACTTTCAATTGGGATACATGAAATACCGGATGTATACGAGCTGTCTCGAACAATTGGAGCTTATAAGCTACAACACCAATTTTGGCAATGATAGTAAAGGGGCCAAAATACCGCATCCCTAACTTATTGTTCTTTCGCAAAGCTACCGAGGATTGTCGATATGGTTGCAACTTGACTAAAACTTGATCACCAATCTCCAAAGAAACATTGCTTCTTTTCTTATCAGGATTGAATTTCATCACCTGTTGAGCTCTCCTCAAATTCTCTTTCAACTCAAGTAGAATTTTGTCCCTTTCAATTAACTATTGTTGCAGGTCTACCGGATTAGCATTGTTAACAGTGTAACGAATTAGCATATGAGGATCTCTCCCATATAAAGCTTTGAATGGAGAGATTCCTAAACTTGAATGCAACGCCGTGTTATACCACAGTTCCGCCCAAGAGAGAGCTTTGGACCATGCCTTTGGATTCTTGAACGAAAAACACCGCAAATACATTTCTAAACACTTATTGATAGCCTCGGATTGTCCATCCGTTTGAGGATGATACGTGGAGCTCATCGCTAATGTCGTGCCCTGTAATTGGAATAATTGCTGCCAAAATTGACTAGTGAATACTTTATCTCTGTCAGACACTATTGATTTAGGCATTCCATGTAATTTAACCACATTATGCATAAATGTCTCAGCAACCGTCTTACTAGAATAATCTGATTTCAAGGGTATGAAATGAGCATACTTACTTAGTATGTCAACTACTACCATTATAACAGTAAAACTAGAAGAAGGAGGTAAGCCGGTAATAAAATCCATTGCGATATCTTCCCAAACTTGCTCCGGAATCGGCAATGGTTGCAACAGACCAGCATAAGGCTTATTGACAGACTTCGCTTGTTGACAGATGATACAAGCTGCAATGAATTTCTGCACATGTTGTCGCATATTGGGCCAATAAAACTAAGATGCAACTCTTGCAAGAGTTCTGGTCACTCCTGCGTGTCCCCCTATAGGTGTGTCATGATATTCTGTGAGAATTTTGTGAATCAAACTACTCTCAACCGGGACTACCAATCTGTGTTTCCAATACAATAAACCATCTTTCACCGCATAATTACCATTGTTCACAGTATTGTTACGGCATAGTTGAACAATTAATTGCAAATGCTCATCTTCCACAATTGCTTTCTTTAATTCATCAAAAAACTCACATTATGGTGATGATAATGACAAGGACATCATTCTAGATAAAGCATCTGCAACTTGATTATCCTTCTCTGGCTTGTATTCGATTTGGAAATCAAAGCCAATGAATTTATGAAGCCAAGCTTGTTGCTCAGGGGTTTGAAGAGATTGATCTAACAGACTTTTCAAGCTCTTCTGGTTTGTTCGCAGGATGAATTTGTGACCTAGAAGATAGTGTCGGAACTTAGCTAATGCCGCTGTGATAGCATAAAATTCTCGCGTATACGCCGATTGTAGCTGCATTCGCGGATTCATCTTCTTAGAAAAGAAAGCTATGAGATGCCCGCCTTGACTTAGGACTGCTCCCACTCCTGTACCAGAAGCATCTGTCTCAAGGATAAACACTTGCGAAAAATCTGGTAACACTAATACAGGAGCTGAAGTGATTGCTCTTTTTAACTGCTCAAAAGCTTTTTGTGTATTTTCATCCCACATAAAAGCATCCTTCTTCAAAAGATTAGTGAGAGGGCCGACTATGGTCGCATAAGACTTAATAAATCGTTTATAATATCCGGTGAGCCCAAGGAAGCCTCGTAGTTGTTTCAAATTTGTTGGTATCATCCAATCTAACACCGCTTGGACCTTTGTTCTATCCATTGATACTCCAGCACCAGAAACTATGTGACCAAGATACTCTACTTCAGTTAAGCCAAATGAACATTTGGAGAGTTTTGCATAGAACACATTTTGACTTAAGATCTGAAACACGGTTTCTACATGTTGCAAATGTGCATGCCATGAAGGGCTATATATTAGGATGTCATCAAAGAAAACAAGAACACACTTCCTTAACAATGGTTGGAAAAGCTGATTCATAAGCCTTTGGAATGTAACTGGGGCGTTGGTAAGCCCGAACGACATCACTAACCACTCATAATGGCCTTGATGCGTTCTAAAAGCTGTTTTCTGTCTGTCCTCTTGCTTAAGAAGTATCTGATGATAACCAGAACGAAGATCCAGCTTAGAAAAATATTTTGCTCCATATAACTTATCAAGTAATTCATCCACAATAGGCATGGGAAAACTGTCCTTGATAGTTATAGCATTCAAAGCCCTATAATCTGTACAACATCTCCAAGTGCCATCTTTCTTCTTCACTAGGATAATTGGGGATAAAAAGGGACTAAGACTTGGTTGGATGATACCTTCTTCAAGCATGTCCTGCACCATCTGTTCAATTTGTTGTTTTTGACTATGTGGATATCTATAGGGTCTCACCGTCACAGGTTGTGCTCCCTCTTTCAATAATATCTCATGACTCAATCCTCTCGTGGGAGGTAGTCCTTTAGGTATTTGAAATGTCTCTCGGTATGTATGCAACAGTGTACTCATTTCAGGATCCAGATCAACGGTTCTGCCATCCCAATTATCCTTTATAATAACATGATCAATCTTTTGGATAGTAAATAACTCACTAATTGCATTCATCTGGTTTAGTCTCTTGAAAATATGCAGTTGTGCCATGACTGGTTTGTTCCCAATTTCACCTTGCAATGTGACAAGCTTTCCATCAAGGTAAAATTTTAACATAGATGTAGCATAGTCAGCTACATGAGGTCCCAATGAAGCTAACCATGGGGCACCTAAGATGACATCCTCCCCTGCTACAGGCAAGAGATAAGCAGGAACAGTAACCTCAATGCCCTGTATCTTCAGAGGCAGTTTCTTGACCACACCTTCAGTCTGCATGTTCTGTCCATTTCCAACCAGAACCTTGCACCCTTTGGTTGGTTCCACATCTAAATTTAAGCACTTAACAATACGTGGTTGAATAAAGCTGTATGAACTTCCTCCATCAAGCAGAATTGAGACACAAATAGGACCAATATATCCCTTAAATCGGATAACACCCATTCATGTAACTCCATGGAAAGCATTAAAAGATAAGTGATGCTCTGTCACCTCTTCCGACTCGGTTGTATTAGTTATATCTTCTGAGAAAGATGAATTGAGATATTCAGTATCATCATGCAACTCCAATAACATCAAATGCTTGTTTGGGCACTTATGTGAAAAAGAGAATTTGTCATCTTAAAAGTAGCACAATCCTTTCTCCCTTCTCAATTGCATTTCTGCTGGAGAATTCTTTTGATTGCAGGGTTCTTTTGGAATTGGCTCATAGGTCTAGTAGGTGGTGTGGGAAGTAATGGTGGATTGGTTGCTTTTTCGGTAGTTTGTGTTTGGTCATTTCTGGTTGGATTGAAGTGAGTTCTATTTTGGGTATAAACTGATTTCTGTGGAGCAGATACAAATTTCTGAACAGACAATTTTTCCTCAAATAACTTGGCAATAGACACAGCCTTCACAATTGAAATAGGACAATGCAACATAACA